>NC_087277.1:8035000-8650227 GCF_015220805.1 Pogoniulus pusillus | reverse complement strand
GCTGGCAGTGCCTAGGAAAAAGAGCCAGGCAATTTGATCCTGGCCTCTTGTTCTGAGTAGTTAGAGAAGGACCCAATGTCTCATATTGATGATATACAGCTGGTCATAATCTTAACATTGAGCTGTCCTTTTATGAGATTCCACATACCTCAAACTGGAACATCTTCTGCCACCTAAACTAGAAACTGTGCTTTTAAATCCTAGCTAATTTCTTGCTGTGGAGCACTTACATCCAAATGAGGTATCCTGCTTTTTGCCCCGTGTCACATAACCTTGCATCTTATTAATTCCGGAGCTTATTTGTTTGCTTTGTTAAACACCACAACAGAGCACTTAATTACATTAACAGTCTTCATTATCTGGGATAACAATCAGACTGTTCTTAGGAAAGACGTAAACCTGAAATAGCATGAAGAGTAATTTCCTCTCCCAGCTTCAGCCAGGTTCCTCCACAGGCTGCTTTTATCAGCAGTAACATCATTCTCTTGTTGGTTTAGGTGCATTCAGTAAATGGATACGTTAAGGAGAACTCTGGCTGAAAACAGCCATTTCATTCACCATACTGTTTTAAAAGACTTTGCCAGTATTTATCTGTAACACAGCTGCTATTTCTTACCATGCCAATGACAGCCAAGCAAATGATAAATCTAAGTCAGGCAGAAGTGCTCAGTGCAAGGGGATTGGAAAGAAGAGTAAGTTTAAGTAAACCATGAAAAATTACAGGAATATGATGGTAAATGAGAGGCATGAAAGCCTGAGCTTGAAGGCTTATACTTCTGCAGCACGGTTTGGCCATTGTAGGGAAGAAAATCTTCTCTATCAGATAATTACAGAGCACAGTTAAATGTGTGAGCACTGTTGTGCTCACGGTAGCTTTCAGGTGTGAAATTGTTCTTGCAGAAATTGAGCTGGGGGTCCTGCATGTCCCCCCACCCCTCCCACAAGGGTTCCATCAGTTCTGGCTGGATCCCAACAGAGGTAATCACACCCTGCTTGCTCTCTCTTGGTTTTGTTCTAATAGTCCTAAAAACTGACTTAAGTTTTTCCTGTGAAATACAGCATATTGTTAATGCTGTTCCTATGAACTCGGCAGTTCAAGGCAAGGTTGGATGTGGCACTTGGTGCCATGGTCTAGCCTTGGGCACTGTGGTAAAGGGTTGGACTTGATGATCTGTGAGGTCTCTTCCAACCTTGGTGATACTGTGATACTGTGAAAAGTTTGCTTTTAATGGTATCCCCTGTGAAATTTTATTTAACTGCTCCTTTCCTGCATCAGGAGGAATATTGATCCTGGAGACGTGACTTCGGGCAGCAGAGGGATGCAGAGCAGAGGTGGGACCCACATGGTGACCTGTGGCTCTGCTTCGGGAGAGACCCCTGCAGATGTCCCACTGATAAGCGCAAGCTAGAGGGGAAATGATGGGATGTAGCTTAGGAGGAGGAGAGGATGTCGAAAGGAAGCAGGAGCAGTTTTGCTGCCTCCCTGGGGTGTGGGAGCTGTTTCAGTTCCTACAGTGTGGTGGGGTTGTGGCAGTAGGAGCACATTCCCAAGTGGTCCTGAATGCTGACCGCTTTGTATAGTGCCACTGCTACGGCGTGGATGCTTAACTCTTTGTTCTTCTTAACCTAAACCTCACCTGCTGTGTGGCTGGATTGGATTTTGCTGGACAAAGGACTTCTTAGATTTTGGTAGATGAGAGATTTATTCCTACATCTTGCTAAACTTTCAAGATGCTGGATCTCTCTTGCAGCTGCAGTTGGGTCTGTCCATGAGGTCACCCTCTGCACACTCACATGCTATGTCAGCTCGCTTTTTGTGACTTGATGGGTTTGAAAGTTCTCATTTGAACATACTTGCTGTCAAGTTCAGTTGTGGGAAAAGAAACAGGAAAGATACAGGTACTATGTGAAGGAAGGCTTTGATCCCCTTTCTTCAGAGGCAGGTTAAAGGCCTTTTTCTTTCATCCTTTGACAGCAAATACTGCAAGAAAGACAGGAAAGGAATTGGAGACAGTGATGCTTCTTGGTTTTCAGATGTGCTTTAAATATACCAAGAGCCTCTCTAGTAAAATATGTGTTGCATAAGGCAGAAGAGACTCCTCCTGAAGCCATATCCAGCCCTGATCAGTGGGGAACAAAGCATGCCCTTCCTAATCATTTTAAGCACTTATTCACCACACAACCGGTCTGACTCTACCCAGTTGTGTTTCTGCCTCATTCTGCCAATCCAAATAGAACATCAGCAGTCACAGGGTGAAAAAAGGGACTGCCTATGCTTGCCCAGATGTGGGAGGGAGGATGTGAGAAAGCAGACCAGCATGTCACTTGGGCTAGATGTGGAGCTTATCTTGGGCATTAGGAGACACTATGGAGAGATGTGTGTGCCACTCAGGGTAAGGAGGCTGGCATTCAGACAATGCTCAGGGTTTCCTACTGCCCACTTTGTAAGGTTTGCCCCATGGCATCTCTCCCATCAACTACATTGACTTGAGCAGCACTGGGGGCACCCATTGTGTCCTCCAGCCCCTAGATCTCACTTCAGCTGCATGGGACAAACAGCTTTATCCCTGCATCCTGAGCTGACCTACCCTGATCACACAGTGCTGGAAAATGGTGGGCAGTGAAGAGGACATTGTTTTGCAAGGGCTGCCACCCTTGCGCTGCGGCTGCTCATTTGTCTGCATTTTTTGGCTTACTGGCTACATTTATGAGGTTTCAAAAGGAAGATATTCTCTGTCTTAGAAAATTCCAGCTTTTCCAAACACAAAGTTCCTGTTGAACTGCATTTTCTCTAGTCTAAGTTACCTTGTTTACATTTGCTGCTTTTGGAGAATGGAGGGGCCTGTTAGGGGCACATTGACCTTCATGCTCTGCCCAGTAGGAATTCCTCTCACCCAAGTCAGTGGCAGTTTTTTCCCCCAGCATAATTCTCCTGTTTCAGCTTTTTGATTAATGGCATGAATAAATACATTAGAAAACAGCAGAACAGACCATAAAAATCCTTCTTATTTCTGCCTTGTAGCTTCTCCTCTCCCTGGATCTTCAGCTGATCCCCCCAGAGGAAAGTACTGGCAAAAGTGGAGACATTCCTACTAAAAAATGCCCTAATTCTAAATTAGACAACATTTGCCTTTTTGCATGGTGTTACCCCTTTGTGCTCACCCACTCAGCTTGCAGCCAGGGGCATTTACTTCTGCCCACAAGTGCTTTTAGGACCGATGAGCTGGTTAATGTTTGAAGGGTGTTGTGGAAGAGCAGAGAACAAGCAGAAGCAATATATGCCTCGTATCCTGTTTTGCCAATCGACTCTTAACAGAGAAAAATAAATAGACTTTCTATAAATACCTTGAGAAGAAACCCTGTTCTGTGTTGGAAAGAGGGATTGACCTTTAGAAGAGTAGTGGAATTACCCACTGAAACAGTAGAGAGAGGGAAAAGTTCTACGTGTTTGAATTTTCAGTGTGGCAAGACATTTACTAAACGCAGACTCTGCAAACTGAGTCCAGTTTTAATCCTCAGCCTCTCTTTATGTAATAGGGCCCTAAGGCCATTAATGGCAGCCTTTTACCTTATTGCCATATGCCAGAAAAATAACATTATACCTATAATACCGTGGCAGCCTTTACAAAAATGTACCATTAGATAATTATATTGCAACACAGCAATTGTTGTAGCAATAGCACTTTCAACACCCTTGGTTACTGAGGAAGAAAGAACCTTATGATACCGTATGTAAAATAGTATATTTGAAGTACTGGTTTCAGTGCCTGGCTGTGACAAGATGCTTGTGAGTGAAATCCTAGTAAGAAACTGTACTTCAAAGCCCTTTGAGGAGAGGCTGAGGGCCCAGGGGTTGTTTAGCCTCGAGAAGAGAAGGCTCCTTATTGCTCTCTACAACTACCTGAAAGGAGGTTGTGGACAGGCAGAGGTTGGTCTCTTCTCCCAGGCACCCAGTGACAGAACAAGAGGACACCTGCTGTGCCAGGGCAGGTTTAGGCTGGATGTTAGGAAGAAGTTCTTCACAGCAAGAGTGATTGGCATTGGAATGGGCTGCCTGGGGAGGTGGTGGAGTCACCATCCCTGGAGGTGTTTAAAAAGAGACTGGATGTGGCGCTTGGTGCCATGAATTAGTTGATTAGATCACGTTGGGTGATAGGTTGGACTTGGTGATCTCAAAAGTCTTTTCCAACCTGACTGATTGATTCTTTGGTTCTGTGAAACCAATGCCAAGATTTCAAAACTTTCTTGTATTGTTCCTCTCCTCTCTCCCACTCTTAAGCTGGTGTCTATTTTACTTATTTTAAGACAGGAAATGTTCTGACACTGGAGTTTCAACTAAAGGAAAGAATTTGAGGGGGTCCTTGTTGATAGGAGGTTGACCATGAGCCAGCAATGTGCACTTGTGGCCAGGAGGGCCAGTGCCGTTGAGAGGTGTATTAGGAGGGCTGTGTCCAGTAGGTCGTGAGGTTCTCCTGCCCCTCTACTCTGCCCTGGTAAGGCCACATCAAGAGTACTTTGTCCAATTCTGGGGCCCCCAGTTCAGGAGGTACATAGAAGTGCTTGGGAGAGTCTGGTGCAGGGCCACAAAGATGATTAGGGGAATGGAACATCTCTTTTATGAGGAGAGACTGAGGGAGCTGGGGCTCTGCTGCTCAGGGAGGTGGAGACTGAGAGGTGACCTCATCAATGGTTATAATTATGTAAAGGGTGAGTGGCAGAAGGATGGAGCCAGGCTCTGCTGGGTGATGCCCAATGACAGGACAAGGGGCAATGGGTGGAACTGAGGCATAGGAAGTTTCATGGAAACACAATGAGGAATTTTTGCCCTGTGAGGGTGACAGAGCACTGGGAACAGGCTGCCCAGGGCAGTTGTGGAGTCTCCCTCTCTGGAGGCATTCAGCATCTACTTGGACGCATTTCTGTGTGATGTGGTCTAGGTGATCCTGCTCTGGCAGGGAGGTTAGACTGGATGAGCTTTGGAGGTCCCTTCCAGCCCCTGACATGCTGTGATTCTGTGAATAGTGCTGAGAAAAAAAATCCTGTTATTCCCTTCCCCCAAATCCTTCAATTCTGAAGATTTGCTTCTGCTCATGGAGTTATCCGCTCTGCTTAACTGGACAGTAATTGATAGTATGCATCATGATAATTAGTCTAATGAGTTTCTTAAACCCTAAGCCCCACAACTACTGGTTGTCTTTACTGTAACATAAATAAAAGCTTTAGGAAAGGACTGAACAAAAAATCTCACAGCGAGGGAGCCTCTCTGTCCTCTCCAAGGGGTTTCCTCTTCTCGTTTTTAATGAGACCCATATTAGTTGTCATTTGTACCTTCCCTGATGAACAGTTTGGAAGAAAAGCTTTTTCTGTGCAAAGCAGAATTTGTGCCAAGATCCTAACCTTTGCTTTTGGTGAGACCTCATTTGAGTCTCAGTCCCAAGCCCAAACATATTGTTGGATCGATCGTGTTGATTTTTGGCTGCAGTAGTAATGTGCAGCTAATGAGTTGTACGTTGTACACATTAACCTCAGACCTGGCAGTGCTAATGCCAGGCACGTAGTGAAGTCTCTCTGAGGCTGCAGGGAAGATGTACAGTGCTGGCATCTTAATAGAAGGAGACAATTAAAAACAGTAGAGCGGTGTCACAGGTTCCCTGCTTGTGGGATGTAGGATTTAATCAAAGCAGGAAAAACAAACCATCTCCTGTCTGTTGGAGAAAAAGAATAAATCTCAGCACCATAAAGGTGCTTTATGAGCTGTGAAATAGAGAGGAAAGGCTGAATGTTTAAACAGTAAGATAATGATTTTACTACCAAAAGGGAGCTTACTTTGGGGGGCAGCTGTTGAATAACGTTAGATTTCACCTCGACAGAGATTTTTCTCTCAAGGATTATCATGGCATTGCAAGAGATTTTGAGCATTGCTGTATTTTTTTTTATCATTATAAGCAGTGTATATCTTATTTAGCAATACTTCAGAGAAGTTCTCCTGCCCTCACAAGTAAAATTCTGAGGACCAGTTGTTGAATTACCAGAAAAGGAGACAGCACCATTGGTTTTGAGAGCAGCTGTTTCTGATCATTTCCAAAAGCAACACTTCCCTCAAAGGGCCAGATTTTGATCTCATTTTACAATTGTAAATCTAGGGAGAGACAGTATTTTGCTCATCATCCCCATGGAGAGATGCACAAAAATCCTAACATGCACAATATGCTTCTCCTGGCAGTTTTCCTCACTTGAAGGATTGTAGGAAAGGAAGGAAGAGTTACACAATGACTGCATAGGAAAGCAATATTTCCATTTTCATCGTAAGCCCTAAACAACCTTCTGCAGGGGACAGAGAAACAGAGACAGAATAAATGTGCCTTCTAGAGGTCACACAGTTTTATGTCCTCCTCACTGTGCAGTGAAAACTGATCAATAAGGCTGAAGGACTTACTGCTGCACACAGAAGATCTAGTGAAATCAAATGGAAAAACATAGTACATAGAATCAACCAGGTTGGAAGGGACCTCCAAGATCATCCAGCCCAACCTATCACTCAGCCCTGTCCAGTCAACCAGACCATGGCACTAAGTGCCTCATCCAGTCTTCTTTTGAACACCTCCAGGGATGGCAACCCCACCACCTCCCTGGGCAGTCCTTGATGTTGGGTGCAAAATAAGAAAATGAGCCTAAAAAGGACAGGATGGGAAGGAGGTTCAGTGAGTATGAGAATTCACAACAGAATCTTCTGGAAGAGCAGAGTTCTCTAGATGTATGGGAAACTGCCCCATCCTTGCATCATTCCCGCTACAGTTCTCCTTACGTGTGGCATTGCCATGGCCTGGAGAGGGTGGATATGAAGTGGCCTCACATTCACATGAGGCCACAGAGACATACCACAGAGGCAGAGAAGTTAGGCACTGTTGTACTGCACCTGACCTCATGGCAGAAGCTGGTGGCATGACATTGCTTTCTTCTCAGCACTCAGAAAAGACAGAGTTTCAGCAGGGAAATGGTACAGCATCCATCTGTAGTAATAATCACACAGTGAGAACCATGGAAAACTCTGCAGTCCATTTTAGAGCTGTTCTTGCTGCAGTGTCCCATGGAGTCACTTTTTGGTCTACTAGTGACATTAAGTATTTTTCTCTTCTAATAGCTTAGTTTTCTTCTCAGAAAAGTCAGTCAGTAGCAGTAGAGTCACAGAGGAAAGTTAAACTTATTGGAGATAGTGATAAGAGGAGTCAGAAGTTGCTACAAGATGGTAGCACTTAGATGGCACGCTGTTACAAAACTGAACCATCTTATCAGCAACTTCAGCTTAAGTACACCCATTCTTACCAGCTCCAGCTGCAAGACTGCAAAGGATCATCTCACAGATCTAGATGGATACCTTGGAATGTTTGGGGGTTGTTTTCCTAAGTTCAGAGATTTCCTGCTCCTCCTTTGGAAGGATGTATTGGCTTGTACAGTACACCTGTCCAAGTCAGGGTACAGAAGGGGCTCTTGGAGCCAAAGAGGCTGTTTCTTTGAAGGTTTCTTTGAATGTACAGTTTAGGAGGGACACTGAGGTGCTTGAGCGTGTCCAGAGAAGGGTGATGAGGCTGGGGAGAGGCCTTGAGCACAGCCCTATGAGGAGAGGCTGAGGGAGCTGGGATTGGTTAGCCTGGAGAAGAGGAGGCTCAGGGGAGACCTTATTGCTGTCTACAACTACCTGAGGGGTGGTTGTGGCCAGGAGGAGGTTGCTCTCTTCTCTCAGGTGGCCAGCACCAGAACAAGAGGACACAGCCTCAGGCTGTGCCAGGGGAGATTTAGGCTCGAGGTGAAGAGAAAGTTCCTCACTGAGAGAGTCATTGGACACTGGAATGGGCTGCCTGGGGAGGTGGTGGAGTCGCCGTCCCTGGAGCTGTTAAAGGCAAGATTGGACGTGGCACTTGGTGCCATGGTCTAGCCTTGAGCTCTGTGGTAAAGGGTTGGACTTGATGATCTGTGAGGTCTCTTCCAACCCTGATGATACTGTGATACTGTGATACTTCAGAAGGAGATGCTGTGTGGGGGTTTAAACTTGTTGCTCACCACAGATGGATTTACCTAAGTTCTCAGATGTTATTTGGATTCCCTTAGTTTCAGGTGCTCACAGGATAACTGTAGAGGGCCCTACTGGAACAAACCAGCTGGGTTTTAATTATTAGGCACTAATGATTGTTAACCACAGTGAACATTTCTGAAACTGTGTGAACATACTGTGTTGCTGTTGGGTTTTTTCATTATGATTTCTACATTCTGCTGAGAATGTGCTGCTGTGCAAAGAGTCTCTTGTTGATCTTGTGCTGAAAATAGTTGCAGACATTGGCCAGAGTAGGCTGCCAGTGCGTTGTTTGGATATAGCTGATTTTGTGTGCTTCAGACTGGAAATGTCAGCGATGTCGGTGGAAATGGCTCTGAAAAGTTCCCTTTGAGGAGCAGCTTGCTGTGGAAATAGAATCTTACTGATTTGTTTATGCAGTGAAAACCACCTTGTATGTTATTGTGAAAAGAATCAGTGTATGGTGTTGACCCAGACCTCATCTCATCCCATGAGGCTTTCTGCAGGACAATACGTTAAAACTTAAGGTTTAAACCCACACATGTGTTCATTCACTTTAAAATGCTTATTACTGATGAGTTCTTTGGATCCCTGAATCATAGGGTTAAAGAGTGCATTGATGTTCTCAGTCCTAAAGTTTCAAGAGAGGTTTAAATCTGCATGCCCAAAACTGCAAGCAAAGGCAGCTGGAAGAGGTGGAAGAAGCTGGAGGTATTGTGCAGAGGAACAGCGTGGAAAGTAATTATACAACTGCACAAGTTATTGAGAGAGCCTTCTATATGATGTTCTGTCTTGAGGCTCTGTGTGGGTTTTTGGGAAGCTGGTTGTACAGGGCAAGCTGACTTGTTGTTGGGTTCTTGCTTTGTAGTTGCAGGAGCTTGAAATGAGGGAAGAGAGCAACACCAATTCTGGTGGTTAATAACATAACCATTGTTATGTTAGTGTGAGAGGGCCTAGGGACTAGCCAAACGTGAAATGCCATGATGTGAGGTTGCAGCATAAACAGTACCAGTGGGAGCAGACCCTGCTTCAGACTCTAACCATCCACACAGGCAAGGTAGGGGAAAGAGGAACGTAGAACCACACATCAGATGTTGTGTCTCCACCGAGATTTTTGTTCCCACAGGACGTAAGCCAAATGGGTAAGTGCAGAAAGACAAATGGAGCCTGTGAGAAGGGAAGGGTGAGACAGCACTGGAAGAGACTGGGAGGTGAAGCTGAGCTACAGGGGCTTGTGGGGGAGGTGACAGCAGAAGAAGCAGCTCAGTGATGAGCTGCAGATACTGTTGTGCACAGACAGGTGTACAAATACTTGAGAGGGCTGGGAGGTATTGAAACATACCCTATTGGCAAGACTAAGTCTAGCCTTCTCTAAAAGTTTTCTCTAAGTCGTCCCTAACGCTATAGGATTAAGTCTTCACAGCTGCAAGGAGACCTCAAAGAGTGGAATTTTAGCTTCTCTGTGTTCTTTCACTTCAGATTTGACAGAGGAGCTGTTTGCACTCATCGAGGTCATGTACTTTGTCAGTTTCCATTAGCCTGGACACTGTCAAGGACAACCTCAGCCTCTAGCCCCTTCAAATAACTTGAACCATCTGCCTGGATGTTTGCAAGCACAAGCAGAAGGAATGACTTGTGGTTACAGGATCACATCCAAGCAAGTGAACAGCTCTGTAGAACATTTACAAGGAGCCAACCACTAACCAATAGTGGTTATGCACCTATAGCCCAGTGTGGGCCTGCACAGGGGTTCTTCAAGGTTCTGGAAGCAGCAAGATTGCAAGCTGCTTCACTACAAACTGAAATACAAGAGTACCTGTCTTGGAGGTAAAACAGATCACAGAATGCTTTTCTACTAGGAAAAGCCACCATGTTGTCATATATCAGAGTAGTGCCCAGGATGCAGTAGCACCGAAGGGATTGTGCATGTGCAGATAGCAGCAAAGGAAGCTTGCTGCAGATCTCATCTTTCCCTTCCTCTTCTGTCACCCTGTGATTTGCCCCTGGCATTCTCCATCACTGATTGCCCTTTCCTCTGGTGTAATCTGGGTAACCTGAGGATCCATGCTGTCTGAGGACATGATTTGAATAAATGGTATTTTCAAAGGGGTGATGATTATATGCATGAAAATGCGCTAATAGCTGCCCTGATTTCCATCTGGCATAATTCAGGAGTAAATCCATTGACGTCAGTAGAACTGAATGGGTGTGAACACAATGGAAGTCAAGTCCTATGAAGACACAATAGCTTGCTTGCCATTCTGTCTTTCCTCTTTAAAGTCCTGTTGCAGATATGAGTGTCTTAATTGGGATTTAATCTATTTCTGCCTAGTTTAATCAATGATTTTTCTGCAAAGAAATTTACAAGATGCAGAGGTGAAGCTTAACTGGCTGCTGGTTCTGAAAAAAAACAGCAGCACTTGTTTGTTTGGGGTTTTTTTTTGCCTTGGTCAGTTGTGTCAGGCAGTGTATCTGTAGCTATGTTTAGTTCTGAGCACAAATATGAGCAGAAGTGGAAGCTTTTTGGCAAGCAAAGAACATGATTTTCAGCTCCTGCGCACAGAATGGCGTTAATGAATAGATTGTTTTCTGACAAATGGTTAATTGTGCTTGACTGTTTTCCATACAGCTAAGGGAATGAACAAGCCAATGAGGAGATGATATTAAAAAAATTAGAAATTTTGATGTGAAAGCACTGGTATGAAATCCTGTCCCATTTGCTCTACTTCTAAAATGGGTTATATGAATATTTCACAGAACCATAGAATTAATCAGGTTGGAAAAGACCTCTAAGATCATCAACTGCAAGCTATCACCTAACACCTTCTAATTAACTGAACTATGACACCAAGTGTCACATACAGTCTACTTTTAAACATCTCCTGGGATGGTGACTCCACCACCTTCCCAGACAGCCCACTCCAATGACAATCACCCTTGCTGTGAAGAACTTCTTCCTAACATCCAGCCTAAGTCTGCCCTGGCACAGCTTGAGACTGTATCCTCTTATTTTCAAGCCCTACTTGAGGTCCTCAAGGCCACTCTGGGTGGCTAGAGTTGATAGTACTGATTTCCAGTTACAGCTGCCTTGTCAGTTATTTTTGCAGTATTAGGGAGGTGTGTGTATTTCTTCATGTACCAGTTAGGTCATGGTGACAGCTATCCAGCAAACCACAGGACCAAACTGCAGTTCTCTTCTGGCTCTGAGCTTTATCTCCTGCATTCTTCTCACTTACTCAGTTCCTCTATGACCATCGCTCTCTTGCAATTCCTTAGGCAGGGCTAGAATAACACTATGTTAAAAAGACAATTAACTAAAAGACCAAATTTGAGTTTTCTGTTAGTCTCCCAAGTGTGTGATGATACCTGACCCTATAGTAGCCTTAGGATTGCAGTGGCACATGATCCAGCATGGGGAACAATTGCCTAATGGTGAAACTGGCCAAGGACTACAGGAGAGTCAGGGAAGTTTTTGCAGAGCAGAGTAGACACATTTTGGAGCAAAGTCTATCCTCTCTTGAGCAGAGGCTAGATGAGTTGATCTTTCAAGTCATCTTCACCCCTCTTGCAGTGAGTCTAAGCATTCACATTTCTGACTGGCTCAATCATAGAATCAGCCAGGTTGGAAGAGACCTCCAAGATCATCCAGTCCAACCAAGCACCCAGCCCTGTCCAGTCAACCAGACCATGGCACTAAGTGCCTCAGCCAGGCTTTTCTTCAACACCTCCAGAGACGGCGACTCCACCACCTCCCTGGCAGCCCATTCCAGTGTCCAATGACTCTCTCAGTGAAGAACTTTCTCCTCACCTCGAGCCTAAATCTCCTCTGGCGCAGCCTCTCTGGCAGGGACTTCCTCCTAACATCCAGCCTAGACCTCCCCTGACACGTCTTGAGACTGTGTCTCCTTGTTCTGTTGCTGCTTATCTGGCAAAAGAGACCAACCCCCACCTGGCTACAGCCTCCCTTCAAGTAGCTGTAGACAGCAATGAGGTCTGCCCTGAGCCTCCTCTTCTGCAGGCTGCACACCCCCAGCTCCCTCAGCCTCTCCTCTTAGGGCTGTGCTCCAGGCCTCTCACCAGAGATTTTCAACTTTTCAATGAGACAGGTAGCACTTTTTGATTAGATCTGATTTGTCTTCTTCAGTCATGCCTTAGAAAACTAACAAATCCCAAGTTAAACAGAGCTTTCTGAAAGGGCAAAGATTTTAAAATTCAGCTTTGTCCTGGGTAAGGATGGGGGAAAAAAATAGATATTAAACAGAATAACTGTTAATTTCCTGCCTTTTCTGGCACCCTACTACACCAATACTGAGATCCTCCATGAAGATCTACTGGAAGGTCTTTTTAGCTTGTAGAAGAGGAGGCTGAGAGGTGACCTCATTCAATGTTTATAAATATGCAAAGGGTGATTGCCGGGAGGATGGAGCCAGGCTGATGCCCAGTGACAGAACAAGGGGCAATGAGTGGAAGCTGAGGCATAGGAAGTTTCATTTAAACATGAGGAGGAAATTTTGCTCTGTGAGGGTGACAGAGCACTGAGAATAGGCTGCCCAGGGGGTAGTGGAGTCTTCTTCTCTGGAGATATTCAAAAGCTGCCTGCACACATTCCTGTGTGATCTGGTCTAGGTGATCCTGCTCTGGCAGGGATGTTGGACTGGATGAGCTTTGGAGGTCCCTTCTAGCCCCTGACATTTTGTCATTCTGTGGACTCTTCATACTGGCTTTCCAAAGTGCAGCAAACTGGAAATCTGTTTCACAGGCAGTGGTCTCTTGGAGCTCTGCTGAGCCAAGATAGCAGGTGTACTCTTTGAGTATCTTTGCTAGCTCATGGAGATCTGCCATTGTGCTGGCGGAGATAAAGACTTTTCTGTTTCTGTCCATTTCAGGAAAGATGTAGTCTCAAATGATTTAATGGCTTTGAAACTGACAGCAAAGCAAGAAACAAATCATTAACAAAAAAACAAACCAAGGCAAACAGAGGAAGTTTTAGTGATAGATTTTTACATAGGCATCTAATAAGTGGGATTGAATTCTAAACTGTAACTTGTCTTTGCCAAACTTTTTAGAAAGCTGTGTGACTACTCTGCATTTTGTTTTGTTTGTCTAAAAATGAAGCTGAATTATTAAGGACTCTCCTTGTAGTTGTGCTTTTTCAAGAATCATACAATCTTAGAATGGCTTGGGTTGGAGGGCACCTTAGAGATCACAGTATCACAGTATTATTAGGATTGGAAGAGACCTCACAGATCATCAAGTCCAACCCTTTACCACAGAGCTCAAGGCTAGACCATGGCACCAAGTGCCATGTCCAATCCTGCCTTGAACAGCCCCAGGGACGGCGACTCCACCACCTCCCCGGGCAGCCCATTCCAGTGTCCAATGACTCTCTCAGTGAAGAACTTTCTCCTCACCTCCAGCCTAAATTTCCCCTGGCGTAGCCTGAGGCTGTGTCCTCTCGTTCTGGTGCTGGCCACCTGAGAGAAGAGAGCAACCTCCCCCTGGCCACAACCACCCCTCAGGTAGTTGTAGACAGCAATAAGGTCACCCCTGAGCCTCCTCTTCTCCAGGCTAACCAATCCCAGCTCCCTCAGCCTCTCCTCGTAGGGCTGTGCTCAAGGCCTCTCCCCAGCCTCGTCGCCCTTCTCTGGACATGCTCAAGCATCTCAATGTCCCTCCTAAACTGGGGGGCCCAGAACTGAACACAGTACTCAAGGTGAGGTCTAACCAGTGCAGAGTACAGGGGCAGAATGCCCTCCCTGCTCCTGCTGACCACACCATTCCTGATGCAGGCCAGGATGCCACTGGCTCTCTTGGCCACCTGGGCACACTGCTGGCTCATGTTCAGGTGGGTGTCAGTCAGCACCCCCAGATCCCTCTCTGTCTGGCTGCTCTCCAGCCACTCCGACCCCAGCCTGTTTCTCTGCATGGGGTTGTTGTGGCCAAAGTGCAGCACCCTGCACTTCCAACCTCCCTATCATGGGTAGGGCTGAAGAAAGCTTGCAAGTATTTCTCAGCACATTCAAAATGTTGATAAAACATATAGGTTTTATCTTTTGTTTTTTGAAGGCAATGCACTTTTTGCCAGGCAGGTAGTGAGTTCACTCATTGCTTGAGGTCCATGGCAGTCCATCAGAATTACTCAATATTGGACACTGACACAATCAACTGAAAAAAATGCAATATTCTGGACTATCCTTGAGACAGTATAAGTAATAACAATGACAAAGAAACATGTTCTTTCTGTGTTGCTGTCCTACTATGGTTTTTTACAGCCCTTGTGATTTATAATGACCCTTTGTGGAAGGCAGGAGGCTGGTGAGAGGTGAGATCTGGGTACTGACCAGTCGACTCAGCAGCTAGCTACGCAGTACACTTTATTAGGGCAGTGCAATGTCTTAAATAGTACTCAACCAGTTTGGGGCTGGCACAAGTGGACAGTACAGATTGGCTCAGAGTTATGTGTAAGGTGCAGATAGGTTGCCCTGTGTCAAAACAACCTGCGGTGTCCACCCCAGGGGGCTGGCAGGCTCAGTCCCCTGCAGGTGTGTGTGGGTTGCTCACTGTTTACAGCTTAGCTTCAAGGACACTTCTCAGCACGAGTTCTCGTGTTTACCAGCTCATGTCCTGCTGCAGGAGAATTCTCCCACAACCCTTGAGTAAAGCAGTCAAATTCTCTCAGTCTTCAAAAGGCACCAGTCGTGATGGGCTGTTATTTCTGAGCCTGAAGGTTAGTAAAGACAGTAGGGTGCAGAAAGGCACAGAACATCTTCTGGGACAGATTTCAGTCATTCTAGTTCTGTTGTAGATGTTGATGATTATCTGTCCTTTACCAAACAAACACCATAACATTTTCAAATGGAATTTTACTTGTTTAAGCCATCATTAAAAGCCAAAAGCTGCTCTCGGGTCGAAACTCCACCTGCAGCATTCATGTTTGATTGGGTGCTGCTGGCAAGCATTCTTGAGCTGATGTTTAGGAATCCATGCACTTTACTGAACTGAAAGATGAGATGTCTGTATCCTTTGAGCTTATGGGGATTATTACTCATTTATCCTAATATGGTACCCATTTTGCCAGCTGAAGTTGGGTTCAGCTGTAATTTATAGACTCTTGAGGACGGTGAGTTGAAACTATGGTGTGTTTATATTGATTGTGCTCCTGTACAGGTACCATTATGCTCCACTGATAATGATGAACTCTCTCATAGAAGACTTCACTTTGGCTTGAACAGGAAACTCAGCTCAGAATAAAACTCCAGGGCATAGCAGAGAAAAGTGGTTGCTTTTGGTATTCTGGAACATACATACCTGGGGGGAAACTGGTTTTCTCCACCACTGAGTAACAGCAGCTGCCCTGGAGCAGCTGCACAGGAGATGTGGTAGAGCTTTCAAAGCTTTCTGTCTATTACCTTGCTTCTAACTGAAATCAATTCACAGGTATGATCCCTTTTTGTCTGTGGAAGCTCCTGATGTGCAAAAGAGCTTCATGGACTGAAAAGGAGGATACAGGATTATGCTGTAGTCCTCCTTAGTGTACCCTGGCTTGCTGGAGGCATGAGGACTGCTCTGTTCTAAAGAAAAGTACAGTGTTCTTCCAATGGTACTGAGTCTTTAGTGGTTTGGGGTCCAGTAATTATTTTGCAGATAACATATCTGCTCATGTTTGCCAGAACTAATCTGTGTCTTAGAGGTATATTTTTAATTCTGTGCTTTTTCTGTAAGTGTTTACTACTCTTCAGGCAGCTACTGTCACCAGCTTTTTGGTGATACATTCATGAGGCATTTTTTAGAAAGCAAGTTTACAGCCACTCTCACTTGCAGTCTGGAGAGCCCAGACATCTCATAGATAAGCCATGCGTGAACACACAACAGAATCAAAGGGATCTGCTAGTAGCTGCTCCACTTTTATCCTGAACATGCATGAGCATGCTGGAAGAGAGCAAAACTCATGGGTGAAACACAGCTGGGTGATACTGGTTGGTCAAACATTGGCAGGTCATGAAGGGAGGTAGTTGTGATTGCCTCCACTTCTGCAGAGACTTCTGCTCTTGTAGAGCAGTGTTGTGCTCACCTCCACTCTTCAGGTTTTCCATTCTTTTGTTCAATCAGTGTAACTGATTAGAAAAACCTGAGATCTTCCTGTCCCTTTGCCCCCCTCCACCTTCTGTGCCTTTATAGTAAGCAGTACTTAAAATGTGAGCTCTTCCAGCAAAGATTTGGTCCCAGTCAAACTGGTTTTGAAGTTCAGTTGAACTATGACTGCTCACTATTTCTTGGTGAACCTCAGTAGCCTAGGGAGCTGGGCTGTTCTGGCCTTCCCCCATGTTTGACTTGCCTCTGTCTCTGTCCTTGCAACTTGTAGATTGCACAGTAAAGTACAGGATTCTCTACAGACATCATTTACCTCACTGTTAACATCCTTGCAGGAGTGGAAGTTTGCTCTTTGTAGAGCCTTGCTGTCATAGAATCATAGAATCAACCAGGTTGGAAGGGACCTCCAAGATCATCCAGTCCAACCTAGCACCCAGCCCCAGACAATCAACTAGACCATGGCACTAAGTGCCTCATCCAGTCTTTTCTTGAACACCCCCAGGGATGGTGACTCCACCACCTCCCTGGGCAGCCCATTCCAATGGCAATCACTCTCTCCCCGAAGAACTTCCTCCTAACATCCTGCCTTTGCCTCCCAAAGCACAACTTGAGACTGTGTCCCCTTGTTCTGTTGCTGGTTGCCTGGCAGAAGAGACCAGCCCCCACCTGGCTACAGGCTCCCTTCAGGTAGTTGTAGACAGCAATGAGGTTACCCCTGAGCCTCCTCTTCTCCAGGCTGTCAGAAATTCCTACTTAATTTCAGATAGTCCTCGATCTGAGAAAAAGGTCCTATAGATGAAAAAGTGTTTTACTCAGAAAGCATCAGAATGCCTCTGCAAATAGAGTGGAGCTCCTTTCACCTTTTCCAGGGTAAAAAGCAACTGGTGTCTAACAAGTGGTGTGGGGCACTTACAGTCTCCTGTAAGTGCTGCCTGTTTGCTCTCCTCTGAAAAGATACCTGGCATTATCAGGAAGATAGTGTCCTTTCTCACTTCAAAAGTGTTTCTGCTCACAGACTTTCAAATCTCAACTTCATGCATAGCAAAACGATCTGGGGCTATGGCAGAGGTTTCTTAAAGGGTGAATTACTCTATTTTTTTTTCCAATTGGAGTCCTCTGCAGTTTGATTTCTGTGTGTTTTGGTGGATCAGGAGAAGAAAGATTATACATGAGGTTTTTAAACTTTTCTCATGCTATTGTGCAATTTACTTTTAAGGTATGTTGTACAGTGAATAAAGTTTAAGTGATACTGGGTTTTCCTCTCCCTTACACTCCTTATCTTTTGCAAGGCATCTGCTGGGAAGGAAATCCGGAGTGTTAAATGTTATCAAGTCAGAAGGATCAGGAATTCACACTTGATACAGCTCTAAATGATTTAAGGTGCAGGGCAACTACAAATCAGCCTGCAAACTCTTAAGCTGCAGTAACCAATTTATTATGACAACTGCATTCATATTGATTCAACACATATGCATGCAAAACTCTGTGTGTACAGAATAGTTATACACCAAACTTCCACCCAGGGGCAACCTAAAGGATGACTTTCTAATCCAAATCTGGAATGAGTTTTTAATTCTTGATGTTGTTTTGTGGACTCACAGACTAATATGGGCTGGATGGCAGTTCCTGTGGTTCAGTACCCCTGCTCTAAGCAGAGCCAACTAGACCAGCTTGCTTAGGGCCTTGATTGTGAGTATCTCAGTGGGTAGACATTTCAGAGCCTGCTCCAGCTCTTGACCACCATGACATGGTGAAAAAATGTCTCTGAGTATCAAATAAGAGTTTCCCTTATTTCAGTTTGTGCATGTTGAATTCCATCTTCTCACTGTGTACCTCTGAGAAGTATTTGGCTCTATCTTCTCTGTAGCGTGGGAGACAGGCAGCTCTCCAGCCCTGATTCCCAAGGGCCTCTTCCAAAAGCTAAAGAGTCGCTAGAAAAGTTCCAGCTGACTTCACTGAGCTCTGGAGCAAATCTCCTCTACAAACCTGGGATTGAGCATTCTTGTTTGGCTGTAGAAAGGTCTCTGACCACCTGCTGTTCTTGCAGGGATTTAGCACAGAGGACTGAAGTGCTTCTCTTGACATTTAGAGGTATTTGGATATGAGCCAGAGCTGTCCAGAGAGTCAGGACGTTGGTGTGAAAATACTGCTGTGCTGATGGGGTCAACTGTGTGCCTTTTGACAAAAGTTGTCAGGTGTCTTGCCATCTTAAAGGATGTTTAGAAGGAATTCAGACTTGAACAGACCTGTCTTGAGAATTTGTGTCCTGTCCAAATCTGCCTGGGCTCTTGGGATAGCTCAAGGATTGGACCAGCGTGGTCCCTGCTGTGGCTCCTACCTAACCTGCACAGCAGTAGCAGCACCACCAAAGATGTGCACCTTTTGCTCACTGCTTGCAGGAGGCAATGTTGTGCCCTTCGGGGGATTTCTGTGTGCACTGTCTGTAATCCAGATCTGATAACGGCTCAAGGCACCTTTGAACCATCACTGAAGTGAAAGAGAGCAGAACAAACCCAGGCACATTTTGTTTTCCATGAACAATGTGCACATTATTTCCTGTTTTAGCACTGCAAAGTTTAGCAGCAAAACACATCTCATCGGCGTGTGGCTTGGGAGGTGTTGATATCCCCTGCCTACAGCTGTCACTTACACCCACTCCTGCATTGCAAATTGCCTCCTGTCAAATGAGCTCACAGAAATACCAGCATTGTTGCATCTGCTGGGGTTTGCATGATGTATTGCTGCATCACTGGTGTTTGTCTTGCAAAAATCCTTTTCAGTCCCAGCTGTTATTTTCAGGAGCTGACAAGTAGATTTCTGGAAATGAATCAAACTTATTCTGAGCAGGGACGTAGCCCTTCATCAAAAGACAATGAAAAGGCAAGAAACACGTAGCAGAACATATTCCAGCCTGTGTCAAAACTGCCTCTTGGCAGTGTGGAGAGATTTTAATTGAGGGAGAAGGGAGAGTAGGAAGAAAAAGGTTTTGAAAGTTCTTTCCTGGTTACTTCTGTGCTCTGTGTGAAGGGATAGTGTGCCTCTGGATTTATGAGAAGGTGATGGAAGAGAGGGTTAAACCACTTAATGTGAATATGAACTTGCTGCCATCACAGTGTTTCTCTGAAAGGCCACATTTTGGTTGCTTGCTGCAACAGAGTTCACTGGCAAGACGTAATTTGTTTACTAAACAGGGAATGTAATTGAAGTGTCCCTTTTGAGTTAATGAAAATATAAAACAGCTTTCCAGAGTAGACCAAAGCCTCTAATTTAATTATCTGTGAGCCTCGTGGATTAAAGGTATTCTTTCATCCATTCCTGGCAGCCTGAAGTAGATAAACAACTGAAATTCAAAGAAAAAAAGCTTAGGAGACCTGCCTGGTGAAAGACCAAAGAGCCAACTGTAAAGATTTCTCTCCACTGAGATGCCCATTGTCTTGATGACAACTCTATGTGAAAACTGTTAAAGGTTTGGAAGTTGTGATACTCATTAATGTGGCCAAGGGTCCCCATTGCCTGCACAAAACCCAAGCTGGCTCCTCCTCTTTTAGATATTGCTTGGTGCATATCAGAGGAGCAGCTTTTTAAGGGTGAATTGCAGCCAGCAGCCTTAAGCACATGAGCAGTTGCCAGAGAACCAGCAGGAGCGGTCCTGCAGGTCGTGGTTGAGCTTGCTACAGTGTTAGCTGCAGAGTCAGCCTTTCAAACTGCAAATCTGGCCCTAAAGCAAGACCCAGAGCAATGCTTTTGGCATCCAGAAGCAGCCAGAGCTCAGGTGCATCCTCGGTGCTGGGGGGTCTGGTGTGTCCTAATGCTGTGTGAGCTGTCTGCTTTCTGCATTGACACACTTTTGTTCATGAGTCAGCCAAAGGCTGATGGATAAAGTTTCCATGCAGCTGCTGCAATACAGCAGCCACCCTTGCACACTTTCTGTCCACCTTCACATTTCTGTTCTTGCCCTGTTACAGCAGTAGTCGCCACTTCACCAGAGACCAAAGTGTCCATACAGAAACACAGAGCATTGAGTCTGACTTTGCAGAAGCAGCCCGTGGCTGAGCATCAACACAGGTGTGCTAGTTTGAAGCTAGCTAGAACGTTTTGGTGAGAAGGACTGGATTACAGGCTGTGAAAGGGAAACAGTGCTGATGTCTACTTCACTCATAGGCTTACTGAGAGATACCAGAAGAAGAATCCAAACACAGATAAGGCACTACTTCTCCTGCTGGGGAACTCTGAGCTGCATCTCTCTCTCTAACCTCACCCTCTGTTTCTCTGACTAATCCACTTTGCTTCCTAACCCTCTGACTGAACCTCCAATCTTCCTTGGGACTGGGGTAAGGCTGAGAGGGGTAGGGTGAAGGTGAAGGAGGTTGGTGCTGGTCTCTTCTCACAGGTAATCAGTGATAGAACAAGAGGGAATAGCCTCAAACTGTGACTGGGTAGGTTTAGACAGGACATTAGAAAGAATTTTTTCACAGCAAGAGTGGTCAGGCATTGGAATGAGCTGCCCAAGGAGATGATCCACCAGCCCTGGACGTGTTTAAATTCGTTTGGATGTGGTGGTTTAGGGTGAACTTTGTAGTACGTAAGGTTATCAGTTGGACTTGGAAATCTCGAGGGGTCTTTTCCAACCTGAATGTTTTTGTGATTCTGTGATATGATACTTAAATTTACTCTAACAGAAGCTTTTCATGCTATTTTTACAGTGTGTCAAATCCTAAGGCCTTAACACTTGAAGAAATCCTTCACTTATTGTCCATAAGCAGCATGTTTTTTGCTTTTGCTTTGTAATTTGCTGTTGTAGTAGGTACGACACTTGCTTGGTCTGGATTAATTTCCCATGCTGACTTGTTCTTGAATGTGCCCTGTAGGCTAATTGTGTATCACAGCCTCTCTTCTTTCCTTGTGAAATTTACTATTAACATTTATGGGACAGGGAGTTTTCCTTGACCCCTTCCAGAAGTGCCAACTGACTGCTGAACAGCGCAGCATCAGCTGTTAAAGCCTGATTCAAACCTCCACAAAATCAGGAGACAGTGATGCAGTTCAAGGCTTTGAAGGAAAGGCAGCATCTTTTATTACATCAGCTGTTAGAGTTGGGGGGGGGGGAAGCCAGACAAGCTTTCAGGCACACAAATCCTTCTTCAGGTCTGAAATAGCAACAGCAGTGCTTATGCCAGCATTCCTTAGCAGTGAGACAGCTACGGTCCCAGCAAGGTTTAAAAAGTACCTATGAAAGCGTGTGTGTTTGCACAGCCTCTCTTACTGGGGAGGGCTTCTTAGAAGAATGCAGGCAAATATCATCCCCCACACCATCCTCTTCCCAGCATACCCCTTAGTAGAAGAGATAGTACAGGATCTACAGGGTTTGGGTGTTGCCTGCCCCTGCCCCAAATTCACCAGACTAGACTTGGTTAGCTGGAAGTTAAAGAAGTTGTTTACAGCTTAGCACAATTTACAAGCTAAAAGTAATACAGAAATACAGAACTCCTTCCTGAGCAACCAGACTGCCCAAGAAGACTCCCAACCAGCCCCCTCCTTCCTTCCACATTTTCCACCCTCTCTCTTATCTCAGGATCCTCCTTACATGCAGGGTGAGCTGGAAAAGGTCAGCAAGAGGTGTTAAAAAGGAAATGGTTAGTTGGGTTACACAGATTCAGGTGGAGAGGTTAATACAGCAAGCAGGCAAGCCACAGACTGCCCTTATCTTTGCTTGTGTCCTTGTTTTTGTATGTCCCAGCAGAACAAATGGGTAATACAGACATCACCATTATTTTCCTTTCACAGCCAATAATCTAATTTCTCTCATTAAAATACTCCAATTAGCCTCAAACCAGCACATGCAGAAAAATTGCCTTATGACTCACCCACATCCCAAGCACAAATCCAGGCTGGACAGTGACTGGCTGGAGCCCTGAGGAGAGGGACTTGGGGGTGCTGGTGGACGAGAAGCTCAACATGAGCCAGCAGTGTGCACTTGCAGCCCAGAGGCCAACCAGAGCCTGGGCTGCATCAGAAGTGTGGCCAGCAGGGCGAGGGAGGTGATTCTCCCCCTCTACTCTGCTCTGCTGAGACCCCACCTGGAGTACTGCATCCAGTTCTGGAGCCCTTATTATAAGAGGGATGTGGAGATGCTGGAGCATGTCCAGAGAAGGGCCAGGAGGATGCTCAGAGGGCTGGAGCAGCTCTGCTGTGAGGACAGACTGAAAGAGTTGGGGCTGTTCAGTCTGCAGAAGAGGAGGCTCCCAGGTGACCTTCTTGTGGCCTTTCAGTATCTGAAGGGGGCCTGCAAAAAAGCTGGGGAGGGACTTTTTAGGCTGTCAAGGAGTGACAGGACTGTGGGGAGTGGAGCAAAGCTGGAGGTGGGGAGATTCAGAGTGGCCGAGATGAGGAAGTTGTTGAGCATGAGAGTGGTGAGAGCCTGGAGGGAGGTGGTTGAGGCCCCATGCCTGGAGGTGTTTAAGGCCAGGCTGGCTGAGGCTGTGGCCAGCCTGGTCTAGGGTAGGGTGTCCCTGCCCATGGCAGGGGGGTTGGAACTGGATAATCCTTGTGGTCCCTTCCAACCCTGACCAATTCTATGATTCTGTGATCATCTCTGTAGTTGTCCTGCCATTGGGAGTGACTGAGACAAAGCCTCAAAGTGGGCAGGCAGCAACTGCAGAATCCACAGTGTTTATTCTGTCTCCCGAGGTTTATGGCTGTCCAGGAAATAATTGTGGCAGCAGCTGGCAAAATGAATTTAATTGCCTTTCTTGTGGCTCCTTTACAGGGAACAGTGCTTCCCAAACTTTCTGGAGTTGCAGCTGGTTGACCAACTACCTAATAACAAAGCTTGTGACTGAAAATGCTGCATGAGCAGGATGGTTCTGCAGAAGAGTTTTAAGAACCTTCCTGTAATCTTGCTTATGGTTGCAGAATAGAAAGCTGAGAAGTAACAGCCTAGTGCACTGCCTGCTTCCTCCTCTGGGTTATGGATCTCACCATCTTGCTTTTTCTTCCTGTGACAGATGTTGTGTTTAGCTTCCTTTTTTGGTCTTTGAAAAGTATGTTCCAAAATACTCCCAGCTAAAGAACACAGGCAGGTGCTCACAAAGTAAATGTTAACATTCACTGGGACATTTATTTCTGTATTGCCATGGTAGGAGCTGAGGTCTTAACTGTGGTTAATAACTGTGATACTAAGAAGCTGAGGATGCTTTTTGCTCGTGTGCATATCTCCATGGTACGTGGGCCATGAGAAATCTGGATTTTGTTTTCTGGAGTGAATTAATAAGTGTGTTAATGATGTGGCTTCTCTTGAAAAGGAAAGGCTGCATCTCAAGTAACTGTCAGCACAAGAAAACTGTAAATAAGTACTGAAACTGCTGAAGAAATTGAAAGGATGAATTTAAGTCAATTAACACACATGAACAACCGATGAGCAAATAATGCTGCACACAACAATGTTATTATTGGAAGAGCTTAATTCAGAAGGAAAACTTTAAACTTATGCCAGGCACAAATCCTAGTTTAAGATCTCCTTTGAGCATTTTTCTGGTGCAAAGCTACCTTACAACGTCTTTATAGTCCTTAAAAGTTCAGATATTTGTGGACCTCTGTCTTCCTATCAAATATGAATGTTTCCAATGTAGTTCTCAGTCTGAATCCATCAGGCACATCATACTTTAGGATCTGAATCTCTCTTTTTGGCTGTGCCACTCCTTCCTAACCTGGCCAGTATTTGATCCTTTTTTATGTGGCACAGGTGGCCATGGCAAATAGAATCATAGAATGGTTTAAGTTGGAAGTTACCTCAAAGATAATCCAGTTCCAACCCCCCACCATAGGCAGGGACATCTCCCACTAGAACAGGTCACTCAAGGCCTCATCCAACCTGGCCTTGAACACCTCCAGAGAGAGACTATCCACAACCTCCCTGGGCAACCTGTGCCTCATCACTCTCACTGGAAAGAACTTCTTCCTAACATCTAGTTTGAATCTCACCTCTGCCAGTTTAAACCCCTTACTCCTCGTCCTGTCATTACAAGACCTTGTAAATAGTCCCTCCCCAGCCTTTCTTTAGGCCCCCTTCAGATATTGGAAGGCCACTCCGAGGTCTCCTTGAAGCCTTTTCTTTTCCAGGCTGCAGAGCCCCAAGTCTCACAGCCTGTCCTCGTAGCAGAGCTGCTCCAGCCCTCTGATCTTCTTCGTGACCTCTTCTGGACTCACTCCAACAGTTCCATGTCCTTCTTGTGCTGGGGTCTGCAGAACAGTACATAGTACTCCAGGTAGGGTCTCACAAGAGCAGAGTAAAAGGGCAGGCATCAACCAACAAAACAGCATAGACAACTGCTCCTCTTCTGCAGAGAAGGTTTTAATGGAGGAGTCATCTAGACAAACACATTCTCTGGCCAATCTCAGAATTTCTTTCATTCCCTTTAGTACAGAGCCAGGGTGCCTGGGCTTGAAAACATGGCTGTGAGTGTTACAGCATCATCAGGTTTCTTTGTCTTTGTGTGCCCCAAATGAAAAATTACAAACATGTCTGTAAATGACAAGGGTTTCATTTTCACTCGAAACTAAGACCCTTTCATATCCCCATCTATTTCAAGACACTTCTATGCTACCAGAGTAGAATAAGTGAAAATCAAGATGCATGCTTATTTTCCGTAACAATAGCCATGTAGCTGTGTGGACTAACACATGTCTAACCTGCAAAGTATGGTTCCACATCTGAATTCTGCAGCAGCCAAAGGTTCTAATGCTGCAGCCTTTAGACATCTTCTATAGATGGGTTTGCAGTGTAGATGCAGATCCATCAGTGAGTTAGTGCTTCAGATCTGTTCCTTGTTTAGGTTAGATCTCTTTACACCAATGTACTTGTAAAATTGGAAGAACAGTATGAAGCAGTGAAAATGAGAACTGCTAAGGAAGAAAGCATCTGCCCCCTAACTACTAATTTTTTACTACCTGATACTCTTCAGTAGTGACCACACTGCAGCCTTTCTAACTTGTGAAAGTAGAAACTGCAGCAGCAGTGTCCAGCACTCAGGTTAATGTGCCAGCTGCACAAGAATGCTGCACGTTATAGATATACATTTAAGGTCCTTTCATGCATACCACAGCTAAATAACAGCCAGCTCTCTGTGTTCTTCCACTACTGCATTTATGGGGCAGCTTGTAGTAGAGCAAGGCTACAAGGAAGGCTGGAAATGGAACTGCTAATGACAGCAGCAGATGTCACTGCACTTTTACACCATTTCTGCTGCAGATGGTTATGAATTCAGGTGGGACACACCAGAAAGGCAAAGAAATAAAACTCTCTTCTGTTTATTATCTTGTCCAGGATTTCACATCTTCCTGTCATCAAACTTTGCACAATGGTAGCTTTGTCACTTGGTGTTTCACTGAAACTGCTCTTTTTCAGGTGCCAGGAGACAATGAGAAGCACTGGAAGCCAGTGTTAGTGGTCTTGACGGAGAAAGACCTCCTAATGTACGAGAGCATGCCGCGGATGAAGGAAGCCTGGTTCAGCCCTCTGCACACCTACCCCCTGCTAGCCACCAGGTACCTGTGATTTTTTTGTTATGGCCACTTTAAGAGGGTAGAAATGGCTAAGGCAGCTGGGAGCAGGTATAGCTGGTGCATAGCTATCTATCATACTTGAAATGTCATTGTTTAAATTGAGCAGCAGATTCTTCAGTGGACCAATGTGCTTAGCTTATCTCCTCTCTTCTCTCCGTTTCAAGTTCTGGCTGGGGCTGGTGACCAGATGCATACCATTCGGCCCAGATCCAGAGGCAGGAGTGCTGAAAAAGCCAAGAGCTCAGTCTCCTGAGATTCCTATCTCAGTATGCAGACCTGAGGGATTGGCAGAAACTCAGGGTTCTAATGCTTCTCCAGGCAGGAGAAAGTGAAATTGTTGCTCTGATTTGGATTTTCTGGTGTGGCAGTTCTGCACCACCAGTTTGGGGCTTTTGAACAATCACATGTTGGGGACACTTTCAGTGTGGCTTCTATTATTCCTGCTTTTTTAGCTTACAATGGTGAGCTTGGAAGACACATTCTTGAATCTAGTTTGAAAATAACCATCTACATTATTTTGAAGGTCTCCATCAATACTAATTAAGAGAGAGCTTTCCTGTGGTTGTATATAACAGTGGAAACTGTGCTTCTTGATGTGAATCTTAATCACGCCTCTCTGCCAGTATGGTCAAAGGGCTGGAGAGAGAGCTGCTGTTCCGTTGTTTTGGCCTTTCTACAGGCCTCTATTATACCATTTTCAATGAGTTCTTGTTCAGAAAGGCTGGTTGCACATGGCCAAAAGCAGTGAGTCTCTTACTGCACTCTCATTAGTTCATTTTTGTTCCCGGTCTCTTAGTTCTCTCCCCAGATGAACTGAGGTTTTGCTGCTGAGTCATTACATTTATAAAAAAAGAATTAAAATCAAACTCAGTGAACTACACTGATGGTTCTTTTGTCCCAGTCTGCTGAGCTGTGGTGGAGCTTTCAGACTCCTGGGAGGGTAGCTTCTGAAACGTCCTTTGTTGCCATAATGTGCGGGGAAAGCCTCGAGCTTTGCAGCTTGCAGCCTGCTGCGTGGTGAGTCACCAAATGTTGATAATTCCAGGTGATAATTCCCAATCAAAACTGGGTAACCTGTTGGAGCTGGAGACTGCATCCACATCTGTCACTGAGTCTTAGCGTTTCTGAAGCAAGAACAGCTCAGCAGAAGGTGACACAGTCACAGAACAAGAGGACACAGTCTCAAGCTGCATCAGGGGAGGTTTAGGCAGGATGTTAGGAAGTTTTCTGCAGGAAGAGTGACTGGCCATGGAATGGGCTGCCCAGGGAGGTGGTGGAGTCCCCATCCCTGGCAGTGTTCAAAAAGAGACTGGTTGTGGCCATTGGAATGGGCTGCCCAGGGAGGTGGTGGACTCCCCATCCCTGGCAGTGTTTAAAAAGAGACTGGTTGTGGCACTTGGTGCTATGATTTAGTTGATTAGATCATGTTGGGTGATAGGTTGGTCCTGATGATCTCAAAGGGTCTTTTCCAACCTGATTGATTCTCTGATTCTGTGGCATTTTCCCTCCCTGCTGTTCAGGGTATCACTTGTACATAGACCCAAGTCGATCTCCTTAAAGTGGCCAGAGATTCTGTGGTGTGCCCTGCCCCTTCCTGCACACATCATCATGTGTCAAGACAGCTCTTAGGTGGGTGTCACCAGCTGCTGTCATCAGTGACCACCAGTTTACCAGATGGGACGGTCTGAAGTCCTCATCCTGGAGGCTGTATCTGGTACTTCATTAGCTTGTGTCAGAAGTTCAGGCTTGGCAGCAGACTGGCTTTTCTCAGGTGGGGATGTTTACCTCTCTGATGGGATTTCCATGTGAGCCTTGAGGCTAGAGGGGCATGAGAAGTTGCTCAGCATGGCTATCAGTCTGCCAAAGGTTTTTTACAAACCAGGGCAATAGCCTGTAAGAAAGATGGGATGCAGGTCAGGAAAGATAAGTGTGAAGAAATTCAGTGCTGGTGGAAAATGGGTGACAAAGTAGTCGCTGCTCCAAGAAGCATCTGAGCAGTGCAGTGAAATTGCTTAAAGCTACAGGTTGTGTTTTTGGGGTGGGGAAGAAGCCTCAGGTGATACATCACCATCCTGTGAGGCATTGCACTTTCAAATACCAGTTAACTGTGGAAGGTCTAGGAAAAAATCAATGCAAATGTGAGACCTAACAAACACTCTCAGTGAGGGAATACTCCAGAAACCATAGCTGGTTACCACACAAGTCCATGGAAAACATGTTGATAGTTTTCAAGTATGAAAATGAGACACAAGTAGGGGCAGGGGCATCTTCTGTTTCAGGTCCCTCCTGGATGCAACAGGACATAGTTTGCATCATTTGTAGCAGGAGGGGCTGGGGGTGGATGTGAGGAAGAACTTGGTGTGTAGGTGGGGTTCTGGAGTAGATTCTCTAGGAAAGGTGTGTAGGTGGGGTTCTGGAGTAGATTATCTAGGAAAGGTGTGTAGGTGAAGTTTGAGGAGTAGATTCTCTAGGAAAGGTGTGTAGCTGAGGTTCAGGAGTAGATTATCTAGGAAAGGTGTGTAGGTGAGGTTCAGGAGTAGATTCTCTAGGAAAGGTGTGTAGGTGAGGTTCTGGAGTAGATTAGGAAAGGTGTGTAGGTGAGGTTCAGGAGTAGATTCTCTAGGAAAGGTGTGTAGGTGAGGTTCTGGAGTAGATTCTCTAGGAAAGGTGTGTAGGTGAGGTTCTGGAGTAGATTCTCTAGGAAAGGTGTGTAGGTGAGGTTCTGGAGTAGATTCTCTAGGAAAGGTGTGTAGGTGAGGTTCTGGAGTAGATTCTCTAGGAAAGGTGTACAGTCCTCAACACTGGTGACTTGGAAGGAGCAGTGACACTGTGACTCTTGGGAGTGCATCAGCACAGCTAGCCCTGCTTTGAGAAGGGGGATGCACTGGGTGTCCTATAAAGAACCATTCCAGCCCTTTGTGATTTCTTACTGAGTATATTTCACACTCAGGGTAAAAGACAGCAGGTAGACAGAAGCTGAGGTTCAGAATGGAGTCAAAACCTGATGAATACATGAATTCCCAAGGTGAGCAGGTTGGGGACAGATTCCCCAAATCGTTAAACCTACTGTTGGGGATTATTTTGATTAAAACCCTGCAGGATCCTGCTTTTATGATCTGTCACACTGAGTACAGTTAGACCAAAAGAGTACACAGGGCTGGCTGTTGGTGTTGACTGCTGTGTTCTTGCTCAGTCAGTGCTTACCCTTGCTCGTGACAGATTTTTTTCATCCCCTCTGTGCATTGATCAGTGCAATTTGGAACTTTTCACCTGGAAAGTTTGCAGACCACGTTATAATCTTGGCTGCTCCTATCTTTCAGATTTTTATGAGTCCTTGGAAAAACATTTTTGCTTAGCTAATGCATATTTGAAAAGCTGCTGAAACTGGAAAACTTCAGTGCCAGATACTGTACAGAGTCATGCTTAATCTACCCAAGACATAATGAGCAGAGAAAATTGGAACATGGTAGAAGGGTTGCAATCTCCTTACGCTATTTTAACAGCAGATTTTCAGCGTGCCCTTTCTGTTTGTTGATAAGTTCACCTCCAACCTAGGGATGTTATTAAAACATATAAATATTTTCCAGTCAGTCTTTCCCAGCTTTCTGCAGGATTGTATGGAATATAAGTAATAGCCCAAATGAAACAGAGATGGGGAGATTAAAGTTTGCACCAGGAGACACAGCAGCTGCTGGCTTATAGCCCTGACTCCAAGGACCTTTTTGTCATAATCTCTGTTTCAGTGTTTCCTTGTGCCTGAATAACAGTGCCTCCCTCTAGCATGGGAATGGGGCTTAAGTAATTGCATCTTAAATGTTTGCAATCAAATTGCATTATCTATTGTAGCCAGATAGGAAATGAAAGGAAAAAAGCACAACAGCAGCCCATGTTGGACACTGATTAAAGATCAGGTAAGGAGCTTTTGTGTAAAGCTGAGGTCTGTAATCAGAAAGTATTAAAGCAGTTTGATAGTTAATGCAATGGCAAGTTGGGGAGGGAGTGTAGGCAGCAGTTAGTCTCCTGTGTGAGTGGGTAGAGGGGCAGGCAGAGAGCACTAGGGTCCCTCAGCACTCCAGGGAAGCTGTGCAGGTTCTCTGCTCATGTGCCCAGGGCAGTGAAGGTCCATGCAGAGTTCATATGAATGAAGGCTTGTGCATAGGTTTTGAAAGAGTACAGCTGCTCCAGAACAGCTTTCCAGTGCTAGATCAGGATAAGAAAGGTCAGATGGTAGCAGCTTTCTGTTGGGCGGGACTACAGGACTCTTGATGACATTTGTATCATGGCCTCTTAGATAAAAAATGAGCAGCTCAAGACTTGCTTTGAATGTCAGCACTGGTTTCACTGTAGATTTTGCTGGTTTGGTAAATGATTGGAACACTTTTCATAGCATTAGGATGAGAAGCGTGTCCTGGTGTGTCTCACCCAGCACCAGCACTTCATCTTGGACCATACCTAACTTGATGTCATGCTTGCAAAGCATAATGCTAAAAAGGTCCCAAGACATAGAGAGACAAGGAAGAAATGAGAGAAGGTAAGAAGTACCTCTCTGGCTCTCGGGAGCAAGCTACAAGTTGCCGTTGCCTACTGTGTGTGCACTGTGCAAACAGACCTGGAAGTGACCAACCTTCTCCTGCCCTCTTGTGGCTCTGGCTGATCTGGGGAAAGTGCTTGGGCTCTCCATGCTCAGACAGCTCAGAAACCTCCACGGACCCTAGAAACCTCTGGACATTGCCAGAGCTGACCCTAGGATGCCTTTTTGGCTCTGGGGTACAGCGTGCAACATGCACGCAGCCGCTGCTGTGCTGGAGCGATGGGACATAGGGGTGAGAGGAAGCTTTCTGTGATATTTTTAAGCCTAATTTTTGGCTTTTGAGGTATTTTTGTGGTCTTTAGGATAAAATATCTTTTGTTTAAATGGAACAGGTCACTTTAATAAAGCTTGGGCATTCTTTGCCCTGTACCCAAATGCATAGAGAAATACCATCAGATGTTTCCCTGTTATTTCTCTAGTTCATGTTTGGCTGCATGGTTTTGCAAAGCAGGATCTGGAGTTTTATGGTGGAAAAGGATTTTTTTCAATAATGAGACTGAATTTTTAACAATGAGGGGGTAATGTGAATGGCAAAACAGGCAAGGAACAATATTGATGAGGGATGTGTCCACATACCTTAGTTTGAAACAATACATCTTCGTTCTATCCATATGTTGAAAAACCTGCAGTGGATATAGCGTGAAGATGTAGGGGAGTGAGGGAGTGGCTGACAAGCAATGTGCTGAGGAGCAGGAATGGTCCAGGGTACAACTGGAATAGTTACATTTTAAATGACAAACTTGATATGGTTTTCCATGCTGCATTCCCACAGTCACCCTTGCTAGCAGAAGGCAGCATGGGAGTGGTGGCTGTGCCTGCACCTGCGTGACTGGCTGGGGGCAGGCAACAACAAAAGTCACCAGAGGTTTCAGTTCCAGGTCTTTTACCTGAATTATCAAGGTGTAGCTTTTCCTCAAAGTTTGCAATTCCTAATGTCAGATTGATTTAATTGAGGTGCAGATGAGAGTGAACTAAAGCATTTTGGACTATTTCTGTGCTGCTGACTCTCCAAATGCAAAGTCTGCAAGCAGTGGTATTAGAAGGCCTTGAGTATCACAACTGAGCAGAGTGTTAACACATCACTTCTAGACATGAAAAAAACATTTGGAGAGGGTAGTCGTGCATCTTTGGATGAGGCTTCCCACCCCAGACACATGGCACCTCCAACCTGGATCTCTCCTCCTGGGACCATGAAATTAAGACAGGTGATCAAAATCCAAAGAAAGTTCCATGAACCTGAGCCTGAGCAAGTCTTGCAAATTTTCTAGCTGGATATGAAAGATGGGCACCTCTCTTCAGCACAGTTTGCATCCCAAATGTCAGCATTGACTGCCAGGGAATTAAGGGGAATTTCAAATGCCCTATGGCTAGTGTTCCCATAACTGAAAAGCTCAGTTTTGCTCTCTCTTTCCTTTCTGTTTTTCCCCATGAAAACCTCTCTCTAGGATGGCACACTTCTGCAGGGTCAGCTAACAGGCAACTCTTCTTCCAGGTGTACAACAATAACTTCAGGCTGGATAATTAATATCATCTGATGTTTTGTCCTTCAGCACAAGTGTTCTTCTACCATGCTATATACTCTGTAGTCGTATTTGCAGGCTTATGGAAGGGGAAACAAGACACTAGACAGAAATGAGCTGTTCAGAAGAATTTCAGTTGTGACTTCCTCTGAGGGCTAATCTCTGGATCTCAAAGAGTGTTGAGCTCCTGCAGATTTTTCTTAGCTGAATTAGTGTCACATCTCTGAATGAATTCTGTATTCACTGTCCACACTTCTGCAGGGGGAAAAAAACCTGACACAACCCAAAAGGGCAGCATTAAATAACAATGAAGTATTATGAGGTGTTGATTATCTGACTCAGAAATATTCCCTGCAATCACAGTTTGTCCAGATGAACAAATCTTTTGTGGTCAGAGGAGATCAGGAAAGAAAAAAGTTAATTGCAGGAAAATGTGAGAGAACTTCAAACAGGTGAAACATCTTGCATTTTATAGGGTCTTTATGTGAAAAGTATGCACAAGACAATACTTTGGCATCTGTGTAGTTTAGAGAGCTTCTTGCTTTATCCAACAGCTCTCGGTGTTGAGCTTCCCTGCAGCTGTCTAAGCTTTATGGCAGATGCCACTTGACAGTAAAAGCTGGATTCAGCTGCCTCACCTGAGTGACCACTTGTACATATGGACCAAACCCCGTCCAAGGGGGTTGGTGATTTCTCTCAGTTCCTCATTCAAAAAGGTGTTTTGTACACTTCATTAGGAAATGTTGGGGTGTCCTCATCATCACCTGCATGTTCAGGTGTTTTGTATTCACTGCCTTGGCCCTTCACTTTTCCTTGGTGGAATTGTAGGCTCAAATATAGAGGAGATGCCAGTGCTTGTGCTCTGAACCACATGTTTAGGAATGTATGGAGCAGAGCTGTGCTCAGGAGGGGATTTTGGTGCAGTGTACTGTGTCAGCATTGTAACCCACTGACCTGTTCTGAAATCCAATTGCAGGCTGGTCCATTCTGGCCCAGGAAAAGGCTCACCGCAGTCGGGGATGGATTTGTCTTTTGCCACCCGTACCGGTACAAGGCAAGGGATTGAAACCCATCTGTTCAGGACAGAGACTAGCCGAGACCTCTCGCTGTGGACGAGGAACATAGTGCAGGGCTGCCACAATTCTGCGGAGCTCATCACAGAAATCACCACTTGTGAGTAACGCCTGCGGCACCGCGATGCCACACCTCCTGCTGACACTCAGGGGTAGCTCAGCTTCCTTCTCCTAGTGGTGATTCGTTTGAAAAAGCATGCAGAGCTAGGGTTCTGTGTGGTTAAAATCATGTCCCCTTGCTTTCTGAGTCTGGCCCAGCTGCTGTGATGCTTATGACCAGTAACTGTCACTATTCTTCTCGCTTTCTGGTCTTGTTTTTGGCATGTGAGTTGATTGGCTGTGTTTTTTTGTAGACACAAAACACTGTCTTCTGCCAATCTGTAGTCAGCCATACAGCACCATGTGTCACAGAGGGGTGATTGCCAGAGGTTTGTCCAGTACCTTGCAGAAAAGGGCATTTTTCTGACATTTGGGAGGCTCCTGAGCCTGGCAGGAGCTTCTCCTGCAGAGCGGGAGGCAGAGTAGGACTGGCACTTTCAAAAGCAGGAAACAGTCATTTATTCACCCAGCTCTGCACACTTGAGAAGAGTAAAAAGTACAAACCCATTCACATTTTGATGGCTCCTCATTTCCCTCCCTGAACATCAGGTTATCACTTCCCAGCACTTTTGTACGTGCTCTGGAATTGCTCTGGAGTGATGCCCTCTTTGGCCAGGTTGCTGTGGCTTGTGGTGGCTCTGGGGCTTTGAGGCTGTGCCTTTCTCTTGAGTGCCCCCAGAATATGGGAGTCCTGTCCCCACTAGCCCCACAGGTGAAAGGGCTGTTCAAGTTGGACATTACATCCAGATTGTTGCCTAAAAATGTGAGAGCAACAAGCAAAGCACAAATTGCCTGCATGAAAAAGGGCAGCACTGAGTTTGTGAAGCCCTCAGGTACAGCCATGTGCTGCTGACCATGAGGATGCCTGCTTGTAGGCTGCCAGAGCCCATGCTTTGCAAAGAGCTCAGGATGCTTTGTGAAGGCCTCTGATGTGGAAACAAACCAGGCTGTTCCATGGGAACCACCTCCAGGCCCTGTCCCTCTCCTCAGTCCAGTGACATGGGTGCCTTTGTTTCCAAAGGCAAGAGAACATGAGCCCCTTCTATGCAGTGCTTTCATCCCAGTGCCCCAACCAGGAGAGTTGGCCATAGGGAAGTCTGGGATATGAACACCTAAAGTATTCCCTTTTTAATTTGGATGATGGCCTGTGTTTCTGAGCTGAGTGGAAGGCGCAGCTAACTACTAGATACAATTGCATGGGCTCCTTTTCAATTACCACGGCACTAATGAGGACTCAGGAGGGTCTTCATCTTTGTCAGAATACTTAAGGGAAACCCTCTACAGCTTCTCATTTTCTTGTGTGTTGTGCTCTGGGTTGATTTTGGCTATGTCTGCCAGACAGAAGAAGAAGAGTAGCTGTGACTTTGCTGTCAAGCTGTGGAAGGAGGCAATGCCAGCCTGAGCTTTCTTAAACTTCAGAAGATTGTTTTTGTGTCAGATGTACACTGCAACATGAAGGATGCAGCAAACACCTGAAAGGACTGATATCAGTACTGCTGCTGCTGAGAACAATTTTAGCCTGTGTGTTTACACCATAACTAACAAACAAACCTTGCTGGGGCCTTGTACAACAGAGAGAGCTCTGTTGTTTTCCCAGGTCTGCAAGTTTGCAGTTAGAGCAGGATTAGCCTTGTTCTGGAGAAGGGTAGTTTCTGAAAGCTACTGTTGAGATGAAATGTAAAATGCAGACAGCAGCAGCCAAATGGAACTGGTTTCTTTTAAGAACCTTACAGATTAGGTTTTGTTTCCTCCTTCAGCTTGCACATACAAGAGCCAGGAGTGCCGTTTGACCATCCACTATGACCACGGATTCTCTCTTACAACCGACCCGAAAGACGGTGCCTTCTCCAAGACAATTGCACAATATCCCTATGAAAAACTGAAAATGTCCTCTGATGATGGGATCAGGATGCTTTATTTAGACTTTGGAGGAAAGGATGGAGAAATTGTAAGTACTTAGCAAAGGGATGCATGTTACTAGCCTCTGTGGTGGTCCTTCAGGCTCTGGGGATGGAGAAGCACTAATGGAAGTCAGCCTAGGTGATTATTGTAGGTCACTTTCAACTGAAATCATAGAATCAACCAGGTTGGAAGAGACCTCCAAGATCATCCAGTCCAACCTAGCACCCAGCCCTAGCCAGTCAACCAGACCATGGCACTAAGTGCCCCAGACAGGCTTTATTTCAACACCTCCAGGGACAGCAACTCCACCACCTCCCTGGGCAGCCCATTCCAATGCCAATTACTCTCTCTGCCAACAACTTCCTTCTAACACCCAGCCTAGACCTCTCCCGGCAGAACTTGAGACTGTGTCCCCTTGTTCTGTTACTGGTTGCCTGGCAGAAGAGACTGACAATCACCTGGCTGCAACCTCCTTTTAGGTAGTTGTAGACAGTAATGAGGTCATCTCTAAGCCTGTTCTCTTCTCTATTTTTGTTCTCTTCTGTTCTAACATCAGCTGGTCTAATAGCAGTACCACTGTTAGGACACTGTGCTTTCTAGTGCAGCATGACACTCAGACTGTAGGAGGAGATAAACTAAAAAGAGAGATGAAATTATAAATCTGTGCAAAGAGATGAAAGATTTCTTATGTGTAACAGTAAATTGTGTCTCTGAAGAGCCAGATGTTATAATCTGGTCCATACTCATTTCACTTTTTAAATGATTGCACATGGACCAACTTGAGAACAAGGTATTCCTGATCCCAGTGCACACACAGGGACAATAAGCTGTGGTTTCTACATTTTGAACATCTAGCTGATGAAAAAAATAGAAGACTACAGATGTACTGCAGACTGTCTCCTAAGGCCTCTAAGTTAGCTCTCATAATGCCTAAAATAAAGTGCTATTCCTGTGAGCAGTTTAGATGCCATGAATTATGTATGTAAGCAGGATCAGTCCTGGACAATTCTTTTTCAGCAGTTCCCAAACATGTTGGGTGCTTAATTCTTCACATCACCTTTGATAACACATGCTCTGTGAACTGCTTGTCGGCAGGCTTTCAGAAGGGAATTTGTTACTGGTTCTCAATTAAGTTGATACATGGCTGATGGAAAGGCAAATGTGGTTTGTTTTGATGTGAGCCTACTGTTGAGCCTGCTGTCCACACCGACAAGTCTCTCGTGCTTATCAAGCATGTGGTGGGATCATCTAAACTAAACGTCTCAGTTCAGTGTGCAAATGTGCAGCGTCATTTGAAGGTGCAGTATCTTGGCTTTGGCTGTGACAACAGCAGAAGCATCGGGTATTGGACACAGCATTCTCACCACCGTTGCTGGTCAGAAACAGAGCACCTGAGAAGATGAAGGAGTTGAACCTCTTAGAAAACTGCTTACAGCATTTGACTCAGTTTGCTGCTGCTCACCCAGGTGGCTGCAAGCGCAGAAGTACCAAGATCTCATCTGCTCTTAAGATGCTTATTGTAGTTGTAGTTCTGAGCAGAGGAAATTGTGATAAAGGGTTGATATTAATAGAGGCCTGTGCAAAATGTCAGATAGCAGTGAATCAGGTAGCTCATAAATTCTTGCTTCTTTGAGCTGTAATCTAATCCAATACTTCTTGATTTCTTTCAGCAACTGGACCTTCATTCCTGTCCAAAACCAATTGTGTTCATCATTCATTCCTTCCTTTCAGCAAAGATTACAAGACTTGGCTTGGTGGCATAAGTGGGGTACAGCTGTTTTTCAAAGAAGGATGGAGCGACCTTGCTCGTCTGAAGTACAGTCAACAGCAGCAACCTGGACCAGCTAGCAGCAAACACCAGCCTGGGGTTCAGTACTGGGCCTTGGTCATTTCTGCAGTCTTCCAAGGCCCAGGTTTCATTTTGGAGAGCTAAAGAGGTGGCATGACAAGATGGTGGCTTTCACTGTAAATAATGGGGGGTTTAAATCCCATAGGAGACTGTAAAAGCATGCAGTGCCATACATGTAAATGTTCCGGAATCAGAAACTGCCTACTGCAGTGTACTTGTCTATAGAGCATAAGGGCTAAGCAGACGAGAGTGGGTGTTGGCTGTGTTGCAAGCTCAAGGCTGGTTGTGTAGAAGGTCTCCAAACTCCACCCAAAAGTAATTCTTTTTGTTTCTGCTCTAACCTGTGCACCACTTACAGAAGATTTTTCTTCTGCAGCACTGTCAGAGCCTGTTGCTCAAATACCCAGCAGAGCATGCAAACGTGCACCTGTGAGTTGTTGGATGTTCTAAAGCAATACAGCTGTGGCCAGTGAGCAGCTGGAAGGTCCCTGCGAAGGGGCTCTTTCAGATGAAATGACAAAGACAGCCTGTGTACATTCCTAGCAATGCACCCAGAGCAAGACCAGCCACAGTCACTTCCCATGAGCCAGCTGTCGGTGGGACACAGGTAGGAGTGTCCTTTGTTAATGGAGGTGGTTTTTCATAGTGACTTCCTGGACTGGCTTAATGAGTGTCAGCTACCTGAGACCCCCAGCTCAGGTAAATGTTACCCAAATCCATCTTAGTATGACCTAAGCTTCTGCCAGCACATTTTTCATGGCAGTTTTCCAACAGGAAACCATTCTGAGCTCCCTGTCTTTCTACCCCTACTGTGCCACCCCCTCAGCTTTGCCAAGGCTGGCTGCATGCTCTTCATAGAATAGAAGTGGGCCAGGGGGAAAACTTGATTTGTTGGGTTTTTATTTTTCCAGTTTTCTAGATTAGATCAGAAAAGTTATTCAAGGAGCTCCACGACAGTGAGGAAATGCACTGGGGCAGGAGCACGAGCTACACTCCCAGAAAAGCCTTAATATAGAAGGAACTGCTTCTGTGACCATGGCTTGGTGTAGGGCCATTCACCTTCATGCCCATTACTAGTTCCTGGTTTGCAGCACGGTTTACTGTCTGAAGTCAAAGCATTCAGATCACTGAGTTTCAGTCTTCTCTGTGGTTGTGTTTTGCACAAGTGGACAGCAGGCAGAGACCACACATCCACCCAGCACCGGGAGCTACCAAACTGGCTTAATGCAGGTGGGTGGCAACAGAAAGAAGCAGAACAGGGGTGGCATTTATGTTGCTCTTGCTTTGCAAACAGAATAGCTTCGTAGAGGGGTGGGAGTTTGTTTGCTTTTACATTTTTGTCCTAAATTCACACTTTGAAGGACAGAAACTGTAGAGGCAGTAATAAATCCAAAGTTTGTAGAAGGTTGCTTCTCATACTACAAGACTTCTTTATTCTTGAGAAAGCACCTAAGTTTCAACTTAACATCCCTAGGCTGGCAAAGGGGAAAATTAAAACCACAGTTTGGTTCCTTGTTTTTAAGCTAAGAGAGTTAGGTCTAAGTAATGCTGTTAATTCACAGCGTTGGAATTAATTCATGGTGGTTTCCATGGGTATCTTAATCATCCAACCTAATTAAAAAGAAAGATGATGGGCTGAAAGCACAGAGAAAATAATCATTGAAGAACAACAAGTAATCATTGTTTGGAAGAGCAGCTGTACTCCCAGCACCTCTCACCAGTCAAAAGCAAGCCTGTGAAGTAGCTGTGAACTTTTCTTTTACTGTCATGGTACTTGGTACTTAAAAACTAATCCCTCCTGTAAATTCATGAGGTAAGAGAGAAAACCTTACTTAACTTCCTAGCAAGTTCCAAATGGACTTTTCTCATGTAGAGCTGCTGTTCACATAACTTTCTGTGGCGGTTACTTGGGTCTCTTTTGGCTTGGAAGATCCCAGGAGAACATCTTCTGAGAAGCTGAGAGCAGTTGGAGGACTGAGTCTCTCAGCACGTCGCTCCGTGAACAATTGGGCTCAAGTTTCCAAGCAACGATTCAGGACTTCTTTACTGCTGCTCCAAAGTACCACTTGGAAAAACTTCAGATGCAGGCTCCAGAGGTTAAAGTGAAAAGGTGCAGCCTGTGGGGTAGGTTCAATACATATGTAAACTATACTGCACTATTCCCTTATTCCTGTAACACAAATCACTGGAATGTTCCACCTAACATGTATGTGCATTGTAAATAGTACAGACCCCTATGTTAGTGCCAACAATTAAGTGACACAGTATGTAACCTAAGGTGCTCAGTACTATATGAAGTATAACTGAAAAAAACCACAAACAGCTAAACAGTTTGCAAAGAAAATTCCTATTATATATATTTATAGAAAAAAAAAAGAAAAAAGAATATTTACAGATGCTATTTCTTCATTTTCAGATTTTGGACTGATTCATATTTGGATGGGATAGACAAAAGAAATATAGACCTACTCCACATTTATAAGAGTATAGTGAATATTTATATTTTAGAGGAAAAGAATATATTTAATAAAGTCATTTATTGGATTTTGGTGAGGTAAGCTTACTTTGTATCCAGACAAGCCATTGGGAAAAGCTGTTCTTTGGGTTTGGGATGAGGAAGAAGCCCGTTGAAACCTCAGGCATTCTGTTAAGAATTCAGTGACAGGAGAGAATGGTGCCTCACAGTGACAGAATGGCTTCAAGATTGCAAATGAAGGTACTAATGCAGTGCATAATGGTGCTTCTAGCAAGCAAGCTCTGTGTTCGTGTGAGAGTGGCACTGTTGATGACAGGCTGAAAGTGTTGAAGTGTGCAGCATTTTTTCTGCTGCTTTTATTTACTGAAAGGCCCCAGGGATGTTCTGGGGCAGGTCATTTGGACTCACCTGCTGAAGTTACAATGCTTTCTCTTATCTGTTTTTAGCTGAGCAGTTAACAAAAGTCATAAAAAGCAGAACAGAAATTTCTGCTCAAGCTTCTGCATTCAGGGAGCAAGGCCAGCATGTGCCTTGCTTAGGTCTTATGACCAGTTACAGAAAACCAAATGGTTTGCTTTCCTTCTATTTTAATTCGTAGCTCTTCTCTATGGCCTGCTAAGTTAACTACTTAAGGTATAGCAGATTTTCCTCATGGTAATCCTAAAAAGGGTGTTCAAGAGTTTCACTTTCCTCACAAAATACTCACTGATCTCACAGTCTGATCAGAAAGGCTGTTGGGCAGCTTTAACTGTTAGCCTTGGACACATCTTGGAACAAAGATGTTACTGGAAAAATGCCATAATAGATATTTGTTATAAAAACAAGAATAAAACAAAGCTGATCTGACTGTGTTCAGGGAAGCACACTGTTTCCTGAGTTTTGCTCTTTAAGAGAGTTGCTAGTTCCACTTAAGTTACTTATAAATCAGAATACAGCTCTTTATGCACCAGCAGGTAAATTGCTATAATGAACATCATCAGACTTGGTGGTTTCCAAATTACAAAGCAAGTGCATTCCTCTTCTGCAGAAGGTAAGTAGTCCTCCTTCCTGCACACCAGGGGAGCACACTCCATCCAGCTCTGCACATTCAGAAGCACAACTGGTTTAAAGTAAAGGTTGATCTCATTTTCATCTGCAAATTCTCAGTGGCTTCTTAGTTATGTTCACTGGAGCTTCTTGGGTTTCAGTGGAAGCATAATTGGAGCCTAAACAAATTATGTGCTCCAGATTGTTATACTGCTATCGATTTGTAAATGTATCTTTCATTATGGGTAGCCTATAATCATATCTTGCTGAATATGACTTATAACCTGACATCCAAAAAACATTAAAGCAAAGCACCCAAGCCTGCTACAGCAAAGTAAGCATAGGGCAGACAGAAGTTTGAGTTTACTAGCCTCAAAACCAATAATTTGAAGTTCCCAGGCAAAGACTGATGATAGATTCTGTATCATTTACGTACAAATGAGACACAGACAGCACTGTATTAGTTCAACACTCAGACCCTGTCAAACAATACAGAATCATAGAATGTCTGGGATGGAAGGGACCTCCAAAGGTCTTCTAGTGCAACTCCCTCTGCAGTCAGCAGGAGCATGCTCAACTAGATCAGGCTGCCCAGAGTCCTGTCAAGCCTCACCTTGAATATGTCCAGGGATGGGGTCTCGAGCACCTGCCTGGGCAACCTGTTCCAGTGTTTCACCACCTTCATAGTAAAAAGCCTGTTCCGCACCTCAAAACTAAATCTTTATAAACAGTCTCCAGCTTTCTTGTAGGCTTCCTTCAGGTACTGGAAGGCTGCTGTGAGATCTCCAGGATGAAAAACCCAGCTCCCTCAGCCTGTCCTCGCAGCAGAGGTGCTCCAACCTCCTGATCATTTTTGTGGCCCTTCTTCTGGACCCACTCCATCAGGTCCCTGTATTGAGGGCTCCAGAGCTGGATGCAGGTCAGGTCTTGCCAGGGCAAAGCAGAGGGAGAGGAGAACCTCCTAGGACCTGCTGTTATGTTACCTGTAATCATGTTAGTTTATATGATGCACAGAAAATCCTTAAACACCAAAATCTGTAAAATGTCTTTGTTTTGGTATGAAATTGCTCATCTCGATATAATACTAACTCTAATTATAGCAGTAAAAGGCAGGTACATGCCTCAGCCTTAAGCAAACTGAGGGCAAATTTGATACTCTACTGTGCTTGCAAGTCAGGCAAAAATTACTCTTTCCATCACATTTTATCATAGCATGCTAACTCACAGATCTCACAATCATCACCACCACTAGCATTTTGATTTTCTCCTCCAGCATGGAAAGAAATCTCAGAGTTCTGTTCTGAACCGTGCCTAAGGTCTGTTACAAAGAGAGCACACATGAGAATTCATACTGGAAATTCAGCTTGTAAAACAATTATCCTTTCTATAGTGGGAGCCTGCATCAGCTTTCAGAGGATGTGCTTTTTTTTGTTTCTCTTACAGCACAGATAATTGTGACTCGCATTCCAATTTCGCTTGCTTTCACCTACAGCATTGGAACTGTTCTTAATTACTCTATAAAATGTTAACAGCTGATGCAGTAAGCAGCTGCTAATACAACAGCAAAGAGTAATAAAGAGAACCAAGGGCTTCGCACAGAAAAGGTAAAAGTTCTGTTATTAAATCTGGTGAGCTTTTTATTCACATAAAAAACAAATCCACTCCTTCAAAAACAAAAGAAATGAAACCACATCAAGCTCTACTCCTTTCAACTCTAAACCACAATAAATATGTCCTTACAATAAAACATTTTTTCATGTGACTCTTAAGAAACTAAAAAACTTTTAAGTATAAAAAACTCTTTCAAAACAGGGTACTGTGCTTGAGAACTCAGTCTATAAAATTAGACTGACCAAAGCCCTTCTGGTGTGGCTGTGTGCATGTCTGTGTGTTCAGCAGTGTAATGTTTTCCTTACATCAGAAATGCTCTGTCCTTGCAGAAGGTGTGAAGAGCATCCATGCAGCACCTCTACTTTCCAGTCTTCTCCAAAACCCATTCTATCACCTGCAAAAATAAATGGGAAAAGCTATTTGCAAGACTACCATTCTTGAAAGCAACTTAACAACATCTCATACACTTTATTACTTCTCTCTTTATCACTACTTTTATCACCTTTTACCAAACAGGACTTAAAATTAATTCATTCAAAAGGAGTAATGAGTTAAGAAACTGAAAGGATACAAAATTATCCAAGAACTGTATTTAATTGTCTTCAGAAAAAGGCATTTTTAAATCCCCTGGACTGAGCTACTTCACTCTCCTTTTATTAGCAGCAAGGTGCACACACCATGCTAACCAGGTTAAGTGTTTCCAGCACAAGAAAATTCCTGTCCTATTCCACAGAAGAAAGGGGAAAAAAGGGTAATTTGTGTAGTGCTCTATCTCCTGCCATTATTATTGCTGTTTCCCAACCAGGGCAGCTGTTCAGCCCACTGACTATTTCTGAGAAATGACATTTTTGAGGCAGTCTCAAAGTACTCTATAATGGAGGGAGAAAAGGTCAGCTTAAGAGATCTCAAATTTTAATGCCTATTTTGCTAACAGCAAACATACATGAAACTACTGGTTGTGTGCCCAGAGAAAGCTGGTGGTAAGAAGCAGTATATCAGTACAATATGCCAGTTCAACACCAAACATCACAACCCATCTAGTTTTTGACATGTTATGATCTGTTTGCACCAATTTGCAAGGTAACACTGCACAGAATACAATAAATACTGATCTCCTAGAATAAATTCCTTGGGGATCTAGCAGTCTTCCTTGTGAGGCTGGGTTTTAGTATTTAACCTCCTTGGTCCAAAATCCTCCCATTTCAAGTACCAGTTTGATAACTGTACCCTAAACCTGCATTAGACTTCTTCTGAAATCATGGAGTCACTGCAGCATGTTTTTCAGAATTGAAATAGAGGGTTACTTCATTTCTGGGAGACAGAAGTATTTATTCTTGTCATGTGCTGTGTGCGAGACTTCACGTAAGTCCCAAGTAAATTCATCTGATAGCCCTTAGGGTTAGTTATTCCTAAACTTAAAGTTACTGATTTTCCTTGCCTCTTTAAAGAAATCCACTTCCTTTCATAGATCTCTCTATTGCTTCCTGCAACTGAAGGAAAAAATAATTCTTCCTTTTTTCCCCCAGTGATAAGGAAACATTTATTTATTGCCTTCCTTGGCATTTCTCACTGTGGCACATCAGGTTGACAGCTTTAACTACAACACCATCTAAAATATGAATACATGCAGCTGGAAATTTTGCCATGGAACTATTGATTGAGAGGAAGTTTTTGTGAGATCAGAGTGTGAAATGAGACCCAGTGTGAAATGAGACCCACAGTCAAAGGAATGGATGTCTTCACCTCTTAAAGTTGTGGACTAAACCATCCCACAGCTGGGGCTGTTTAGGTTGAAAAAGAGGAGGCTGAGGGAAGACCTCAATGCTGTCTACAACTACCTGGAAGGACCTTTTGGGGAGGTTGGTGCTGGTCTCTTCTCGCAGGTAATTAGTGATAGAACAAGAGGGAATGGCCTCACACTGCAGCTGGGTGGGTTTAAACTGGACATTAGGAAGAATTTTTTCCCAGCAAGAGTGGGCAGGCATTGGAATGAGCTGCCCAGGGAGGTGGTTGAGTCACCTACCCTGGATGTGTTTAAAAGTCCTTTGGATGTGGTGCTTGGGGATATGGTTTAGGGTGAATCTTGTAGTGCATAAGGTTATCAGTTGGACTTGGAGAACTTGAGAGGTCTTCTCCCTGCATTTAGCTAGTTACAGGAACAAATAAATAAATGGTCTTACCTGTTTAGCATTGTTAGTTGCTGTTTTCTTCATTTCATCCAGAAGGCCTCTAGAAGTTTTAAGATCCTAAAAATGAAACACAAAGCCATAGAAATTAGCAGACTGATACACACACTCTATTTGGATTATAAGAGCCCAAATAACCAGGTGAGATGTTCCCCTTTTATCACCTTGAACTGAACCACAGAAGAGCCACCTGACCTTGTCTTTTTGTTTTTAATTCTAACTATTCCAGTGGCTTGCAGCTTTCCCTAGAACAATCCAAACCCAGTTAAGCATACAAATAAGTCACACTTTTTCTAACTTTCTGCACACTTCCAGATTTTCTTTTTCTTTCTTAACTGCCATTTGAAGTTCTTGTAGCCTTGATTAAAACCTTATTTCTCTATAAAAATAGAAGTCAACAGTGTGCTTACATTTGCAATATGGAGTTCTTGCAAAGAACAGCAAATAAAGACATGAAGCAAGAAAATCAGTGCAAGGAAGAGAAAACCCAGAATGGCTTCTTTGTTTTGCAGTCCAGTTAGCCCAACCTAATCCACTCTCTTAAAGCAAGCATGTAACTGCCTGCAGAGGAAGGCAACCTAAGAAAATTAGTTTGCTGTTTGTCTCTGAAGGAAACCAATAGCTGTGATAGCATGCTTCTGAAGTACACAGCATGGAAAAGGATTCAAAGGACTACAGATCTGGGGCCGCAAGGCAGTTCTGAAGAACAAATCCCTGCTACATCTGTCTCTAGATCAAATTCCTGAAGGTCAGGATCACTGCAGTTCTCTTTCCTTTTGCTCTTCTTAGAATGGAATTGTGAACCTGTCTGCTTTGCCCTAATCACTCATTCCTACATGCAGCTCTTTCTGATTTCAGATGAGGTCTCCACATTTCAGCGAGATTTTGGGAGTGCTTACAAAATGACTCTTCAACGATGTCCTAATTATTTAAGAAATTGGTGCTTAGCAGCAAGATGTTCTAAATGCCATGGAAGCATTCAGCTCTCTTCAACTGCAGCTTCATTTAGCTCAAATGACCTTTGCTGAAGCTGGCTAAACTAAGTTCACAACGACTGGTAGGCTAGATGTATGCAAATAAACAGACACAGCTTTTAAATATCCTGTCCTGTAATTGAAGTCGATTTTGTGTCCGGATTTGGTAACATGGGCTCAAGCACTGATTCACAAATCTCCTATGTTTTGTGTAAAGAATTCTTGTCTCTTCCTACAGATGAGGCTGATGCAGTTCCACACGGTGCTGCTGAGTCACTGTGTGTTAGATACTTGTGCATATTTACAATGGGTTTACAAGAACTAGTGTGAGTGTGTCAGAGAACTACAATTTCTGAGTCAGCTGCATAAGCTACCTGTTGAGCCAACAGCCTTAGAACAAGGGAGAAGATGAGGTGCACAGCAATGGCTGGGAAATAGCTGCTTCAGCTAAGGAAGCACAACCTTATCTAACCGACCTGCTTTAGCTTGTTATCTCACTGTGATGGTTTGGGTGTTACCTGCACACACACACCACCACCACCCCCCCCGTCGGAAATCACCCAGACTAGACTCAAGCCAGCTCTGGAAATTGAATGAGGCTTATTATTTACAGCTTAGCACAATATACAAGCAGATATGTACAGTTATATACAGAGATATACAAGGTCAAAGGTAATACAGAAACACAACAGCCCTCCCAGAAACCTGAGTGCTCAGGAGGGGCTTCCAACCACCCCTTCACCTTCCCCCTGCCTCTCTCAACCTTACCCCAGTCCCAAGGAAGAATGGAGGTTCGGTCAGGGGGTTAGGGAGCAAAGTGGATTAGTCAAAGAAATGGCAGAGAGGGGTGAGGTTAGAGATGCAGCTCAGCCAGTTCCCTAGAAGAAATTGTGTTCTGATTCTTGTTTTTATACATCTCAGCAAGCTATGAGCGAGGTAGACATCAGCCTTGTTTTCCTTCCACAGCCTGCAACCAAAACATCCTAGCTAGCTTCAAACTAGCACACTCACATAAAAGACTACTGCTTTGTAAGGTTTAACAACCAACCACCAAAATATACTATAAAACTAGGTTCTGCACTTAAGAACAAGTCCAAAGGCTTCTCCACACACTTTACTTGCTAAGACACCACTAGGAAATACTAGCTTAAGGCTGAATATCCCACAGTCTATCTCAAGTTTTATTCAGGAATGGATTCACTTCACTGAGAATAAACCACTGCAAGAGCATGTCTTCTACTAACCTTTAAGTAGAACTTTGATATCTCAAATAGACGCTGGCTGCATGATACAAAGCACTTGTGGTCCTCTGTAATTCCATGGTTTTGAAGAGTCTTGGCAACCACTTCCTTCAGCATCTTGGAAAAACAGAAACACACTCAAAAGCTCATCCCCATTATTAGCATGAGATAGTGTCAAAGGGAAGTAAAACCAAGCAACAGCAAAATCACAAACACCTTATCTTTGTTTAATCTTGCCTCTGTCCTTAATCTATTGGCCAATCACTGACCAAAACTGGGCAGAGTTATTTAACAACCTATTTGCATTTCTTTCATCTCAAAAATTAAAGGAAACGTTTACATGTGAAGGCAATGTAAAGAATCACTGAATAGTAACCTGGGGCTTGGAAGCCAGAAAATAAATGATAATGGCTCGAGTTTTCTCTTCTCTAAAATACTATATACATATATTACTCTCCTTTATAGTGATATTCTCCTCTTCAGCACATTTATATGAAAAATAGAGTCAGAAAAGCACAATCAGATATTACATTGAGATTAAAAGATTTCTTGACATTCTTTACATCAGAAGTGTTAAAACTTTGCTGTAGATCTGAATAAGTCAGAGCAATTTATGCTTATTTGGGTCACCTCAACCTGCCTTTGACAGCAAAACATTGACATTCATGCAGTGTTCTTTCTGGTACCACCAAGCCAGAAACAGCTTTGTGTACTGCATTTGAAAAGTAGCATTCCTAATATGTACAGCTATTAATTAAACATCAATGCATCAAACTATTTATCTCAATTAGTGGACAATTATTGGAGTATCTTTTTTATTCTCAGAATAATCTGTTCTTCCACAATGGCTTTGACCCTTCCAGCATAGATATTTTCCTTGGTAATTTTAGGTTTCATATGGATTTTCCAGATTTCATAAATCCTATTCATTTAAATCCACTCCCACCTTTATTATTTGTAGTTGTTAGCTCTCTCAGCCTTAATTCCCTGGGCATGACATAATACACCTTACTTATTTTTTCACACTTTTCTTCTGCAACACTCTCTACAGTGCTTTCAAGAATTAATTTACACAAGCCAATAGAGAGAAATGTAATAAGAACAAAGAGATTGTCAGTTCACTCCAACTTAAAAAAGTTACATTAGAAAGAAATAAATTAAGGACTCAAGTCCCATGGAAAGAAGTTACACAGATGTGTGGCCATTTGAGCTAGATTTCTAGCTCAGACATAGGGGAGAGGTGAACATTCCAGGGATAGGCCATATAATGGCAACAGTGGATAAGTTAACATCATTTCACTGGAGCATCAAGAGCTTTATGTCTGGAAGCACAGCTTGTTCTCTCCCCTTGCTGGCTTCTGCTGCTTCAGCTGTGCCCGCTGCTATCTTCCCCCCCTGCTGTTTCTGCTGCTGCTGCTTTGCCACTGCTTGATCCCTTCCCCATCTTCATTAAGGTTATTCTATCTCTGTAGCAGTTTATTTCTCAGTATTTCTTCAGTAGTTTATACTGTTATATTTGAACTATAATAAATACAACTTCACCACACCACAGATGTTTTTGGAAAGTCGGAGAAAAATGAGTTTACTCTACCAGGGGAGGGATCCACCCTAACCCGGGACAAGATGCTTTATTACAAAGCAAATTACATAGACCTTTACCCTTGTATGCTTCTGGGATCTTGATTCCTTAGCTGGCTTTGAAGTCTGGGATTCAGTTGCACTTAAGTGACTTGTAGAGCCAACTTTAGTGCTTGCTTTGTGGGGTTGACCAGGCTGTTTCAAGGGTAGTGAAGCAACAGAAAATGATCTTTCAGAGCGTTTCCTTGTCACAGCAACTGTACAGTGACTCCCACTATTTCCACTTGTCTGAGAGAGGAGGCAATCTGTACTCTCAGATTTGGTTAGCCTGGAAAGAAAGAAAACAAAACAAAAAGATAAAAGAAGTTTCAGATTTCGTACAGACTCTTTTGGTGCCTTTGTTTCTGCTACAGTAGCTGCTGCCAAGAGTGTCAAGTACTGTACAGCAGACAGGGTTCTGTTATGTAACTTTATTTGTATTGGAAGAATAATTTACTGACTGACTTGGTCTCTGGTAACAGACCCATTGCACTGAATAAAAAGTCTAAAAATGAACTGAAGAAGCAAGATAACTAACAAGAGAAAGTGTATGGAAGAAGGTCTATGTGCAGACCCTTCATCTGGACAGCTAGGAAAGGCCAGCTCTGCTGGCCTCCAGTCTGAAGATGAGACAAAACTTCTTGAGTCTATCTAATCTCTTTTGGCCCCATAGGAATGCCACAATTTGTCTTTAACTATGCTAAGGTGGGTGTTACAATTCTACTGTAAAGCATTTTCCTTCAATTGTAAGAGCATTTTTAATTCTGAAACTCCAATCTAGGAACTGCTAAGTACAATCACATCTTCTAACTATTCAACAAACTGCAAAAGATATGATATTCCTCTGTAAAAGGCTTACTGTGATGAGCTTGCACAGGGTATTAAACTGGAAAGAAGGAAGAAGTATTACAGTAGAAAGTGAATTCAGAAGAAGTGAATTCTTGATGCAGAGTTGGCATCTTCAGAGCGAAGAACAAGGTACAAAGCTAAGTCCTAAAAATCAGACTTCCAGATAAGATGTTAATAAACAAGGCTGACAGTAAGTTTGAAATCTGATAGGTCATCTTATGCCAGAAGTTCTTTGGATCAGGAATTAGATTATTCTGTTTGTATGGTGCTTGGCTTTCTAAACCTTTAGCTGTTTATTACTGCTGCAAGAGCAGTGACAGTTCTGGTTCTGGATGAGGCTGTCTGTCGTCTTTTCAAGCACATTGAGACTTTGCAAGATACAACTCCCAGTCCCTTAAATAAAAGGTGTCTGTGCTGCACGGTTTTGATCAATTTAATGTTACCAATAAGAGGTCACACTTGAGAAAAAAAAAAGTAAGTAGAAAAGAAACTAAAGAAAAGGATTAAACAAGTAGAACATTTGTCTAGATAGCTTCACTGAAGTCATTTGAGATGAAAGAAAAGATGCATTTCGCAAGAGACTACTGAAATATTTCATGCCATGGATTTATTTCATTCAGTGCATTACCTTTTCTTGGGATAAAAGCAATCCAACTCTTTTGATCTGTGTTTTAGCCTTGATGCTTCTGTTTTGAATTCACTTTGTAAAGACTCTCCATCAGGGACACTTCCAGGCTCTGACAAGACTGCAGGAGATGGGAGAGGGCTCAGGACAACTGGCACGGGGCAGCACTCTTTGGTGCAAGTAGTTTGAGTTTCATAGCGAATCAGACGAGTTTGAAGTTCAGCATATCCCACATCTCTCTCCAAGGCTCGTCTGTTATCTAGACAATATCTACAAGTGAAATTGGTGAGAAAGCTGTGAGAAAAAAGGCTCTACTTTCTTACAAGCAGAAAAAAAAAATCCAACAACTTTTGACTGTCACATAATCTCCAAACCTCTTTTTGTTTGAGCAGCTGTAGCTTAAAACAGCCCAGTAAATGAACATAGAATCATAGAATCAGCCAGGTTGGAAGAGACCTCCAAGATCATCCAGTCCAACCTAGCACCCAGCCCTATCCAATCAACTAGACCATGGCACTAAGTGCCTCATCCAGGCTTTTCTTGAACACCTCCGGGAAGGTGTTCTAAAAAGCCCCAAGTCCCTCAGCCTCTCCTCATCAGGCAGTGTTACAGTCCCCTAATCATCCTTGTAGCCCTCCATTGGACTCTCAAGCAGATGCCTGTCCCTCCTAAACTGAGGAGCCCAAAACTGAACGCAGTACTCAAGATACAAGTTTCCCTGTCAAAAAACCCCAACCAAACTGAACAACCCACCTAAGATTTCTTACTGCAAATGCCATAAGGGAATCACATTAAATACCTGAAGAAAACACCCTGAAGTACAATATATGAAAGTGCAAGTGATGAGTGCTCCAGGAATCCCCAAATGCAACAACACTGATGTGATTTTAGGAAAAGCCAGGCTGTGCAAAACACTTGGATGCTATGAGATTGTATTAATTGAATGCAACCACAACGAAGACAGGGCACAATGAGTGGTTTAAAATGCTATTTAGTGCAGATCCTTTGCCAACTGCACTGCTTGGAAATGCAACCATTAGCTTTGTCCAGGATAAGCACTGCTACAAGAGATTCATGGGTTTTAAGTGCTACAAACACAGAAGTGCTCAGGAACGAGCACAAGCTTCCCAGCTTCTTATTGATCACAAAGAGTAGATGGTTTAATCAAATCAAAAGGAGAAATTGGTGGAGTTGAAAGAGAACAAATGAATAGTGCTAGCTCAATGAAACATACTCATGAGAAGACAACAATACAAAATGCATCTCAACTAACTTTTTTTTTCCTCTTGTCTAAATGATTTCCAGAGATTCCTTGCAGGATACCAATGTCTCATTGCCCAGTAACTTACACTACTTCTACTGCAGGGAAATACAAAGGTATTACCCAGTAGTATTCCTTTCTTTTCTTGATGACTATTCTGAACAATATGAGCTAGCTCTCAGCCCACCCTCCAGTCTACTTAGCAATTTTTGTACTGTTAGGAACTCTAGACATACCCTTTACTTTTACCTTAGGAACTCTAGACATACCCTTTACTTTTACCTTAGGAACTCTAGACATATCCTTTACTTTTACCTCTTAACACAAAGTCATATTAAATTGCTAGATCAGATTTTTTCCACTTTCTTCAAAGTATTTTCATATTCAGGGGGAAATTCACTTCTCTAATAACAGACTGGAGAATCCATTTCTGCAGCTGAGTAAGACTTTCCACTAGAAATAACTTCATTATCTGATAAGTGTAAGTTCTCTTAACTTACAAATTTCAAGGTATTTAATTTTCCTTATTTATATTCTCAGTCCCCTGAGTAATCACATCCCCTGCAACGATAAAAATGTTTTTATCTTCTGAAGTCAAATTGCCATTTTACTCACTCTGCTTTAACAGCAATTACTTTCTCTCTGCAACACAGGATTCAAGTGTTAGGCACAGGTTCATTACACCAGAAATTTGATTTAAACATAACTGCTACTCCCAGTTTTGTTGACAAGGCTGTACTTCCACATATAAATACAGCAGCTAGGCAGATGGAAATGGCAATCACAGCTGCATGGTACAAAACACACCTATCTGCTCCAGAAGACCACCATATGATACTCTTGTTACAAGATATTCTGGTTGTACTGGTGTCCGCTCCTCCCTTCCATGCTAGTTTCTACCATCTCACTCTACTGTTTCCCTCCTTTTTTTCTAGCACACTCTCCTTGTAACATTAACATACCAAGGTCTCCCTCCTCTCTACAATATCCAGGCCTCTCTGTGGTTGCTACCTGTCATATTTTGCTGAGAAGAGGCAGCACAAGCTGTGCTGTGCCTAGTTTGAATCCCCATGCACACTCCCTGCTGAGGTCAGGCAGGTTAGCAAGCCACCACACACCCAACAGACAAGAGCCAAGTGCTTCCTTCCCACACCTGGGAGGATAAATCTGCACTTCTCCTAGCCACCCAGACACCTCTGTGTCTTTTGTTACACATCTAAAAAGGCTGACAGGCTCACAAGTTGCCACTTAGAAAGGGAGAGGAAACAGACAGCTAAACATACAGAATCACTGCTTCACTTCCCTAGAGAACATGGCTAAAATTACCAGATATTAAACAGGCTCAACCAAACTATTTGTGCAGTTGCTAGGAAAAAAATTACCAGCAGTACTATTAGTCACAGTCTGATCATCTGTAAACGTGATTTTAGGAGGCAGCAAAAACTTGCACAAAGACTGAACTGTCTATGCTTGGTATCCACTGCATTACTTTATATCATATATACTCTAACTAGACTAAGAGTCTGTCTACACAGAAGAGTTACACTGAACTATCTGCTCTAGTACTTGTGTATGTCCTTTTTATCATCTCCTCCATGACAGCATTATTTTCCCAAGTAATTTTTATACAGCCACATTATATGATGTCTGCCCATGTGAAGCTTTGACAGTGGCTATCTGGGACTAAGCACAGTTCTAACCATATTGATCCTTATCACTAACACCTGCTGGTGTTGCTTATAGTTTCCTGAACATGTAGGTAGCTTCACAGTTGGTCTCATAAACCTCATTAGTATTTTTCTGCAGGTGCCTACAACTACATAGCAAAGCAGAAAGTGATTTCCCATTGGAATGGGCTGCCCAGGGAGGTGGTGGAGGCACCATCCCTGGAGGTATTCAAGGAAAGACTGGATGAGGCACTCGGTGCCATGGTCTGGTTGACTGGATAGGGCTGGGTGCTAGGTTGGACTGGATGATCTTGGTGGTCTCTTCCAACCTGGTTGATTCTATGATTCTACCTATGTAGTTCAACTTGTGCTGCTCCAGGGACTCGATAAGTACCCTAGCTGCTTCTACCTCTGAATCAACATTTAGAGAGACTCCGAGAATAGTTACAGCAGTACAACTCAGAAGAAAGATTTAAATAATTCTACATTACCACTGAGGCAGGAGAGTTGCAGTTTAAACTAGGGAATAAACTGAAGTTGCTTGTGCAAAGTTCTTCCACTGAAGAAAAAGGATACATAATGTTTTTTTGGACTCTGTGGTCTTTCCAATCTAAGAAATTCTGTGAAAGTTTTCCATAACTGATGTTCAAGTTGCTTGAAATGTTTGTAGTTATGCCTTGACTAGAAGGTGAAAATGCATTTTGGAGAAAGAAGGCAGGAAACTTACTCCAGTCCATGATAATGGCATCCAGCTGCTTGCTCGAAAGGTAAAACCCTGAGTTTCCGAGGAGTCAGTGCTGGTGTCAAAAGGAATGTGTCCTCACTGAAAGGAAAAAAAACACAGATTTACTAGTTGCAATTGTGGGAAATTATGCTTTCAAAAGTCAGGAAAAGCCCTACTTAACACAGGAAGGCCAAAACAGCAGATCCTGTAGCTAAGCTCCTATGGTAGAGCACCAATGGAAAATTAAATCTGTACTGAAGTGAGAAATTAAGCCCAACTAATACCTCCTGTGATATTATTATTAGAGAGGCTCCTAAGACATTGCAACCAGTTTGGAGGTCACTGCTATAAATAACTTATTGATAAGATCAGGCAACTATGACTCCAGAGGAGAGACTGAGGGAGCTGGTGCTCTTTAGCTTGGAGGAGACTGAGAAGTGACCTCATTCATGGTTGCAAATATGCAAAGGGTGAGTGCCAGCAGGCTGGAGCCAGGCTCTGCTCGGTGGTGCCCGATGACAGGACAAGGGGCAATGGGTGGAAGCTGAGGCACAGGATGTTTCATGGAAACATGAGGAGGAATTTTTTCCCTGTGAGGGTGACAGAACCCTGGAACAGGCTGCCCAAGGGGGTTGTGGAGTCTCCCTCTCTGGAGATATTCAAGACCTGCCTGAATGCGTTCCTGTGTGATTTGGTCTAGGTGATCCTGCTCTGGCAGGGGGGTTGGACTGGATGAGCTTTGGAGGTCCCTTCCAGCCCCTGACATACTGTGATTCGGCAACTTCAAGCCTAACTAAGCCATTCTGAGACTCATTTGGTCATTATTCACACTCCCCTGCACCAGTTCTGAGTGCAGTCTTCAGCAGTTCTAATATGCTGGCTTTATACCGTTTGGGTATTTGTAGTGGCTGAAGATCCCCAACTGGTAGCCCTTCTGGTGTGAAGTATTTCAGCAGCTCTTTAGCACCCAGCAATGTCAGGGGCTCCCGCTGGCTGTCTTTGTGCCCCAGCAATTGCTCAGAGGAATGTGCAAACATAGAAACTCTGAAAAAAAGGAAAAGGAAAACAAAGAAACAAAAAAGACCAATCTAAGATTTGGGTTTGGGTTTTTTTTTTTCCTTTTCAATGTAGTAACCTCATTGTATTAAAAAAAACCATAAACTAAATCACTGCTAGTCTGGAGTAATTAAACAGATTTCCAAAGTGTAATGAACAAGGGTGCTCCTTAAAAATATTTAGACAAATGTTCATGAGAAAGTATATTTGATGCAAATTCTCTACCAGGCTACTGAAGAAAGTACCTTCTTCAAGATTCTAGAGCCCAGTTAGGAAAGGCAACATGGGAACAAAGTTATTCATCCCTTTTTTTCTATTTATGAATCTGTAGGATAAGAAATTAATTCCTCTTAAGAAAACCTGGAGAAGAGGAGGCTCAGGGGAGACCTTATTGCTGTCTACAACTACCTGAGGGGTGGCTGTGGCCAGGAGGAGGTTGCTCTCTTCTCTCAGGTGGCCAGCGCCAGAACGAGAGGACACAGCCTCAGGCTGCGCCAGTGGAAATTTAGCCTCGAGGTGAGGAGAAAGTTCTTCACTGAGAGAGTCATTGGACACTGGAATGGGCTGCCCGGGGAGGTGGTGAAGTTGCCGTCCCTGGGGCTGTTCAAGGCAGGATTGGACGTGGCACTTGGTGCCATGGTCTAGCCTTGAGCTCTGTGGTAAAGGGTTGGACTTGATGATCTGTGAGGTCTCTTCCAACCTTGTTGATACTGTGATACTGTGATATGCAGCAAAGGAACCACAGAAACTCTAAGGCATGCAACCCTCCACTTTTTTTTCAGTGTCCTCAATCAAGTATAGCAAAGTTCTTTTCCACTGTTGTTCTGTTAGGGCACAAATCCTGCCAGGCTGATTTAACACTTGCTCTCCTCCTGTTGTGGGTCTGGGAAGTTGAGTCAGATGATCAAAACCTGGAGGGCTAGGGGCTTAGCACCACGTGTCAGGTGTTTTGTGCTGCCCCTCAACATGCCTGCTTGGTTAAAGGAGGCATGAAGCTTTGAATTCATTGGCCAGAACAATGTTGCTAGTGCCTACTGTCCAGTTTGATTTTCAAAATGACGTATTTAAAGGGGGGTGACTTAGAAGCCCTGCCTTTCTGCACCCAGCCTTCCTGCCTTTCCTCATGCGCAGCTCCTTAACTAATAAGGCAGCCACGTGTATGCAGCTTGCCCCAGGAGCTCAGCAGCAGCATCCCTTCTCTCCTTCCCTCAGCCTGGAATATTTTGTGTTTTACCTCAGGATCATTATCGTGAGTTTAAAAGCATCTTTGGTACCAGAGACTTACTCAGGGACCAAAAAACGTTGTGAGTAGATCAAGGGAGGTTCTCCTCCCCCTCTACTCTGCCCTGCTGAGATCTCATCTTGAAAACTGTGTTCAGTTTTGGGCTCCCCAGTTGAAGAGGGACAGGGATCTGCTGGAGAGAGTCCAGCGGAGGGCTACGAGGATGATTAGGGGACTGGAGGGCATGGCTTATGAGGAGAGGCTGAGGGACCTGGGGCTGTTTAGTCTGGAGAAGACTTAGAGGGGATTTGATCTGAAGGCTGGCCAGGAGGTGGGGGACGGGACAGGCTCTTCTCACTTGCTCTCTGGGATAGGACAAAGAGCAATAGATGTAAGCTGCAGCAAAAGAGGTTCCGCCTCAACACAAGGGTCACAGACACTGGCACAGGCTCCCCAGGGAGGTTGTGGAGTCTCCTTCTCTGGAGACTTTCAAGGCCTGTCCGGATGTGTTCCTGTGTGATCTGTGTTAGATAATATTGTCCTGCTGTGGCAGGGGGGTTGGACTCAATGATCTCCTTGGGTCCCTTCCAACCTCTAACATCCTGTGAGTACATATGCTGGAGTTAATGCCAAGACTCCATAAGCACAACTAGAATTTTTCCTGTTTCATGTTACTATTTTTCAAATTCTGATTGTTTAAACTGTTTAATTCTGTGCAACTACTTCCTGTCGACTGAAAATCCAAAGAATCTCAGGGAATTTCCCTGAGTTTTAAAAACATTAATAATAAATTTAATATTCTTCTAGAAATTAATATTCAAAATTCATAAAAGAGTACTAATTACCAATGCAACTATTAAGCATGATGCTGTACACTGATTTAGGATAAACAGAACATAATCAGTCCAGAATATAATGAGGGAAGAGGTTTACTTGTTTGAGCTTTTTAAAGAGCCAATAATAATGGTAATAATAATACCCAGGAGAAAGCATGGATGTCATGTGAGAATTTCTGACATGCAGAACTCCAGCCTAGGCTATGGCTGAGTATGGTATTTGAAAAACAGAAATGGGATGGAAATGAATAAGAAAAAGGCAGCTGGACAGCTGGCTCTAGAGGTCTGTCAGCAAAAGCGTTAAGATGCAGTAAAGATTAAGTCCTATACAAAGTGAGACCAAACCTGAAGTCAATAGGCTATATTAAGTGATATATATTAAGGTCTGTAGGTTTCACTTAAACAGCACTGCAGGAAAAACAAAGCTAAATATAAATCTCATACAGAAACCAAACAGAACCTTCTACTTGAAACTGACTTGAGACCTGATACAAAGCACTGTCTAGGAAATCTGGGGAGATGAGAAACACCTTGTACCTGCTGACAAAACCTGCTGTACTATCTGCTTCAGGCATATTGGGAGGAAAACACAAACATCTTTATAATATTTTTCTGTCATGGCCACTGTTTTCTAGTACTGCTATCCTGGTGATATAGTTTTGGGACTGTGCTACTTTTAGCTAACTTTCTGTTGCGTTTTGTCAATTAAAAATCAAAAAAATAATGCTTTAAATACAAGAAAATGCACCTCTAGAAACTGACAGAAACTTGGTTTTAAGCAATGTTTTGTCTGAATGACTATCAATATATTTCAAAGCAGTTTACAGAATGGCTATCCACATATACAGTTCCTCTAGAATGATTTTCAATGGCCACCATAAAGAAAATTTCCAGTATTTAAGCATTACCTCATTCTTTGCTTGTTTTTTTCAAAGTTTTCCAAGTTCTGAAGAACATGTCTTTCTGGCCACTCCAATGGATTCAGCTCCATTAAATCAGACTCTGCAAGAAATATATGGTGGATAACCCTTAACAGACAAAACAGTATCTGAATTCTTTAAAGAAGTATGTGTATAAATATGTGTGTGTATGTGTATATGTAAAGCCCTTTGCATATCTAAATTTTATATATATATATATATATGTGTGTGTGTGTGTGTGTGTGTACATAAACACACATGCAAAAGCATCTAAGAAAAACTTGCCTGGTGCTGTGATCAGAAACATTTTGTACATTTTTCTTTTGTTGAGGTAAAGAAAGGAAATATTCCATGAAAATGTAATTGCAGTGTGAAAAAAACACCTCGTTCTGATACTCTGTACTCTGCACTGGTTAGACCACACCTTGAGTACTCTGTTCGGTTCTGGGGCCTCCAGTTTAGGAGGGACATTGAGATGCTAGAGCGTGTCCAGAGAAGGGTGACGAGGCTGGGGAGAGGCCTTGAGCACAGCCCTACGAGGAGAGGCTGAGGGAGCTGGGATTGGTTAGCCTGGAGAAGAGGAGGCTCAGGGGAGACCTCATTGCTGTCTACAACTACCTGAAGGGTGGTTGTGGCCAGGAGGAGGTTGCTCTCTTCTCTCAGGTGGCCAGCACCAGAACGAGAGGACACAGCCTCAGGCTGTGCCAGGGGAGATTTAGGCTGGAGGTGAGGAGAAAGTTCTTCACTGAGAGAGTCATTGGACACTGGAATGGGCTGCCCGGGGAGGTGGTGGAGTCGCCGTCCCTGGAGCTGTTCAAGGCAGGATTGGACGTGGCACTTGGTGCCATGGTCTGGCCTTGAGCTCTGTGGTAAAGGGTTGGACTTGATGATCTATGAGGTCTCTTCCAATCTTGGTGATACTGTGATACTTGTGATGCGAGGGGGCAACTGATTTACTTCAGTCAACCCCTCAGATGGTGATGCTTCTGCCTCCAAAACCACCTCACCCTCAACCTCTAGTGCCCTATATCTTGTTCAAGGAGGTGAGGGGGGCTGAAAGGGTTTTCCCTTGCCCCTTCTGGCAGGCACCCTTGTCCATTCTCCCTTGTTTCTTGGTTCACCTCCCTCTGCTAAGGGGATCTGCAGAGCATGGTGCCTTAGCTCCAACTGCCTTTCAACATTCCCTTTTAGCCCTTAGCCTTTCCACTTCATCCTTCAGATTAGTCACTAGGTTAAGCAGACCATCGATCTGCTCACATCTAATGCAGCCATTGTCTCTGCCACCCTCAATTTCACGTGCCAGGCTCCAACACTCCTGACACCCAGAAAAGCTGCTTTATCATTTCTTCTACTTTTTTCCTCTCGGTAAAAGACTCTTCTTTTAGTAAAGAACTGCTAAAAGGTATGAAATTACATTGAAAGAGAATGAAGAATGATACTTACCAGCAGTCACAGTGTATGGGCTGGTTTTATTGACAGCCTTCTGTAGAACAGGCTTAGGAAGAGTAGTGTTGCATAGGCTCCAAAAAAATTCTCTTGTAAGTTCTAACAAGTTTTTTAACTCAGCTGGAGAAATAACTGGAGGTTGCTTGGCCAATTCTTTTCTATCTGTAAAAGAAAGAGCAATGTTATTGCACCTGCTAAGTAATGAAGAGTAACTAGAGCCTACTGAAAAACAACCAAATAAAATTCCCACTCCAAAACAATTACTTAAGTAAGTTGACACTTACTATTGTACCCTTAAGCAAGACATGGATGGTATATTTCATAAGCAAGTGAATAAACTGACCAGTGAGATTAGCTGAATTCATATGGGAATCAACTTTTCACACTCCCTTGATTTCTGCTTATGTGTTTTCCTGAGTACATCCAGATTTGATTCCTCCAGAGACAAACATCTGAACATCATGAGCTCCACTCTGCAAAACCTCCTACTCACCCACTTTCACTGCTGTTGCAGGAGCATGGTTCAATATAAATAACAGACTGTTCTGGTCTTTAGTCAGACTTCTGAAGGGTCAGGTAATTCTGATATGAATGAGGATGACCAACAAATCCCAACTGCTCCTATTTCATCTCTCCCCTAATGGAAATAGGTAACTCTCTCAAAATAAAAGTAAAACACAAGCTCTGAAGTGGCCCCAAGCTCAGAGTTAGAGAAGACAGGCAGCTGAGAACGAAGGCAAGCTGACAGGGCTGGGGGTGGACTATCAGCTGAAATACTATTTTCCTTAAGCTGGTATTCTGTTAAGGATAATACATTCAAATTATCTTCACAGTATGCCATTTCCAATAACCCAGTCAATCTCTCAGAAGCATTTTAAAGTTTAATTGACTCTCTTGTAGCAATGGACTTAGAAAAAAAAAATCAGGACAGTCAACTGTACTCCTCTGCAGTCACAAAAATCTACCTTTCAGTTATTATTATGAATGATCTATCATGATACATGTAACAAATCTCCAAGGCATACTTCTCCTCTACTGTTTAAGATTCCTACAAAACAGAATAAAAAAGCTCTGAAAACCTCAAAACAAGATTTTCTCTTTTTTGGTAGAAGTCATATTTGGCATTAAGGGGCATTGGGTTAAAAACCACAGTGAAAAAAGAGAAAAAAGTTACTTACTACATATTCCAAAACGAAGCTCAAACACTCAGCACAGCAGTGTAACAAATAAGCAACAAGTTTAAGTTCAGCATTCTCTTTTCCTCTGTATTTAGAAGTCACAAATTGACACAGAAGCATGGATACACTAAAAAGGTTTCTTTTTAAAGCTCCACTTTTTTCTTCACAAAGTTATTAAGTGTCTTTGGTTTCATAAGGTGAGCCATCAAATGCAGTTTGAAATAAAGACCTGGTTAAATACTAGTCTGAGAACTACCTGTGCTCTCCCCATTACTTACTGAGATACTCCTTCAAGGCAAGCTCCTGGAGATGTGACAGTTTCTTTTCTCTCTGTACAATCTCCTCTCCACAAAAACATGGCAGAGACTTGATAAAGTCAGCAACATGAAAGCCTGTAGATTAAGAGAAATTACTTCTTGAAAGAAGACAAACGTATCAGACATAAGAATTTCCTATTTCACAGAATCATAGAATCAACCAGGCTGGAAGAGACCTCCAAGATCATCCACTCCAACTTAGCACCCAGTCCTGTCCAGTCAACTAGACCATGGCACCAAGTGCCTCATCCAGGCTTTTCTTCAACACCTCCAGGGACAGCCACTCCACCACCTTCCTGGGCAGCACACTCCAATGGCAAATCACTCTCTCTGCCAACAACTTCCTCCTAACATCCAGCCTATACCTTCCCCAGCACAACTTGAGACTGTATTGTGCCAGGGGAGGCAACCAATGAGTAATCAAACACCAAACATTGGCAATCATATAAAAAACAATTAATTGCAGAACATCCTGGGGAAAACCTGGAATCAGATCAGAGTTCTTGAATTTCTGTACAAAAATCAATACAACACCACCACACTCCCATGACTGACATCTAATGAAGATAAAAAGATACAAAGTTTGACACCAGGAAAGAAAATTTTCTCCCAACATGTGGTCAAGGACTTTCCATCTTCTGACACAGTACTAATGGGATTTTAATTAGGACAAATGGTAAGCAGTCAGTTGTATCACACATGGATTTATTTTGATAATAAGGAAGTAAGTGGATAAGATGCAGGTCACTGCACTCTTCTTTGTCAGTGTTATTGAGAGCAAATACCAGATAACTCTGCTAATTTGTGTATGTGTAGCTGTTAATAGGACAGTTGCTCTAAGGTAAATACCTGCATGCACACCCTTACATAGAGAAGCAGCTATGACATGAGTGCTAGCTCTTATCACAACTATCCTGCAGTTATAAGGACATCTGCAAATTGGATTTGCATTACATATTACCTGGATGTCCCTTTACACTAAAAAAAAAATGGTAACTAATCCTAGTTAGGAGCTAATATGGACTATAACTTTATGTAGTCAATTGAAAAGATACAGTAGTAGTAAACTCTGCAAGTTTCTATTGTATCATCAATTTGAAAAAGTGCTGCTGAAAGAACAGATATCAACTAAAATGTAGTAGTCTTTCTTTTCACTCCTTTAAAGCAGACTGGAATGAATAAAAGCAACATACCATTTTTACCAGCATTTGCCTGCATTCAGATAGTATTAAAGAAAATAACTCTTACTTGACTCTGTTTCTTCTGCTTTTGTCTTTAGCTTTCCATTTGCAGCAGAAAGAGTGGCCATACCATTGATCTGGCTAGCTGAATGAATCAAGGTTGCTTTACATCCTCCAGAGCCATTGCCTTGTAGCAAGAAATAAAACCGGCAAGAGTCTCCTTTCAGCTCAATTTCTGGAACTTAAAACACATCAGGACAGAACTGTGAAACACCTCTAGGGAAACAACTTTAAAACAAGCTATAATCTACTCTCAAAATTATTTCACTGACTCTCTTCTGTTCTGTGACAACCTCACTAACATATTTTTGGGGGACACACTGACTACAGATGGCATCTGCCCCTTAAGAAGCTTGAAAATGAAGGGCATAAGAATGAGCTGCAACACTGAAGATGAGTTGAACATGCTGCTGACATAAAGCTAGCATGCTACTACCAGCAGCTCCTGCCACTGTAGCAGGGGACAGCTTTCTCATGTAGGCTGTAAAGTACATCTGGAAAGGAGTCAACAGTATAGCCCCCTAAGGAAGAAGTACGTTGCCAATCACCAGTTAAGCACATTGGCTCTTAGGTGGAGGTCTCCAGCACTTCCTGATGTTCTGTACTTGCCCATAAAGAGGCTGAAACTAAATGCAAGTACACTGAAGAGCTTCCAGAAATGCTTAAGTGAGAAGGAAAGCAACTAAGTGAAGCACATTGGCTTTCCATCTGCAGAAGCAAATCTCTTTGCCCAGGTGCTTGACAGCAGCATCTTACCTGACAGGACAGAGAAATGGTTTAAAGGAGATGTGATGTATTGCTTCCCTAAAGCTTACCATGACATCAATATTGATTTTCTTCTATGAGTCTGCATAGCTGAAGTCTGCATTATGAAGGTTACAATCACTGACTTCATTTCATTGGAGAGAAAAAAGAGCATCCTAAATGTATAGAAAACTGCCACTACATATCATAGATACAGACATACACACAGAGATATAACTACACCAAAATATACCCATCCTCATAGTCCTTTTACCTACCAGTAATGACTTTGGGCTTCCTAGCCATATATTCCTTCCATTTCTTGGCACTCAGCTGGGCAGGGCATGGGATTACTACACTGCTTACATTACATGGCAATGAGAATAAAGCTCCCACCTAAACAATGAAAGCAAATTAAAATGGCTGCAATATTAGTGAAACCTGTGTTACATTTCACTCTTGATGCTATTTCAAATGCACTTCAACTGAAGGGAAAAAAACTTTACACTGTGATGAGACAGCATTTGACATAGGAGGACACTAATAAGGACACAAAATAAAGGTACTAATTGCCCTTATTTTTCGCTCTGGCTGAGAGATAATTACCTTCTGAATGTCTGCTTCCTACATAAAAAGGTATTTGTTACCTGTGAGAAGCCTTTCAACAATCTGTGTAAAACCCCTTATTTAGAGTAATATTCAGAATGAAAAGAGAATTCAAAGACAGTTGGCATGAGTGACTCTGCATTCCTTTTAAAAACATGTCACTTTTTTCCTCCCTACATATTATCCTTTTCAATTCAGACTGGCCTAACCTTTTGGGCCAATAAGCACTAAATACCAAAATGCACACAGATTTGGATACTCAAGCAATACAAAAAGTAAGGCATTTACAGCTATTAGAAAAGCTTACAAATGCGTAATATTTCCAGTAGCAGACTGAAAAAAGAAACCCAACTCCTCTGAGGAACTGTTGTTTTGAATACTTATTGCATTCAACATTTTTATAATGTAAAAAGTAGTCTGAGCTGTTTCAAATTGTTACTGCATTTTCTTCAGAAGAACTGGCAGAAATGTAAACTCTTTGATTGTGGAAGATATTTGACCAAATATTTATCATCCTCATGTGAAATTAAAACTCCCCTGGGATATTTACCAACCTAAAACTATTCAAAAAGCTATTTTTTGGTACAGCATTAGAAAAAGTTTTCTTTCTCTTCTGGCTAAACCTAATGGAGAATGGTGTGGCAATGGAGGGGAAAAAAAATGTTACTGAGAAGATAAATAACAAGCTGAGGATGAAACAGTCAGATAACAGAACACAATCTCCTCAGCAAATAAAGACCTTAAGTTATTCACTATAACTGCATCATCATTTGTGCTAGTTTGAAGCTAGCTAGAATGTTTTGGTGAGAAGGACTGGATTACAGGCTGTGAAAGGAAAACAAGGGTGATGTCCACTTCCCTCATAGACTTGCTGAGATGTTTAAGAAGAAGAATCAAAACATTTCATAGAATCAACCAGGTTGGAAGACACCTGCAAGATCAACCAGTCCAACTTAGCACCCAGCCCTATCCAATCAACTAGACCATGGCACTAAGTGCCTCATCCAGCCTTTTCTTGAACACCTCCAGGGATGGTGCCTCCACCACCTCCCTGGGCAGCCCATTCCAATGTCAATCACTCTCTCTGGCAAGAACTTCCTCCTAACATCCAGCCTGTACTTCCCCCAGCACAACTTGAGACTGTGTCCCCTTCTATTGCTGGTTGCCTCTACTCCTGCTAGGGAGCTCCGAGCTGCATCCCTCTCTCTAACCTCACCCTCCATTTCTCTGGCTAATCCACTTTGCTTCCTAACCCCCTGACCGAACCTCCATTCTTCCTTGGGACTGGGGTAAGGTTGAGAGGGGTAGGGGGAAGGTGAAGGGGTGGTTGGGAGCCCCTCCTGGGCACTCAAGTTTCTGGGAGGGCTGTTGTGTTTCTCTATTACCTTTTACCTTGTATATCTCTGTGTATAACTGTACATACTGTACATATCTGCTTGTATATTGTGCTAAGCTGTAAATAATAAGCCTCATTCAATTCATTCAATTTCCAGAGCTGGCTGAGTCTAGTCTGGGTGATTTCCGATGTAGGGGGGGGGGGGGGGGTGAGTAACACCCAAACCATCACAACATTGCAGGTTCTGTTTTGATTGGCATAGATTTGTTTTATAAATATGGCAAAGTTAAAAAAAAAAAGCATATGTCTCATCAAACATTCAGGAAAAGCATCTTCAGACTGATAATGTAGCCATGAACAATCATATTGTCTTTCCAAAGAAAAAAAGTAACAACAAAAACCAAACCCTGAACCTAAAAAAAAAGCAGGCTTGTAACTGCTTCAGTAACTATTTTATCCAGAGTTAGAATGGGAAAGCAGTATTCTACATATGCAAAATCAAGAAGCTTACCACTCCAGACTAGCTAGATATATTTTGTGGGCTGCACACATGCCTGTCTTCTGCTAAAAAAAAAAAGCTGAATAGCATAGAAATTATTTGTCAGGATAGGACTGAAATTGAAAAAAAAAATGGTTTAGATGGAAACTTAGTTAAGAGAAAAAAGTTCAGTGGGCTTACAAATTGTCAGGACCTGCACAGCATTCACCTTCAAAGGCCAAATTTGCTTTAGAACTAATATTGAAGGAATTTAGGCAGAAACTCTTTAAAAATATTAATTTGCATCTGTTATGAACATATTTTTTCATTTTTCTGCTATGCCTAAACAAAAAGAAGTTTTTAACCTTTCCAGAGAGAGATGAAATCTGGTCCAAAAACAGCATAGATGTCTCATTAATATTCTTTCTTGTCAGGCTCCTGAATAGAACAAGTTAAGGAACCTCATCTTCACGAAGATCTGTACCTCTGTAAGTCATGTTACCATCATATTTCAAATAAGGATTGCAAAAGTCTAATACTTTATAGGCCAGTACCACAAAATATACGAAACTTACCTTTCCAGGCCAAACAATAGACTTGGAAAAGTTATAAAGAAATACAACACTGATACCTTTAATACAGACAAGCATAAACACACATTTACATATCAAAATCCTGTCAGGCTTAGACACTCTAAGCTACTATTGTTACACTAAGGCTAGTACCAAAAGTGCCTAGGTGTAAAACCCATAGAAACACACCATGAGATCTCTGCACCATACACAATGGACAACATACAGAATCATAGAATCAACCAGGTTGGAAGAGACCTCCAAGATCATCCAGTTCAACCTAGCACCCAGCCCTGGCCAATCAACTACACCATGGCACTAAGTGCCTCATCCAGGCTTTTCTTCAACACCTCCAGAGACAGCAACTCCACCACCTCCCTGGGCAGCCCATTCCAATGCCAATCACTCTCTCTGCCAACAACTTCCTAACAACATCCAGCCTAGACCCCCCCTGGCACAACTTGAGGCTGTGTCCCCTTGTTCTGTTGCTGGTTGCCTGGCAGAAGAGACAAACCCCCACCTGGCTACAGCCTCCCTTCAGGTAGCTGTAGACAGCAATGAGGTCAGCCCTGAGCCTCCTCTTCTCCAGGACACCCCCAGCTCCCTCAGCCTCTCCTCATAGGGTTTGTGTTCCAGGCCCCTCACCAGCTTTGCCGCCCTTCTCTGGACACCTTCCAGTATCCAGCTGGTTGTTGTTTGTGTAATTTCAATTTCAACATTAATTCCAGTTGTGAAGAATCTTTATTACTATTCTGGCAGGCTACAATGGACTGAATCCTTGCCAGTCTTCATGTGATGCTGGCTTAGGTAGATCCTGATCATTTTTTTTCCTTCTACAGACTGTCACCATAGTAGCTTAAACCCTTAAAAAAAAGGATACAATTCAAATTCCAGATCTGATACAAAAAAGGAAGGAAGATCAGAGAGCACCACCATCTGTAAAAACTCCAGTGCAGGACCATAGTAATGAAAAACCTGAAAAGGAATAAAATGTAAAAAAATCTGTGGCATAGGATACGATGATATCTCAGCAGAACTTCCTCAAGTGCTCTGCTAGAGGCATTTGCTTTACAAGCACCTCTGAAAGATGTATAAAGGAATAGAAAAAGAAAAACATTCCATAATTTTATATTAAACATAACTATAAAAACCAAAGAAGGCATTTAATTGCATTTAATGAAACTTGCTTTCTAGAATGTCAACTGTGTGCATCAAATAGATTGCAACTCTTAGCTAAATTGAAAGAAAAATAAGCTCTACTAGGAACAGATGGATGCAATCCAAAAAGTACATATTGTAGCAAACAAAATAATGATCTCTTAACTGATATTGGCTTTCACAAACATCCATTTTTGTTTTCATCCAAAAATACGACTCAAGAGTTCTCATCAAATATCTATTTCCAATAGAAAACATGAAACAGCAACAATGACTTAAAAAAAAACCTACCCAAACTTTTAACCTTAAGTAGAAAAGGTTCAGTAAATACAGGATTCATAAACAAATTACATATTTTGAGCACTAAGATTGAACAAAATCTCAATTTTTACTTGGAAAAAAAAATGTTGGTCTTGCGTTCCTAAGAACAAACAGCTGAAAGTTTAAGGACTTGTTTTGATAACACATATTCCTCAATCTCATGCAATCATTACTCTATAATTTTCAATTCTGGCTGAGGATTCCCCAATTATTAATCTTCTCAGAGAATGAAAGTTGAATTCTAGTGGCTCAAAGAAAGACCAAGAGTAGAACTTGCCTCTGGCAAAGCATCAGTGTTCCTCCATTGTTGCTCGTTTTTAGCAGCAAAGCAAGAACTCAAATGTGAATTGCTGAAGGTCTTTCTTGAAGTGCTCTTGATACAAAATTCTGGAAACTTAACTTCTGATCCAAACTGAAAAAAAAGAGGCAATAAATGTGCCAAAAGAGAGAGAAGAAGTATTCCTCTTCAGCCAGCTGTCCCATGTATTAGTATTTTAAACAATCAGTACTATATTTGTTTCCGTCAGAACTGTAAAACTAGGTAAAAATCTCACTTAGATAACCAAAACCTTAATACTGAAAATATAAACATCACTGCCACAAAGCTGTCAGTCTCTGCAGAAACATTAGACATGGGCTTGCAACAATGACTTACAGAGCTACATAATAACTTAGGACAGATACAAACCCAATCTAATTCTGAACAAGGACCTCTAAGGCAATTTTTTCAGAGGAGAGCATCTACATTTCCGAAGTTCAGATCTTGATGCTTTGATCTCACTTATCCTTTCATCACACCACAAAGTAAGTTGTCCCCCCACAGATACACTGTATATTGCCTCCTTGAATTACATAGTCAAAACCAAATGCCTCCTCCTCCTGAGACTTTCAAGGCCTATCTGGATGTGCTCCTTTGTGATCTAAGCCAGATTGTATGGCCTTGCCAGGGGGGTTGGATGCAATGAGCTTTTTTTGGGTCCATTCCAACCCCTGACATCTTGTAATAGTTAGACCTGTGAAATTTGGCTTAAAATGCAAAACATGCTGTACAATAAATGTTTTAAATGATGTACACAAATGCTTAAACAAAAAATAGCCATAACTGGAACAAAAAAAGCTAATTTACCTTTTTTTCCCATATCTGAATCTTTCCTCGCCAGAGTTCTTTTAAATCTATAATATTCATGATATTACCTGGAGATACAAAGTCTGCTGACAGATAGTCTGCAATCTTTTGCCAGCTACTGCAACAATAAAGAAGAATTAATCTTACTGAATTTATTATAACAAATTACCATGCACTGCCATTTGACTGATTTTACCTATTACCTCTTAGCACTGACTGATCTTGTGTATGTTAAGATAGACAGCTATAGTTTTATATTCCACAGAGTAAAACCTATTCTAGATTTGCTGTTTCAGGCTCTGTAAAGGAAGTTGTTCAGATGCTCCATGAACGTGACAGCAAAGAACTTTGTCAGATGTGAAATAAGAGTGGTTATAGCAAGCTGCAGGCATGTCACAGTAAGGTTGGTTGCCAGATAGCCATCACTGGGGCTAGACAGTTTGTACTTAGCCTTGTAAGCAGACAGGACTGCAGCACAAGTATCACCCAAATCTAGCATAAAGATAAAACAACCAGTATCTATAGTCTTGCTGACAGTCTGTCTTCTAAGAGATATTGTCATCATCAACAGAACAGGAGAAACAAGTGAGAGAACTTTTGTCAGAGAGGCTGTATGCTCAAAAGGCTCAAAAGACAGGAAAAAAGTAGTCAAAAGGTGGCTGCACAGGGAAATATCAATGAGCACTCATGAAAGTCACTGCAGTATGTTTACCTTCCTCCACATGCTTTAGGAAGTACCATACAGTAGGTACATTGCTTATCCTATCCAATATCTGAGCATTCAACTTTAAACAGACTTAGTAAATTATTATTAACTTTCACCACCTATTCTGTGAAGAAACTTTGAATCTTGGACATGGAGAGGAATGGAAGTTGAAGAGACCTTGCAAAGATACTTACTACCCACAAAACTACTTACTGTACAGGGTCAAAAAACCAGACCACCCCCATGGTTTATATTGAGACATATCATGACCTACTTATGACAATTAGAGGAGGATAGTAAGGAAATTCCTGGACTTAATTTCAAATTAAATTAGTAGTTTAAATGCTATGACTCCCAGGAAGTAATCAAGCATTTATACTTTTCAAAAGGGACAAGTCAGACACTTTTTACTCCTTGAAATGTGATACCAAAAGTAATATATAACCTTAAGTAAAACCAGCAGTTATGTATTCATTTCAGGAAAAAGATGGAAAAGTACAATTAATACCAGTTTTGTGCAGTGTAATACAACTTCAAAGCATCCTAAGTACACTGTAGGCACCAGTGATGGAAAAGATAAAATATTTTACCTTCTGCTTTCATAGAAAGAGTAACATCAGAGTACTTGCTTTTCTGCCTGCCTGTTCAGATATGTATTTACAATAAATCAGTATGAGTACTTCCACCCTTCAAACACTTAAGAGAAGACAAATCTATGTACTTTCAAAGTATACATGTAAAGTACATGAGATGCTGTTTTTTAAACCACTGACATATACTAAATGCAAAACAAAAGCAACCTTCTTTAGAGGCCTAAAATAAATGGCATACCCTTTAGAGTCATCTGCTGCAATAGTGATTTGTGCAGAGTGCCATTCTCTCAGGTGTTTCAGGGCACCGACAGCAAGTAAGCAGTCTTTTAACTTGGGTCCATCTTGTTCAGCAGCTTGCAGGATTACATCAACTATTGCTCTGCCTACAAAGAGTTATATATGAGTCAAAGTACCATTATTCAGTAAATTAATTTGTCATTTAAAGATATAAAAGTACTGATTATCACCTGCTGCACTAAAATAGGCTTAAAGATCAACTTCAAGTAACTTCAGCAGGGTTTAAAATCCTTCTCATGCATTTTAGCTTGTGTCTTGCCATTTCTCATAAACAGAAAATATTTTCATTTGCACTACACCTTCCTTCTCTCTATTTGACAGTTCAAAGTAGTCTCAAATACAACTGCTATATCATTTTCCTCCTTATAACACCTCTAAATTGCTACTTCCCATTCTTTCTGCGTTCAGTTCTTTGCTATCCCAAATCAACAACTGCAGTATTATGCAACTCTAATATGCATGGTGATACACAGCTCCAGTTCTGTTTTCCTTTGCAGCTTCTTGGCTGCTACCCACTAGCAATCAGCTGGCAAGTAAGTAAGCCTGACATCAACACTTTCATATTTTTTCCACAAAAACTTGTTGGGGCTGCAGGCTGCTTCCTGTCTATTACTGCTGTGGAGTTATTTAAAGTAAAGAGAAATAACTATATCAATAGCTACCTTCAACTCTACTGAAATACAGCCTTTCAAAGAAAAAGGTAGCAAACCACTCTGTAAACTGATCTGTCATGTCACTCATGCTCAATGTCCTTATATGCAGCTCTTTTAAGTAACATAAGTTAATTCAACTAACAAACTAACGTTCTCTGAGCTTTTCCATTTGATTATCACTTCACCAGATGAGTTTCACAGCCAGATAAGCTCAAATGAGATTGCTTTTTTTAAGGGAGATTACCTGGAGCAGGCAGTTTATCAGCTAGCTGATGCAGACTTTCTGCAGCTTCATCATAGATACTGAAAATAAAGAGCAGCATGGTTGGAAACAAAATATACACAAAATCATTTAGAAACAAGATGTTACAAGTAATGAACATTACTTGGTGTAGTATCCTGTATCTTTAAAATTCTGCACAAATATACCTAGGCAGTGAGATATACTTATTTCTCCTTTTGCTGAGGCAGAGGTAGGCTAAAGGACTTTGAAACAATCTGCAGTTAAACTGGAAGTAGGAATCAAGACAGACTTGCAAGAAATTTCTTTGTTCAGTCTGGAGAAGAGAAGGCTTTGAGGTGACCTTATTGTGGCCTTCCAGTATCTGAAGAGGGCCTACAAAAAAGGCTGGGGAGGGACATTTTATGCTATCAGGGAGTGACAGGACTAGGGGGAATGGAGCAAAGCTGGAGGTGGGTGGGTTCAGACTGGACATGAGAAGGAAGTTGTTCAGAATGATAGTGGTGAGAGCCTGGAATGGGTTGCCCAGGGAGGTGGTTGAGGCCCCATCCCTGGAGGTGTTTAAGGCCAGGCTGGATGAAGCTCTGTCCAGCCTGATCTAGGGTTAGAATGTTCCTGCCAATGGCAGGGGAGTTGGAATTAGATGATCCTTGTGGTCCTTTCCAACCCTGACTGATCCTATGATTCTTTTTAAATGTAATTGTCAGCTGTTAAGAAACTGTTCAGTTATTCTATAAAAATTATCTATAGCTAAAAAAAAAACAAACTATGTTAAACAGAATAGAATTATTTTCAATACTAATAGAAGATTATTCATAGTTAATTGCTACCTTGGTAATAGCTTGCACTTGATAAATTTTCATGATTCCCTTGGACTACTGTTAAGTATCAAATCACTATTCTTTCAGGAAAAATAATAATAATAATAATACACATACTCAGCTATAGACAGTGATTCTCTACTGTTATTGTCCTCTTCCTCAAAATTTTGTATGGCTCCCAGGCATTCATCAATACTCGTCTGGAGAAACTCTTCATTTTTGTGTGTGTCAAAACACATTTCCTCCCAGTCAGAACTGTAGAACTAATCAAGCAAAAAGAATTAATTAAGCAAAATAATTTGGAACACCACAGTTTTAACTTGCACTAGAGACAGGCAGACAGTTGAGGAATTTATATTCTAAAAAAAAAACCCCATGTCTTACCTGATAATAACCACATATAACTTGACTTGCAAAATACCATTTCTTTGCACCTGGAACACCAGCTACTGAACATGCTGAAAAGAGATAAAACAATTACCTACAATAATCATTCTTCTATAGCCTGTTCTTCCTACTATAATGAACACCTCTTCTTCCTACTATAATGAACACCTCTGACAAAAGATTCTGAGAGACAATTAGTGTGCTACAATGATCCAAGTTCTACTTTCCTCTAGCATGATTATTAAGACACAAGTGTCTTGGCAAGTATCTTACTATTATTGATCCTCTGGCTGTTAATAAAAAATCCTTCCAGGCAATATTGCTTTCCATTTGCAGAAGTTGTACCACACCTGAACAAAACCACAACTTTCATAAATGTGATCTGCACAGTTCACAGAATTCGATGCTCTCTTAATATTTCTATGCAATAAAAAGAACAAGAGTTGCAAAGAGCTTAAGTTTCCCATCTCCACGAATTTTAACCGTTTATAGTAGCTCCCACGTGAACCACAATTATCACAGTATCACTAGGATTGGAAGAGACCTCACAGATCATCAAGTCCAACCCTTTACCACAGAGCTCAAGGCTAGACCATGGCACCAAGTGCCACGTCCAACCTTGCCTTGAACAGCCACAGGGACAGTGACTCCACCACCTCCCCGGGCAGCCCATTCCAGTGTCCAATGACTCTCTCAGTGAAGAACTTTCTCCTCACCTCAAGCCTAAATTTCCCCTGGCGCAGCCTGAGGCCGTGTCCTCTTGTTCTGGTGCTGGCCACCTGAGAGAAGAGAGCAACCTCCTCCTGGCCACAACCACCCCTCAGGTAGTTGTAGACAGCAATAAGGTCACCCCTGAGCCTCCTCTTCTCCAGGCTAACCAATCCCAGCTCCCTCAGCCTCTCCTCGTAGGGCTGTGCTCAAGGCCTCTCCCCAGCCTCATCGCCCTTCTCTGGACACGCTCAAGCATGAAGATTTACAGCTCAGCATTAGACATCCAAATCAATTAAAGAACTAAGAAAGCATTTTTTAATCAGTCTCCCAAGCATCTAACCCATGGATTAGGGCTTTGAATTGATACTCAACCAACAAATGTTGATTTAGCTGAAAAAAATTAGAAGATAGTAATGAAACTATCAAGCTGCCCGCCGAGCTTGACTGAAATTTGTCCATCTTTCAAAGCCCTTCTCTTTCACTTCTCATGTCCAACCGATCTGATCACCTCCTACTACATCTGCTCCTGAAATGAGATCAGTTCTCCAAAAACGGTATCAGCAGGAGCAGTCCTAACTGCGGGCTTAGGCACACTACAGAAACTGGGCATCACCTCCTGACTTGTTTCACCTAGACCATAAAACATGCCCAGCTCAGCTCCTTGATGAAATTTACCTTACCTTGCTGTACATTACTGTATTTACCTGGGAACGTGCTTGAATCTGCACTCACAGACGAGGTACAGCTCTCCTTCAGGCACTGGTAAACAGCTGCAGCGACCCCAGCTGTGAAAAAACAAACCAGCAAATGATTTTCCTGAGGCCGCTGCATTAGACGTCAAGCCTTGCTTTCTTGCAAAGGCAGGGCAAGCTTCAGCTTCACGTTAGAAGTTTAAGGGGTTGGTTGCTTTGGGCTCTTTCGAATTCAACTACAGACTCGCAGCCAAATCTTGCACAATTCGCAGCAGCACAGCGTGTACCTCAGGAACCGACTTTTATAGCACTGTCGCTACGAAGCATGTTTCTGGAGGTTTAAGTCGTCAGAATCTTTTAGTCCGATAAAAAAACCATTTACGGAGGTGAGGATGCAGAAAAGCCTGCGCGGACGCAAGTCCTGGGCCAGTGACCATAAGGAAACCCCTCCGGAAGCAAGCTCGGTCGGGCCCCGCGGCAGGCAATACCCCACGCGGCGCGATCTCTACCCTCCGGTCCCCGGCCCCCAGCGCCAGCACCTGCCCCGGGGCCGCCCGCTGCAGCACCCTCGCCCTTGCGGTCTCCCCAGCTCAAGAGCAGGACGTAGCGGTCCATAGCCTGCCGGCGGTGGAGCCGCGGTGGCCGCTCCGAACGGCCCGCGCCGCCGCGCCTGCACCGCCCCTCACGGAGCAGCGCTTCCGCTTCCCGCCGGGGCCGCGCTCAGAGGCCGCCGCTTCCCCTCGGCGCCGGCGGAGTGCGGCCATGGCTAGTTATACTAAAGCGGCGCAGGTGAGTGCGGCTTGCCTGCACCAGGGCGTACCAAGGTGGCTGCCGCTTCTGAGGGCACACTGCGGCGGCCGTCACGGTGCAGAGAGCGACCGTGGCGGGGCAGGGTCGGGGGGATACCGTGGACGGAAGGGACGGGAGATCTTCGGGGGAGCAGCGGGCGGCCTGCTCTGGTCGCGGTGTGGCCGTGATCTCCGGTGTTCTCCCGGAGGGACCGCTTGGCAGGAGTCCGTAGCGGGCCGTAGGCGTGTGGCTGCCGTGGGGGACAAAGCTCCCTGCTGTGGGCGCCTCGGGCTGTTAGTGTGCATAGCCTGCGCTTGGGGCGGTTGTGCCCTTCACTGGAGAGAGAAAGACCTGCTGGGCACGAACCAGTGATTATACAGCTCAGTTAGCAGGAATGGCAGCTTGCAGCGAGGGCGTCTTCATTCCTGAAACACAGGCCTCAGAGCTGGTAACATTTCCGTGCTGTTACTACCGTTTGCATCGGAAGGGCCTGCAGCGAGTGTGTACTGCAGCGAGTGTGTACTGCAGCGAGTGTGTACTGCAGCGAGTGTGTACTGCAGCGTCTTCCATCTATTTCGTGGTTATTTGAGTGGGCATTGTTGAATGTTGAATGTTTTGGAGTGTTAAAGTGTGATCGAAATGGGGAAGCGAGATTTATGTACAGTTGTGCGAACTTCTGTAAGTACTGTGTCTCTTCTCTCTCTAGCAATGGGCTACTTTTGCCAGAGCCTGGTACCTCCTCGATGCAAGGATGCAGCCACCAGGAAAATTAGCAGCTGTAACTGCAATGAGACTTGAAGGCAGGCATAAACCTATTTATCATGCCTTAAGTGAGTATTGCAGGAGAAAAAGCGAATTGCTTTTCTTCACTTGTGTTTTTTTCTTCTCAGCTCGGTTGTAAAAGCAAGCCTACTAAACATATATTTTAGTTACTGGTACATTACAAATACTTTCATTTTCCTTCTTATCTTTTTCCATCACGCCCCTCCACAGCCTTGTGTTGTTGTCTTTACTAGTCCATGTAAAGGTCATTATGAATATTTAATTTTAGTAGCTGAGTTACAGTGGATTGTGCTTCCATTGGAAACAAAAAAACAACCCTGAAACCAAACAAACTTGAGATGTCTTTCGTTGCATTGAATTTTAAATCACAGAATGTTAGGAATTGGAAGGGACCTTCAGAGTCCACACCACTGGGGGTTGGCAGGCCACACAGGAACACATCCAGGTGGGTTTTGAAAGTCTCCAAAGAAGAAGACTTCACAGCCTCTATGGGCAGTCTGTGCCAGACCTGTGTCACACTGAAACACTGATGTGATTCTTGATTAGATTTTCTGAATAGTACTTTTCAATAGCTGGAAGGTGTCCAGAGAAGGGCGACGAAGCTGGTGAAAGGCCTGGAACACAAACCCTATGAGGAGAGGCTGAGGGAACTGGGGGTGTGCAGCCTGCAGAAGAGGAGGCTCGGGGTGACCTCACTGCCATCTACAACTACCTGAAGGGAGGCTGTAGCCAGGTGGGGGTTGGTCTCTTCTGCCAGACAACCAGCAATAGAACAAGGGGACACAGTCTCAAGTTGTGCTGGGGGAAGTTTAGGCTGGATGTTAGGAGGAACTTCCTGCCAGAGAGAGTGATTGGCATTGGAATGGGCTGCCCATGGAGGTGGTGGAGTCACCATGCCTGGAGGTGTTGAAGAAAAGCCTGAATGAGGCACTTAGTGCCATGGTCTAGTTGATTGGCTAGGGCTGGGTGCTAGGTTGGACTGGATGATCTTGGAGGTCTCTTCCAACCTGGTTGGTTCTATGATTCTACACAACACCACAGAGATAGAGTCATTCTGCCTGAAGTACAGAGAAGTCCTGTCTCCATGAGGCAAGAGGCACAAAGTGAAACACAGGAAACATTTTTTTGTCTACTTTGAGAGTGACTCTGAAGTGTTGCCCAAAGGATTCTGGAGCCTGCATCCTTGAAGATATTCAAAAGCTGATCCCACTAAGTGGATCTCCAGAAGTCTCTTCCACCTGCAGATACTCAGTGATCATGAGGCTGAAGCCTCTCTGTTTCTTAAATGGCAGATGTAGTCATCGTTGAAAGATATTTTCACATGAAAAATAATATTGTCATCGGTCAAGATGCATCTGTGGTCTTGCCCATGATTTTTAATGCTGCAGAGCCTGTCTTGTGGTGATAAGCATTTGATAGATAATAAAAAGGTGATCTCTTATATCGATGGTACAGTGTTGCCTTAATACTCATGAACATTTTTAAGGAGACCTTACTGAAATACAAAGGAAGCAGTGAACTTTCCTTGTACATGTAGAATGCATGTACTAAAGTCATACTTACTCTGTTTTCTGGTAGTATTTGAAGTGTTCTGAAGATGTTTTAAATGAGTTCTGCTGTTGCAAATTCTGTCTTAACCACAAGATGTCACTGGAGACTTGAGCTGTCTGGAAAATACAGCAGACGCTGAGGGGAAATGTATTGTACTGTTCTGTGGTAAATATCTTTGATTTTTTTATGTTCTTGAAGTCACAGAATCTTTGAAAGTCATTTCGAGAGTAAGTGAAGTATTCTATAAACTGTTATCAAATGCATCACACCTGAAACTGACATTGATAAGTTACTGCTCCTGAGACATTTGATAGTCTCTAAGAGCAAATATGCATGATGCATGTGGTTGATGTATGTAATACACTTAGAATCATAGAATCAACCAGATTGGAGGAGACCTCCAAGATCATCCAGTCCAACCTAGCACCCAGCCCTGGCCAGTCAACTACACCATGGCACTAAGTGCCTCATCCAGTCTAGTGTTGAACACCTCCAGGGACAGCAGCTCCACCACCTTCCTGGGCAGCCCATTCCAATGGCAAATCACTCTCTCACCTCTTGGTGGTGGTGGTGGTGGTGGTTTTAGTCTTCAACTAGCTGGAAATATTCTGGTGTCTGTGAGCTGGCAGTTCCTTAGAGTAACATTGTGGGATTTTACTGTTTTTAATACTTACAGCTTAGGACTAAATAAATGTATGAAAAATGTCCCTGAAACCACTAAAACAGTGTGGCCAGCAGGAGCAGGGAGGTCATTCTGCCCTTGTACTCTGCACTGGTTAGACCACACCTTGAGTACTGTGTTCAATTCTGGGCCCTCCAGTTTAGGAAGGACATTGAGATGCTTGAGCATGTCCAGAGAAGGGCAACGAGGCTGGTGGGAGGCCTTGAGCACAGCCCTACGAGGAGAGGCTGAGGGAGCTGGGATTGTTCAGCCTGGAGAAGAGGAGGCTCAGGGGTGACCTTATTGCTGTCTACAACTACCTGAGGGGTGGTTGTGGCCAGGAGGAGGTTGCTCTCTTCTCTCAGGTGGCCAGCACCAGAACGAGAGGACACAGCCTCAAGCTGTGCCAGTGGAAATTTAGGCTGGAGGTGAGGAGAAAGTTCTTCCCTGAGAGAGTCATTGGACACTGGAATGGGCTGCCCGGGGAGGTGGTGGAGTCGCCATCCCTGGAGCTGTTCAAGGCAGGATTGGACGTGGCACTTGGTGTCATGGTCTAGCCTTGAGCTCTGTGGTAAAGGGTTGGACTTGATGATCTATGAAGTCTCTTCCAACCTTGATGATACTGTGATATTGTGATACTTACCCAAAATACTCAGCTCACCAGTAAACATTAGTACTGGTTTTATGAGGGAAAAACTCTAACAAATGTTTAGAATTGTTAAGAGCTAATCTTTTTATTTTGAGTTTTTTTTGTAATATAGGTGCACATGCAACATAATCTTTTAAGTAAAATCATTTGCCTATAAGATTTCAGGATCATAGTGGAATAATTGTTTCATTAGCTAGTCTGATGGCATTTCACCTGCCTTCTAACTTGGCAGTACTAACAAATATAATAATTAAGGTTGCTATTTGAAGTGCAGATTTGTATGATGTGATTCAAAAAAGCTCAGCTCTTTAAGAGCTTTTGAAATATGTATTTATGTGCTACTCTATATAGTTTTTATTTTAGTTTATTATTTTCTATGAGTCTTAATATTTTCCACTGATTTCTACCTTCTAGGTGACTGTGGGGATCATGTTGTCATAATAAACACAAGACATATTGCCTTCTCTGGTAACAAATGGGAACAGAAAGTATATTCCTCACATACTGGGTAAGCTTTAGAGTAAATTCTCAAACGACTTAGTGATATATTTGTCATCCTTTGTAAAATAAAGTATTTTTTAGCATATTGATTGAAAAGGGATTTCCTGTTTATGTGGTTTGGGTTTGGTTTGCATGTGTTACAGTGTTTAAAAATATCTTTGCCTTTTTTTTGTTTCCTTTGTTTTTCTTCCATGTGTATTGTTAGGGAAATAATCTAACTCAAAGGTAGTCATAGTAATTGAGTAAGTTAACAGGTCTGATGAGCCAGATTGTTTTTGTGTGAACCCATGAGCACAGTGACCAGGACTGCTCTATTTACTAAGCAGTAGAAGACATTTATGTTGGTGCAACACATTTTTAAGATATATACAGTTGCCAGCTTCATTTATTGTATTCTACTGGTACATGTATAACTGACAAGAAATACCAAGATTGATGTATTACTGAATTGGAGGATGGAAAAAGGGGAAAAAAAAAGAAACTGGAAAAACTAGGAAGAAATGAGATGCTCTTAAAACCTACTGATGTATACAGTAGTGTAAAATATATCGTTCTGGCAGACCTAACATGTTTACAGATGGAAGTGCAATAAAGAATTAGTGTGACAGTGATCAATTCACAACAGTTGCTCCTGTTTCATACAGTGACAACACTACGTAAAAATCTCTAAATTTTGAAGTATATGCTGTCAGGGAGATTAATGAATCACATTAGTACTAGCAAAATTAGCTTTCTCCATGTTTCTGTCCTAAAATTCCTTGCTGAATGGCTAAGAAGTTCATGTTCAAAGTTGATGGAAATTAACATGCTTTTTTCCACCCTCCCTCTATCCCTATGACTTCTTAAATTTACTAAAAGCTTTTTGTAAGGTAAAGCAATTGTCTAAGTAGCTAGGTTGACTCTGAGTAAGTGCAAAGAATTGTAAAGTTAGAACTGTCCAGCTTCTTAAGTGGTTGTATTTTAATGACACTGAAATTAATTTAATTTCAGTTACACCCTAGTAGTGTAATTAAATAAAAATGAAACCCAGCTAACCCTAACCCCCTAACCCTAACCCCCTAACCCAGTGCTGCAAGAAATTACATGACATCCATGTAATTTCTTGCAGCGCTGTATCATCCAGTTAAAGCACATGCTTTATGAATTAGTGCCTGTGAAACACCAACATTTTAGTACTCAAGTGAATAAGAAAGTACAAATGGCATTAAACTTGGATAGAATCTTTTTAATACAAGATAGTTGTTGGTCTCATGAGAGCAGCTTCCTTTTTTGAAGGCTTACAAGGCCATTACACTCTTGTTCAACATGTGGTGACATTTGTGTTAGCGTTGTAATTGAGCATATAGTGTTAGATTTCTATGTTCTGTTTTTCTAGCTATCCTGGTGGTTTCAAACAAGTGACAGCAACTCAGCTACATCTGAAGGATCCAACTGCTGTAAGTGTTTCTCCTCCTTCCCTTTAATTTGTGCAGATGATTTATTTTCATTTATGTAGTTCCATTAAACAAAAGGAATCAGTTACCTGCATGTCTAAAGCTAAATTACAGACATTCTGCTGCGAGCTCTTAGAAGCTTGGCTTCTGGCAGTGTTTCTCTAAACAGCATGTTTTGAGGGTGAGATTGAAGGTCAAACATTTTTGTGACTCATCCATGCTGTCCAAATGAGCAAGTTAACTGCATTTGCTTCACTGATTTTTGACCGATTTCGCTTGCTTTTCGTTTCAGAGGTCTGACCTTTCTCATAAGCAAACTGCCTCAAGTAAAACTTAGCTTGACTTCAGCTTAACCACCCTGCTACTTTTTTAAGAGCCAGCAAGAATGATGTTAATCTTAAAAATGTTAAAATGTACATCTGCCTCTTTCTTCCACTAAAATTCAGCCATAGGTTGTTTTGGGTTTGGGGTTTTGTATGTTTTCTGCAGTGCTATATTCATGATCTGTGAAAGAATTGGCAATGGTGATTAGATTGAACTTAAGTCTCTCTACAAAATACCAGTGTTAGACTATTCTGAATGTTGGTGTTGATGTGTTTGTTACTGACTAATAAAATAAGGTGCTAGATAGGAGTATATTGGGATGTCAGCTTACACAGTTGTGAAGTTGCTTTTACTAGAGCTTTGAATGATTAACATTGGAGGACTGAGTTCTCTAGCACTAGTTTTTCAGAACATGATTTGAGGCTCACAGAGATTAACTTCTGTTTATTTTTGGGTTTGAAATGCTTTGGTTTCATTACCTTGTATATAAAAAAAAAATGCTTCTAGAGAAATTTTATGTGCTGTAAAATTCTCAAGTTTTGCTAATTACTTTTTTAATCTGTCATTTAGAAATCCTGATGTGTCCCAAGACTCTCTTTAGACAAAATGTCAATTAAAAAGTGGTCTACCATATGAATTTGCTGGGGTTTTATTTTGACTTTAGCATTTTCTCTTTTTTTAAATGAAATCCCACAGTTCAGTATTATTTTTCTGTCTAGAATTTTCCAAAACAATTTAAATACTTTGGTGAATGCGTTCCAAGATTGTCATTCCTGTAGAAATTCTTGGTAGTTCTATGTTTAAAATGGATTCTTCAAGCTTTTTACATTTGAGCCTCACACAGAGGCTGCACTGGGAGGCAGTGTAACACCACTTGTTTGTTTGGGCCTGGGAGCTGGGTGCTCTATAAATTACCTTCTCCATTCATTCTGCTGTACTTAGTCTCTTGCCAAACTCGCAGATGACTTTCAGTGCAGAGGAGGATTACATGCATTGCCAATAACTAAAGTCTTGGACAGAGACTCTGCAATTGGTGATGTGGCTCAAGGGTTGGACTAATTTAGTGAGAGAAACTTCAGGCAGAATTGTGGAGAGCCCTCAGCAATAAGCTGTTTCATTCTGTTGAAAACAAAGCATCCAGATGGCCCTCTCAAAGATACCTCATATATATTTTTCTGATAATTAATAGCAGTGGATGGCAGTTTGGCATGTTATATTCCATGTCAAGCTGTTAGAGGTTTTGGCTTGCAAGTAATTTTATGGCTAGAAACGCTTATTTACTGGTTGAATTATTTTGGTGTGAAATACTTTGAGATATGACAAAGATGGAAATTATGATGGCACTTTATTAGCATGTTTTATTTTTAGAACTAGCTATGAAAACCCAAAGAAGGATTACTGTACGGGGAACAATGCCTAGCCTAAATAGGATTTGGGTCTCAAAGTGTGATCTAGACGGTGGATAATTATTGTGCAGACTTCTGTAAATCACTCCATTTCACTTCCTTGAATTAAAGAGATCTTTTCTTTTTTAATCTTGTTAAATTCAATTCCTGCAAAGCTAGTGGAATGAGATGGGTTGTAGAAAACAGGCTGTATCTTTCTGTGGAATCAGTCTTTGTTCTGCAAAGAGTTGTTTTCATCCTGGAGGCTACTGCTTTTCCTCTGCCCTTGGTCCTCTTGTCTCCTAGTAGCTTGTTGCAACACTGCTTCATTAGATGTGTCAGTGTTATTTTTAGTAGTAGTGCTGTTAGAGAAATTAAGGCATTACATTAATGGAAGAGACTAATTCCAAGGAAAAGAACGTTGACACACCAATGTTGTAAAATTTCATGGTGCTACACTGAGGTTTTGCAATGGATATGGCTGGTTTTGCTTTATGGAAGAAACAGATTAAAGCTTGTAAGATTCCATGAGTGTGTGTGTATATAGTAGGCCTCTGATCCTGATTAGTGCTGTCTTTAATTACTTATGTCCAAATTCAAACATACAAATCCCCAAGATAAATATTTTTTTCCATTACAGCTTTGTTTAAACATAGTTTCTAGTGTGCAGAGACTTAGGAAAAAATTGGTACGTGGCTAACAGATAATTGAAATGGTTACAGTGAGAAGCTTGATAGAAGATGGTATGGGGATGGTTGCTGATATCATCACTCTTATGGAGGTTGACATCATTGTATCTATCTTACTAACTTTGAGCTTTTTTATACCTCACAGGTAATAGTGCTGCAGAAAGATTTATGCTGAATTGTGTGTGTGTGTGTGCATTTTTTGTCCTGGGATTTCATGAGATTGGAGGGACCCTCAGAAGGTCTCTGGTCAAACCTCTTACTAAAAGCAGTGTCAGCTGTTAGGTTGGATATGGCTGACAAAGGCTTCTCCAGACTGGTGTTGGAAGCCTCCCATGACAATTGTTTCCACTCCTTGACTTCTCTTAATTGAAAAAGAAAGAAAGGACACCTGTGCCATTTATAAATTTAATCTCAATGTTTAATTTTGTGCTTAAGATTGTAAAAATATTACTGTTTTCCACTTCTAAGTACTTTCTAGTTAACTTTGAAGACAGAGTGGCTGGAGAGCAGCCAGGAAGAAAGGGACCTGGGGGTACTGGTAGGTAGTAGGCTGAACATAAGCCTGCAGTGTGCCCAGGTGGCCAAGAGAGCCAATGGCATCGTGGCCTGGATCAGAACAGTGTGGCCAGTAGGATAAGGGAGGTTATTCTGCCCCTGGACTCAGCACTGGTCAGGACACAGCTTGAGTCCTGTGTCCAGTTCTGGGCTCCTCAATTCAAGAGAGATGTTGAGGTACTGGAAGGTGTCCAGAGAAGGGCAGCGGACTGGTGAGGGGCCTGGAGCACAGCTCTGTGAGGAGAGGCTGAGGGAGCTGGGGGTGTTTAGCCTGGAGAAGAGGAGGCTCAGGGCAGAGCTCATTGCTGTCTACAACTACCTGAAGGGAGGCTGTAGCCAGGTGAGGGTTGGTCTCTTCTGCCAGGCAAGCAGCAACAGAACAAGGGGACACAGTCTCAAGTTGTGCCAGGGGAGGTCTAGGCTGGATGTTAGGAGGAAGTTGTTGGCAGAGAGAGTGATTGGCATTGGAATGGGCTGCCCAGGGAGGTGGTGGAGTTGCTGTCTCTGGAGGTGTTCAAGAAAAGCCTGGCTGAGGCACTTAGTGCCATGGTCTAGTTGATTGGCCAGGGCTGGGTGCTAGGTTGAACTGGATGATCTTGGAGTTCTCTTCAGCCTGGTTGATTCTGTGATTCTCTGGGGCAGTAAATACAAATAGTGCACTGCATACTTGGTGTTGTGTGTAGAACTTCAGAGTTCCATATTCTTTGTGCCAGGTTATTCAGCACTTGGAGAAATTCTATTTTTTTGTCTAGGAAGGGTAAATATGACAGCACGTTGCCAAAAAGATATCAGAAGTGAAAAGCTCAGCACATTTTTCCCTCGAGCACATTTGAGTTCCTTTGGGAGGTGTGAGAAGGGGAGTGTCTGCAAAGCTGTTAAAGGTTTCTTCTGTTTTTAGTTGTCTGCTCTTCTGGAGAAGTAGCAGAGAATAAGTCTTGTCTATTGGACTTGACCAGGCAAAAAAGAGCCTCATGTTTCAGCCTTTCCTTTACCTTGGATTTAGTGTAAATTCTTGAACCCTACTCACAGATGATAGTGTTTATTAAATATGCTTTTTAGGTGCAGCGTAACAGCCTGCTGCTGGGAGGTGGTGGAGTCGCTGTCCCTGGAGGTGTTCAGGAAAAGCCTGGATGAGGCACTTAGTGCCATGGTCTAGTTGACTGGCTAGGGCTGGGTGCTAGGCTGGACTGGCTGATCTTGGAGGTCTCTTCCAACCTGGTTGATTCTCTGATTCTATTGGGATTTTGTTTGTGGGGTTTTGTATGTTTGTTTGGGGATTTTTTGTTGGTTGGTTGGTTGAGTGCTTTGGGTTTTGTGCTTGTTGGTTGTTTTTCGTTGGAGGTTAGGTGGGGTTTTTTGGCTGCATCAGAAACTGCCCTTCTTTCTCCTCCCCCCCTCCCTCCAAGAAAAATCAATCAATCATGTTTGGCTAATACCAAACGCTCAGTGAGAGGCTTGACCTTTGCAGTTTTCACAGGCTGTATTGCCTCTGACAAAGAAATAATGGGCAGTAATTGTTCAGAACCAATGTTACCTGCTAGGGAAGATTATTAAGCTAGGCAGGGTAGCTCTCTGGAAATACGCTGCGAGGAAGCCTCTGGGGGCGGCAGGGTTGTGGTTTGCTCAGCCGCTGGCATTCCTGTGAAGGGGCTTAAAATGGTCACATTCTCCTTTTGAATGCTTTTTAGCCAGCACTTGCACATACAGCCTTGCCATTATGCCCACATAAAAATATTCTTTTGAAGCAAAGCTCAGGAACAAAACATGATTAAATCTTGCTGTTGGTATTTGAAAGCCTATTCTCTTTGCATCAGTCAGGGATGGCTGATATAATAATGCCTAAATATTACAAGCCAGTTACTGAAACTCCAGATGGTGTTTTCTTTCATTAAGTTCTTTCATTGAGTAGAGCAAACCTTCAGAGTCTGGACAAGTACACAGAAGTTAGTGTGGCAGGGAAAGGAGAATATTGTTACTGAACCTGCTGTCTTAAAACTTTTGGGTGCTCTAGAGAAGTCTTACAGCAGGTTTGGTCTTTTGCTTCACAGCAGACACAAAAATAAATACTTCTTTGTTAAAATAATCCATTTCACACTTGAATTTGTAAGACACTGAGTAATTTAAAGAGCACAGAAAAAATCCTGAGTGTTTAAGTGCTGGACAGTAGTGGAAAACACGAAGGTATGCAATGGAAGTTTGTGAACAGATGATTCCTGTGGCAGTTTTTAAGTACGTTTGGTTTTGCTTTGCTGTCAGGTGAAGTTCTTGGAGTGCTTTTATAGCACATGGTGAAAAGAACAGTATTGTAGACAGAACAGAAAACCAAGAACTGGTAGAAAGAGTTGAGAGTACCAAGCTGTACCCCAGAGCAAGTGGTGTGTCTCCTGAAACTCCTTTTAGTTTTTTCCAGTGTGCACTGTAATTAATCCCTTTGTTTTCTCTGGAGCACTGTGTCCTTCCCATGTTGTGGGGCTGCTTCCTGGTGATTATTGGACTTAATTCAGCTGTTAGAATAAACTTTCTGCTGGAAATTCAGCCAGTTATTTTGTGCTTCTCGGGACCAGCAGTGCTATTGCTCTGTTGATTTCCGTCTTAAGTGTGTTTTATCTGGCAAAGACTCTTTCTCAGAACTTGGTCTCCATCAGACATAGCCTGCAACTTGCATATGAGCCAAAAATTGACATGTTCAAGCTTCACTCAGCATTTCAGATAAATATAATTTTTTTATTTGTTAATAAAATATTAGAGTGCATAGTAAAGGACTTCGTACTAGAGCTGCATTCAGATTCTTCCTATATTAACCCTTTAAATTGGAAAGTAAAAATGTAGAGCCTTATAATTGTGATTGAGAGCACATCTGTGCTGTGACTACATGAATTATCCAACTTAGAAAATAAGTATTGCAATATTCAGGAAGATAACTGTAACTACAGCCAGTAGGAGTTTTGTCATTGAAAAGAAATTCAGGCAGACAGCATTTCAGTACTTTAAAAATCCCCTAATAATAATAATGATGATGCACCAAAGGCTATTAAGGAGTTGCACATCTGATGGCAGGTGTCTTTACCTGCTGAGAAACTGATGTGGCCCTTAGGAGTGGGTATTTATGAGGCTGTGGAATTTTAACAGGTTACTAATACTAGAGATGGAAGGTAGAGGAGGCAGTGGGAATCTATAAATAACTGAATAAATTGCACTAATTAATTTTAAACAGAGATTAAGAGTGCAGTGAGAAATGCAGGTAGGGAGGCTGCTTACCAATTTGAAACTGTGATGGTTTGGGTGTTCCCCTCCTCCCCACTCTTATGAAATCATCCAGACTAAACTCAGCCGAGCTGGAAATTAGAATGAAGCTTTGTATTTACAGCTTAGCACGATATACAAGCAGGTAATTACAATATCTACAGCTACATACAGTAATATACAAGTTAAAAAGGTAACACAGAAACACAACACCCCCCGCCCCAGAAACCAGAGTTCCCAGGAGGGGCTCCCAACCATCTTTCCACCCCTCTACCTTATCTCAGACTTTGCCTTACGTTCAAGGTGAGTTTGGAGAATCGGGCAGGGGGGATTAGGAAGCAGAAGGATTAGTTACAGAGAGAGAAGGGAGGCAGCCAAAGCTAGAGAGCAACTGTCTTACCAATGTTTGTGTTCTTGTTTTTATATGTCTTAGCAAGCCTATGAGTGAAGTAGACATCACCATAGTTTCCTTTTCACAGCCCATAATCTAATTCTTCTCACTAAAATATCCCAGCTAGGCTCAAACTAGCACAGAAACCCAGCAGAAATGTACCTCTCACATAAACTTCCTGTTTTCATAACTAATCACATAGGAAACATAAGAATTGTCTTTAATTAGAAGTGTACTAGAAATGTAAAGATTTCTATTGCTTAAAGAAACATCTTGTTCATGTGTGAGCACTGAATCTGTGTTTATGCTTTCCTAGAGCTTAGCAACAGACTTTCTTGCAATTCAACTTTTTCAATTGTATTTAGAGTTGGTGTATTTTTAGTAACACTTGATCACATTTAGGTGACAGGAGAGCCTGTACCTAACACCCTCTAAATATTGCTACTTCAGTCTTCCTTTTCAGTTACACAATCTGCCTAAGGTTGCAAAGGCAGTCTGTACAGCCTCAGTTCAGACTATACTTGACTAAGTTCTTTGACTTGTCATCACATGGGGTAGAGTGAGGATTTGGCTTTGGGCAGAATTTTGGGCAAGGAGCCGGATGGATGTAAACTTGGTCTTTCCAAGCACTAGTTTTGGATTTGCTTTGGCTTGTAGAAAAATCTTTGAGGCAGAAGTTACAGTAAAGGAAGCTCGAGGTTTTCCAGCACTGCCTTCTCTCTCCTAGCTCCTTCTGTGGCCTTCTGTTCCACAGCTGAACTAAATAACTTGCAGTTAATGAATAATAAGTCCAGGGCCTTGCTTAATGCTATACTTATTTGGCTTTTGTTAGATTGCAAATAGTAGTTTTTTCACCACCTCACTCCTACTCTTTTTTTCTCTTGCGTGCAATATGATACAGAGTTAGTTACCATAAGCTTCTTAGTTCTTTTCAAAGCTGAGTGATTATGAGTAATCATACACAAAGCTAAGTGTAGCCTTTAACTTGCTAAGCTGAAATTTTCTCTGTGCCTGTTGGAGTGTTAATATGATGAGAGGTAAGTATTGCTTCCAAAAGACTAAGTTTAGAGCACCTTCTGAATGTGGTGTCAGAGTTCTTCAGCATGGAAGAGGTTGACTGAAGAGAGGTTCAGTGACTAGTGGAATGGGCAGAGGGAGAAACACCTTACCCTATTCATGTTATTTGTAGCCTGTCTGATGACTTTTTACCATGTTATCTTTCCTCAGATTGTTAAACTGGCTGTTTACAGAATGCTTCCAAAAAACCTTCAGAGAAGAACTCTGATGCAGAGGCTGCACCTGTTCCCAGATGATGTGAGTAGTCATGCAGTTACATTTTCATTCTTAAATGAATTGAAAGTGAAAAAGGAGTGTTAGCAGTAGCAAAACTTTTGCCATATGTAGGTAAGTTAAGAAAAATCAACCTGCTTTTTTAGTATCTAAAAACAGTGGATGCCTTTTCCTTCACTGAATAAAATTGTGAGATTTAAGACACGCATGAGATTGTCTTCTGTTTTTAGGTCAAACACAGGAGCTTAGCTTAAGGAATGCAGTAGTGTGGCCAAATGGTGGTCTGGATTTGGGATAGGAGGGTGAGGTTTAAAAAACTCAGGTAGCTAAGGCTATTCTCACCTACCTCAGGTTATTCCAGAAGATATACAGAACAATCTTCTACAAGAGATTCCTCAGCCACGTGTAGTCCCCAAGAGGTTAGATGAATATACTCCTGAAGAAATTGCTGCCTTTCCGAAGGTTTGGACTCCGTAAGTATCTCAGCTTTTGTGACGAGCACACTTTTGACTGAATATGTACTAGGTAGGCTCACATGTTATCAGTAAGTACAAAAGTAATGCTTTTTATTTCCTTTATCACCTTTTTCTGGAGAGAGGAGGTCATTAGAGCAATGAATGGTCATACTAGAAAGGAGCATTGCTGAGTTTTTTACATTTCTGGCCTTCATTTTAATGAGAAAAGCTTTACTTAAAATCGTGTTTGCAACTCTTCATCATTAAACAAAAGGTGAGTCAAAAACCTTCTTTACCATTTGAGTTGAGTGCTGTATATAATACAAACCCATGACCCATAGTCCAAGGAAACAGCATGCAGCTCTGAGGGAATGATTCAATAAGGTGAGGGAACCCTTCAGACTTTCTCCAGAGGAAAGGAAAGAATTCTGCTAAATGACACCTTGGAGAGTAGATCTTTGGCAGGGAACATACCAGGTGTTTATTTTGACAAATAGTGTCTTTTCCCCACACAAACTTATTTCCATGGTAGTTGTGTGGCATATGAATAAATACTTGTGGTTTGCTTTGTACCACCACATAAAGCACTGAGGCAAGCTGCTAGCGAAAATGTGTTCTACTGAGGACATTCTCTGATTAGTACCAGTCTAACTTTCCATCTTTGTCCTGTTTAGCTTCAGAATCTCATTATGACCTTTCAACTAAGAAATTAGTTTTTGGAAGATGACCTCATGAGTTTCTAATGAAATTCAAGTTGAGATTTAACAAGTAGGCAGGTGGGGAAAGGTATCAATAAACTAACAGGACCTTACTTGGTGGTCTATCTCCAGTTAGACTACTGGTCATTTTATTTCAGTGGTAGTTCTTGTCCTGTAAAAAGTAGTTGTGTGTACTTCCTAGTCCTAGAAAGTAGACCCTGGTATGGGTCTCAAATAGCAAGCAATGTGTCATCTTAGTGAGTAGTTCCACTGAACCAGATGTTAGCTGCATCTGGGTAGAGGTCAGCTGCTGAAATGGTAGCAGCAGCCTATTTCTTATTAAGTTCAATGTCTTGAAAACTTAATGCTTTAAGCCCTCTTTAGAGTGGAAGTAGGTAAATTCTTTTTCTTTTTTTTACTTATTCCAACCAATATTAGTTGCAAATTTTTTAATCCTCAACTGCTGGATGGATTTGAGTATGCTGAGATCTCCCAGTTCCTATGAGATTTCATTAGATTAGCCCTGAAGAAATTTAGGCTCCACCAATAACCAGAATTCTACAGGACGTTGAAGCTGATAAGCCTCTTATGCCATATGGCACATTATACTCTCATATATAACTGCCTTTTACACAGGTTATCACATGATAACTTACCATTGGGTTGAAATCTGGCACTTAGCTTTAACTAGCAATGTCTGTTTTGTTCTCTTTCTGTCAAAGGAAACAGTGTTTTGAGCATTTTGAAATGCTTTTCTTTGTCCCCATGCAATGCTGTAGTCATCTTGCTTGTGTTCATCCCCTCAGCACTCGACCACCTTAATTGTGTGGACATCTTCGGTGTGCATGGCAGAGGACAGATAAATTTGAAGCCATCCAATTTAGTCATTGCTGTCAAACTAAGTTTCCTAATAGCTTCATGTTAGCATTGTGAGAGCTACTTGAGCATGATCCTTAGGGAAAAATCTGCAGGTAAGAACACAATGTTGAAGATACAGTTCCTCTCCTGCAATTTCTTGGAACCATTCCCTCTGGAGGAATTCAGGACACACACAATATCAGCTCGATTCTTTTTCTCTTCTTATTTTGATGAGTGCTGTCTATATACAGGTTTTTTTTTCTCCACACCAGTTACAGAGGTAACTGTTACACAGAATGCTGATGCCTTAGAAGCCCTATAGCTGCTTTAGAGGCTTTCAGTTGAGGAGTATATTGCTTCGTCTATGGGATGGGTGAGGAATTTAAGTGGATATTTTCTTGAGAACAGCCAGGGTAATGGACTTTAGAGGGTTGAAATAGAGAGTCTGAAATGAGTGTGAGGGAATGCTGGAGAGGAGTGGAGTTAGTAGGCTCTTGGAATACAGAATCATAGAATCCACCAGCTTGGAAGAGACCTCCAAGATCATCCAGTCCAACCTATCACCCAGCCCTATCTAGTCAACTAGATATTCCTATCTTGTTTTTTTTGCTATTTCACTCTTCTTATAGGCTGCTCCTGCATTTACCTTCTCTACGAGAGCAGAATTAAATGTCAGGATATTTCCAGTGAGAGATTTTCTTTGAGTGTTCTTTACTTTGATCCCTATCCTGAATCGATGGACTTCCCAAACCATGCAGGACTTTTCTTGTAGGTCCTCAGTGGAGAGGCCTGAAATAAGTGTGGTGGAAAACTATAGACACAGGAAAGTAAATTGTGTTTTCCAGAGACAGAGGGGAGAAAGATCAAAAACTGGTTCCTGGGAGTTTGATGTAGCTTCTTTCCCTAAATGAAACCATCAGCTTGGGTGTCTTTGAAGTTCGATTTTATGTCGTTTAGGTGAGCTTTGAACAGAAATCATCACACAATTTGCCAGTCACACATGACTAAGCAAGCAGTTCTGTTCCATACAAGCAAGAACACATCAGATTCCTGTGTAACTTTCCCTATTACATACCATTCTGAAGTTAACTGCACACACACACATATATAATATTTTAGTTTGAAAGGCAGGAAATTGTTTTTGAAGAAGTATTTAAATAAGAATGTTGCAGCACATATAGAACAGGAGCTCTCTGTTGTTGCAGTTAGATGGATGCATTCCTGAGACTCTCCCTTCAGAACACAGAGCCATCTGATTTCCAGGAGTGCTCTGGGGTTGGTGCTGCTGTGCATACTGAGTGCCTGTTCCACTGCCAGCCTCGCAGGAACTCTCCTCAGACCAGACAGCCTCTCACTTGTCTTTCTGGAGAAAAAAATGCTTGAAACATTTCAGCATTTTAAAAACTTAATGTATTGTAAATGGTGAAATTTGGTTTAAGAAAACCAAACAGCTTTGTAGTGTTTATTTTTCTGAGTAAGTTGCCTGGTTTCTAGCCCTCATTCATACATCTTGCTTTGAGGCAGAGGATCACAGTACCTGGTCTGAAGCTCTCATTTTGTTTCAGATGAACAGCACAGGCTAGGCAGGGTCCTAGTACTGACACTGTATGTCACCTCCATGGCATGGCACACAGATTCTTGGTAGTTCATCAGCAGTGCTCCATTCCTTTGAAAGCAAAGAATCACAATACTTACAGAAAGAAAAATTTGTAGGTGATGACAGAGAAGAATGTTGGACCCCTAGCAACCACTGTTGGCTTTGGTAATGCTCTTAGGCATCCTCTGCTAATGATACAGTGGTTAGAGCTTCTGCTTCCAGTTCCCTCATAGCTTTGTTCCTTAAAGCCAGCCCTGCCAAGCTCAGGCAGCTTGAAGCCTGCTGCTGCTGTTTTTTGCAAACAAATAAGTAGGCATTGGTAAACAGAAAGGCTTTTGGATTAAGAGATTCTCTCAGCCACAGTTGCCCTTTTCTTACTGCAACAGTTAGTGTCTTGTCCAATTCTACTGTTCAAAGTCTAAGTTCCTATTTTTACTCAAATTCCTTCTGGGATGTAGTAGTAAGAGAGCTGAAAAAACTGAAGCAGCAGCCAGATACAACCTGGATATGTGCCTAAACTTATGTAATAAACAATACTTTTAGAAGTGCAAGATGCTGGGAGTTTTATGAAGTTGTTTTTTGCCTGTTAAGTTCCTCAGATGATTTTAGTGTTAGAAGGATTCTAACTTGCAGTCAATAGTAAGTTTGTACAATGTGGGATTTTTTCCAGAGTGTGATATAAGGTACAATAAATGAAAAACTGGAGTGAGATTACTTCAGCTATATGGAGAAGTTCAGTTAAAAAAAAAAGGTAAAGATTCCCTCCAAAGATTCTGAGGACTTAAGCAGTGTTTCTAGGGACCATCTTGAGTTTGTTTATGAGCTTTTAAAAAGTCTGCACTGAAGTAAAAATTCTCTGGCCATCTTCTCAGTTCCAGCTTAATCGCAGAGTGTTTGCAGCTTTTTGGGTTTGGAATTGTTTGTAGGCTGCCTCATGTCATAGTGCTTGGTTCTTATGTTGGGCTATGGGGTGTTTTCTCTTCTGGGAATAACTTCCAGCCCTTCCAACTTGAGCACTCCTCTTACAAAGCAGGGGCTGGCATGTATGAGTGAATATGTATCATGTTCAGAGAGGAGATGGCCAACACAAACTTCTGTGAGAGACTTGAGCCAGCCTTAACTTTTTCCTAAGAGCAAAAGCTGTGTAAACCAGGCAAAAGCTACCCAGCCAATGCAGCTTAATACTGTTCCAATGTACTCATCAAGGAATCCTTCTGGAAGTTCATATTCTCTAGCTTTTCAGGTTCTCACTAGGAATTCCAGTAACTAACTGGAGATCATTAGCCCTCATTAAATATCATTGGTAGCTTTTTTTTTTAATGGAATTGAGCTTAACAGAAGTCTTGAGTCTCACATTTTAGGCGACCATAGCTGGATCTGCAATCCTGTGGGGAAAAAAAAAGCCACACAGTTAGATATTTGAAGAACATTTATTTCCTCCTACATTAAGTTTTAACCACAGGAAGCAACTAGATGCTAATTGAGAAGGGTCAGTAGCTTAATCATCTTAGAAATATGACTAATGTTTAGCTTATTTAAGCCTACTAAAATCATAGAATCAGCCAGGTTAGAAGAGACCTCCAAGATCATCCAGTCCAACCTAGCACCCAGCCCTGTCCAGCCAACTAGACCATGGCACTAAGTGCTTCATCCAGTCTTTGCTTGAACACCTCCAGGGACGAGGTGAGTCCACCAGCTCTCTGTAGCATGTGTGAAACACACCAGTGCTGCTGATTCTAATATGCTTTACTTGGGGGCAGCTTAACCTTGCAGTTAAAACTAGACTTGAAAGCAAGAGATTTAATAAATGGGTAACTAGGCATTGGACCTCAGCTATCTGAAAAAGCTCTCAAAAAGAGAGTTGCACAGCTACTTTTCCTTTCCCTCAAAAATCTATTGATCTCATATGTGAGAGCAGAAACTAATAGGAATTTGACAAGCAGTGTGAGAATGGTTGTATATGGTAACTGGTCAGCGACTTGCCCAGATGAAAATAGAATTAGGTTATCTTTTATTTTTCTTCTGTGAGTATCTGGATTTGGGGGGTTTCTTTCTGTTTTTGATGCTGACAGTAAGTCTGGAAAGCATTTCACTGTTCCTGTACCCACATCTCTGTTTATTTGAAGAATAACATCATTCTTTGGACAAAGCCAGGTCCTACTCTTCTTTTCAGTAGAATTTATCACCTAAACCGACAAAGCTGGTGAGGGGCCTGGAACACAAACCCTATGAGGAGAGGCTGAGGGAGTTGGGGTTGTTTAGCCTGGAGAAGAGGAGGCTCATTGCTGTCTACAATTACCTGAAGGGAGGTTGTAGCCAGGTGGGGGTTGGTCTCTTCTCCCAGGCAACCAGCAACAGAACAAGGGGACACAGTCTCAAGTTGTGCCAGGGGAAGTATAGGCTGGATGTTAGGAGGAAGTTCTTCCCAGAGAGAGTGATTGGCATTGGAATGGGCTGCCCAGGGAGGTGGTGGAGTCGCCATGCCTGGAGGTGTTCAAGAAGTCTGGCTGAGGCACTTAGTGCCATGGTCTAGTTGACTGGCTAGGGCTGGGTGCTAGGTTGGACTGGGTGATCTCCGAGGTCTCTTCCAACCTGGTTGATTCTATGATTTAAAGAGGTTTTATTGCATCTGGAATGCTTTTTCTCATTCATGAAAGAGGTGAAATCTTAAAAGAATACAAAGCTTATCCTATTCAGCTTTTGCTCCTGTACCACCACTGCTTTCATCTGTCAGCTTATTAGTGTGCAGCTTTAGTTAGCCTTTGAGGCACTGACCTTTTATAGCACTGATGCAAGGTTAAGTCCTTTCTGAATGCTCACTGTTACTGCAGATGAGACCGAAGAAAGCACAGGGAACTCTGGCTCTCTGGGTCACGTTCTCCAGTGGTGAGGTAATTGCCCACAGGTAAAGAGAAAAATGCAATTTGAGATTTTCAAAGCTTCCAAACCAGGTGTGCATTGCTGAGTCAAAAGCAGGAATTGACAGGTCACTTCTGCAGTGTTGACAGTCTCATTCTTTAGCAGAGGCAACTTCAAAACCATTAGTCAGCAGGCATGAATACATGCAGTAATGACTGGCAGGTAACTCCATCAACTTCCTATAGCTTTGGAAATGCCTCAGACAATGCAATGTAACAATAAAGCCATTCTGAGCTGAGAGGTGACTGCCCAGGTTTTTTAAGCTTCAAAGAAGATACAGCCAAATGCTGTTTTATCAACAGCATGTGGGTGAAAAAAGCAGGCAGGTGTGTAACCTTTTTTGGGGAGTGGCTGGAACAGCAGTGTCTGTTACCTGGAGGTACTGAAGCAGCATGTCACCTCATGCTTAGTCACTTGGTGCTTAGGGACATGGTTTAGTGTTGACCCTTCAGTGCTGGGTCGAAGGTTGGACTGAATGATCTTTGAGGTCTCTTCCAACTGAGTGGATTCTGGAATTGTTATAGCTAATCCCAGTACATTTAAAAGTTCTAAGAAGCAATAATTTGGATTAAAATATGTCATTTTGAGGATCTGAGTTAATCAAAATGAAAATAAAATATGTCCTAAAGAATTGTCTGAAAGGGCTGCAAAAGATTAGGCAATAGCTTCTTTACATCTAAAATAGGATAATGTCATGTATTAATCCACAGCCTTAACATTATTTTAGGGGTAAGTGAAGCCTTTTTTCATCTGCCTCTGTAAGAACTGTGTTACAAGGTGTTCTTTGGCTGGCCTGGAAATAAGGTGATGAAGCTGGCTTCGGTAGTTTTGAAATCAATATAGTTGCAGTATAACACAGATCAGTGATTAGTCAGATTTGGCCTTTACAGAGTAACAGCCTCCCTCCTCTGTTTTTTTGGGTTTTTTTTTCCTTCTGGAGCTGTTTTCCCTCCTCAAAACATTGCTAGGCAAAGGGAAACATACTTGCTGGAATGTGCTGACAAGAGTTTAATAAAGATGGAGCTCTGCAGCCCAGTCTGTTTGACTTGATGGAAACAAATATTCACTCCAGGAGCTGAAAACTGAACACATTTGACTCTTGGAAGGGATCTCTGTTCTGTCCACTTTGACAGGAAAAATACCCTAGGAAGAGCACATTTCACATCATACTGAAAAAGAATATTATGGGGAGAGTCCTGTCATAGTTCAGGACGCTTCACACTAGATCAAGCTGGCCAGAGCCTCATCCAGCCTGGCCTTAAACACCTCTGGGGATGGGGCTTCCACCACCTCCTTGGGCTACCTGTTCCAGGCTCTCACCACTCTCATGGTGAAGAACTTCTTCCTAACATCCAGTCTGAATCTACCCATTTCTAGCTTTGTTCTGTTCCCCCCCATCCCTATCACTACCTAACACCCTAAGAAGTCCCTCCCCAGCTTTCTTGTAGGCCTCCTAAGATACTGAAAGGTCACAGTGAGGTCACCTGAGAGCCTTCTCCTCTCCAGACTGAAGAGCCCCAACTCCCTCAGCCTCTCCTCATAGGAGAGGGTCTCCAGCCCTCTGATCACCCTTGTGGCCCTTCTCTGGACACCTTCCAGCACATCCATATCCCTTATGTAATAGCAGCTCTAGAACTGGACACAGTACTCCAGGTGGAGTCTCACCAGTGTGGAGTAGAGTATCATTGTTTTTTCTGCTTTTCTCTTCTGTTTGTGTAGCAGCAGAATAAGGAGAATGAGAACACTGACCCAGATTAAAGATAACTTTGGTTTATGCACTGCATTATACTTGATGGGGGCTGTTACAGAAGCTAGTTGAAGTTACTCATCCTCTTAACACACATGATCATCAAACTGCAGTATGAATTTAGCACAGGTAGTTTAAGTTCCCTTTGGAATAAATGGATCTTTATGTTCTCTGGGAAAACTGACTTTCTTCACTGGCTGTATAGATTGATCTTGAAGAGACTTACCTCTTTAAGCTTAAGCTTGCCCCTGGATTCTGTTGTCAGTGTCCATGCAGAATTCACTTAGTTAAGAGTTTTGTATGCAAAGCAGTTCTGACAGCATCATTGTATTGTAGGAGAACATTTGGTTGGAAAGAACCTAGAGGTCAGCTGGTTCAACTTTTTGGCTCAAGCAGGGACACTTAAAATCAGTTACTCAGGACTGTGTCCAGACAGCTTTTGCCTATCTCCAAGGACAGAGACTCTACAGCTGTTCAGGGCAACCTCCTCCAGTGCTCATCACTGATAAAGCATTAGCAGTGCTACTGCTGTCAGTGGGGGAGCTTCTCTGATGTGGAAGACAGAGACTGCATAGAGCTGTGAATTCAGTGCTTTAAGGAGGCATTCAGAATCATAGAGTCATATTTTGTTACATAATAGGACTTAATTTCAGCTTTTCAAAATCATTTGTTAATGCATGTAGATTCATTTCTGATACTGTACCACTTCTGTGTAGTGTAGAATGGATTTCCACTTGCTTAAAAGTACTCTTAACAGCTGTTTCTGGTCAAGAGACAGGAGTAGTTCTTTTCAAAACCAAGGCAAATTCAAAGCTGTTTAGAATGCAGTGTACTTCAAATGGAAAAGCTCTGTAGAGTATTGGTATACAAAGAGATAGGCTCAGGTGTATGTGTGAGAGAAATTGGATTATCAAACAGACTGAACTGTGCCTCTAGAGAAAACATTTGCTTGTGTTCTATGGTTTAGTTTGACCTCACTCTTCTTGGTTGGCCTACAGAGCAAAAAAGAGTTTTGCTGTACCTTTCCCCTGTAAAAAGGGAAAACTCTTGGTCCATTTGATTCCTTCAGCACCCAAGAGTGTAGGGCTGGCATCCATATCAAAAGGCAAGTATGAGGAACACCTGAATTCCACAGAGTTTTGGGAAGAAGAACGCACTCCTGGTTACAGTGGGGACCACAAAGAACCTTTTATTTTCTGTAGCAAAAGTTGATGCAACAAACTGGATGTGTGTGCAGGTTTATCTGTTTTGCAAGGTTCACCATCTGGAGGGTCAGAATTTTTATCAGCAGTGTTCCTTTTCTGATAGGTGTAAGCATACAAAAAATGGGAAGAATTGAAGAGATTGAATATCTGTGATCGGAGTTTAGGGCCAGCTGTTCAGACTCCTTTAATCAGTGGTGAAGTATTTGTTAAGAGAGAGAAGCAGTAAGAGGCATGCTGCAATTAGATGTTAATTTGCTCAGTATTTTGCCTGGAATTCACTGGATTGAGTCTTAATTCTTTTTATGTGCTGTATTACATGTTAGTGGGACAAATATTCTTCTTCACGTGTTTTGATGGCAGACATCTGTTTTGCAGACCAATGCTGCTTGTTTTCAGTCAACCCATAAGACTTTGCCTTTCAGCTTAGATTTCAGAGATGCTAGTTCCCACATTCTGCTCATTTCCCCTTGAAGCCTGCTCTCAACATGCAGCAATTTTTTCCCCCCCAAGAATTCTACCTTTTAAAAGAGAAAGAGAAGAAGCTATGTGAAATCTTGCCTTTGGGTGAATTTCTCTCTTCTAGGAGATACAATTTCCTTTGTTCCAGATGCATAATCCCAGTGCTTTGCTGGGGAAGGGCAGAAGTTCTGCCATCAAAGAACAACACTCTTGCATGGATTTATGTCGTTTATCAATGAGCAGCTTTCCTTTGGTGCTCACAAGTAGTTCATCGTTCTCTCTGAGTAGACAAGGTTTTTGTGGGTTCATAGTTTTCATCTGACAAAATATTTACAGCACTTTGGCCAAAGGCACTATGTGTCAGGACTTAGCTTTCCCAGTGCCAAGGTCTCTTCAAAAGCAGAGACTGGCCTCCAAAAGCCAAGCACTGGTAGGGATAAAAGCCTACTGTGGCAACAGAAAAGGCTTTAAAAACTTTTGTATTTGTTCACACGACTGTTTCAGTGTGGAAAATCCTGCCCTTAAAGCTTCATTAACTTTGTATGACTGCAGACTTAGAGTCCAATGTTTTGTGCATTTAACTCCTAAGACAATGAGCATTAAGGTTGAAATGCAGATTACAAGCAAGGGGCGGGGAAGAAGGATTTTTACCTCAGAACAAAGTACTGTGAGACCCCTTCTCTGCAGCACTCCAGCATAACTCTAGATAGAAATTTAAATGTGCCATTGAAAGAGAACTGCACAATCCTTTGAGCAATGTGCAAGAGGATGAATTGGCCTGTAAAAAAGCTAAGCTGCAAAGACAGTGCCTTTACCATGCTGCGCCTTGTAAGGCTTTCAGCACTGCTCAAGCTGCCTCACGTGGATGCAGTGATAAACTTCTAAGTCACTGCTGAGAAGTTTTCAGAGTCTTGCTCTCTTAATACACCACAAACAGCATGATACAAGAAAGATGTAGTCTGGTATAATAACATCTTGGGGATGAGATCTGAGTTACAAAATGTGGAATGTCTGAATGCTGAAATCCATGATTCCAGGCATTAAGCAAGTGTGTACACAATGGATGTGGTGCTGGCAGCAGTTCTTCCCTGCTGAAAAGATGCACGTCCAGATGTTCATACAGAGTATGCTCTTTCAATGAGAAAGAAGCTTTGTGATCCAGTACTGCTTATCCTTATAGGTCCTTGTAATTCATATAATCAGCAGATTTTATATGGATGCACTTGAAATAGCACAGGCTGAATGCTGGAGTTGCTGTTACAGAAGAACCTACAGGCTGGAACAAAAAATTGCATGAACTACTAAGGTTTTAATAATGTTTTCTTTCTATGTGGCATCTCTGCAGTTATCTCATCTGTCTCCAAAGTAAGCTAAGTAAGCTCCCTGCTTCCGTGGCTACATGCTTTTAGTTTGCATTGATGGACAAAATTAATGATGGAATTTACCACCTTGGTCAATTTAACTTGGCTTGCTGTTGTGTATCTTTTCCTGTGACCCAAACTGTTCTCCTTCATCTTCACAGCCAATCCGCTGACCTCTTATGCCATTACATGTTTATAAAACCTTTTATTTCCATGTCCCTTGTTCAAGTCTAGCAAGACACAGCTCACATTACCTGTTTTGATTTGTGTGAGACAAGCGATGAGACGAGTCAAAGAGCTGCTGTATGTATATCAGGTTGTACTGGCACAGGTGATGTCTCTGTGTGAATAGCAGCCTGCTGGCCTGCACTGCAGCTCTGATAGAGCCCTAACTTAGAGCTCTCTATGAGCTGTTTGGGAAGTAGCCTTGCATCTAACCTTCAACCTTAGCATTCTTCTAATGGCCGTGGTCTAGTATGAACCTTGTAGGTTCACAGAGAACATGGTTTTACCAATGGGTGGCTGTGTGGCAGGCAGAGTGAGTGGCATGTGCTTGAACAGGAAACTGCAGAGGATTACAAAGAGCAGTCCGTTGTCTGAATGTTTTCCATGTTTGCCATCCATGTAGAATGGATTGCAGAACCTTTTCAGCGTGGAAGTGAGTTTTTCTTTAAATCATCAGGTTCAATTATTCCAGTAGCACTGTGGTGGACTGTGCTGGGAACTAAAAATCTTGCCATTTTATGCATGGACTGCTCAGTTTTAAGGAATGGAGGCAAATTAATGATAGCATTTAAATCACTGTGAGGCTGCATGTAGTTAAAAATGCTTTTTCTCTCAGGATAGTAGGAGTGGCTTGTGAGAAACACTTTGACCAGCAACTCCTAATGCCTTCAAATTATTAGAGGCTTTAGAATCATAGAATGGTTTAGGTTGGAAAGGATATCAAAGGTCACCCAGTTCCAAGCCCCTACCATAGGCACCTCCCACTAGAACAGATTGCTTAAGGCCTCCTCCAACCTGGCTTTGAACATCTCCAGGGAGGGAGCATCCACAACCTCCCTGGGCAACCCATTCCATTGTTTCATCACTGCAAAGAACTTAATAAATTTCTTGGATTTTTTTTTTTCTTTTGTATTTTATCTAATGCAGAAAATATTATTCTTCTCCTGCACAAAACCTTCAAGCATCAGAATACAGAAATAAAAAGAGATAAGGCTGCTACTGCCTCCTTAAAACCAAGCCGCTGTAGCTCCTACAGTTATCAAAGTGCCTTTTTATTTATCTTTGGGTTTGTTTTTTTGTTTTGTTTTCCAGACCTAAAGATTTTCGAAGGAAGTGATGACAAGAAGTGGCATCAGGACAGAAGTTCTTCTAACCTGGAAGCATCTGAGCATCTGCATCAGCCTTTCTGGTCAAAACGTTTCTGATAGGCGGTAGCGAACGATGGGAAGTTTATAACTGTTTTTGCATTCGAAACAGCTAAGACGAGATGTTGTTAATGCCACAGGGTTTGGTAGCTGTTAATTACCTTTGGGTTTAATGCTGGTAGTAAAGTATCAGTAAGTTTTTAATGAATATTTGCCTCTCCTGGAAGCAGTGTGTTGTTCACTGAAATGAAGTGTCTTACTCCTAAAACTTGAGTTCTGTGGAGTGAGAGCGGTGAATAACTGCAGTCACAGAGCTCCTATGAATGCACACTACCAGAAAATGATCTGGTTTGCTCTCCTGGCAACTTACACAGCTTGACTGGATGAGAGAATGCCAGTCTTGGTTCAGAAAAAGGGAACTGCTCTTGCAGAGTTCATTCTGTCTTTGAGGCATGTGGAAGAAAACCACAAGAGTGGTGCGTGAGGTATTTAGTACTTCTGTCATGGGTTTTGTACTTCTTCTGAAGGCCTATTCTGGAGTATAGAGTGTGTGCAGCCTATTGTCCTCTATCCTTTAGTATAAGACTTGTTGCCCAAAAGTGTTAAAAAAGGAAAATGTATTTTCATCTCCTTCACATTCTGCCCCCTGGAGATCCATAGAGTTGGTCCAAGTTAAAAATCAAGGGAGTACAGAATGAACGTACAAAAGCTGCCACTTTTATTTGCGTACAAAACAGAAATGAAAGAGGTTCACAATAAATTATCAGTGTGCTCCCACAGGACATTCTTGGGTATTTTTGTAATGTGGGGGTGAAAAAAAAAAGTATTCCATTAACATAAGAATTCTTTGCAAATGTAGGAGCTGAATTCTGGGAAACCTGATTATTCACTGTTCTCCAGTGAACTTAGAACTGTGTTAGTAAGGCAAATCCTCTAAAATGAACAGAAGAGTCAACTGGAAAAACCTGGGTAAGAAAACATAACCTTTCTGACTGGTTCTACGTACACCAAGGGGTTGGATGTGGTTTTGCAGGGAGTTAAGAGTCTGAGTAGTGTACAGAACAGTACTCCAGAGAAAGATCTACAGGTGACCTTTCTTCATTATCTAGCACCAACCCACTAAACTACTAAGTTTCTGGCATGCAAGATAATTACCATTATTTGTTGTGTCAGATGGTCATGTACACGTTTATGTTTTTCTCCTTTAATATAAGAGCCTGTAAACATCTTCCGTGACAGGTTAGGCACCTGGACAAAAGGCCAAGCAGAGGTGCACATAAAATGTTTCCCATCTTGAAACAGTTCACTGAGAGGGGTTCTTTCCATTCGCCCTTTTGCGTGCTGGAGTCTTGATGCTCCTTTTGGCTATCCTCCTCGTGAAGCGACTGATTCCTGGGGATCTCAGTTCAGCGCCTTCCATCTCTTCTTGAACAGGAGTAAATTCTGGTTGAGCAAGATGAGGTGATGGATAGGAGGAGTGGGAGTAGGGGGGTGGTAAGGGGTAGGACCCGTGAACTATGTACGGCTGTTGCTCACCATCATAAAGGTCCTCGGGGTCATAGATTTGGTAGGAGTTATGTGGCAACTGCACTACTGGGATGTCTTGATCTGTTGGCTCACCGTATCCACCTTAACCCACCACCACCAAGAGCATTCATACAGTTAACACAGGAGAAGAGGAGCAGAAAATTAAAGCACTCATTAGGAAATGGACATTTTATATGTAGATATATTTATATATAAAGCATGTGAGTGTACACATATATATATCATCCTTAAATACACATCTTGTATTCACAGAGAGGAACAGTGAAAACATTAAACAAAATTAATAAGCTGGAGCAATTGGAAACCCACCAACAGACAGCCAAGTTAGTTGGAAACCACCACCAGAACTTGTCAGGCATCCAGTTGTGACACTGTGCATATTACACACTGCACAGCCTGCCTGCTTTAGCTTATTCCAGCTGTGGTCTAGAATACACAATGAACAGGCCAGCATGGGCCAGGCAATGCTTTTTTAGCAGTGCAAAGAAGCCAAGTGCATGTACAGCAGCTAGTAAGTTCATTAGTGGTAGTCAAATGTCGCTGATGGAAAGCACAGAGCAGTTCAGCATCCATCTCTGACCTTCAGCCAAATGAGACCTGAACCAGAATGAGCCTTTCACCTTCTGGATTGGTAGCCATTGTAAGGGATTGGGCCTTCAAACAGGAAATGAACAATGGGGAAGGGAGGTGAGGAGAAAAGGACAGGAAAAGATGACAACAAAAACATTCAGGTGAGTAAAACATACAAACATCTGGGGGCAGATTAAACCATAAACACCAAACAAGTACACCTTCCTCTGTCCCAGCTGCGGTAACTAGTGCTTTACTAAGGCACTGCCATTTTAGCTTGGGCAACATAATTCTTGGTGATTGTGTTAACTTCCTCCCACAGCCTCCCCGTGCTGTAACAAGGGGAAAGGAAGGCACAGAGAAGTTATAGAAAGAAATTATTTCCTCCAGCCTGCTTCACTGGTTAATGCCGGACACGTGCATCCCTGCGTCAGGTTACACTGCTGGGGTTTAGTAAGGGTCATGCTCTCATGCCATTGGGGCACAAAGACAGGGAAGCTGAGCGACACGTTTGTAACCACACTGCTGTCAGGAGCGTTAGGAAGTGGGGGTTCAACACAGACTGCTGGGTGGAGCAGGCTCGTACAGCTACACAAACACGCACAGGACACAGCCCCGCTGCACAGGACCAGTTTTACAGGGCAGGAGCTGACAGGGGTAGATCCCCTTTGGTCACTACCCAGAGGCCACCTTCTTGTCGTGCTGCAGCTGCACAAAACAGAGCAGCACTGGACATGTTTTTAGGGAGAGGCCATGCTTCAGCACAAGGCTCACGGTAGCCTCCATCTCACTTTGGCTGTCAGACAATTCCACCTCTGCAAATGGCAGCTGCCCCAGCTCCCAGCTACTCACCTCCCATGCCATAACCAGCGCAAGAGGATGGATCACAGTACCCGGGTGGGCCAGAAGGTCCCTGTGAGCCTGGAGGTCCTGTGTGACCAGCAGGACCTCGTGGTCCCGGAGGTCCTGGTGGTCCCGGACTGCCAGTGCGACTTTCTCCAGGAGGTCCTGCGTGGAAGGGGAGCATGAAATGTCTGAATATCATCTTACGTGAGAGCAAGAAGTTCAGGCCACCTTTCTAGGCCTGAGAAACATGGCACTGAGGGTGCAACAAACACCTCAGGAGATAGCTTGAGGGGCACCCCAGCTCTGACTCCCCTGGGCAAGCGGAGGGAAAGGATGCAGCCTTCTGGTGAGGAAGATGAAGCAGTAGTGAGAGAGGAGCCCTGCTCCTAATTAGCCTCCTCTGCAGCCACTGCTTCATCTTCCTTGCCAGGACAGCTTTTAGGCAGAAACTTCTACTTAAAGCAAACGTTTCCCCATGCTATGCCTCGATCCTGGTGCTCTAGTGGCCAGGACACCCTCCTGAAGTCACTGCAATTTGACACCTTTTTCAGCAGAACCTGCCTATCATCCTCTGTCTGCATTTGTTCAGGAGCTATATATAAAACCCTGTGATTAATGTGCTTAATTAATATGCATGTCTCTGTCAAGTCACAGCTGTTGACTTTGAGCTGATGACAAAACAAATGGCAATTAATCCAGATTAATTTTTTTGCCCTTCTGGACCCCATCGCTGGGGGAAAAAAAAAAACAAACCAAGAAGTTAAAACATTAAAGAAAGAGCTTTGAAGAAGTAATTTATCACAGAGGGCAGGGAAATACTTGTGTGACTGATGACAGCTTCACATAGCACATCACAGTGTCCTATCATGCAGTAAAAATGCAACACGGCAGGTAAGATGCCTGAGCTACTGATCCTTCTGCTGCTCCAGCCTTAGAGGCAGAGGACAGAGTCATGCAGGTCTTGGGTGCTTTGGTCAGAGAGGCCTAATCCAGATGCCTCAAATGTAACAACTTTACCTGTAGATCCTGGTGGGCCTCGGGGTCCTTGGGCTCCAACTCCTGGGTTGCCTTTTTCTCCCTTCTCACCTGGTAAACCTAAGGAAATGACACTCATCAGAGTCACGTTTTGACCAAAACTGTGTGCAGTGTTTATTGTTTAAGCAGGATTTTAGCTATGGATATTATAGATATGGCAGAGAAGAAAGGAGGTAACAATAAAATAATTACTTGGTTCTTTTTCCCTCCTTTCCCTGACAGCCTCTCAAGGGGAATGTGTTATTCCTGGGGCCTTAACATTTCTGCTGCCAGGGGGGTTTCACTGGGGGGGTATGCAGAGGCTCTGGCTAGTTTCCAGGCTGCATTTCCTGCTGGAAAGCTGTCTCTGTACTATACCAAGGTACAACTACTGTAAGTAAGAAGAATCCTGAGAGTCTCACAAAGCTAAGTTACTGTGTGTTCCAAAAAGTCAAAACTTCAATGCTACACCTACTGTTCCTTCAGGTATTCCTCTACCAGTGGTTCAGCACAAAATGGTTCTACACAAATGGAGATAACCATGAGTTACTTCAGTGTTGCTAAAACACAAGAAAGTTTGAACAGTTGAAATCTGCCTCCTCAAATGAAGCCAAACCTGAGAGTTTCCCAGTCACAGAACTCTAAGGTTCCAACATCTGCAGCCATTGAGTTCCTGCACTTGCTTGTGGCACTATATTTCTGTTGCTGTGTCCGACCCGTGGAGATCACAGCTTTAGCAATCCACAGAAGGCACTACCCTCTTCCAGCTTTCCATCTCCCCCTGCACCACCACTATGGCATCCCATAAAAACACTTTCTATGCACAGCCATCACAATAAGCAGTGTCGAACTAAAGTAGGTGTCAAAACTATGAATTCCAGACCCTGAGTTTCCACCGGCGACTTGGAAACTCTCATAAAGTCTGTGTTTGATTTGGATGGTTCAAAGACACCCAATCCAGGCTGGGTGGTGGGACTTTCCCCCCTATTCTCCAGACCTCCCAGCACTGGTAATTGCTCTCACTGCTTCATAGCTTCCACACTTTGAGAGTTAGAGCTGATGTAGAGCACCTTCATTAAAAGAAAGAAGAAAGAAAACAGCCACTGCCTTTGATAGGGCAGTGCCTACAATTTCAGCTAACTGGCATCCTTCCTTCCCTTCTGCTTAGGCAGCTGTTACCCTCTTGGGGAAGAACACCTGGAGGACACTTCATTTTTGCAAGGAGTCATAGAAGATTCTTTTTTTTCTTCCTTCTTAAGCTAATTTCTGGTGGAAGCAAATAAATAAAAACAAAGCAGTAGAAAAAAATGCAATTAAACCCCATCAGTGACAAAGACTTGCTCCCACCAAGTCTGCAAAACATGAGTTTGCTGATTTACAGGGGATCTAGTGTCTGCTGAGGAGTTCTGGGTCTTTACAGAACAGGAGGCTTCCATCCAGTGCAATAGATCATGGAGCCAGACCACAGAAATCAGCAGGGTTTCAGAAGGCTGTGGTCAACAGATTCCAGAGGTCTCCTCTCGAGACCCTTTGATCAATGTCATAGTGCATGTAAGAGGCTGGCTAGGCAGCAGACATGCTCTAACCTCCATTTATATCCCTGGGGGAACCTGCCAAAAATCCCACATCATCTGTCATCAGTAACTGAATTCCACCCATTCTGAAGAAAAATTTCTCAGACCAATCTCTTGTCCTGCATCCCAAATGTAGTTTCCAGATACCTAAAATTTGCTTAGCCCTGGTATGTTCAAAAACAGGGAGAGACTCCTCTGCTGCAATGTCCTTTTAACAAGGTGCACTCATCTGAATTGTCTTTCCTGTAAGGAAATGTTTGCCATTTGCAAAAGGCAAAGTCTGAAAGTGTGGATTGCTTTGATCAGATGAAGACTGGCCCAGGACAACCGTCCAGAACCTGCACAGATACTTAGTACAAGGAGCATTGCTCCTCCTACTGTACAGTAACATTTTATCACAGGATCACAGGATGTTAGGGGTTGGAATGGACCTCTGGAGATCTTTTGAGTCCAACCCTGCTGTCAGAGCAGGACTAGGCAATCATGTGCAGGTCACACAGGAACACATCCAGATAGGTCTTGCAAGTCTGCAGGCAAAAAGACTCCACAACCTCTCTGAGGAGCCTGTTTCAGTGCTCTGTTACTCTTACAGAAAAGAAGTTCTTCCTTGTGTTGAGGTGGAACCTCCTGTGCTGTAGTTTACATGCATTGTCCCTTGTCCTGTCGCAGGGCACAAGTGAGCAAAGGCTGTCCCTTCCTTCTTGACCCCCAGCCTGCAGATATTTATAGACATTTGTTCAATCTTCTCTCAGTCTTCTCCTCTCCAGACTAAACAGCCCCAGGTATCTCAGCCTCTGCCTATAAGGCAGTGCTCAAGTCCCTTCATTATCCTTGTAGCCCTCCAGTGGACTCTCTCGAGTACATCTCTGTCCCTCTTGAACTGGGGAACCCACAACTGGCTGCAGTATTCCATATGGTAACTTCAAAGGCAATGGCCACTGTGTTTCCAAATCACAGCCTTCCATGCACTCTATTACTCACTGCACACACAAGAACACACATGTGCACACGATGTTCACAGCATAAACTGCAGTAAGAAATGATAAATATGGAACAGATGTACTCTGTCTAGGAATAAAATGCGCATTCTGGAACAAGTTTTGAAGCTTTTGCACAGGACTAACCTTTGCAATCACATGGATACCAAGTTCCTAAAGCAGACATACTCAGGTCCAAGATACAAGTCTGCTTCAGGTTCCTTTTAAGGTTTCCCAGTGCTGTTTACTCAAGTGAAAGAAACATAAACTATCCAGCAAGCAACAGCTTTCAAATTATGCTCTGGGCATACTTCAGCAATACCATCAAACTGCTTCTCTCCCTTTGTGTATTCCTCCCATCCAAAATAAGCTTTGAGACAGGACTATATACTGTGATTTGTTGCACAAGTTAAATACAAACAGTGCTTCAGAACACAGCGAGGGATGAGACCTGAGTTCATTTACTGTCCTCACTGTAGTCACTGGAAACTGAAACTCTTTCCATGCAGAGGCACAGCTGGTTTAGTTTGCTCTTTCACTGTATGAGATGTAGTAAGGAATCAAGTGAGAACTGAGAATGCACAAGAAACTTGCAATCAATCTCCATGAGCATGAGAAGCAGGTAAGACAAATTTTCACTTGTCACTGCTGCATTTTGGGGTTAGCTTAGAGCAATTCCTTAGCAAGGTATTCTAAAACACCCCCATGGGTTGGTGCTACAGCTCAAAACGTATCTTCCTGTTAAATAAACTGCTGCTACATCAGGCACACTATCAATCTAAAATTTCAGTTGCTTCTAAAGAAATTAATCCTCAAGGACTAATAATTTATTCCATAGTCCTCTGGGTTCTGAATCAGCACCTTTATTTTCCTTCAAGGTTCTGTGCAAGACACTGACACCCTTCAGGTCTACAACTACCTGAAGAGAGGTTGTAACCAGGTGGGCTTGGTCTCTTCTGCCAGGCAACCAGCAACAGAACAAGAGGACACAGTCTCGAGTTGTGCTGGAGGAGGTATAGGCTGGATATTGGGAGGAGGTTCTTCACAGAGAGAGTGATTGGCATTGGAATGGGATGCCCAGGGAGCCTGGATGAAGTCCTTAGTGCCATGGTCTAGTTGATTGGCTAGGGCTGGGTGCTAGGTTAGACTGGATGATCTTGCAGGTCTCTTCCAACCTGGCTGATTCTATGATTCTATGACTCCAGTTACATGAATGTCCTAAAAAAACATTTTCACTCTGAATAAAGACAATTATTTTGTCTTTACACAGATCCTTTTAATTTTGTGCAATAACTCTAATTGTAGGCTATAAATCATAGAATCAACCAGGGGTAAAACACTCCCAGCATTTGGCATCACCTTTTATGAAAACCTGCTGATTATAGTTCTTGAAATACTTCTGATAAGAGCTTGCTCTCTACCAAGTATGAAACTCTTCATCAGCACTGCCTGCCAAAACCTGTCCCTTCTAACATCAGTTATCTCTATAAAGAGAAGAAGCTATTCTTTTTTAATGTGCTTTTACCCTATTGCCAATGCTTCTTCCCTCCACTAATCAACTCATGAAAAAATTGCTATTCTCACATTTAGACAGGGGACAAAGGCAACCAGAATCAATCAGGAGAGGGAAGTATATTTTTGTGTATATGAAGCACAAGACCTACCTCTTTCTCCTGGTCTTCCTGGTTGACCAGGGCTTCCTGGAAACCCTTGCATGCCTGGTGATCCCTGCTCGCCCTGTGGCCCTGGAGCCCCTGGCCGACCTGGCTCACCAGGAGGTCCTGCAATTGTTCGTGTTGAGACAGACTGGCTTGGAATCTGGTTCAGGATTGAGTTATATCTTGCCATATGACCTGTCAGGAAACAAAAACGTTATCATTTTCAAGTTGCACTAGAGAACCTGGTTCAGCTGAGTTTGAACAGAGCACTGGCAAGTCCTCAAGGCTTTGATAATGTGAAGCTGTGTGCTTGTCGGTGGAGAAACGGTGGTTTGGTGAGTATACAGAAAATGGGAGAAGTGTTGTGTGCAGTTTGATTTCCTCACTTTGGTGTGGGGTGGGTTTTTTGCATTTTATGTCTATAAAAATGTACTTTGTTACTAAAGAAGCTTCTGCATGCTGCAATAGTTTGTAGCAAATTCAGGTTTATTTTCAGATGGCTGATGCTAGTCAGCTCTAGTTGGACATAAATCCAATCTAACATAATTCTGGTTGAAACATAAATCCTGCCTGTCTAGCCTAAATCAAACAGATCTCCTTGGATGCTTCACATCATCTTTGTAAGTAACTGTGGGAGGAAAAGATCCATTCTAGAGATAGAAGCATATGAACCATTTATTTACTTACCCTGGATGAGCTGTTCACACACTTGACGTGCAACAGCACGCACCATTGCATGGGACTGGAGATCACCCTAGATAACAACAGCAGCAGTGTCATAACACAACTTTTTACATCATTTCTGTCTTGAAAACACATAGAACAGTGAAAGACCTTTTTTATGCCCAAGAGATATGTCCTCACAGATGAGAAAAAACGGCCAAAGAAGTTTTGGGATTTGCCTGGCTCCCATTTACTGCCTTTAGAGTGCAAACTGAGGTTTGAGGAAATAATCCTAATAAGAGGTTTGGGGACATGTCTAATGACACATACTTCTCACCTTCAAAAAGTTAATGTAGCTACATATAAGATAATGTCTGGGAAAAAGGGAAATTTTGCTTGATTGCATGGAGAAAACTACTGTGTCTAGAAACATGAACTGCCAGAACAAAGTTTTTATGAGGCAGAAAGCCAGGCTATAAAAAGCATGGTGGCTAACATGACTTACCCGCTCACCCCTTTCACCCTTAGCTCCAGGAGGACCCTATGAAAAGATTCATTACAAAATCAATTCTCATTTTGTTCTTGCTTAAAATTTTTAACACTTAAACACTGCCTTCCTTGCAGCATCACAGAAGGATTAAGGAGAAGAGAAACTAAGCAAGGCACACAGTTACAGGAGGCTCTGGGACAATAACAGATCCATCCTTAGCAATTATATGGCAACAAAGACTTTCTCAGGGGGCTGTCACACACTGATTGCTCTTGTTTAACATGGCAAAGGCAGACCATCAGAGGATGCATTTCACGTGGCTGAAGTGGGTGGAATTATCACTGAGTATAAGGAAGAGAAGGCTGAAGAGACAAATACCAGCCTGACATTTGTAGCTTCTGCTGCACCAAGCCCCTGCATTTGCTATGAACAGGATTGAACTGCACAGAAGATTAAGTATGACATTAAAGGTACTGTGATGATGGTAAGGATCATTATTGATTGGAACAACATCTCTAGGGCAGGTACAACTTCACCAGTGGAGTGTTTTGAGGTAAGCAAGACACATCTCAGGAACTCTGAAGCAAGCAAAGATCTGCATGAAGAGGTAAGCATCTTGATGATGCAGAGTTAAAGCACAGCTTATTCTATCCTGCTTAAAAACAAACACCTACAAAGACTGCAAGGTTATTTCTGGGCCTCTTTCCATTACTCTACTGTTATTTAGGAAAGACAGTTAGTGAAGCTCAGTAACTATACACCCACCTAGCTGTTTCTTTACAGCTGCTTGAATCTAAATGCTCACAGTAGTGGTCTTACATAACCCACAGGAACATCTTTACTCTAGGAAGTTCAGTTCCAAACATGTGTTTGGAAAGGAACTTAATAGTCAACATCCTATACATGCTATAGTAATAAGTTCCACAGCTCATCAAATTATTTCATGATTACACATAGAAATTATGCAGAACTGGGCATGATTACACTTAGAAACTATGCAAAACTGCACATTAGGTTATTCTCCTTACTTATATATTACTGCTTATTTGATTTCAGCTTGACCAAATAAAAATGCTTGCATTGGAGTAAATCTCTAAAGCAAACTGGATTTTGAAACAAAATAAAATAGAATAGAATAAAGTAGACTAAAATAAAATTAAATATTATCTTCTACAAATTGAGTCAGAAATATAACAATGTTCCATTCCATTAAAAATTAAATAGAACATTCACTGCAATATATGAGGGGGGGGGAAATGATCAGACTTCATAATTACCCAAGTGATCCAATGCTAAATTGTGATTACACAATAATATCTCAAACTTTACAGAGAAAGAGGTGCACTGTACATCATTTACACAGTCACTGTATTCCTTTCTTCTCGTTAAACTGAGGGGGGGTTTACTACAAAACAATATAACCTGAAAGCAAAATTTAGTATTAGAGGTTTCTAATTCAAATTTTAGGTATAGAGGGTGTGATTTTCCTCTCAGTGAAACTGATGGTCACATTTATAAGATCCTAGAAGCAGCCTTGGTTATTAGTTTTTCTGATGTAAACTCAGAGTGATCACAGAAGGCAGCTTTTTAAATCATGCAGTATTTTCAGAGGCTGAAAATCAGAACAGTGTATTGAAAATATTCAGGTTAATAAATGGCATGCTTTAATATCCCAGCAATTGTTTGAAGTGCAAAGGAAAAAAAACAACTCATGGAATTATCAGAGTTGGAAAGGACCCCAAGGATCATCTAGTTGCTACCCCAGTGCCATGGGCAGGGACACCCTCCAGCAGATCTGGTGGAGGGTAACTACACACAGACTAAAAATGCACATACTGTCATGTTTTTAATTTCTCTGGTTTAACCTTGTGTTTTGCCTCTCTAATCCCTATATTCCAAACACTGTAAGTTCAACATATAAATTGAATTATGAAGAATGAACAAAGAAAGACCAATATGATGTTCTCTTAGCCACTAACTGCAAACATAAACCATAAACCATAAATACTAACAGATTATAAACTGTAAATACTGAGGAGTTATGTAAAGCAATGAAAGCAGGACCAGAAATCAGCTAATGCATGACAACAAATAGAGCAATATTAATTAATTTTACTCACAGGAGCTCCAACATCACCTTGTGGCCCCTGACTTCCAGTAACACCTGGAACACCTGGAGCACCAGGTATGCCCTACATGGAAGAAGAAAACAGTGGTGATGGCAATCAATAGCCATGAATCCTGCAGAGAAACAACTGTGTGATGGAGAAGTGCAGGAGCAGGCAGTACACCAACAGTTCTGCCAGTCAAAGAGCAGAGATTCTGGGAGTGAGGGCTAAGTATGCCCTGCAGGAAAAAGCACCCTCAAAGAGCAGCTCTGAGAAGAGCACCTGAGAAAACCAAACTTGTGCAGCTTGCTTTCAGGAACAGGCACAGACTGCTGAACTGCAAGACTGAATCCTGCAATGTTACTACCATGTTCAGGGGTGATGACTCAGAATATTCTTTGTAAAAAGAGCAGGATTGCTTGGAGAATACTCAACACCATCAACAGCTTAAAAAGAGCAGGATTGCTTGGAGAATACTCAACACCATCAGCAGTTACACCTAACTTCTTAGCTCCACCATGAAGGCATTAAGTTTCCCTAGCTGCCCTAGCTGTGAAGGAGGAGACCAAATCTGGAGGCAACATATATCTTGCTTTGAAGGCTGAACATAGCATCTGCTGTCTTTCTTGATTGCTCTATGAGAGCCTCCAGACCAAATAAAACTTGGCAGCTAACAATCCCAGTTGAAATTTCTTACAAAAAGAAAGTAATTTAAAATGTTAAGAGCACCAATTCCCTTTGTACAGTGCAGTTACTTGACTAAGAACAAGCTATCAATCTATTGATGGAACAACTGTTTCCCCTTCCCATGGGAGATATCTGCTCTTGAGCTAAGTAAGAATGGAAAGAAATTACACTGGATGAGCAGCTCTCTGCCAATCCTGTGCGTCATAAGAATTTAACTTCCAAGGAAAACCTTTGGCCTTGGTCTATCCACTGAAGCCTAGATAACAGTGATCTACAGTCCCCCCAAATCCTGCTGATTTTTACAGTATTGAATTCCATGTGCAATACTCACAGCTGGGCCAGGAGGTCCTTGTGGGCCTGTGGGACCATCTTTGCCAGGAAGGCCCTATAAAAGAGAAAATATGCTGCTTGATCTGCCTTTTATATGTACTTGGTGAATCTGTTGGAAGATGCTTCTTAAGAAGAAAATTCCATTCTTAACCCTGGGGAGGGTTTCACTCCAAAAAGGAGCTACAGTGTACCTGATATTACAAAAAACTAGTCTCACTGTGCTTTGGAAGTGAGAAGCAGCAACACAAATGTCTTTGTGCTGGCAATTTTCACCTGGGTGAATTTCACTTACAATGCTGCTGCAGTGAGGTAAAGGAGAGAATTTGCTGTCAGGCTTCTCTGCCACAAGATGGGTCACTCTTCTACATCTGTTCCCACTAGTTGCAACCAGGCACACTGATGGCAGCTGAGTGTCTCTCTCTCTGCTCAGCAATACTGTACATGTGTACTACCTATCACCGAGGTCTTGATTCAGGAAGCAGCAGGAATGCTCATGTGGTTTACATTACGAACGTGCTTCAGAGCTTCCAGAAATGAGAGCCAAAACAGAAAGATAACTTGGAAACTGGAAAGCAAGCAAATCATAGAAAAAAAGAGGCTGCCCAGATGTAGAAAATACACTATTAGTAAAGTATTCCTACAAATTAACCATGATGCACATTTTGTATCCACATGCTATAAGGCACAAGTTTTTGAACAGCCTGGTGCCAAGTTAGTTCTTTAATTACTACACAGCTTAAAAAGGAGAAACATGATCTTATCAGTGGCTCAAGACCAGAACATGAAAGTGAGAGTAGATGGAAACAGAGAGTTTGAAGGTGCTTATGCTTGACACACACAATAAAGAACATTCTAAGCCTACCACATCAAAATTCAGGGGGGAGGGGGGGTTTAAATCCACATCTTTTTAATTTGGCACATTTTTCTGAAGCTTTAGTTCTGACATAGTTTTGCTAATGAATATAGCATGAGCTATTTGGGTTATGCTTCACATAATTTGGAAACTACGATTCAAACTTGCATGGCATGAAAAGACTGGAATTATCTGCCAAGTACCCAGAAAGGATCTTGTGAACTTCCACCAGAAGGGTGTTTCTACGATAAAAAAAGCCACGTAGCCAACTCATGTCATCTGCGCATCCTTAGTCATGATAAGGAATTACTTTCATATTTCACAGGGCAGCCAGACGGCTCCTGGAGCTTCAAGGACCAAAGCAGGTCCCTGTTACAGTAAAAACAAAAGCAAATGTAGCAGCTAGGTGGTACTGAAATACAAGTCCTAGTAGTGTCCCTCTGGCAGTAGTTTTAAGACGCATAAAAAGACTGCAAGCCTGGCTTTGTTAAATTTGCAAAGGAAAGGGTGCTTCAAAATTGGTGTTTCTAGAGGAAAGGGAATGGTAAAAGGGACCTTTGAAACACACTGAAACTACAAAACAGGGATTCAGGTATGCTGTGGAAGAAGCATTTAACTGTGAACAACGTTCTGAAAGATTCACGATAGCCACTCACACTTCTAGAATGTCCCTGAAAGATAATGCGAAGCAGACTTGGTTTTGTAACAGCAAAAACCTCAGGAAGACTGATACCTTCATAGCCACAATGTTTCACTTTTAAACAAAACATTTTAAATCTGCCTTTTTTTTTTTTTTTTAATCAACTGTCAATCAGAATGAAAACTGTCTGGAACCTCTTAAGGAATTTAATTTAAGGAGGAAAAATGAGAGCTTCCACTGACTTCTAGGATGCAGCGCAGAATTTGCACAAGAAAGATAACACTGCATGTCCCTTCCTTCTCCCATCCAAGTCAAAGAGCAGGACTAGTCATATCATAAGAATTATATTTCCTGTGAATATATGTCACATTTTTTTCCTGCTGAGCACTATTCTGACTCTTGGCTGTTGAAGAATTATCTCCTGTCTGTCCTCCCAGGATTCATTTCTAATGGCGCTGTGTCTGTATGGCCTGCCCACAAAAAATAATTGCCTCTTATCATATTTGTTAGATGTGGAAATTGTTATTTATAGATGAAGCCAGAGAGGTTTGTTTCAAGAAAGAATATGGTAAGATCTATTCTCTCAGGCAGGTAGAAAAACCAGATACTTGTTTGTGCTGCCAACCATGTTTGAGGATGCTGTTACTCAGACCATCTGCTGGCAAGAATGGATCTGATACTCATTCTGAAGTTGTGAGTAGTGAGCAGAGGAGATTAGTAGGTACCAAGCAATTGGCAGGCAGGCTGGGAATGTATTTCTCCTGGCTCTCTCTCACATTACTTTTGCCCTGTGCAATGTAGAAGAAAATAAGACCACTGTGAGAAATCACTAAGTGGTATTGTGAGCACTGCACCCTTAAAGATGCTAATCGCTCCCTGCTTACTGAAGTCTCTTTGCTTAAGCACCTCCAGAATGACCCAGCACAGCAGCACTTTCTGATGCAATCACATCCAGGATGGGAATGACACTGAAGAGAGCCACTGAATCACCTGATGTCCGAGGGCAGGATGGACAGATTTTGATGTGTGGCCTCAGATGCAGGGTATTTTAAACTGAAAAGGCATCTTATTTCAGAAGGTGAATTTTACTAATGGCATTAAAATTAGTTCTGGAGAAGCAGTGGGGCTGTGACAGCACTTTTAGAATGGTTTTTATTTGTCAGAATACAAACAGCATCACAGAAGGTAGGCAGTACCTAAATCCCTGTAAAACCTCACATCTGCTGAAGTCATAGAATCATATAATCAACCAGGTTGGAAGAGACCGCCAAGATCATCCAGGCCAACCTAGCATCCAGCCCTATTCAGCCAACTAGACCATGGCACCAAGTGCCTCATCCAGTCTTTTCTTGAACACCTCCAGGGACAGTGACTCCACCACCTCCCTGGGCAGCCCATTCCAATGCCAATCACTCTCTCTGTGAAGAACTTCCTCCTAACATCCAGCCTATACTTCCCCCAGCACAACTTGAGACTGTGTCCTCTTGTTCTATTGCTGGTTGCCTGGGAGAAGAAGCCACCCCCACCTGGCTACAATGTCCCTTCAGGTAGTTGTAGACAGCAATGAGGTCAGTACACGTGCTGACCTCATCATAACCTCTTCAGCTTTCAGTAGCCTGCAATTTGCGTGGGGTGATATCTCAAGTAAGAATAGATACTGACAAAACCTTTACTGAAGTACTGAGTCCAAGTTGGCAAGATATCCATGATAGACCTTAAGGTTTCTCCTACTAGCCAAGAAGCTGAAGGGTTTTGCAGCTCTTAAGCTATTAGAACTGAGATTTTCTGTGCTACTCTTAGTTTAGCTGCCAGCTCTCCTTTAGAATTTCTTGTGCAGGTAATTAATTATAGTGGTACTGGTGCTGTAAGTACTTAGATGGCTAAACCACACTGATTTTAATGGGAGGTGAATTCAGGGCTGATATTTATTGGGAGATTTCTGAGAGCTTTGCTGAATTAGGGATAATGTGATACCAGACTGAAGAAGTGCTGGAATTGAGATTTTTTCATTCCAACTGCCAGTAGATGGAATCACTTCACTTTCATGCTTCCTTTTGCTTCCCTTTTGTTTTGATTTCTGGTTTGGTTTTTTAATCAGTCAATGAAGTTTGTCTGTTTGTTTGTTTAATCTGTGTTTTAATTCAACAATTAGTCTATAAATGGTCTTTCTGTACTTCTGAATCATAGAATCAACCAAGTTGGAAGATACCTCCAGGATCATCCAAGTCCAACCTAGCACCCAGTCATCTAGACATTAGACCATTATATATTTGTTACTTGCCATCAAGGAGTGGAGCAATTCTAAAGGCAATAACCACTACAACAGCAAGGAGGAAGTGGAAAATTCCTGAGCAGTAAATAGCCCTTTTGTTTAATATTGCCTTTCTCAAGCACTTGGCCTTCAAGGAGACTGCAGTGAAATCATTGGTTTGAATCCTCACCTATTAAAAGCAATTTTATGTTGTCATAACTTCACAGGAACCAAATGAGTTACCACACCATAAAATAAGTTTAAATAATGTAATTATTTGTTGCCACAGAAATAATTGCTACTGGACAATAGGGTACAAGGGGTCACACAGAGACAATAACAGGCTAACAGACCTTATTTTATGAGATATAGGCTATCTATCCTTTGATTAACACCAGAAAAAAAGTGAACACAGGATAATTGTCCTGTCTATGAAAACTGGCAAGTTATGTAATTTCCCTGCCTTATTATAGAGAACACTGGAGTCTGCTACAGAAAAAGCCCTACATAATCTTTCCAGGCTGTATCAAAAGCCTTTCCTGCACTATTCTTCCTGTTGTATATTCTCAGAAATATCATCTCTCTGCAGCAACCTGCTGACTTCCACATGTGGGAAAACTAGCCCACTTCTGAACTGCTGGCTGACTTCAAGACATGCCCAAGGGCCTCTACTGCTAAGTATATAGTTAGCTGTTGAACAAAGTGCAAACATTGAGTTTGTTTCTCTTGGAGAGGTCTCAATGTCCCTTGTGATCAGGAATGTCAAAAGAGAAGGCACACAGCACTCACATGTACAGCATCCAGCACCAATTCACCTCAACCTACCTTGGTCACAGGACCAAAAGAAGACAGTAGAGTGGTAAAACTTCAAATGTCACTCAGGCTCCAGGCCTTTACTAACCTGGACACTGGCAGTGACACCAACTTTGGGAATTCAGGGGGAAAAATATCCAATACAGACAAAAAGAAGACATCACCATCCCTGGAGATGTTCAAGAAAAGACTGGATGAGGCACTTAGTGCCATGGTCTAGTTAATTGAATAGGGCTGGGTGCTAGGTTGGCCTGGATGATCTTGGAGGTCTCTTCCAACCTGGTTGATTCTATGATTCCATGTTTAATAACAGGAAAAATTGAGCTTCCATACAGAAGGCAGCATCACAGTATTATAAAGAAAATTAATATATTTACCTTCATACTTCACCAGAAGTTAACTGAAAGTTAGGAGGCTATAAATAATAACAATAATAATATAATATTGTGTAAATCTTTAATCTTAATAAAATTACTTTCTTTTCCTGATTTTAGAGACAAGAAAAAAGCCAAACATCTATGCATTGCCCAATTCTGCACCCACTTTGGTGGAATTACTTCTGTACCTAAAGACAAGGAGGAGGACTTAAAGGTTTAACTGCACATATGAATAGGAAAATGTTTTTACTGATTCCTAGACAGACTCTGTCTAGCAGAAGCAGAATAAGGTTGACTAAATTTTGATATTATTCTTCACCTTTTCCTTATGTCACCAGTTTCTACAGGTATTGTTCTACATTCAAGATTAGATACCCTTGGAGCTGTCTCTATTGTTCATTAATTAGAAAGCAAATTTAGATCATTGCTAATGTTAATTGTGTACCATTTAAGCATCATTTATTTTTAGGCATATAAGCAAATGACCAGAAGTGACATCTACTCCCATCAACTGCATTAGACTCAAACACAGGACACTCATCTAGTATTTCTCAACCCTTATCTACAAGATGGAAGGATGCTCCACTGCCTCTGACTGCTGATGAGCACAGCCTGGAAAAGAGGAAGCTCTGGGGAGACCTAATAGCAGCCTCCCAGTACCTGAAGGAGGCCTATAGGAAGAATGGAGAGTGACTGTTTACAAAGGCCTGCAGTGACAGGAGGAGGGGCAATGGCTTCAAACTAGAGGAGAGCAGATTTAGATTGGATGTTAGGAACAGATCTTTATTATTGGGGTGTGGAACACTGGAACAGGTTACCCAGGGAGATGGTTGGGGCCCCATCCCTGAAGATGTTCAAGGTGAGACTTGACAGGGCTCTGAGCAACCTGCTCTAGTTGAGGTTGCCCCTGCTGACTGCAGAGGGGGCTGAACTAGATGACCTTTGGAGGTGCCATCCAACCCAGACCATTCTATGCTTCTATGGGTCTCTAGAAATGCTAGCATTTAAGTAACAAAACTATTAGAAAGGAGCCACACTGGGAAACATCTGTTACAAAACAGAGACTCTTAAAACAAATATGAAACATCTAAGTTTTATCTTACCCTTTGACCTTGAGCTCCATCTCTTCCAGGGGAGCCTGATGCTCCTGGAACACCCTAAAGGGAGGGCAAACAATGAGATCAATTAACAAAATTCAACTGAACAACTCTCCAGTGAAACTGTATGATGTGGTTTTCAATAAATGGAACTTCAAGAGTTCAGAAATGGATGGCACCACAGAAAAGATTCGGTGTTCCTATGAAATGAGAGATGGACCAATACACACTACTAAATTGCACAGGTTTCATAACTACTCAGTACAATCCTCTGTTAAGAACACCATCAGTTTTGTCAAGTCAGGCTTCCTGTGCCATTAAGCTCAACAGAGCTTGATTTCCTACATCACTCTAGTGTCATGTCAGTATGACTCCACTGCATGGCATCAGTACCTTAACCTGAAATGACAACTGCTGCTTCTCTCCCTCATTGCTAAAATGGAGTCTGTTAAGACATTGCTTGAAGTCAGGGCAGCAGTATATCAAAGCAGAAATACCTGCCTGAGCAGGACTACTTCACATCCAGCAGTTCAGAGTTGTTCAGATGAAATGTCAGTCTGCATCATGAAGGCTGTACAACAGCAGTCTGGGACCACTACTGCGGTGGTCTAGAAGGCTAACAAAATACATCCATGAGGAAAGGATGCACATGTTTGCTATCTCTGTGCATGTGGCTCCCTGTCTCTAGCACACATGAACAAAAGAGGGGATTTGATAGCCACCAACAAATACTGAAGAGGTATCAACAGCAGAAGAGGAACATCTAAACAGGCAAGAGCAAATAATCATGAAAAGCAGCATTAAATTGGCATGCAATCTCCAGCCTGAATACCAGACACCAAACTGTGCAAGAGTCACTGAGTGCTGCAGCTTTTTACAAAGCTGATGTGAAAGGTGGCCTTTCCTCCTACATAATTGCAGGAGGAATGTAACAGGTTTAAAGTGAAAATAAGCAGATGCTAAATATTCACTGTGTAAGCAGAAATCAGAGTGGACAGTTTTGAATCTACAGAATCCCAATCTCAGTGTTAGACAAGGCCAAAAAAATAGAAAAGGGTTCTTCAGGCCCTGAATGATTTGTTCTCTGCACACCAGCACACCCTGGATTCCTGATTTTAAATCTGTGTGGAAACTCATGCCAACAACACACTCAGCAGTTTTGGACAGGTGCCTTAAATTCACAATCATGTCAGTTCAACGTTCAAACTTAGTAAGTGAAGGGTTAAAAAATAACTTAGAGAATACCTGCAAGCCAGGAAAACCAAGATCTCCCTTCTCTCCCTTTTCACCTGGTGGGCCCTGAAAATCAAGAATTGTGCATAGTAAACCAAATACATGGTTACTTCCCTGGGTTTTAATACTTCCTGTCAGGTTCTTTAGGAAAAATAAAGAAGAAAACAGACTAATACTCCTGCTGAAGGCAAACCTACAGACTCCCTTTGCAGAACTGCAAATGAAGGATTCACAAATACAGAAAACAAAGAAAATAAATCTAATTTTAAAATGCCCCCTCCCTGATCTAGTGGAAGGTGTCACTGCCCAAGGCAGGGAGTTTAGAACTAGAAGTTCCTTCCAACTTAAAGCATTCTATGAATCTATAAAAGACTTCAGAATGAACCTGACCAAACTACAGCCACCATGTTATAAGAGTTAGTGATTTTCTTCTCTCCTCACAGGAATCCGTTTCTCTTCAGCCTTCAGAAGTGTCATGAAACCAAGGGATTCCTATGGAAACCAGGTGTGTTTCTACAGCACAAGCACATGACAAAAATGCACTTTCTAGACAACAAACTAATTCTAATTAAAATTTTAAGCAGAAACAATCTCTCTGTGAAGCAACTACAATTAATGTACTCTGTACTATTAATTCTCCAATGACAGCATCATGGAGAATGTCCAGGTTTGGTGAATAACTTCTTTACATTGTGCAGCAGTACCATACAGACTGAGCAAAAAGAAGTAAGTGTAGTAAATTTGGGGGGAAACAAGTCTAGTTGAAAAAAGATAGGTGTTTACTACCTTTCAAGGCATCTACTAGAGATATACACAAAAGAAGATTAGTGCTGCTGGTTCATTATCCTACTGATGTGACTCTGATGAAATTCTGAGACTTATTTCACAACAGCAGTGCAAACCCCAGGCCTAATCATTGCTCCTGATGACAGACTGTATGTGTAGGGAACACTATTGCTTAATTTTGGCAGTGAATATGGTGTTTTTTCTTGGGTATACCTTTCAAGTCAGAACTAATCTGTAGTGAGCAATACCACACTAGAAAAAAGATAAAATATTACCATTTTAGTTTGAGGCCAACTGAAAAACCCTTACTGAAAGGTTCCTCACTTGTGTCTAGGCTTGGATGCCAATAACCAGGTCATATTCAACTTAGAATAAAGTCTCTCCAGCTAACTAAACATTCAGATTCAAATACAAAATGTTGGCACTGAACCCATGTCCAGCACAGGCTTAACATAAATCTGTGATTCAAATACTGGCATTCAAATTCTGATCAGGACACCAAAATATAATCTGATCCAGTTTCAGACATATGCTGTCCAAAACATCACAGGAAAGAACCCTATTGATTTTTTAAGTCTCACTGGAAGCCCTTGGATAGAAAGTCCACTGGGTCCTTGTGGTCCCGGAGGTCCCTGTGGTCCAGGAACACCAATTTCACCTCGAGGTCCATCTGGTCCCTGAAGCAGCAGAGGACACAAGTTAAACTCTTATCATATGGATACAGGCAATTTCTGTTTGAAGAATCAAATACCAATAGACTCAAAATCATCTGAAATATGGGTTAACATTTGATTGAGCAGTTAGGGTTCAATTTAAAACTGCCTGGTTCCTTTATAAATAAATATTTTATGCTGCAATAGCAGCATTCCAAATTTTATCTCTTTTGTCAGAGAACAAACAGGATAAGCAACTGTTACAAAGAGAGACACACCAAATCCAATGGCATTTGACTGTGCTCTGTGCTTGGCACGTCAGAGAAAATCTGGATTTCATTTCAAGGTTTACACGCAGCAGATATAAAACAAGAACCTGTGCATGTCAACCAAAGTGCTGTATAAAGTACCTTTGGACCTGGATCACCACGATGTCCTTTGGCACCTCTGACACCTGGACCACCCTGTGAAGCACAAGCAGAGGACTTGCTGAAAACCCAAACTCTGACGTTAGCAAAATCCAGAGTGGCCTACAACATTTTTTCCCCTTCTTTCTGAATCAGTGTTCAGGAAACAGTCAACGATATCCTGGCGTAATTAAACCGAGAACATACTTAAGTGTGGCCCTGCAGAGGGACAGATTTAAACACAGATGTGACTACTTTCTAGAGCCAAGAATGCACACCATGCAAGCATCAAAACAACACTGGAAAGCTACCACAGGGATGGAAATGTATACATGCAGTCATGGGTTCCCTCTAGTTGCTGAAAACTTCTGCACATCTGTCTGCTCTCCTTCAGATCACCACACACTGAATTTCCAATGACTTGGGAATAGTTTGCAGTCAGTACAACTCCAGGATCTACTAGACTTATATTTTAATTTAGACCTACTCTTAGGTAAAATTTTTTCTCCTTTTAAAAGAAAAAATCTTTCTTCTTCTACATCTGTTACTCATTTATCAATGTTCCCTTTGTTTTTATTAGTATCATCTGAGGCACTGGAGTTGCATATATCTGAATGGCTGCCATGAACAGGCTTTGCATATACATATGTTGGATGTGCTTTGTCCTCTAGGACAGCATTGTTATTATCTTCTCCTTTCTTCAGATCAGTTTACCTCTTACTCCACCTGACATACTGATTAATCTCTTGGGATATTAGTTTTACAGGGGATTCTGCCTTTCTTTGTATTCAATTGTACACTTAGACCCCATCATTGAATAGTGCTGTTTAGAGGCTAAAATAAGTACACATGAAAATAAGAGCAGCCACAATAAAGACATTAAAGTAAGAAATGTGCTTATCAGATTAAATGCATATGTGGTATGCAGAGCTATAAGCAGGAATGCTAATAACAAAAACATTTGGAAATACCAGAGTATTCTTGTTCTTCAATGAAGGTACCATGATAGGGTCTTCACATGTGCGATCACAGAGTAGTTTTCTATCCCTTTCCTGGCTCCTTCAGTCTTCTCACTTTCATCCAACAACATCATGGCCAAGACCCATCCCATAACAGTCAGCTCTGACCCTAAAATCTCATCCCACGCTCCCCACAGAACTGTGTTCCAGTTGCTAGTTCCAAGATTCCAAGTCCTCATATTTCTGCATTCCAGCCCAGTAGCTTCCCTCTGCCCTTTCTCCTGCCTCTGCTTTTCTCCTACCTCACTTCCAGATTAAAAAATCCTATGCAAATTCTTAGTAAAATAACTGCAACTTTTAAACATAAACAAAAAAATAGTTTCTTCCCATTTTGTTCTCAAAACCATGTTACTTCTTTCATGTGTAATGATACACACTAAAAAAATATCCTGAAAATGAGCTATTCAGACACATGTTTTAGGATTCACACTGAGTTTGGTACACTTATCCACACTTAAAACCAGAAACCTTTGCTTGGTAAAACCACAAGTTGCAGAAAAGCATAGATTTAAGTTGAAGACATCACAAGAGCCTCCCTCATGTTTTAAATACTCTTGTTTTGGTTTTTATTCCCCAGCACTACTAAGCTTATGTGATGATTTAAGGTTTTTCATTTCCTTGGCTTTTACTTCTAAACAGGAATTCCTCTTAATGTCTTCTTCTCTTATCTTAATTACTTCCTAATGGCCAGTGCCTTCCTCCCAGAAACAGCTCTTGAACAACTGATATCAAGTCACCTCCTTATTCCTTTTTACTGCTTAAATGCTTTGAAGCACTGGAAGTATTTCATTGCAATTAAACTTCTCCAGCCTTCCAACATCTTTTTATCTCCTACTTCATCTTCTCCAGCTCAGCAACACTCCCTTCAAAATGCAAGCACCAGGTTCATGTGATATCCTACTTTTACTTCACACGGGGAACTTCAGACAGCGTGATCAAATTCTGGCAAAGGGCAAGCCATAAAACCAGGTTCCCATAATGAAATCTGCCAGACACTCTTAACTCTACATGATACTCTGCCTAACCCAAAATGACCCACTTGCCAGAATCACAGAACCACAGAATGACACAGGTTGGAAGGGACCCCTGGAGATCATCTAGTCCAATCTCCTGCTTCCTAAAAGAGCTTAACAAAATATTTCCAGAGCTACTATCCCAAACAAATGGAAGCTTTTTATTTGGAGCAGTTAAGTCTAATGTCTAAAACTGGCTACATGATATAATCTTGATCCCTTAAGGAGAAAAATCCTTGGCCTAGAGAATAGTCACATGAGATCTTAATGACTTGGAGCAGTATTGACCAGACATAGCACAAGTGACTTTCTGACTTTTGGTTGGCACAGACATGAACATTGACTTTATTCTTTCGCTCTGCTTTTTCCTAGGCCTCTGGTTTTACTTTGCAGAGTTATGCCATCTAAATGCCTGGCAAAGAAAGTATCACTCAGAGGAGACTAAGTTCCAGAATCACATACTCCCTTGCCTAGGCAGTGATTTTTATGCCTAAGTGTCCTCCTGCATGGCATCATGCTACTCAAAATACTGTCAATCATAAATGTAATGAATAGAAGGGCATTATTTTATGGCTAGATGAAGTCTGGCAACTCCTGATCTGTGTATGTTCATAACTAGAGTAACACATCCTTCCAGACAAGTAACTTTAAAATATTTCTCCTTTTCCTGTGAAATGTGGCCAACTTACTCAGTTTCAGTTGCATTTTTGTGTGAATTATCCCAGTCTCTTCCTTGCAGAACACGAACTGGACACCCATATATGGAAATTAAAACCTTAATCCATACTTATTTATAACCTTCATTCAAGTAGGAGAATGGAATAATTTCTCTTTGTTCAAGACAGACCTTATCAGTGCATTTCCTTCTGAGTTCCTTTTCAAGTGTTCGTACCAGAGCTTGAAGAATAGTTCTTGCAGAAAAAAAACCTGGCTTCTGGGCTGTTACTAGGATAAATGTCTGCCAGGATCTACTAAGTGAATGCCTTGTAAGTAAATTTTGTTGCTGAATGTGTCTCTCATGTGATTTTTCTTTGCATTCCTCTCTAGCTATTTCTCTTCAGAATATGCTTTTGGAGCATCCAGGACACTCAGGTAATGACAGGACTTGGGGAATGGAGCAAAGCTGGAGATGGGTAGGTTCAGACTGGACGTGATGAGAAAGTTGTTCAGCATGAGAGTGGTGAGAGCCTGGAATGGGCTGCCCAGGGAGGTGGTTGCGGCCCCATTGCTGGAGGTGTTTAAGGCCAGGCTGGATAAGGCTCTGTCCCGCCAATCTAGGGTAGGGTGTCCCTGCCCATGGCAGGGGGTTTGGAACTAGAGGATCCTTATGGTCCCTTCCAACCCTGACTGATTCTATGACATAAATATGAGCAGAGAAACAAGCAGTTCAGTCTTGTTCACAAGAGGCTTCACTTCAAGCTAATTTATCAAGCAGCTCTAAGATGTCAAACAGAGTTCTCAAACTAGTGGTAAAAGAAACAAAACACAACACACAATCACTCTACAAACATCCAGGTTAGGTTTCTCATTAAACCAAACCAGTATCAGACCATTCTGAGCAGAGCCTACATCTTTTCAAAGCTGGTAAAAATCAGCCTTGGGATGTCAGACTAAATTATTTCACTTTAGTGATCTGTATCTCAGTTATCTGGTGTGATCCCCTGAGTTGTTTGACAAGGCAGAAAAGAGAAAGGCCATTTATCTCATGCCTCTAAGATACAGTGATAAGATGGAAGGGAAGTGAAATAATTGTCTTCTAGAAGACAGAAGTATAGAATAATTGTCTTCTAGAAGTGGATCTAATTCCACTGGTTACAAAAAGAACTTAGCACTTAGAGAGCAATGCACACTTAGATAAGTGCTATCAAATCAACACCACAGTATATAGGTAAAGACATGACACTCTTTACCCCATCATTCACTGGCAAGCTAGAAAAAGCTTTACTTCAACTTTTACCAAATCCAACTCATTTCATCCTCTTTTGCCTTCAATGCTCTTGGTTACCTCCTCTGTCACTTGGCACTCAGAAGAACTAGCACTTTCAGTTCTTGTTTCCAATATTGTAGCTCTTAGGTAGGGCTTTTAAGACAGTAAAGTCTTCTTTCATCTTTTGCCACGAAAGGGGCATTGTCACATCCCATAGCTTTAATTCATAAGCATGCTATTTCAGAAGTATAATCTCCTAGCCACATTTAATAGATGTAGGCTAAAACAGGCAGACAGCAAGTGATCAAAAAACTGGAACCAAATGTCACTAACTGTTGCGTATCAACCGATGCTACAGACAGGTAACAGGTTTCAGGGTCTAAAGATTTCCCTAACTGCTCCAGGTCTGAATTAAACAATCAAACATCTAGCTGAGGAGGTTTTTACTTGGCAACTTTGCCACAAAATTGATGTAATTTTCTCTCTGTGGAAGCACTTAGAGCCCTAATTTAAGCTTATTAGCTGTACAATGGCAGTATATTAAGCTGTCTGAGAACACAGGTGGGCAGTGAGCTGTCTGGTGCCGTTGAGTACAAATCTGAATAAAGCCTTACCGGTGGTCCAGGAGGTCCAATGGGACCCTTATTAGCTTCTGAACAGGAACAAGCATGTGGAAGAGCAGGGCAATTTTCCTCATCTCTCTAAGGAAAGATCAAGAAAGGAAGAGAACAATGTCCAAAGCATTGGTTCAGAAGTTAAGAATTTTATGAGTCTAAGACACAGTACTGAATTTTGTGAATCTAAGACACAGTACTGCCTCAAAAGCACTCACTTGATTTAGAGGCATACTTTCAGCAGGGTAAGTCATCCAAGCAGACTTGGGCTGTTTGAAAATTGCCCATTTCTAGTAAAACATTTATGGGAAAAGTAAAAAAAGTAAATTGATTATTGAAAGAAGTTCCTTACCAAGCCAGGAAGTTCACAGCACTTGTCTCGATTGGCCCAAGAGGTAGCACAAACAATGTCAAACATCTGTAACTGCAACTGTTTCAAAACAAGGGGGATGTGCAAGATGAATGTTAGTTGTGGAATAAGTGCAAAATTAAATCATCAGCAAGAAAAGCTACTGTAACTCAAGCACCTGAATTAGACAGAGGAAAGGCTGTCACCACAAAAGCACTAACTTAAGTAGTGAGAGACTTGTGTCCTGACCAACTTGCCCACAGTCTGTGGACTGAGCAAGATGCTCAAGGCTAAGTGTGCAGACATTTGTTGGATTATCCCTACCTCCTTGTTTAAATTTCTGATTTGTCAAGTGGTACCTCTTGATGATTTTATCTAGCAAAGGGTATTAAAAGACAGGCAAAAGACAGTTTAGCTTCTCAAAACTGAGCAATTTATTTTAGCCCACTGGTATAGTGCTAAGATTTTATCTGGGACAAGGTCTCCTAGAGCCTATTACTTACACTGGAGCTGAGCCACAAATAATATTTAACACCTACTCCAGTTTTATTTTACTTTAGAATATGCCCTCCCTTATCCTTGTTATCCCCAAGCAATGAAAGCTTAAGGATGGTGAAAAGCTTGCTCAACATATAGCAGCATTGGTCAGAAAATTCTCACCACAGGTCAGGCTTGGACCAGAATTTAATCTACAAGGATACACACATTTGGTTAAAAAAAAAGGCTGCCAAATGCTCACCATCAATATCCTGAATAGCAGCAATCAATGGCAAAGACAATTGTCTCCTTTACAGCCTTGCACTAAACAAAAAGGTCTAGAGACATGAAGCTTTCTTCTGTTACTATTTCTATTCTTTTTCCATGCCTCGTTTCTGTGCATACTGAATAAAGAGGGCAATGGAACAGAACATCCCATTAAATTAACCCCACATGTTAAAAAAGAAAGTGAAGAACTGCTAGAGATAGAACTCCTTTTTGTTCTGCTCCAATTATTGTTTTCTGTGGCACTATTTGAACACCTAGAGAAGTGAATGTAAAGATTTGCTTAAAACTGCATTGCCTCTAAAGCTGTTAAAATGAATCACATATGTGCACCTTTGGTTTTGCTTCCTTTTTCCTTACATAATGCAAGCATCATATTTTAAATCCAAGAATACTTTCACAGAAAGTTTTCTTATCTACCAGCAGAGCAGCTGGTTTGTAGACATGCTGTACTACACATGCAAACATGAGCTGGCTCCATGCTAAACACCTTAGGCTAGCTGAAGTGCAGCATGAATCACAAAAATCACAGACTGTTAGGGTTGGAAGGGATCTCCAGAGAGGTCAAAGCAGAATCACCTAGGGCAGGTCACACAGGAACACATTCAGGCGGGTTTTGAAAGTCTCCAGGGAAGGAGTCTCCATAACCTCTCTGAACTGCCTGTTTCAGTGTTCTGTCACCCTCACTGTAAAGAACTGTCTCCTCGTGTTGAGGTGGAATCTCCTTTGTGGTAGCTTGAACCTGTTGTTCCTTGTCCTATCACTGGGCACCACCAAAAAGAGACTGGCACCTTCATCTTGCCACCCACCCCTCAGATATTTATAGATGTTGACAAGATCCCACTCTCAGCCTTCTCTTCTCAAGACTAAACAGTCACAGGTCTCTCAGTCTTTCCTAATAGGATAAATGTTAAAGTCCCTTAATCATCCTCATATCTCTTTGTTGGAGTCTCTCCAGCAGATTCCTGTCTCTCTTGAACTGGGAAGTACAAAACTGGAGGCAGTATTCCAGGTGTGGCCTCAACAGGGCAGAGTAGAGAGAGAGCTTCTGCTCCCTAGACCTGCTGGATATACTTTTCTAAGTGCACCCCAGGATGCTATTGGCCCTCTTGGCCACAAAGACACTTTGCTGTCCCACAAATAACTTGCTTTCCACTAGGACTCCAAGACCTTTCAACATGGAGCTGCTTTCCAGCAGGACAACCCCTAGTGAAATCAAGCTTTTAGACCTTTAGTTTGGCTCCACAAAGGTCTATCCTGAGTCTTAAGAAAACTGTTCTCTTAGCTATGGCAAAAGCAAGCTGGCTTCAGGAGAAGCCACTTGGATGTTTCTTTGCTACACATCCTAAAATACTAATTCTGGCAAGACTCATTAGCTTGAGCACAGTAGCACATAAGCATGCATAAACTTACTGCTCTGGGACTCAGAATGACCCTGGGCATTTGCGTGATACTACACACAAACAAGTGTGCCAGAAAAAGAGTGCAGCAACACCTGAGCTGGCTGTTGCAGAAAGCAGTTGCAGTTCAGAAGAAAATAGGATTGCCATTTTTTCCATACCACAGCCCATTCTAAGCTATTCTGAGCAATTAAAGAATTACTCTATTCATCACCCAAATGCTGAATGGCTCAGTATTCATATTTTAATATATTATGTGGGTTGCTCTGACTCAAATCAAGTAACTAAACAAAGCTTTCTTTCTTACCATTAAACCTTGATTCATAATTATCTGTATTCACAGTGATTTTGCTTTCTAGGCATTTAGCACTGCAAGCAGAACCAGTAAACCACAAAAATCTGCCAAACCTTGCCTGATCAGGCCAGTTTTGCAAAGATTTCTCAAGACCAGACCACATCAGACATTTTTTTTTTTTTTAACAGTACACTTATGAGGAGCTAAACAACTTAAATTTAAAGGAAAAGGAAGCATCATTAAAGAGAAGGCTCTTCGGCTGTAACTAAGCAATGTTTTAAAGCTGCCAGCTTCCTGTCATGTCCTCTAAGTTTTGGAGTAGCAACCCGTTCATGCCTCAAAGGTGACTACTCACAGCAGTTCTACTCAGTATGAATAAAATACATAGATGGGTGTTTTGGAGAACAGTGTTTGGGTGCTTGTCATTGATATATGTGGTAATACTTGAAGGCAGCTAAGTAGCACTGTGGAGCAAAGAACTTTAATTTTCAGCCACACACTTTTAGTCTTACATCAGTTTTACAATTCACTTGAACAGAACTAAATTTTTCAGTGAGTGGGCAGTCTGACTTATCTCTTAGAGATTTCTGGGTTCTAACAAAAGACAACATTTCTTTCCACTTCTTTACAAAGCCTTCTCTAATTCCAAGATTTCCTAAGTCTGCCTTTTTTTTTGTTTCTATTGGAATGTGACTACAAAGGTTTCTCTGTGTAATCATCTCTACCAAGCTTCATATAATTTTTATCCATAGGTTTGAGGCCTGAGGGCTCTTTTTGTACCCATAGATACATTCTAAGAGCTTATTTCTTACTAAACAAGAGTATTTCCATATAGTACTTCTGAAATCTCATTCCTATTCAAATCAAGCCTTGAGGTCAATGTTCACATTCTCTGCTCACTCCACACTAGGGTCAAGAATGTTCTAAGAAAATTAGCAAACAGTACTGCACAGCAAAGAAACCTTCCCGAGATCCCTGCCAGCCTGCCAATTCTTTTTCAACAACTAAATCTTCCTGAAAAACTCAAACAAATCTTCTTATGTGACATTTGAAGCAATATGGGAAGACTCTTTACAGGTTGCTGTGCAAACAGAACAATCAGTTATCACTTCAGGGAAATTAAAGAGTACATCATTTTTGGGAGGTCTTTTCACATTTAAAATATTATCGATTATAAAGAAACTAGATACACCAAGACAGGGGTTCTGGGGGGCCACCTTTGTCAAACCAGTTAAATTAGTTAATAAATAAATAGTGAGCCTGGGAGCAAAGAATTAAGGGGGAGTGCGAGGTATCAGCAAGAACTATCGAAGTTGATAGTGCAGACAGAGGATTTACACATTGTATTACTCTGTGTAATGAAGTTTGGAACACAAGTCATACCTGAATGTATCAACTGCATTCACCTAGGTGTTTGAGAATAACATCTGAACAATGATCCCCTAGGTGATTTCACTTAGTAAAATACTCACTAATAGATTTGCTCAAGGTGAGAATTAACACAGGCTTTTGCAGCATTTCTGAAATGTTGGACCTTTACTCTTCTAAATACGAGATCACTGACTGCAAAGACCATGCTCACTTGTTCCTAGGATATTTTAGACACTTTAAAGAACTGTTCCTGAGGTACTCACTGGTGCAGAGTTGTCTCTTGGTCCTCTGGATCTGACCATTCTACCCAGCACTTCTATGCCATTGGAACTAATGTTCCCTGCTGCGTTAATGGTCTTCTCGCTCACTTGCTTGCAGTCAATGATTATTTTTGCTGTAGTCTTACTTATAACAACATGCAACTAAGCAAAAGACAAAAATGCTCTATCATAACACAGCATTAATACTATATTATATTAAATACTAATACAACAAGTACAAAATATTAATACATTAGATGCTTTAACATAGGATATATTGACTTCAAGGGAAAAGAGGGCATTTTCTGAAACGAGCTTCTAACCCCACGTTTGCTACCACCACCCAGAAAGTACTCCAGAGCAAATAATCTAGATGACCTCTAGAGGTCCTTTTTAACCTGAATTGCTCCCTGATTCTAATCTGTTTAATGGATTTAGCTTATTTTTCTGCTTATGGAATACCTGCATACAAATTGGCACCTTAAACTATTTATTTGATAAGAAAATAATTTATCCCTGGCAATGACGTTCATCCACCAGAGCCTCAAAGCTCCTTGATTGATGTTGTCAGTGTTAACTCCTGGGCCTTGGATGATCCTGTTATACAGCACTGGATTTCACCAACACCTCACTTGTAGCTACTTGCAAAAGCCAAAACTAAGCAGGCAAATTTAGCCTGCAAATTATACATTAACCACACAGCAAAATCTTCCACAGTGAAGCTTTTACACAACATAACATCAAATGTTATACAGCAAAGCAGAGAGAAACAACAAAGTTGCCTTCTTCTGCTTTGGCTCATAGTCTGTTGTCCATCACTGATGAAGAAAAGACATTCTCAGCAAAGAGGACAACCCTAGCCACAATTTCCCTGTCATGAGCAAATTCTCAGATAAGCAAAGGAAGGAGGAAGAAGATGGTAGAAAAGCTCCACACTGGAGCTCAAGGTGCGAGAATACCCAGAAGATATCCTGTAGCTGCTTTGCTCTGGACTCAGTTGGAAATGTACACATGAAAAACTGCTATGAATTTGGCCTCCTGTGCCTTTCAAACATGTATAGCAGTGATCATCATTCAATATGCAGGAAAATTATTGGGACAAGAATTTGCTAAAGCCTCGTGTATTCCTACAAAGCACAACTTAAGAATCAGGATTAAACCTTAGCTCTGACCTACATTCCCCTTTCTTCCTCCATTGATTAGAAAGGAAGCACAGAAAAGTGAAGTTCTGTAAATCAATCACTGTAAATCAGTGTCAGTCTTCTCTGTTTGTTTAGGAAGAATAAAATATATGGAACAAGAGTGGACAACAAAAAGCATAACAAATATGTGCTAAAGTCCCAGTTTTTGGAAAGAACATTAAGAATTCTCTAACAGAGTTTGACATGGCATAGCCCTTAAAATACATTTAAAAGTAACAATTCTGATCAAAAGAATGTTGGGTTGTTTCTTCCTGGACCTTCTTCTTTTTGTTATGTGAAATTTCCAAGGCAAGTATTTTTGATCAATTCTAACAAACAGGCACAAAGCACAACGTGAAAATTGATCAAGACCCCTAAACTTTGTTAAATGTTAATTAAGCATTACAAAGTGAGTTAAGAGAGTTTGGTAGGTGATTCTGATCATGAAAATACATTCCTTTTGGCAGTGGGTGACCACATGAGAAAAGATTTCAAGCCATGAAAAATTCTCAAATCTTTGTTAGCTGTACTCTTATTTTCCTATCAGCATTACTAACCTTATGAAAACTCCCATAAAACATCTTCCTTATTTCAGGACCTTCAAAAGTCACAGTCTGAAAATCTCCTTTGTAGTCATAGTTAAAGAACGTCAGAGTTTTACCACCATCTGTGCAAGAATAAAAACAAGGGCTCTGTGTTCAAGGAAGAAAAGGCCTGGTGCATTTTGTTGTTGGCATCAGTGATCCTAATGGTCTTTTCCAACCTATATGATTCCACAATTCTATGATTATATGAAAAGGCCAATTTTGCATTTAAGAAAGACAGCCAAAGATGTCAGATGGAATGTTAGTAGAACACATTCATAAGGGATACACTGACCTGGAAGTAAGAAGTTACCTCAGAGAAACCATCTTTCTTGGTTTGACAGGAAGGATGAGACATTAGTTGGGAGTCTACCTCATCCACATCTACATGATCCTACTCTCTCAAGACTTGGACAAGAAAAGGTGGTGTGGATCCTTAAGCTATCTAAATGCCTAATTCTCACCTATTCAAAAGTGATGAATCTAAAAAATTCTAGGAAACATAGTTAAGTACTAATCTATTTCTTAAACCTGGCTATAAAGAACAGCTATTGTATTTTGGACATCTTTTCAACAGTCAGTATGGAAACCTTCAAATTATAATCTATGCTTTACAGCTATGGAAGTCAACTAATGCAGAAATTAAGAGTCATCAAGAGTTCACATCTCTAGGTCAAAGTCTGCTATCCACCAGACTGCACTGTCCCTTCATATACCATACTGTCAGTACCACTAGCATCTATCAAGATAGAGTCTATTAGAACCAGAGTCAGAGCAGTGGAAATTTTAAAAGCACACGAGGAGCTTCCTTACTTACAGCTCACATCCAGTACAGTTCTTTGGATTTCTCCCAGTTTAGAGTGCTGTACTTAATATTTTACTCTAGCTCCAAATTAAAGTCAGTTAAATTACCCCTAAAAACTATTCAGTAGAGACTATGACCTTCCAGACTCAGGAAATTGTTCTGAGGGTAGATTAAAACATCAGTAATAATAAATCTAGACATAGAAAGAATAATTCATATAAATAAAAAGTCACTAAAAAAAGATGCAAAATACATACTATCTAAAATAACTCCAACCAATGGCTCATATCCTTCATTCAAAATCTCCCAAAGAGCAAATGGCTCCTGAGGCGTGTCAGGGAGTATACGGAAGAGAAATGTAATGGTGTAATCAGAAGGGAGACCTTCAGGATGCAAATACCTGTAAGGAAAAGAAAAATCATTTTAAACTGAAAGAAATATTGCACCTGCTGATTTACTACTCAGATACTCAATTAGCATGCTTTCTATTACCCTGTGTATTTCTGTGGAAACGAAGACTGAGGAGCACTACAAATATGTGTTTGCAAAATCCGCTACTTGGTAAACACGAAAAGAAGACATGAAGAAAGAATCACAGAATCATATAATCAACCAGGTTGGAAGAGACCTCCAAGATCATCCAGTCCAACCTAGCACCCAGCCCTATCCAGTCAACTAGAGCATGGCACTAAGTGCCTCATCCAGGCTTTTCTTGAACATCTCCAGGGACGTTGACTCTGCCACCTCCCTGGGCAGCCCATTCCAATGTTATCTTCTGCTTTTACATTTACAAGAATGCCCTTTACTTTTTCAGTTATTTGAAGATCAAATCAGAGGTAATTTTGAAGCAAAGCTGAAATTATTTATATTGAAAGCTTTTAAAAAAATATTATTCACTCACAATGCCTTTTTCATTGTCTGGTTTAACAGATAATGAAAACAGAAGTTGTTTGGAAGGGCAATCTCAATAGGCATGTCTTAATACTGCTCCTAATGGGTAGAAATCAGGATTGACAGAGACTGTTAGAGGAGGACTTATTAATTATAAGGAATGAAGCTTATACATTTCAAAGCCAATACAAAAGAAAGTGAAGTCAAACCAGATCAGATACACAGAAATACAATCTGCTTTCCTTGATTTTTTTTACTGAAGTAAGAGGAAATCTGAAATATAAAAGAAGTACCTTATTTTATTTAATTTCCTACAATTTGCTATCCAATACTTACATTTTAATTTACCCTTTCATTGTCAAAACCCAAAGTGGAACATTTAGACAGGTGTCTGAAATGACTGACTTTATTTTGAGAATGGCAATTAGCCCAAATCCTTAAAATCACAGTAAAGGAGCCTGAAGTGGTTACTTATTCAGTTTCTTTCCCCCAGATATGATCCATTTTCCTGAACTATTTCTGGCACATAAAGATGCAGAGATATGAATCATGTTGGAAAACCAGTTAAATGTGATATAGAATCATATATTCTTCACAGTGTCTGTAGATGATCAAGCATGATGTTACACTGCATGTTTTCCACAGAACAAAGAGAGGTCTAAGACAAAGCTTTGCACTGTACAAAGCTCAAATGAAAGAACATTCAGTAAGCAGGGTGAGGGAAACACAAGGTTTGAGGATAGAGAGCTCAAAAAGGGGAATAACATTAATGACACTCAGTGCACAGATGAGATGACAAACTAAATGGTATCATTCAGACATACCTGCAGATCAGCAAGAGAAAAGTACTCTCTGGACCATGAAAGGGAGTGAAAGCCTAAGGAGCTGTAAGGTTGGGCTGGGGAGGCAACTAGAGAAGAGCATATAAATGCAGCAGATCCAATTAGAAAAAAGCAGAAAGGGAAAAAGAAGTGAGAAATGCTATCCTCTGGAAATTCCAATCCAACTAGAGCCAAGAAGAAACTAAGCACAAAGAATGTGAAACAGCTCCCACTATAGCTCCAACTGGGATACAATAGGATAATTACACAGACTAAGATAACATCTAATATACACCTAAAAAGTAATTCCCACTTTTCTTCTTTCTTACTAATCTCAGCTAAAGAATACTTATTGTTACATCCCCTATGTTTAATCCATCATGGCCACTGCTTAAAGTTATGAATATTTATATGTTAATACATACTTGGTAGGCTGAGATACCAAGGCATCCTTGTGCAGTCTGTAACATGGGTAAACATTAAATGTACCAGGTTCCATTGAAACCCCTTCCACAGATGAGAACTCCTTTTCAACCAAACCAAACATTTCCATCATTTTAAATCCTGGAAGGTATCAAAGCATAGATTCTATTAATTTAATGCCTCATTACAGGAAATAAAACCAGGAAAAAAGACAGTTGCATCAAAGCATTTCACATCACCACCTGTGTAACTGCTGTTAGCATAAAGGGAAGATTATTGCCTGATATGGTAAAAATCAGGCAATGAAAATAATTCCATAGATCAGCATCATAAATTAATGCAAAAACACTGTACCTGCAAAGTTGTTGCCATCTTTAACTACCAATGGGCAAGCTGGAAAAGAAGAAATATATATTTAAGGATACAAGAGTTGTTCCCCTGGGTCAGCATTTTATTCACAACAGTAAGAGGAGATGCTGTTTAGGAAGGGCATGCAAACCTTCAATCAATTCTCGTGAGGATCCACAAGGATTGTAACAAAGATGCTAAGGGTACATCCTTGTGGTTTTCATGTAACATCCTCTTATAGATCTGTTGTCTATGAATTTGTCTAATAATTATATAAATCTTGCATCACAACCTCTTAAGGCAACAAATTCACTGTGCTGCATAAAAAAATATGTATGCCTTATATTGGGTTTTAACCAAGTGCTTCTTAGTTCTCTATTTGTGAGATTCTGCAGCCTAACTCCAGCTCTAGCTCCATTACTTTAGCTGTACATTACTCAGTACTTTTCAAACTCCACAGCAGCTTTCATGAGCAATAGAGAAGAAAATTGCACACAGTCTTTAATATGTATGCTCCCATTTTAAACAGCTGTAAATCTGGTTAGCATTCTTCTTCTGGTAAGGAAAAAAGCAAATTTATCTCTTCCAGAAAAGATGTTCTAGAAAATCAGTAAACCGAATATAGGATGTCAAGTATGGCACCTCATGATACCTACATTCAGAGATCACTCTTAAAATACAAGCACAAGTGACCAGTAAATGCTACTATTGAGTATTCTCAATGTTCAAAGTTCTCTCTACCACTGAAAGTAAAGCTTATGGACAAAACCAAAGAACCGATGAGACACAAGCCATGTATTTGTGTTCAGAAGCTCAGAACAGTCCCATGATAAGTCATAGTGCTCCACAAGGAGTCCTTACAATCACAATTTATTAATATATGGTATTCACTGCCTACTTCCTGGCTTATATGTAAGAAACATACTGAAGGTTCACTCTTAAAAGCATGTGAATAATTGATCTCTAACTGGCAGGTGTTGTTCCAGAATGTCTCTCCTTTCATTTTCATAGAGTCTGAAGTGTGGCATTTTCATAGATTTCAAAGGGTTTGAGATTGTTTTATGTTTTTTTCTGAAGCTACAACTCTTTTCTGATAATAAAAACATTAATGACTATCTCTTCATTAATAAATTAACCATGTGATTAGAGTAACAATGAATGTAGATAACCCTATTAGTACACATGGTTAAGGTAGCCTAGAAAATAAAACATGATTAACTTTTTAATGACTAATTCTGAACCATTAACAACATTTTAATTCTGGAATAACTTTTTGACAACCAAAGGATATATTCTGGATAATTTTAGCAAGCAATCATTAATCACCTTGAAGTTACAACTTCATTTCCTTAATCTTTTATGGAAATAATACTTGAGTTATAATATTTGCAATAAATTATGTTAAAAAATCAGGAATACCTGTTAATAGAAAAAAAAGTTACACCTCTCCCCCTCCCCCTGTATTTAGCACTTGTTATTTTAGAGGTAAATACAAGTAAAAATGTCTAACTTGCTGATGCAGTTTCACAAACAAAAGTGATGAGCTCATCTTCAATCTTTGTAAAGGCATCAAAGTCATCCACAAAGAAGACATGTCTTTCACTGGGCTTGCTGCCAATATTAACTAACTCTGAATAGTCAGCATCAGCTACTCCAATAGCAAAAAAGCTGAAACCTGAAAAAAAAAGGGGAAAAAAAAAAGCACATTCTTGTGAGTCATTCATTTAGAGACTGGAAATACAAGACGAACACAACTGTATTTTGCACTGGCTCCTTTCCTGATTAAATAAAACAGTGGAAATTTTCTTTTCATCCTCTAACAAAGAAAATCCAAGCATGTAATATGAAATAAACACTAATACATTCTCTGTGACATATTTATTTTGGCTATTTATGTTTTATCAGTTAATTCAAGTTAATGCTTAAGTGCTTTCTTGCAGACATGAGAATCATAGAATCACAGAATCAACAAGGTTGGAAGAGACCTCCAAGATCAGCCAGTCCAATCTAGCACCCAGCCCTAGCCAATCAACTAGACCATGGCACTAAGTGTCTCAGCCAGGCTTTGCTTCAACACCTCCAGGCATGGTGACTCCACCACCTCCCTGGGCAGCCCATTCCAATGCCAATCACTCTCTCTGGCAACAACTTCCTCCTAACACCCATCCTAGACCTCCCCTGAACAACTTGTGACTGTGTCCCTTTGCTCAGTAGTCTGTAAGTTTTAGCATATGGTTAAATGCTTTTCTAATTTAATGGCATACTGTTAACAGGCACAGAAAATAATCCATGTCTCCTGTATATCATAAATACAAAGTGCAGAAATTAATTTTCCATAGGGCTTTTAGAGATTTTTGTATTAATCAGACTTTTCAAGCCACTGCTGCCTCATGTGAGAACACTGAAATAAATGCACCTAATCTCCTCTGCAAATTAACTGCTCTGGTTGAACTTGTAACACATATTCTGCACTATTGTATTTCAAAATTTGATCCTGTCTTGAAAGATTAAATGAAACTGAAATTGTATACTATGTGTAACCTAGCTAAAAGGCTTTCAATATTTTCCTTTCAATTAAAGCAAAAGAAAAACCTGTCTGCATCAGTCTGCATATTGTTAAAGGTCTGTTCTTGGATGGTTCAGTCCCAGATTTACTCCCTTAAAGCAATATTATCTTTAAGGCTGGATGAGAACCAGGAGCATTCATCACCTTCTGTAGAGCTTATAACATAACAAAACATTGACACTATATTATAACAACATCTTCATGGCTCATTCAAGATTAGCACCTCTCCATGCCAGTCTCTATCATAGATGCAAGTCACTACCTGCTCCAATCTATCTGCTGCTTAAACATACAGCATGCACAAAGGAAAACAGGACAGCAGAAATATTTGTCCAAGGTGACACACCCCAGCCAGCAACTAAGCCCTCTCCTCTCAAGGTTGTTGCCAGTCTAACACCTAACTGAAAGACTTACCTGACATTTGAACACTTTTTGTTAAACTGAGACACAAACTGCAATTTATTCAGAAATATAGGGGGTTCTTGATTGATACTTAGAACAAGTACTTTGTGATGTGATTTTATTTATGAAGGCACTGCACTCAGCATATACCAGGAGTACAAGTAGGCAGCCAAGCTCAACAGCTGCATCAGGTTTTAGCAATCAGTAATATACACTGGTAACGTGGTAATTGCCAAAGTCTGACTGCAAAAAGAAGCACACAAATGTTGTTTCTTCTTAGATCTCCTCACATAAAAATGATGACTGCTTTTTCCTCTCATCCTTTAGTTTTGTTTCATGTGGGCCCTTTGGGTTTTGAATTAAACCTCAGTGTCAAAACATTTCTACAACTAACCCAGTGCTTATGCTTAGACTCACAACACTGTGTGCATGCTTCAAGCTCTAAACTTAATGCTTTACAGAAAAAAAAATCATCCTAAAGGTAATTCATGTAGCATGGGAGCAAAGCAGAACCAGTAAGAGAACATATGAAAGCACTTTCAGGGGATGTCTTGTATAGAAAACAGAACAGTTCTGTTTAGTGGTAACCACAAGACTACACTTGGTAGATGACAGCCCAGATTCTCAGGACCATATTCCTTATTTTTTCATTATGGGAGCAATTCCACTGATTAATACATGACTTCATCACTGCCACCAAAATGAAAAATAGCATCATTAGTAACAAAAAATATATTTTTAAATCCAGAACCTATATTCTAGTGATATTCTGAGTCCCTCAGCAATTGCTGCCTTTTTTTCTTTAAACTTGGAAATCTTCCTGGAGCAAGTATTACCCTTATCTCATGCCCACACTTATGCAGTCATAGTTAATGAGAAAAATGAAAAGATGAATAGTTCACAGGCTCACAGGATATTAGGGGTTGGAAGAGACCCAAAGAGATCATCGAGTCCAACCCCCTTGCCAGAGCAGGACCACACAGTCTAGCACAGATCACAGAGGAACACATCCAGAGAGGCCTTGAAAGTCTCTAGAAAAGGAGACTCCACAACTTCTCTGGGGAGCCTGTGCCAGTGTTCTGTGACCCTTACAGTAAAGAAGTTCCCTCTTATGTTGAGGTGGAACCTCGTGCTACAACTTAACACCCATTGCTCCTTGCCCCATCATAGGGAGCAAGTGAGCAGAGCCTGTCCCCTCTCACCTGATCAGCCTTCAGGTGTTTATAAACATTTATTAAATCCCCTCTAAGTCTTCTCTTCTCCAGACTAAAAAGCCTCTGGTCCCTCAGCCCCTCCTTATAAAGCATGCCCTCCAGTCCCCTAATCATTCTTGTAGCTGGACCCTTTACAGCAGGTTCCTGTCCCTCACAAACTGAGGAGTCCAAAATTGAGTGCAGTATTCTAGATGAGGTCTCACCAGGGTAGAGTAGAGGGAAAGGAAGTTCTTAAAACTACACATTTTACCATCTAGTTGCATTTCTCTGGAGACTTTGTTCACATCATCCTGTGACCGTCCATCAGTAATGACAACCAAAACCCTTGGAATGCCTCTTCTCATGCCAGCCTCTCCAGTAAACAAGACTTCTCTTGCATGTTTAATGGCTTTGCCTGAAACAGAAAAAAAAATTGCAACACATTTACTTTCACTGTGACATAAATCAAATGTGGATTCTCTTGGATATGCTTCTCATCGCATAGGTTAGACATCAATAAAAAGAAATGTCTGGGTTGTGAGTAGCCTGTAAATGAGTGCATTCTGTAGTTACTGAAATAGAGTCTGAGAAGAGTTTAATTTTGACCCTAACCTATGAAAATTTGACTGCTTCAGGCATCTGTTTTACAATCCAGAAAGTAAAGATCAAGAACATAGTATGTGTAAAGAAAGAGTATTCTGTGCAGGTTAAAGAAAACAAAATCTTCTGGGACTGTAGGGAACAAGCCTAGAAACAAACTGAAAGTGCCAATGTAGCATCTTCTTGAGTAAATGGAAAACATCTTATTTTGTTACTGTCGAAACTGGATGCAATGCAACAGCTGCAAGAAATTTGTGTGCAGTCTGAGAACAATAAAACACAAGTTTCCAACTAAACCAGGTTTGAATCCTTTTAGCATGCATGTTTAATTTCTTCACATTGGAGAGCTGAAGTGATTGATTAAAATGTAAATATACTCAGTTAAGAGACATCTTCCCCAGTGCATGGAACATTGAGACATAACTATCTTGGTTTATATCTGAAACAGATCTACTTTGTCCACTGGTTTATATATGTTCTGCAAGCTCCCTCCCACCTTCACTCCCCTCCCACTTTTCCACATCAAGCTGATTTCACATTACCTCCCATTTCACTTTGCACACTTCCCCAGTCATTCTCTTCTGCCCAGCTGCCTCACTCTTTTATTCCCTGGTCTTTGCCATCACTGTTGGCTAGAGGGGTGAATATCGAGCAGCAGTGGCTGAAGGGTGTAAACTGAAGATTATGAAAGACCTTCTAACTTCACACTCCAACTTTTCACCTCCAACAGAGGAGATAGCATATTCTCACTGATTTTACACTGACAGATGAAACTGCTTTGCAAATGGAAGAGAAATTATGCAGGAATAGCAGGGAGAAAATCTGCATTATAATCATGACCTTTCTCACCTGTTTTTGTATTTCCTCCTTTGTAGGCTATTCGCTGAATAGCTTCAAGAAGAGTCTCTTTTGTTTTATATGCATTCAGTTTGAACTCTGTCCTGGGGTCGTCACTGAACTGAATTATTGCCACCTATGCACACAGAAGATGTGTTCATACTAAAGCATCACCCAGTGTACAATCAAAAAGTAAGTGAATCAGCACACTGAAACCAAGGATTTATCCTGTAACTTTTCTTCATTCTTAAATCGAAGCCAGAAATTTTTTTTTCCTCTTTAAGAAGCTTTCACCAAAATGCAATTTTACTCTCTGTAGCCTTGGCAATCATCTAACACATTCTGGTTTCGTTTTGCAGCAAACAGGATGAGAAAAGTAATACCCACTTTGGCAAAAGCACTCTCAGTTGAGCCCAAAAGCAAAATCCTAGTTACAGCTGCTCACACGTGTACAGTTAGTCATATATAGAGCTGCAGGGACTTGATTCAGTCTCCATAAATTAATAGCTGCACATAAGTAACTTAAGTTAGGCAGTAATACTGAAGCAAGTAAAAGAAAGATGCAGGAACATATTCTGAAATATTGCCTTTCCCAAATATGATGCTACTTGCATCCAGGCCTTGTATTTCAATACTGTACACCAAATCCCTGCAGCTCACAAAGCAGATATTGAAATTCATATTCTGTAAGTGGTATCCCTGATTTACAAGGAGCTATTCACATGCTTAAGCTTACACTTGTGCTTAAATTTCTGGAGCCCCATGGATTATATTCTGGGTAAAACAGCTGTATAGCAAGAATAATAAAATCTTAGAATTGTTCAAGGTTTGGAAAAATTGAACATCATTTTCAGTAAGATTGCAAAATACAAACCGCACAGGTAACACTTTAAACTGTAATATATTTGCCAATCAACTTTGTTGGAGTATATTCAAGTATTTCTTTAAACAAAACCATGAACAGAACACTCACTGCAAATACAGTGTTTTATTTCCAGCACTGTAGATTCTGTAGGCCACGTGGCTTTAAATAAATGCACCTTTAATTTTCCTTATCAATATAATTTTTAGCTTCTTCAGAAATAAACACCACAGTGAGCACCAACTCACATTACAACCAACATTAACAGCTTAAATCTCACTGGAATGATTCAGAGGAATCTGAAATTATATTTAGCCTTCATGCTAGCAAAATTCATATCACAAATTTAACCACATGCTGTGAATAGAAGATGATAATGACAGAAAAAGGTGTCTTAAAGCAGATTATATTTTCAAAGGAACTGTGAGTTGATGTCAATGACTTCTTGATTCATTTCACTTCCACACCCTGTCAAGTCCATGTGCTTTCCATCTCTTTACACACTGATTACCTGTGTTCCATCAGGCCCAATCTTATCCAGAGCTCCAACAGTGCTATAGAGAAAGCTAACTATTTTATTGAAATTGTCATCTCCAATACTCCATGACCCATCCACCAGGAATGCTAGGTCAGCTTTGGCTGCTTTGCACACTGAGAAAGAAAAGCAAGTATTGGAATTAGATCAATGCCTCAACTCCTCATGAAATCTCATAAATCACTTATGAAAATGCAACTGTCACAAATAGCTCTCCTGTAATGTCAGTTAATAATGGTTTAGCAAATAGACCTGCTGGCATGGATTTCAGTTCAGGTGTAGAATCAGCTGGGCTCTGCAAGAGGTGAGTGGTCTGCACTGACAGATCCCATCACAGAATATATGGTTCTTTTTATTTAGGTTAAGTGAAGCCACACATGAACTTGTAGAATCCCAGGCTCCTAGCATGACATATTAAGCAAGATGAGAGAATCTCAAGTGTGGAGGTTCCCAGTGGGAAACAAGTCCATTCAGAAAGTTACCCTAAAGTATGCAGGGCCTAATGGTCACTCCTTTAACTGTACTATTTAGGAGTAACACAGGTATTCCTCTTCTCATCTTATTCTAGAAGGAAAAAACATCCTGCAGAGCTAGATATCTGCTTACACTAGTAGCCCACTCTCCCAGAGGAAACAGGAATCTTCATTGTGCTACAGAATCCAAGTATTTAATTTGCTGTCTGAAATAGCCTCAAAGCAAAGTTAAGCCCTGCAGCATATTTCATCTTGAAGACAAACATTCATCTAAATCCAGAGAACAGGACAGGAAGATACAGAAATTATTTCTCATTTTCTGTTGACTATTCCTTGAATTAAAACAAAAAATTAAAATAAACCTAGTGATGTGCAGTTCCAAAACACACACAAGGTCTTTTTCTCCTGTACTTATGGACTAAATTCTCAACTACCATATGTCAGTTTGATCCACTGACTTCCAGGTTAACAGATTTGACCCTCAATCTCCCACATTAATGCTTCCCTCACAGAAACGTTCATCAGACTTTGTACAAAATGCTACATGTTCAAATGATAAATAGAAGGAAGTCAACATCTAAAGAGTGAAGAGACTGAACATGTCTAACAATCTTATTACCTGAAGCAGACATATTTTATAACTTCAGAAGTTTGTTTATGCTAGGATGTCTGCTTCAGTTGCAAAATATGTACGGTTTAGGAGCTCTGGAAAAACAAAATCTCACACACATTAACCCTCCTCTCTGCAACTTTCAACAATACAATCATGATGTTACATTCTCGGCTCACTAAACTTAAGCTAGCTGCCTTAACAGTATTCCTGTAGCAAATACATTTTGAAGCCTGGTCCCCACAGGTCTACAATAGGGTCAGAAGCAGAAAAAACATTGCATCAACACCTCAAAATCATTATAAATCCACAGGTGCAACACTTACCCTCTTTTGCAGGAGGGATTGTAGGTGGTGGTGGTGGTGTTGAAGGTGTTGTTGGTGCCTGAGTTGGAAATGGCACTGGAGAATAAAAGGAAGAGATAATTAAAAGATAATGCCTAAGTTCCCAGTATATTTTATCTAGCTGTGAGAGAGTTCACTTGAAGACGAAGACTATAAACATTATTTACCCTAAAAGAAATCACTGTGGTGTTTAGTAATATTGTAGGGGAAGGGTATCACTAAGATGGAAAATGAGCTTGAAGAAAGAAAGATAATATTAAAAGATCCTCTGTTCATGTTGTATTTTATTTTGCAGTATTTCGAACTCACAAGAGCAGGACCTTCCTTTCATAAAAAGCTGTAAGGGATTTTTTTTGCCTGTCTTTTGTTATTGGAAATAATAATAATAAAAAGGTTGGCTTGCTTGTTTGCTTGTAAACACAGAAGCAGATTTGGTATCAAGGTCCCATTTAACTGTAGGTTATTCAGACACCGGTAAAATTTGATTGAACAATGAGCTGCAGGACACAAAGCTTTCTCTGTTTCCCCATGTGCTAATTTTTCTGGATTTTTTGTATCTTTTTTTCCCAAGAGTCACAGATTTTTAGAGTATCTCCTAGTGAGACTTTTTAGGAAGAAAGCTAAAGCATTCTTCACTCTCATTAAGAAGCCCAATACAGTCAATACATGAGTTTTCACATATTAATACACAGAAGTAGTGAAAGAATCTTCCACCTCTGTAGAGAAGTCACAATGTAGTTGGAAAATTAAAAACTCAGCTAAGGGAAACTGTGTAGGAATAGGATGTCTGTGGGGAAAGCACCAAACACGAGAGGCAATCAAGCATTATCACTGCTGGCTGAACTCTGATCTGTGTTACTCACATGTTGTCTCCATGATGCTTACAGCAGGGCCCTCTATCTCCTGAAGCTGTGTATAGACACTGATTTTATATTCAGTTCCAGGCATCAGCTCAAAGAAACAATGTCTAGGTGTCCCTCCACCAAGATTTACTTCTTGCTTCTTTCCATCTGTGATTATAAAACAAACCATCAAAACATTTCTTTATTGGTTTATTGAATAATGTGATTTAAGTCTGAAATAAAATAGGATATAACAGTAGTTGGAGGACAACTGATTGGTATAATAAACTGCATGCTGCCTTATTTCTGGAAATACACCTCTGTGCAGAGGTCTCCATAACATTTCAGCCTTCATGCTAAGTAGGAGCTGAGGAATGTGTCAGACATCTGCAGGAATAAAGAATTTCACCCCATGCACTGAAGTTAATAAAAATCACTTATGTTGTCATCAATGGGCTTTGGATCTGGTCCTAAATTATCAGAGCCTAATGAGCAATTGCTGCATTATATAATTCTACTGCATCCTTTGTCTATGCCTCTGGTTCTCAGAGTCTGTAATGTGTTTAGTAATTGCAAGAGGTTGAACTAGATATTGTATTCCAGCTTCCACTAGTAACCACTTAATAAGTTGGTTAAGGTATTGTATTCTTAGGGTTTTACTAAACTCTGAATTGGAAAACACATCAACAGAATAAAGCAGGTGCCAGAAATAACATAAGACATTTTCTAATAATTAGAACAAAGCTTTCAGCACAGTTAACAATACATAGCAGAAAGAAGTGGAATGGAAGCAACTAAGCCCACGTCTTACAGAGTATATTGGAAAATTGTGAGAGTCATTCACTACCAAGAAAAGACACCTGATGCTTATCAGGTTTACAATAGTATAAAAAGAACTGATCATGAGACACATGCCCAATCTGACAATCAAAACTCTTCACGACAGATGTTAACAAGAAGCAATTATTCACACTTTAGCTCAGGTCTGCTCAAATTTAGGCTCTTTGGGCTCACTTAAACCCATTCTGGCAGTTCTATATGATGAAAGCAGAATGTTGGCTAACTCCCAGATGAGAAGGAAAGCTGTGCTGTCTTGTGCTAGCCAAGATCTCTGCTTTCCAAGCAGCCTGTCTGTATTCCATGCCGTCAGATAAACCATATCACCACTCATTTGCCATTCCACAGTAAGGTCATCATTTCTCTGTAACCAGATTTATCTTATTTTTCATGATACTTCTGATAGATCCCATTAAATGTTATTTAACTGCACTTCTCTCAAGTTATCCAAGCTTTTAATTTGTTGCCAATCAAAATGTATCTCTACTAGGGCTAAGAGAGTTAGCATGCCCAAACAGTGACTTCTCCAAAACCTCTTCTGGCTACACCTGAGAATCAGTGAGCTGGAAGAGGCTGTCATTCACCTTCTACAGAGTCAGTGCTAAAAGCATCAAGACACCATGTGTTGCCACATAAAAATATTTCTTGTTCACCCAGATGAGTAACATCACTATAAGCTACAATTAACAATCAACAGAATGAGAACAGACAAAACTGGATACTCTTCTGACTCTGAACAGGGTCTGGGTTCAATCAGAGCTTTCCCTATCCTCCTCCCTTCCTCTTATGGCCATCCTAATCCTAACAAGCCACCACTGATGGTTGTATCTTAGATATACTCAGTGCATTCTTTATCCATCTACTGTCTCTCAAACCAGTGAAAAACTCAGGTAATCACCTATATTCTGCTGACAGGTAAAACTCCCTCCCATAGAAAGGACAAAATATCAACATCTGTTTGCTATAAAAGGACATGAAATACTACTTCTAACACAGAAACTTTTCCACAACTCTCCTCTGTCCATCATTTCCAGTATTTCAAGAAGCCATTCTATAGGTCTGAGTGCAAACAATTTCTTAAGTTATACAGTTCCATTCTCTGGATTAGGCTGTAGCTGCATATCAAATGATTCAGTAACTTACCCACAAGTGATTCTATAACTACCCTGTATGCAGTCGCATGTCTGTGAAGCTGCCACTGAGCACAGAGGCTAGTCATACGGACTTGGTAGGAATCCAAGTTTGTCACACCCAGGAACACTGAAAAATTAAATACCCAAGAGAGAGTTACACCTCTAATAAGTCAAACAAAGGGGAAAAAAATGAACACTGCTAAAAATTCTGTTACTACAAATAATTATAACAATATCATTGTAAAAATAACCATTTTGTCACAATCTAATTTCAAATTGAGCTTTGGGTATATAAAGACTAAATTATATTATATATATGGAGCTCAAAAAATCAAAGACTGAAGAAGGGCTCTGCAGCGGGACCTTGACTGCCTGGACAGATGGGCAGAGTCCAATGGGATGGGGTTCAATAGCTCCAAGTGCAGGGTGCTGCACTTTGGCCACAATAACCCCATGCAGAGATACAGGCTGGGGTCGGAGTGGCTGGAGAGCAGCCAAACAGAGAGGGATGTGGGGGTGCTGATTGATACCTGCTTGAACATGAGCCAGCAGTGTGCCCAGGTGGCCAAGAGAGCCAGTGGCATCCTGGCCTGCATCAGGAATGGTGTGGTCAGCAGGAGCAGGGAGGTCATTCTGCCCCTGTACTCTGCACTGGTTAGACCACACCTTGAGTACTGTGTTCAGTTCTGGGCCCCCCAGTTTAGAAGGGACGTTGAGATGCTGGTGAGAGGCCTCGAGCACAAGCCCTACGAGGAGAGGCTGAGGGAGCTGGGATTGTTTAGCCTGGAGAAGAGGAGGCTCAGAGGTGACCTCATTGCTGTCTACAACTACCTGAGGGGTGGCTGTGGCCAGGAGGAGGTTGCTCTCTTCTCTCAGGTGGCCAGCGTCAGAACGAGAGGACACAGCCTCAGGCTGCGCCAGGGGAGATTTAGGCTCGAGGTAAGGAGAAAGTTCTTCACTGAGAGAGTCATTGGGCACTGGAATGGGCTGCCCGGGGAGGTGGTGGAGTCGCCGTCCCTGGGGCTGTTCAAGGCAAGGTTGGACGTGGCACTTGGTGCCATGGTCTAGCCTTGAGCTCTGTGGTAAAGGGTTGGACTTGATGATCTGTGAGGTCTCTTCCAGCCCTGATGATACTGTGATACCTTCCATTAAGGAAATTTATATCTGTGACTAGGTGGTAAATAAGTTTGAGTGATAAATAACATCTGCTTTATGACCCCTGTCTTGCTACCATCCACTTACTCTAAAGCCTGACACAGTCTGATTTAAGAAAAAGAGATTTTCATTGCAGGAAAGCAAATTGCACACAACTGAGAAAGTCTTCCACAGGAAAACTCATTCAGGGAGCTGCACAAAGCCATAGTTATAGCAGAAAAAAAATGCCTGTAGAGATCTGAATAGCATGAAATCATTCTTACAGGTCTTGGCTACGCCTGTTAAGGCATCACTGAAGCCTGTTGAATATGAAGCAAATACTTTAACACTGTACTCCGTTCCACTGAAGAGATTCAGAATGAGAATGGTATTAATATCATCCCCTACAAAGGTCTCCAACGCAGGACCAGGAACTGCAAAAATACGAAATAAATCATCATTTACTCATCCATTGAATTCACAGGTAGTTAAAACAAATCTTAGAACATTTCCAAAATTACATGTGCTTTTTTCTTTCCATTGAACACAAAAACAAAGACACTCTGCTTGGTCCTTGCATGGAAAGAAGCCACAACACACTTGGGAAATTCAGCAGTGGGATTCATTAGGGCAAGGCTAGACACTGGCATCTGCTAAGAGCCTTTTGTTCTGCTTCAGTGACTTACTACTGCCCTAAATAGGCAGCCAAAGATCTCCTCAGTTTGATGGTGTGCCAGGACCAATAGGGGGGGGACAGCAGACGCCAGCCAGCAATACAATCCCAAAGGGATTCTTATACAACAGCATCATTTAACTTTGTGAAACAATGACAATGAAAATGGAAAATAATAAAACTTTCCCAAATCAAAACTTCAAACAGCCTCTTTGTCACCTCTGCGTTGCTTTTCACACACTTCAGGAACCAGGCAACAGCACTGCCTTTGGACAGTATTTAAGTCCATTAATAGTCACACATTTGTGTTTTCCCGAGGCTGTTCAAAGGAGCTTGGGTGCCTTATTTGGCTGCAATGTACAGGTGGACAAAGGATGTAGCACAGACAAAATGGGCAATGAGAAGTATTTGGGATGTGTAGAGAGGCAGTAAAAGTTAAGGAAACTAAAATTTTGTATTTAGGAGAAGGAAGCTGAAAAATAGAACACAAAAGAGAGGGACAGGAAGATAGTAAAGGTAGTCTCTGAAATAAATAGAGAAATAGAGCCACGGTAAAATGACTTAAAAGGGCAGACTAAAAGAGTTGGGTTTGATCAGCTTTAAGATGGGAAGTCTAAGGGAGAATCTTACTGCTACCTGATGGGAGAGGGTAGAGAGGACAGGGATGAAATGTCTTCTGAGACAAACAGATAGTAAGAGGATACAGACAAAACTTGCAAGATGGGAAATTCTGATTATATCCTAAGTTTCACAGAAAGGGTAGTCAGAATCTGGAACAGATGCCTAAGAGAGGTTTTGAAACCTCCATGCTTGGAAGTATTACAGACTTAACTGGACAAGGTCCAGTGAAACCTGTTCCAAGTTGGCCCTGTTTTGATCAGGGAGTTTGACCAGATGATCTCCAGAGATCCCTTTCAACCTGCATCATTCTGTCTCTACGAAACATTCATATTCAAAACCTGAGACATTTCAATTAATAGCATTTTCAAGTACTGTTAGATCAAAGTGCCAAATTCAGCAAAAGATGATGTCAAGACATTGCTAGGTGAAAGACAGATGCCAAAAAAAGCCAGTATAAGATTAAAAACTCACTGTTAACAGGTTTGTAGACAATTCTGTAGCCCATTGTTGGTGATGGTGGAGCATCCCAACTGATGCGCAACCTGTTGTACCATTCATCTGAGACCCGTAAACTTCTAGGAGCAGACAAGGGTACTAAAACGAAACCAAATGGAGCTTTTACAAGTGTTTCTCATGCATAAAACTCAACACATGCACATGAAAATGATGTGGCACCCAGTGCACTCAGATTTACAGCTAAAAATGCCAGAATGAAATCCTTTAATCAAATTCTTCCTTGGCATTGCATCAGCGGATTGATGCTGATACATTTAAAAATGTAATACCAAGTGATACCAAGGACTAATTATAAACTTTACTCAGCAAACAATGGATTTTTTAATTAATTACCAGCTTTGCTCCTATATTTTAAGACCATAGGACAATTCAGAGATAATCATCTCTTACTGATACGGTGTTTTTCAATCCAAGCACGCTGAAGTTTTCAATGTATAAATCATGCTCTTGTTAGCCCTTAATGCATTCAAATGGAATCACAGGAATGTTTTACAAGTGATTTAAGTGTCTGCACAAATAACATTTCAGTGTAGGCAGGAATTATGTAAATTAGGAGAATAATTCAATAAAATTATACTATTGTGACTAGCAGTGCACAATGAGTTTTTTTTCTTACTAATATACAGTAGAGAGGGAACTTAAGCTACAGCTGAGTAATCTTTTGGTACTTGGTCAGAACTCTAGAGATAATCCAATCACTTTCATAAAAAGTTCAGCAGCATTTTTAATTACCTTTAGGAAGTAATGATCTCACACAAAAGAAAAATCTAACAGTACAATGCTTGGCTTGATATTATCCCAGCAGGCATTGTTTACTTTATTTTGAGCATTAGTTGGCTTGTCCTCGGTGAACTGTCTATCCAGAACATACCAGCTTTATTACTCCACAGGAGTTTATGCAAACTCATAGTATTTGAATATAAAAAGAAATACTACTTGTCAGTTAGAAGCAACCCATTGTTTATGAATCAACAAAGAGGTTAGTAGAAAGCCTGAGTCATCCAAGTCATGCAAAATAAGTCCATATTTATACTAAAATAAACTGCTGCAGACAAGAAAAAAAGGCCAAAAAGAGAAAAGCTTTCTTCATGCATATCCTGGCCAAAGACAAGCAGAAAGTTTGTACTTACAAGTTTTGCCTGGAGCTGAGACACTGACTCCTTCCCCATCAGAATAAAGGGGAGTGACAGTGACTTTGTATTCTGTATCAGACAGCAGAGGCTGAAGCACAAGAGAGTTTTGTCTCCCAGGCACCATTACCTGGATCATCAGAAAAACACAAACAATTAAGTTTAATGACTAAGACCAAAACCTATTTTTGATCTTGCAAGAAAAGCTCTCACTTGTTTTAACACTCCAAGATACATTCAAAATACCTCTAAGTTTGGCAAGTGATACAAAGAGGGTAATAAATCTAGCACACTCAGGTGTTCAGCCTTGTCATAAAACTACTTAACTCATTGATCAAACCTGGACAAAACCACCCAAATACATGGCCATGAAAAGTTCCCACGCTTCCAGGCATATACTCAAAACACACAGACCAAGTTTCTTTAAAATCATTAACATACTTATTTTTTTTAGGGAGAGGGGATGCAAGGATTGATAACTCTCTCTTTCCCACATGTGCAGATCAGAGACCTTCTACAGAATAATACAGTTTTCAGCAGTGACAAACATTCTTGGCTCTCAGGAAGAGAGAAAATGTCATGCATCTAGTACGTACAGCGTGCCCAAGAACATGCATGCAACTTGGGGCTTGACTCTTGTGGAGTAAAAAGTATTTTATTACATTTTGTAGTCCCTGATTTTCAGCCAATTGCAAGGATTAGAAAGCTTATGCATATTGTTTCTATGGAAAGGGAGGAGTAACTGACATTTATATCACTGAAATCTTAAGCATCATCACTGAAATCTTAAGCATCCACCACAGAACTGCCATGCTTTAGTATATTTAAACCCAGATTCCAGGTTCTCCTTAAAGAGATGTACTAAGATATATAATCACTCCCCTAAAAATTGAATATCTATGTCATTTTCACCTGTGTTGGACCTCTCACATGCCTGAAGCCACAGGGTAGTACCCATTCCTTCCATTTTTTAAATGTGCTTAATTTTAAGCACAAATTTGCATGATTCTTTACTCAGTAAAACATTTATGCATATGATTCATGTCAAAGATAAAACATGTGGTTATTCTGGTTGCTGAACTGTGACCAAAGATAATAAGACTTGAGAGTGTACTTAAAATAATTTGCAGAATTAGAGCCAAGATACCTACCTAACCTTATAAAGGTATAATTTTCTTTAATGAGCTTTTGAGTCAATTAATATCTTTCTGATAGCCAGAATCTGAATGCCTTTCTTACAATTTTAACTTCCTTTAAAAATAATGGGGGTTTGACTACTAAAGCAGAACTGTATTTATATATATCTTCCAACTGAATTCAATTTAACTTCCTAGAGATGAAATCTAGTATCTGAACTCCACAAAGTGTGGTTTGTTGTCAAAAGAACAGCACAGTTTGTGCCACTGTGTTGTGCAACTTTGCCATGGAGAAAAGAAGGCTTCGAGGAGATCTTACAGTAGCCTTCCAGTATCTGAAGGGAACCTACAGGAAGGTTGGGGAGGAAGCATTTACAAGGTCTTGTAATGACAAGACAAGGAGTAATGGGTTTAAACTGGCAGAGAGGAGATTTAAACTACATGTTAGGAAGAAGTTCTTTCCAGTGAGGGTGACAAAACACTGGAACAGGTTGCCCAGAGAGGTTGTGGCTGCTCTCTCCCTGAAGGTGTTCAAGGCCAGGTTGGATGAGGCCTTGAGCGACCTGTTCCAGGGGAAGGTGTCCCTGCCTGTGGTGGGGAGTTGGAACTGGACAAATTGGAACATAGAAGGTTTCACTTCAACATGAGGAGAAACTTCTCTACAGTGAGGGTGACAGAGCACTGGAGCAGGCTGCCCAGAGAGGTTTTGGAGTCTCCTTCTCCAGAGACTTTCAAAACCTGCCTGGATGCATTCCTGTGTAGAATACCCTAGAGGATCCTGCCTTGGCAGGGAGATTGGACTCGATGATCTCTGGAGGTCCCTTCCAATCTCTAAAGTCCTGGAATTCTGTGACTGGACCATGATCTTATATTTGACTGCAACAGCCTGCAGTGCAGCAAGCGTTACACAACAAAAACTTTGATGTTCAGTCTCAGAGTAATACCAAGCACGAGTTTTTCAGTAACTGCAACAGAAATGCCATATAAGGAGGCATTATCCCTTAGCAATTAATAAATAAACCATTTCAGCTTATGGAACCACTCACAAACCCCATACCAACCATTCTTACCGCTTCCTCAGCACGGTCACCTTTCGCAGTGAGATAGGTCACTCTGAACTGCTGAACATCGTAATCCAAAATGTCCCATATCACCCTCAAACTTGAGGTCGTTTCCTCATCTATAACAAGGTTTCTGATTCCTGTTCGAAAAACTTCAGCAAAAAAATAATTCAGCTAGTATTTTCTCAACTCCATTTATAGATTTAAGAACTTGTGGATTATCATCAGGTTAGCTGAAAGCTCTGCTGAAGTTACAGAGGATCTGCAGATCCATGGGAGGGCAAATCCATAAAGTTCAGTCATGCTTGGGCTCAATAACATTAAAACTTTTACTATTTAATAAAATAATTATTATTCTATACTGCCATTAACATATATTACCCCATCCTCAAAAAAAAGACTTAGTGCCTTGGTCCAACTGACTGGACAGGGTGATAGGTTGGACTAGATGATTGTGGAAGTGTGCTAGTTTGAAGCTAGCTAGAATGTTTTGGTGAGAAGAACTAGATTACAGGCTGTGAAAGAGAAACAAAGGTGATGTCTACTTCAGTTATAGGCTTGCTGAGATGTATAAGAGCAAGAATCCAAACATAGCTAAGGGAGTCGCTCTCTGCCTGAGCTCTAGGCTGCATTTTTCTCTCTAACCTCACTCTCCGTCTCTCTGCTTAATCCACCTGCTTCCTAATCCCCCTGGCCAACATCCATTCTTCCTTGGGGCACAAGGCAACGTCTGGCGTAAGGCAGGGGAGTGGGAGAAGGTGGAGGGGTGGTTGGGAGCCACTCCTGGGGAGTCAGGTTTCTGGGAGGGCTGTTGTGTTTCTGTATTACCTTTCACCTTATATATTTCTGTCTATAACTGTATATACTGTACATATCTGCTTGGATATTGTGCTGAGCTGTAAATATAAGCTTCATTCAAATTTCCAGAGTCGGTTGAGTCTAGTCTGGATGATTTCCAAAGTGTGGAGGGGTGCATATAACACCCAAACCATCACAGGAGGTCTCTTCCAACCTGGTTGATTTTATGACTTTATCATCTTCTTTGTTTAAATCACTCAGTTTATGGAGCTTTAGAATAACCAAAACTTCACAGCAGCTAGAACGCTACACAAGAGAAATAGCCCCACAACTTTGATCCTTAAAAGTCAGATTTCTAATTCCAAGGAAAACAAGCAGAATCCTCAAAACTAAGTAAAATAATTAAGCTTCCAAGCTTATGTTTATGGAGGGGGGGAAGGAAGAGAGAGATGTATTTTCCAAATTACTCTCTGTATTCCTATGTAGTATCACCAGTAGGATTCCGAGTCCCTAGGCTGTGTCATAGGTTGGCTCCACAACCACACATGGCACATGAAGAAAGATAGCCCCATAAAGTTGTTGCAGCTTTTGCTGTTGATGGCCCTTGCCTAGAGTCTACAGCTTCACAAGACCTGTCAGGGCAGTGTGCTGACCACATGGACCATCTGGTTCTGGTAATTTGACAGCTTCCTGCCCCTAGAATCAGGTGTACTCGTGGAGAGCCTTAGTTCTTTGTACTCATCATTTAAACTGTTGGTGTTTACTTCATTTACCTGCTGTGGTGGGCTTAGACGTTGTGCCACTGTTAGCAGTCACTGTGGTAGGTATTGCAGTAGTCCATCCAACTGAAAAACAATACTCAGTTCACTAACAATTCAACAAATCATGGAAGCCTTCACAACGAAACAATGTGCTCACACCTACAGGTATCCCACACACTTCAGGCATTTCAGAGACTAGAAGGGAACCATTCATTTAGTTTACTTCAGGCACATATTTGCAGGATTAGAACTCAGATCTACAGATAAAACATAATTAACTGTACCATTAAAGAAAAATGCACACAATTTCCCACAGTTCTGTCTGAACTATGCATGATGACATCTGTTCTGACTACTTGTTAGGGTTGCCTAATTAGTTAAATTGAAAGCTTTCTAAGGATGCTTTACTTCAAGTCAAAAACAGAAGGTGTGCTCAGCAATATAGGGTAATACCAGCTAGGAGCAGGTGCTGATCTGTTGGAAGGTAGGAGAGCCCTGCAGAGGGACCCAGACAGGCTGGGTGGGTGGGCAGAGGCCAAGGGGATGAGTGCAGAACTTTGGCCACAACAACCCCAAGCAATGCTAAAGGCTGCAGACAGAGTTGCTGAGAGCAGCCAGGGAGAAAGGGACCTGGGATACTGGTAGATAGTAGCTGAAGATGAGCCAGCAGTGTGCCCAAGTGGCCAAGAGAGCCAATGGCATCCTGGCCTGCATCAGGAACAGTGTGGCCAGTAGGACAAGGGAGGTTATTCATCCCCTGTACTCAACACTGGTCAGGCCACACCTTGAGTCCTGTGTCCATTTCTGGGTCCCTCAATTCAAGAGAGATGTTGAGGTTCTGGAACGTATCCAGAGAAGGGCAATGGAGCTGGTGAGAGGCCTGGAACAGAAACCCTATGAGGAGAGGCTGAAGGAGCTGGGGTTGTTTAGACTGGAGAAGAGGAGGCTCAGGGGTGACCTCATTGCTGTCTACAACTACCTGAAGGGAGGTTGTAGCCAGGTGCGAATTGGTCTCTTCTCTCAGGCAACCAGGAACAGAACAAGGGGACACAGTCTCAAGTTGTGCCAGGGGGAAGTATAGGCTGGATGTTAGGAGGAAGTTCTTCACAGAGAGTGACTGGCATTGGAATGGGCTGCCCAGGGAGGTGGTGGAGTCACCATCCCTGGAGGTGTTCAAGAGAAGACTGGATGAGGCATTCGGTGCCATGGTCTAGTTGACTGGCTAGGGCTGGGTGCTAGGTTGGACTGGATGATCTTGGAGGTCTCTTCCAACCTGGCTGATTCTATGATTCTATGATCATCCAGATGGGTAAGGGCTTCTCATCTTAACAGAAAGTTCAAGACTAAGCCTGCAATTAAATTACTAAGAATTAAATATTTTTTTTTTAATTTGCACATGACCAATATATTTGTTCACTTAGCCAAGTCACTATTCATAAAAAAGCAATGGATAAAGCAATCTACCAATGCTGACTACAGTTTCAAATACAAACTGCAAAATACACTGCAAATAATTTTAAAGGTTTTTTTCTTGTCACTTCCATGTTATTATCACAAGATGCCTGCATAGGGTTCTTGGACCACAATTTCACCCAAGAATTAATTCAACTTTAGTGAGTAGAAATTACATAAATAGGAAAGAAAGTTCATACTCCAAATGCCAAACATCTTAAATGAAATCCTTAAAAATTATTTACTTTAAAACATTTAACTCGCCCCTAAAATCTAATATATCTCCTCATAAGGAAGCCTGCTCAAAGATCAAATACTAATATATGTTCTCATAAGGAATCCTGTCCAAAGATCAAATACTAATATATCTTCTCATAAGGAAGCCTGTTCAAAGATCAAATACTAATATAGCTCCTCATAAGGAATCTTGCTCAAAGATCAAATACTAATGTATCTTCTCATGAGGAATCCTGCTCAAAGATCAAATACTAATATATCTCCTCATAAGGAAGCCTGCTCAAAGATCAAATATTAATGTATCTTCTCATGAGGAAACCTGCTCAAAGATCAAATACTAATATATCTCCTCATAAGGAATCTTGCTCAAAGATCAAATATTAATGTATCTTCTCATGAGGAATCTTGTTCAAAGATCAAATACTGAAATGTAAGATGGAAGACGTAGGTTGGATTGGATGATCTTGGAGGTCTCTTCCAACCTGGTTGATTCTATGATAAGTATATCTTACCAGCTCCAAAGGTTATTAATACCACAGCTCAGACACAAAGCCAAAGCATCATTTTGATTCAATGCTGTCTGTCACATAATATGAAATAAGTAACAAATGCAGTCAGCAAAGCCCTGCTGCTACACCACCACATTCTTCAGTATTAAAGCTAAGCAAAGATGGACAATATTTTAAAGGTATGACATATGCATTAAATTTAAATCTCACTTAAACATCTCTAAAAATTACAATCAAGACTTTAGTCTTACATGTAGCTCCAAGAACAGCAACAATTTCACTTTCACTGTCATCATCAAAAACTGCAAGCAAAGAGACTTCATATTCCGTGTTGGGCAACAAACCCTCAATGACATAACTGTCTGTGTCTCCATTTATGACAACCTAAGCAACACAGCAAAATCAAAGAAAATTAGTTATGTGTTTGATTGCTTTATATGAATTGACTGAAATGAGAAAAGGAAAATGGATTCTCCTTTAAAATACAGGAAACTTACACTCGGATCTGCCCAAAGAATTTATTAGCTATGTCAACATAAAAAGTATCCCCAAGTGCAACTGCAAAACAAACAAAAAAACAACTCAAGAATATTTTTCAAGTATTTATCATTTGGTGGCCAGCTTGATTATTTTAATGTACAGCTTTATAATTTCACCCACAATTAATTAACTGCTGGAGGTGACCACAGGCATTTCATTTGAAAATCACTACAATTCAAATCCTTCATCAATGAAAGCAACATTACATGGTAGATTAACTCCCACTCATATTTTGGCCATTCAAACATTGTTACAACAAATGTATTCAGCATCTCCACAGCCTTGCCAAATGCTGTTTCAACACCAGAATAATAATCCAAGTGATGGTACCAAGTATCTGCATGCAGCTTCAAAGAATGTTTGTTGCAGAGTTGAGGATTAGGGGTGATGTGCTGGTGAGAAGTTTTCTGTAGAGTGTGAAGTTTTAAAACAATAATTTTCCTTATTTTCACATGTGAGAACAGCAAAACATTCATATGTGCAATGTTAACTGTAAGTAGAAGGTTTCACTTTAGATTTTCATGTTTAATTTATTGGAAGGGATCAATGGAACCTGAGAGGTAATTCTGGTGAAATAGACTAAACTAATTTTGGAAAGAGTGTTTAGGTTACAGACAGATACTAGAATAAAACAAACTTCCTCTAGGTTGGCACTAGAAAGTTATGAAAAGGTGGCCACTGTACACACAGAATCAAAGTACGACCCATAACAGAAATCAAACTAGAGGCGTGTGCTGCATCAAACCTATGACAGCAGTCAGCAGAACAGGACTCACACTGCTCTTTTAATTGCAATAGGAGGTATCCTGAGCTGGTCCTGGGAAAAAGAACCATCAAACAATCACAGACCTTCTGAACTCAGATACAGAAAACAAAAGCAGAAAGAACTTTAAACTGGGACATGCCTTCTACAGCCATTAAGTAATGAATTAGGTACCTCACACTGCACACTTTCTAGAAGATATTTTCTTGGGGAAATTTCAGAAAGAAGATTGAGTGAGTCTAGTGTAAGTAGATACAAGTTATTGCTTCCTTTCCAATTCCCCAGAGCCTCTATTCATGCATCAAGTCACTCTAAAACATCTATACATAGTTATTATTTCATACACCTTTGGCATACTTTCTGAAGCATCACCTCCATTGCCCTCCACTCTCTGCTAATTTAGTCCACAGAGAAGATTACAGAAAAAGAACACAAATTTCTGAACTTTCAAGTGGAGAGGACAAATGACAAGCACATAACAGCATACATCCTCTACCCAGAAATAAAAGGTCACTCTTTAGTTTAGTCTGGTTTTCTAGTATTAACACAGCACTAAATGCTTCTCACCCCTCAGCAATATGGGTGAAGTAAGCCAAGAGCTGTTTAATTCTCAACCACCACCTACTGACCCCAGTCAGCTAATTGGCAAGTTGGGTCTTGGGAGAAAGACAGAGGGAGTGCATGTCATTTCTCTGCATGACTGATCACTTAGCTGGGAAAGAAGTTTAAAAAAGCAGCAGCCTGGAGATATTGTGCTATCCTAGGCATGACCCCATTAGAAAGGTCATGCAAGGAGAATAAGAAAGCAGCTGGGGTATTTTTAATATATCAGTGTACTATTAGGGCCTCCAGTGAACACAATGAATAAGTGGAACCTTAACACTTTGAGTACTTCTTCATCATTGACTCCCATACTCAAAGAACACAAACAACATAAATCTTACTTTAAAACACACATAGTTTAAAGGGATTCGCTGACAATTACTTGCTGGAACTTAAACCTTAAACTGAAACAAATCAGTACTGGTTTGAGTTTGGTTTAGAGAGATTTGCAGTGCAGCAGATTTTTCTGTAAATCCATCTGCCATATTTAATTGTCCAAAGTCCTCAAAATCAAATTCTCTCTTCCACTTTACACCCTCTGATAATCAAGACAACTCACCTCTTCAGCTTCCCCACCATCCAGAGGAATCCATGCCAATCTGTAAAAAGCAATATCTGACGAGGTGGGCTTCCAGCTGACCCTAAAACTCTCTGTTGATGCTTCATCGATTTCCAAATGCTGGGGAGCTGGAACTCTTTCTGCAAAGTATTATGCAAAACGAAAGTGAGAGCAGTTTATTCTCTTTGATTTGTATACATGGCAATGTCAAGCATGTACCATTTTGCTTGTGGCATGTTACAAACAGCATTAAGAGGGGCACCACATAATTCTTTGCACACTTATTAGTACTTTAGAATGGCTGACTTAAGAAATGAACCTTAACCACACAAATGTTTTCCTGATGTCAAGGGATTTCTCCCATGAGGATGCAAGTGGCTCAATAATAATGGAGCAAAGAAGTTGAAAATTCCAATGAAAATAACAGAAAGCATTCCATGTATCTGAATTCACAGCCAGAGACACTTGCTGTTACTGGTATTACTTTCCAGTAAAGGTCTTACTTTCCAGTAAAGTAAGAGCATAAAAATCCTTACTGGAAAGCCTTCAAAAGTTCAGCAATACTCACTTGTGGTAAAGCTGCCAGTAAGTGGCTCAGATTGTCCTCCATCATACAGGGAGAAAATAGCAACAGTATACTCTGTAAGAGATGTCAGACTGTCTAAAGTATGGGTTGAAACACGACCAACTTCCACCTAGAGAAAGCATAATTTGCAGTAAGTATTGATGATACACTTTACATTATCAGTGTCTTAGATTCTGCTAGGTAATAATGACATGGAAAGACAATTTCATCTCGTTAGGAGAGAAAGCCCATAAAAATATGAACATGTATAAATTCAGGGCCACAAAAGCTCACAAAATAAATTACAATAGACTGGAGAAATGTAATATTGTTTATGAGAAACTGCAGGACAGGAGAATTCAGCCTTAGTAAGCCTAACTCAGTAGCTAACGCATCAGCACTGCATGTGAAGGAATTTTTGGGCTATTGAATCCAGTCCCTTTTCATGGATAATAACTGCATAAAACATTATGTTTAACATCTGTCAAGAGACAAGATGACAGTTTCATCAGGTCACCATTCAGAGTAAAGGTAACATGACTTTGCCAGGGATATAAAACTGAAGGCAGTATAAGTTGACAGTCTATCAGTCCAATTACTCTGTGTTGTTAGCTCAGCAGCAGGGTAAATGCTGCTAGTGCAGAGCAAACAAAAAAATGTACCTGTTCTTTGAACAGACCTAAAAGAAAAGTTAAGAGGTAGATAAAAACTTACTGAACTCCTACACTATAAACTGCATTTCTATAAGCCTGCAATGTTCTTGTATCAGTGTGCTGAGTATAGTCAGACATACTACCTATATTAAGGGTAATAAATAGAAATAAGTTGACATCTTCCTAATTTTAAGGGACCTAACAGAAAGACACAAAATATTGCAGAGGCATGCATGCTTCTAAACTCAGGAACACTTTCCTCAGGTTTAATACATATATTCCACCATGTACAGATGAAGGTCCCAGCATAGAATCACAGAATGTTAAGGGTTGGAAGAGACCTCCAGAGACCCCAACCCCCTTGCCAAAGCAGAATCACCCAAGGCAGGCCACACAGGAACACATCCAGAAGGGTCTTCAAAGTCTCCAGAAAAGGAGCCTCCTGCTGCTAAAAAAGCTATTATAAAGCATCTTTCATAACATGGTATGACTAAATATAGCATAAGTAAATTATTAAATGCAGGAGACTAAGTTAGAACACCTTGGTATTACTTCATCATTCTGTTCAAGCCAAATCTTATTTCTAGGAATTTTTTTTTTATATATATATATATATGGGGGGTGTGTGTGTGTGTATATATATATATAATTTAAGCAATAAATGTTTAGAAAATGTGGCAAAGCCTTTATCCAATCTTCTTGAATGAGCTTGGGTCTGACATGATAAATCGACAGTGTCATTATATGGCCTGAAACAAGGCTAAATATTTCCACATCATACATGTAGTTTAGATCCTACACCTACACACCATTGTTCACTTGAGTAGCCTCCTTGATTTTATATGCATCAGCAACGACTGCTCTGGTAGGTAAGAAGTTCAGAGTACTGTCGTCCCCCCCCCACAGGATCCACTCCAAACATATGTCCGCTACTAAGCAAACCCTTACTTGCACTATGTTTCAGAATTCTCTAGCAAATCTTTTGTTACAGCTTGCAAAAGAGCTTTTGTTTATAAAAGTTACCCTTAAGAATTGCAGAAGTTTTAGGAGGCCTGAGATTGGTAAGGGGAAGAGAGATGCTCAAAAAATTACCTCATTGGTTTCAGTTCCATCTGTTTTAACATACATAATGCGATAGCCATTGACATTTTTGGAAGCAGGATCCCATGTTAACTTAGCACTACTGTGTCCAACATCAGAAAATTTCAAGTTTGCAGGAGGACTTAGAGGCACTTGAAAAGGGAAGAGATAAAAATTATTAAGGTTTTAACTGTGAAATAGTTTGGGTCTTGCAAATAAATGTCATAGAATCATAGAATCAACCAGGTTGGAAGAGACCTCCAAGATCATCTAGTCCAACCTAGCACCCAGCCCTAGCCAGTCAACTAGACCATGGCACTAAGTGCCTCCTCCAGCCTCTTCTTGAAGACGTCCAGGGACGGTGCCTCCACCACCTCCCTGGGCAGCCCATTCCAATGCCAATCACTCTCTCTGCCAACAACTTCCTCCTAACATCCAGCCTATAACTACGCCGGCACAACTTGAGACTGTGTCCCCTTGTTCTATTGCTGGTTGCCTGGGAGAAGAGACCAACATTTCTATCACTAATATTTATACTAAAAGCCCTACATCAAGAAAGCCACACAAGTACTTAAAGGCAGGTAAAATGACTCTTTGCTGAACCAGTCTTGTTAAATGCACCTCTACTAACACTGAAAAAGAAATTTCATTATTGTTCATACTAGATATTAGAGCAAGATCTACACAAGACTTGCAATAAATTTGTGTTTATACTTCTCAAATTGATTTAATTCAACTTGGTCTTTTCCATGAGTATCCCAGCAAATAAAAATGTCAGGCAGGACTGTGGTAGTTCAGCAAAAAATAAAATTCAAATCTGAATCCTGAAAGTCCCTGACACAAGGATAAGTTCACATAAAAAGTGTTAACCATCACAGAAGTTCTCCAGAGATGCTTTGTTGTGGGGGTTTTTACCTCTCTTTAACCTTTTCTCTTTCATTGCAGAAAGAAACTCTTTCTCAACAGCAATCTTGGTTAAAGTCATATAATATATATACTATATATTCTCTGACTATGAAGAGCTGAAGGAAAATTAGGTCATGCAAGAGAGAGTCTCAGATTGCATCCACTTTTCTGTCACACAAAAGAAAGCAATTTGTGCTGTCTGTTACTCTCAGCAGAAGGTTCTATATTAACCAAACATCTGCTGATTTTCTCTGAACTGGAAACCTTTCTCTATCTGTCCTGTCTTCACACACACACACTCTTCACCAATCCATGTGGATAGATAAAAATCAGCACTTCAGAAGCTGCTTCCCTCACACAAACACCTAAGAAAAAGCAGAAGACAACCCCCCATATATTCTGTGGAATCTTTTACCAGCTCATATATCAACTCAAGAGTCTGTAAGCAAACACCTAACCAGCTTAGGAACAGTCAAATCAACTTGGCTATGAGGAAAAAGAAGACAGGAACACACTGGAATTGTATTAGATGGGTTTGCCACACTTTCTGGCATTCAGTGTATTTCTCTGAGTCTACTGAAGGGAGTATCACGTGCTGGCTTTCCTTTCTACTTTCTGTCAGCCACGGAATGCACTTCATTTCATCATCCAGGCAATACCACAACATGCTTCATTTTCAGCTCTTTCCTTCTGGAACCAACCCCTGGCAACACTGCTTCCAAGCAGACAGACAGTCTTGATGCCAGGGTTACATGATATTTGCAGTCAGTCTTGGATAAGTCACGGCCCCAGAAAGAAACCCCAGCCTAGAGCGAGCTTGCTGATCGTGCCTCTGTTTGGCAGAGAGAAAGGTTTCACTACAGTAACTGAGATGATACAGTGTAGAATAATTTTATTTACTAACTAGAGAACATCAGATACTACACATAATACTGTAACAAATCAGGTAGATCACTGCCAAGCAGATACATGCTCCAGGAGAAAAAAATACTAAGTAGCCTATTCATTAGCTGGTAGCCAGAAATAATCACATGGGGGAGGTGTGTGTGTCTGTAAAAAAAACAAAACTAAACAACAACTTCATATTAGCTTGAAACTGAATCCAGACAGGGAAGACATTACCACTGAACATGTGGGACAGGTGTTCTCACCCACAGGTTGCTTTCCTCCCAGACACCCTCACTGTCTGGTCAATCAAAGCCTACCAGAAGAGGGCTCATTGGAATAGCTGCTTAGGAAAAAGTTAGAAGCACTATTCCTTCATATTACACTGCTAAAGACCAGTCAGAGTTGGCTGAGTCACCCCATAAATAAATGAAGGTTGCAGGTTTTTTTCATTCTGGCCTGGTAACAGCAGTGATGATAGGCTGACTAATACGTGTCACTAGCTGTGATGTGTGATCAAACACTGCAGTTGCTCAGCTTGTGTCAATGTATCTGGAATTTGCATGGGATGTTCCTTTCAGTATGTCAGCCAGGTTTAGTGCTGTGGCAGCCTTAAAGATCATATGATGTGAAGTGAATTCAAGCTGGCAAAATCATAAACTACTGTTTAGGATAAATGAAAACCAGATACTGAGCAGATAATGATCAAAAGCAAGCAGGAGGAAAAAGAAGTAAGAGACTGAAAAAGTAGACAATGAGCCAAAGATTGTACTCTCCAAGAGTCTTCTACACCAATTTCAAGTTCACAAACATGCCCAAATTGCAGCAGTTCACTATTGGCATTTGTCTGTCTACAGCTGTCCTCTCTGAGATAACCCAGTTTGAACAGCATGCCTAAAATTTTTCACACCATTTACTTGATCACCCTAGAATGACACAAACTCCTGGCTGGAAAAGGCCTCAAGATCACCAAGCCCAGCCATAACCTAACATCTCCCTGTACACAACTGTTAGACCATGTTCCTAAGCACCTCATCCAAATGTATTTTAAATACCTCCAGGGATGGTGACTCCACCACTCCCTGAGCAGCCAGGCAATTGCTTATTTTCATACTCTGAATTTCTCTCATCTATTAAATGCAAGTCACTTTCACACTGGTTTATCCATTCCAGGACCACAAAACTAGAGGAAACGGTCAGTCCACTACTGAGAGCAAGAAAGATGTCACTGAATGCAGTCCCAGAAATATCCCAGCAGCACAACAACTTATTTTCAGTTCCTTTGTCTTCTAAATGTTGAGGCTGTTTAGAGAGCTGACATACAGTGCTGTGTACAGTTAGCAAAGGACAGAATTTAGCTGGCAAAATTCTTGCTGCTTATTAAAAACACACCATCTATCATGAGTGCACAGGCGCATTCCAACTCTTCATTTACCAGATGTTAGGCAGCAGGAGTTGGACAGAAATCTTCTCTTTGCTTCTTTTCCATCTGTACTACTACTTAGCCAGAGGAATGAACTTCATCTGAGTAGACTCCCACACACAGTCATTTCTTTGGCTACAGTAGGCTAGACAGTCTCAATTTCGCTCTGCATGGTGATCTTCATTCACCTTCAGCAAGTTTAGCAAACCATCAGCAGTTCCAGCAAGACCAAAAGGGATATTCATAGTACCACTACCAAAGAATTAAGTGCACAATCTGTTTCCAAAACCAAGCTATTTTGTAGCAACTCATATCCTCAGCCTCTCTAAACTGAGTACTTGTACTGAGAAACTGCCATACGATTAAGGCTTTGCCCTATGGACTACTCTAATCAGATTTTTAAATCATATGTCCATTCTAATATGTGCAAAGACCATTTTGAAGTTTTATTAACACTGGATACAGATAAGTGTTACCTACGTGTCGTTTCTTGTCCTGTAAGGGGATCACTAGCTTCTTCTCCAAACATGGCATAAACTGTGACTGTATATTCTGTATTTGGCAATAGTCCATCCAGTACAAGGTCTGTTGAGGCCTCCCCAATTTTTATCTAAAAAAGTCATGAATAGAAAAGACACATTATTTCTGAATCAGCTCATGATGGGGGAGCATACTACTTACACACTCGGAATTAGATATATGATGAAATGCTCTGCTAAGCATTTGTCTGCTACTGTGCCTGCAGCACTTAGGCCAAGTGCTATTTGGGGATTTTACACAATAATCAGAAGAACAAAAGTATCAAAACCCCAGAAGTCAGCACGCAGGTAAAGGGGACTTTAAAAGTAACTAGTTGTGTAACAATGACAAAATAGTCTTCCCTAGAATGCACAGCTACTATAAGGCCTTTTAATTCTCAGATACACTTTGTTTTATCTTCAGTCATAAAACTGAAAGTCATAGGAGGAATTGGTCTCTGTGAACATCAAGGCTCAAATCTGTTGCTATTTGAGGTGCCCATCATTTTCCTTCTCCACCTCTTCACCAAGAGGCACATTAATGTGGACTGACTTATCTACTCAGGAAAAAAAAAAACAACAGAAACTTTATTGTGGGTAAAGTTCAGTCCTCCTGAACCAAGTATGCTCAGGGAAGCATGTTTTTAACAGCCACTCACTGAGGAGAGAGCACAAGTCTATGCGAGCTTTCAGTAGCTTCCTACACTCTCCACAAGTTTACATGCCCCTGCCTGCTCCTTTGTATTCCTGCTTGAACAGAAATGATGTATGCAATCTTAGTTCCACACACAGAGACTCGAGCAGAAAAACTTTTAAACTCTATACCAAAAGCTACTCTTTTAGTGACAGAAGACTGGACTTTACCTTGTCCAATCTGCTTCTCTTTCTCCAAGTATATCCTAAAAATAGCTTCTGATGGAAGCCATTATTTTAAAACTTAAAAATAAAAGCTGAATAGCACTAAAATCAGTAAATATCACACTTTTCTTTACTTTCAAAGGTCCTCTGATAACACATTTAGAAAATATCTTAGTTTTACTTAGTTTCTCAAGTATATATCTTAGTTTTACTTAGTTTCTTATCCAGTGTCAGTTTTATATGATGATACAAGTATCATCTCAAATGCCATTTCAAAACAGTCACTTTAATTCTGCTGAAATTGTTGCTTTTTTTATGGTAGTGATATATTAATCAACTGGCATTTAACACTTAATAGTCTGTAACACATACAGCAATTAAGGAAGTCATGGAAAAGAAACCCCAAGGTATTTGCTGATCAGGTTTGAGGTTAAAGGCCAGGTACCAGTTTATTCCTTAACATTTATATGATTTAAATAATGGCTATTCAAACAAAAGCACAATACATCACCTCCTTCTCATCTGCTGCCAGTCCTTCTGTGAGAGGAGCATATAGGATCATGTAACCTGTGGCACCTGCTACTCCCTTCCACTTTGCTCGCATGCTGCTCTGGGACACGTTGTACAACTGCAAATCTGATGCCACTGGCAAGGCAACTGCAATGCAACAAGAGACAGACCTTTCAGATTGTCTCACCTAAACAAACAACTAGTTTTCAAAATGGTTTATTTTAGCCCAGGAAATACAAGGGAATACAGCTATCTCAGACATGGAAGTGCTGTGTGCATGCCACACTTCCAAAGAGCTGATCAGTACCTAACAGAAGGCAGAACTAGGGAAACAAGGAAATGATGACCTACCCAAGTCTTACACCAGGGCAGAGTTTAACCCCTTACAAAGCATTTCAGCTGTTCTCCTAAATGGCTCTGACCATTTCAAGTAAAGGATTTGTGTTCTTTAGGCACCAAATTCCTCTGTTCAGATATCCCCCTTCCCTCTCTCTGCTGTGCAGGAGCATGGCCACTCGTTATCAAACACCAGGCATGGCTGCTATTAGAAACAAGTAGCAGTCCCCAGAGTCAGGTCTTCACTCGCAATAATTCCCAAGTGCCAGTCTACTCCAGTCTCCCGCCTCAGAGCTCCACTCAGACCTCTGACACCTACAGAAAGTACATGTTGAGACATTGTGAAGGCAGTTTCTGCCACATTATCTCATTGCTGCTCAAACTGCCCAAGGATGACAAGAGACAGTATCCATTAGCTGTCATTTCCCTTCTTTTGATTCTAAAAATCCACAAGAAAAGAATCCTCTAACTCGAACATATGATTCACGCTTTTAACTCTCAACAGGAACTCTTAGGTACTTTGGCAATATACATAATAATTAACAATGAAGAGATTGGAAATTAATCAAGATGCAGTTTTCTACTGGAATTTTCAGTGGATGAGCTCAAATTTTCAAATATAAATATCCAGCAGATAATGCAGATTTGTATCTTGGACATTTATCAGACAATCCCAACAGTCTGGTAAAACAAAGCTAAATTAAACCTACTAAAAATAACAAGTGGAATAAACTATAACAGATAAAAATATATTTGCATCAAATTAAAATGTAAATGCATTTAGTATGTATTTCAAGCTCAAAGTGACTATTAAATCAGAAAGCATTGTAATCATTATGCACCTTGAACATATTTATTTAGATTTCACATACCTGTAAGCTATTTATAATGTTCTATGTCAGTTATTGTGATTGGTGACTATTTTAATCTGCCAAGTATGTCAGAAAAAAAGCAGGAATCTGAGCTACAATTTTCCATACTTTTCCATTAGGATAGTAAAAAATACTTTCAAACTGCAGGCATTTTAGCATGTGGAGTGATTAATACTTGTACACGACAGACTATTACTTCCAACACACTATCAGAGACAGCTGCATGAAATACTTGACGCTGCACGACCTTGGGGTGTGATCTGATCAGATCTCAGAAAGCCAGCAGGGATGGACTCTGTCAGAACTTGACTAGGTGACTTCAAAGGCATACCAGGTGCACTACAAAAACAATCCTGTTGGCTCAGTATGGGACTGTTCTCTGCCTCAATAAGTTAAACAGGTCCTAACACCATGTCATGGAGTATAATGTGGCTGGAGATGACATTTTGGGAATTTGGGACTAGAACAGAAATCTTAAATGATTTTGTATGATCCTATTTTATTTTCTTTTCAGACTGGGAAGACTAGCACTGACACAGAATCAAAGAACCACTGAGGATGAAAGGCACTTCTTGAGACAGTGTAACTTCCCTGTTCCACCAGTGGCAGCTGAAGTAGGCTGCTCAGGACCGCATGTGATCAAGTTTTAACTAACTCAAGAGATGCAGACACCACAACCTCACTGAATGACCTATTCCAGTGTCATCTTCTGCTGAGATTTAGTTTCATGTTGTTACTTTAATGTGTGTCTATTGATTATTGTCCTGTCAGTATGCACCACAGAGAAGAGCCCAGCTGCTGGAGTTGGACTCAGTGATTTCTTTGGGTCCATTCCAACCCCTGACATCCTGTGAACTCTCTTCTTCATTTCCCCCCATCAGTGATTTTCACACTCATCAGTGCTGAGCAGAGGGCAAAAATCACCTCCCTCAATTTTCTAGCTGTCCTTCTCTAGTGCTTTTGTCCTTTGTGACAAGGGTGCACTGGTGGCTCACAGTGAACTTGGTGTTTACTAAGATGCACAGCATTCTTCCTCCCTAGGGGAAGGAGGCCTTTGCACTTCGCCTTGTTGAACTGCATGAGGTCAAACATGTTTTCCCCTTCATATATTCATGCTGACTACTTTTCATCTCCTTGTCCTTTATGTAATTGAAAAATGGTTTCAGGGATTAGTTGCTCCATTGCCTTCCCATGTATGAGGTGAAAATGATCAGTCAGTAATTCCCTATCTACTAATGTAGTGTTTGACACTATCAACTTCAAAGTTGGCAGATGAAAACTTTATCAATGTTTAGATATCCACAGACCATTTGAATTTAGGAATTTAGCCCAAAGTTAATTTAAACAAAAATTGATTTAAGTAAAATTCATTATAAGAAGCTATATTGAAGAAGTCTCCCTTCTGTATGCTTACACAGCATGATTAAACACAGACAGTTACACCTGGAACAAACATAACAAGTGTACTCACGCGTAGTTTCAGTTCCACGGAGGCCCTCACTGGCAGCATTTGAGTATATAGCAAAGACAGCTATCTGGTATTCAGTTAAGGACATCAGGTTTTTCAGAACTGCTGTTGATGAGCTTCCATCTACCACAACCTGTTTAGAAGAAAATATAACTAAATGCATATAAAGCAAACTAACCATATTACCATCAAGTCAGTCAAACCCCCACTCAAGCAATTTGTACACTGACAACTAAGAATTGATGTACATCGAATTTTGCTACCATATACAGCAACCACATCCATAATCAAAATGTTTAGCTGCTATAATCAGCCACTTAGAAGAAAAGAATTGCTTAGATAAAGTGGATGGAATACTGTTAGGAGTGTACACTAAGGCCTTTTTGATGTAATTAATCTACTACAAAATCATAGAATGGTTTAAGTTGGAAGGGACCTCCAAGATCATCCAGTTCCAACCCCCCACCATAGGCAGGGATACCTCCCACTAGAACAGGTTGCTCAAAACCTCATCATAAATATTACTTTAGTACTACATACACTACATAAATAGTATTTCAAACTGACATTAATACATATCCACATTAAACATGCTTCCAGTACAAAAAGTAATAAAATATGTCCTTAGTTAAATTCTTTTCCTATTCTGCCTTTCCTTTCAATTTTGCAAGCTGGCAGCAGAGGCCAAAAGCTTGTTCCATTGTTTTTTATTTTCCCATCTCCAAAATGTCTAAGTCCTGTTCAACTAAACACCTCAGTCCAGTTCTCAATGACCAGTTGTAAGCATCCTAAAATACACACCTATATCATCTCCCTTTTAATTTTCTTGGGTGTGAAAATGTGGATTACCATCAGCTCCTATCTCTTATGTTCTTGTAAATAGAAGTCTCTAGGACTGGTTCAAGATATGGGTAAACAAAGGCAGTTCACCCAACCCCCAAAAATGCTCACAGCATACTATTATACTATACTACTACTATGTAGTAGAAAAGCAGCCTGATTACTACCAAACATTCACCAGCATTCAACGTGGCTGTATCTCCTTTCTGTAGTGGACTTCAGAGCTCACACAGGGAATTTCAGGACAGATATAAATAAGACCATTGGTTTTCTGTCTGGTTAGTTCTTGCTGCTGTATTAAACATTTTTGGGATGCTTTTCCCCCGTTACCTCTTCTGGTTGCCCTCCTCGAGAGGGGTAGTACACAACTCTGTATTTTTCCACTTTGCCTGGTGCATGGGTCCAGCTAACCCGGAATCCTCTAGCCGTTACCTCAGATGTGACCAAATCTGAAGGAGCTCCAAGTGAAGCAGCAATTGTTCCTAAGTTAGAGACAACACAATTTTCATATTCCCTTCTGCAAAGTAATTATTTGGTTTGTTGTATTTGCTGAAGCCCCAAAGATGGCTCCTCATAAAAATAAAGTCACTAGTTACTGCATTTAGGTCACTTTCAGTGAAAACAAAGAACTACTAATGACTATTACACATGGAGATTTTGCCAGAAATATGCCTCCATGATCTTTTATAAACATTTATATGAAAAAAAAATACATATACGTATATATAAAACTTAAGCCTTCCTGTCTTTCCTCACAGCACTCTTTTAAGCCCTTTGCTTCTGGTTTGCTGGGTTTTTTTGACTGCTTTCTTCCCAGTCACAAAAAGCATCCGAGAATACATGCAGCTGTGGTCAGCTGTGCTCCTCTGTAGGTTGGAAACTGATATGCTGCCTGTCAGCAGACTGAAGAGATATAGTGAAAGGTCATCTTCTCTGGCAACCATTCTTTTCCACAAAGATGTTTAATCTGTGTTTTTTCCACCCTCTCTCTCAGTTTCCCAACTGAGTGCTTATTCCCCCCCACAAACGAGACAAAGCTAATATTCTTTATTTCTTCCAGTTCCAAGTGAGTAAGAGGGAAAGGATGGAACAAAGCCTAAGACCCATTTTTTCATTGCACAGGTAGAAATGTGTGAAAGACAGCCTTCCTTATTGACTTACACATTACAAGGTTATTGAAATATCACAGCATATTTGTCATACTGCAAAATCACAAACGAAGCAAGAAAAGTAAAAACATACTCTACTCAGAGAAGGCTCTTTTATAGAGGAACATCTTTTCTAATGCTCTGAAATGCATTTTTTCACATGTATTAAATAAGAAAGAGAAAAAAAAAATCCATCATCAGGAAGAGGTAAAGCAGTCTTAATAGTTGTAAAAATGTCTGAGACAATAAAAAAAGTAATTTAGGAGATGGAAAGCACAGCACAAACAGAACAATTCAATCAGAGTGAATTTTTAGATCTTTTTGGTGCTACCAAATATCATAATATTTACCCTTACCAAAACAGAGCAAAGATCAAAAATATCAAAGCAAGCAAAAAAAGGTGTCAAGAAAAAATAACTTCTGTGACAATGTACTTTCTTGTGAGCAGAAGAAGATGAGCCAAGTACCAGAAGCCAGCTTAGAACTGGAAGTATTTGGAGTGAGATTTGTAGCTCTAAATCCATAAGAAGTTACATTGCATCTTGTGTCTTAATCACCTTTGATTTCCTTCTCCTGTTCTTCTACTCGTGAGCACACTGTTCTGGTAAGACCTTCAACAATGGTGTGCATGAAATTAAAGTCAGCAACATTGTAGACGTGTGTGCTGTCAGGTTCGGAGGCAATCTCTTTGAGCTCATTGATATCTGCATTCTTCACACCTTTCATTGGAAAGAAAACCAAATACAAAAATCTTATATGCACAGAGACTGATAAAAAAAAAATTACTAAACCCCATTTCTTTCTATTTCTTCTAATGACCAACCACAGACTGCTCTGCTGTTAAGATGTTACTTCAAGACATTAATTTCTACCAGTGTAAATGATCTATTTTCCACTGTACACTTTGAAATTCCAATTACAGCAGCAATGATTGGGACAATATTCTAAAGAAGATTTAAATTAATGATGAGACTTATCAGACACAGAGAGAAAAGAACCCTTCCTTCATGTAGAGGGCAACAAGTACAAATACACCGGAGTATAATGAGACACAATACATGAATATGGCAGAATACACACCAATAGCAAAGAGCTCAATGCCAGCATCTCGTAAGTTTTTAGCAGGAGGGATAACATCATCTTGGGACTTCCCATCAGTGATTAGTATACCAATTTTAGACACTCCAGGTCTTGCACCTGCTTCAGGCTTAAAGCTGTTTTCCAAAATGTAAGTTAAGGCAAGACCTATAAAAGGGGAACATTTTACAAGATTGCAAGAAGGAAAAATGTCTGTTAATTTACTAATACCATAGTGCTTGTCTTTCCACTCGATTTAAAACTCTGGAGAAACATTTTAAAGAAGAGTAAGTATAGAAGAATTTATTTATTTATTTATTGTAAGATTAAATTACAAAAAGTATTTTGAACCACAGAGAAGGTGACATTCATCTTTAACAGCCTTTTGATCAATGCATTTTAAACTGGATATGGAAACCAATCATCTTCCCATGAACACATTATCTTTCCTTTTCTACTCTCCAAAGCTGGAATATCAGGTCCCTTCTCTTTCTATCTACATTGCTTATGCAAAAACATAAGATCCAGATAGCTGAGTAAATCCCCATACCACATATAACCTTGCTTTCACTTGTTTGTTTGTGCTTACTAAATTAGAAGCTGAACAAAAGCCTACATAAAGCTATTGGTGAATCTGATTTTTGTAACTGCTGGTTATTTTGAAGGGAAGGAAGAACAACTCCTTGGGGCAAAGTAACACATTACAATGAGATCCTATCTGAAAACTCCCACAGCAAAGGTTCCCACCTACCTTTTTTCTAACATCCATATAAAATAATCATGATCATTTCCTACTTGCTGTCTCACAGCAATCTCATTCCTAGACTAGAGCCTTTCTGTCCTTTGTCCTACTGCAATCACCCCTACCAACACAAAGGCTGCTGCAGAAGAGAATGGAAATCTTTCTCCCCTTCCCTCTCTGCTAAAATGAAAAAGAAAAGAAAGGAAAAGGAAAAAAGAAAAGAAAATAAAAGGAGGGAATAAAAGATGGCAGCAATTTACTTTAAGCCACATCTGGGTCTTTGAATATATCATTCTCCTGGCAAGACAGACACTATTACTAAATGCTGCTTTGATGATGCTGGAATTATATGCAGTGAGCACGTTTTTCCCAGGTTGACAGGCACCCCCCATTTATCCATCCTTTAGTGTCTTCTGGGGCTTCACTGCTCTAACTACTGGAAGGTCAATGGAAATCTAAAAGCCCCAGGTGATCATCTGAAAAGTTACTATTGCCAGTTGTCAGATATGAAACAACATTCTTTCCTTCTCCAGAATAATGCTCTGTGCAGAAACATTATGAGTGGGTTTTACATTTTCTTTCTAGCAGCTAAAACACTTTCAGCACAAAAAGCCAGTGAAGCCAGAGAGTCAAGCACTGCAGAAAAAGACTTCTTTGATACTGGATAAAGCCATTAACAAGCTGCAAAAACTCTTTTTTTTTTTTTCACTATTCCTAACCAGCATTAACACTTCCTCTGTCTGTGCAGCAGAATATGTCTTTAAATAAAAGCCAAAAGCTACAGCTCACTGTACCTGTTAATGTGTTCCCTCCTTTATATGGCAGGTTACGGACTGCATCCAAAACAGCATCTTTGGTGCCATAGGCATTCAAATGCCATTCAATTCGGGGATCACCACTGTACTGAGCAAGCCCTAAGGAAAGTAAGGCAGTCCATTAGACAATAAAGCAGGGTTTTTATTCAGATATCTACACTTTATGCACTTGGTTACCCACAGTAAGCTTACCATAAGATTTGCTTCATGCTACAAAAACTGAATTGCTTTATGCCAAAAAAATAGTATAAAGTTGTTCTTAGTGGCAAGTCCTCAATTTAGTTTCTAAGCCTTTCTTTCAAGTGCAAAGGAAATTTAAGGAGGACTGCATGACTTGTCAGAGTTTTCTAAGATTCAATGTCTTTTTGAAAGACATTTAGTATGCTTTGAACAGAGTAAAATATAAGTAGCACACAGAAATAGTATTTAGGCCAGTTTAAATGAAAAAGCCATCCACTGGCATATTCTTCTTTCAAAAACTGAACAGCAAGGGTCTGATCTAATGCTGACTGAAGTTCATGTCCACGTCCAGAGTATCACAGTAACCTGGAATTAGCACTACAAACATTCCAGCAGGATTACTCTTATGGTAGAAGTGATAGTTCCAGGTAAGGATGAATCTTGCACAAATAACTATTAACTATCCTGAAATCATGAGTTTTCTATACTGCTACAGAATTATTAAGAAAAAAAACCATGGCACCTTACCTACTCTTGTTTTCTCAGATCCCACATTGAAAGCAGAAACCAGATTTTCCAGGAACAGTCGCACAAGCCTGAAATTGAATCTGCCAATACTCCAAGAACCATCTACCAATATGACAATATCTGCAATTGCTGGAGTTTTACAGGTAAACAGGCTTCCTGGAAATCATTAAAATAAAAACAAAATTGTTAATTTATTGTTAATTAAACAATAAAATTGTAACTCAGTGTATTTATACCTTCCTCTTTCCACTCAGCTTAATATTTAAAGCTTTCATCGACGGCCAAAGGGAGAAACAAGAAAAATCACTAAATCAACTCATACAGAACTCCATTTTTTGTCATTAAGCTGTTCAAAACTATGGTTGGAAGACCCATGAAAAAGAAAATACAGTACTTCTGAAAGATAAAATCATCTGTTGTTTAACACCATCAAACCAGCAGTTCATTTACATTCCCAAGAATGTACACACACAGTATATAGTTTGTGACAATTAGCTCCAGGTGTAGGCAACACAGAGAGCTACCCAGAGATGAAGACATCCAAAACAGTTACCAAGACTCCTTTTATAACCAATGTTGAAAAGCAGATGTTTCTATACATCTCAACAACTCTATAGTAAAACTTCTTCAGCTGCCATTGTAGACTTCTAAAGTTTTACAAGAGAACATCATCACCCTGGGAGTCTAGAGTAACACTAAAGGTCAGATGAATATGCTGTGTTAAACCTAAGCAGGAGATAGTCAATATAACAAAGGTAAAATGAAAAGACTGTGACATTCAGTCACAGTCTCTGTGATGACTGTCACCACATGAGGATTTAGTTTTACAGATACAGGCAAAACGACATGAAAACAAAAGAGCATTAAAAAGGCAACAGAAAGGACATGATGAGAACTAGTAGAGACGCAGGTTAGTAGTCTCTAAGGTTTATCTATCCAATGAGGGTATCAGAGGCAATGGGGGTAGAGATTAGGCAACAAAATTTAAAGATAAGCCAATAAGGTTTTTAGCAATACAGAATCATAAGAAATTAGGAAACCTAAACAAGTGTCTCACATGTAGTTCACAAAAATGACAGGAGGGGAATTAAGGAAAAAGCAAGAGGCTTCCACAACCTCAGACAGATTGCTGTCTCCCACAGAATTGGTGGTGCAACTGTAAAAGATTGCTGAAATAGTGGTTTCATACTATAGTAGAGGGAAAATGTATCAGTAATGAATGCAATACAGATATACCAAACAAGAGCTTATGCTTGAAGCTGATAACAAATTTGTCACAAGACCGTCTATATAATAACAATAGAAGCAGGGAAGCCAAAGCAAACATGTTAGTACCATGCACCACAAACCATTTAGGGATGAAAATCACGTCCCTGAATACTACAGAATACCTGCAATTAGGGAATCGAGTTGCAGTCCAACTTTTACTATCATTTTTTATCATCATTTTTCACTGTATAAATTTGTTGACAAAGGATACCAACACTTATGGTGATACAAACAGGAATCAAGCACATTGCTAGAAATGAACAGATTTTGAGCAAAGATGCTCAGCAAAGAGAAAGTAACTCAGAAAGAAATAATCAAAATGTTGTTGCCATTAGCTCACGAGTAGCTGTCCTGTTAGAAAGATAATAAACCACATGGTTAGCAACTTAAATCTTTAACACCATATTATTAATGACAATCTTTACATCAAAGACAAAATGAGAGTCTCCCAGGCAAAAGTAAACTGACATGCAAAAGGACTTCAAACAATTGGTAATAATTAAGAGTTCGATTAGTACTGGAGTGTAAATCCACTAAGCAAGAAACCCAAGCCATAAAGTTACAGTTAATGTCTTAAACATGTGCTAAAAATGTTTTTAGACGAGCAGGGAACATTTCCTACGTGCAGCTAGCAGTGTAGAGTAAGTTCTAAACACATGACAAAAATTCCACTTACAAAGATGCCAAAACAAATATTTTATTTTAGCTTTTACAGTACAAGACAATGCTATTTGAATTGGCAACATATTTTAATGTATAAACACTGGGGAACATTTAGTGAGCATCAGAAGAAATTATTTTAAAGTGGAAGATAAAGCTAAAGGAGGTCCAAATCTTTCTAACACTGAAGTCAATAGGAAAACTTGCCCTTGACTTCAGTGAGACAATCTGTTTAGTGGAACAGAACATATGAATTCACTAGTCACAGCAAAGCTCATGTTTTAAGTATCTTTGCCAAATGAACTACCTCTTAATCAGCCTACATTACTTGCAGTATTTGCCTTTCACCAACATGCAGTTCAATTGTGCCATTCTCATACTGGCCACAGTTAGCTTCTAAAGCTTCAAAAGAACTCTTGGCAAAGTAAAATGCTACTCAACACCAGTCAGAATGACAGAACTGGACCCCTGATTCACATCCAAGCAGCTGTATTATAGTGCAGATGTATCTTAATGCCGTCCCAACGGTTCAATCATACAGCCTAATAAAGTTAAGATTTGCATGGCTGTACATCCCTTCCCTGCCTCTCAAATCTTCTGCTCACTATGAATCCCAGGCAGTAACCTACCTCTTACCCATTTCAGATCAACAAGTTTTGCCTATAAATCTTCCTTAATCCTGCACTGATAGCTATGTGAATGAAACCTTTCATTTGTTTTAGCAAATCAAGTCAAACCCAAAGAATAAAGGAAACGGTAGCAGCACTCCTTTCAATATTTTATTTCCACGTCTTCAGATCAGTGCAAATAAATCATTCAATTTCTTTGTTGTTTTGTGTGTGTGTGTGTGTTTTAAAAACACATGCATGGTTTGATCCAAGATTGCACTGCCACGTCACTGAATGTGAAAATGTGATTCTTTCTTCGCAGATAGGAGATACTTGTTCAATCTTTTCTGCATAAAACATTTAGGGTTTGTTACTTCTGTACACCCACTATTTGCTTATGTTTTCTCCTTGTTGTACTTAATAGAATTGCAGAAAGTTCCCTAAAATGGAATAAACAACAGTGAGATATTAAGCAGAGTAACATGCCATATAGAAATCTTTAAAACCTGATAGGAACACAATGATTACATGACCCTAGTTTAAAAAGGTAGTCTAAATGACAGCATGGAGCACAGAATTTACAGACTCCACTGAAATGAGTCAATTTGCATTACCACTTCTAGTAAATGATTTTTCCTTACCACCACACAAAGTCATGAATCCCTATAGGGTTTGAAGATAATTTTGAACATTTCAACTATCTAAACCTAGCTTTAACAGGCAATTTTCTCAAAAATAATTCACAAAGGACAATGACATCATGTAATTCTACATTAAAAAAAATGACATCATGTAATTCCACATTAAGAAAAAAAGAGAAAGCTTTCAACACTCAGAGTTTTAACCCATTGCACATTTGCACGTTTCAACACTGCGATCAGTTTGTGCATCTTTTACTTGGACATCAAGAAAACAGCACTTAGAGAGAAGATATCACTTCCCTCTGAATTATACAATACTTACCAGTTGCAAGAGTAGGACTGTAGGGAGGAGACATGTTACCTAATTTTATATATATCTGGGAGGTCTCTTCCAACCTGCTTGATTCTATGATTCTAATATTTCCTAATGTTATATAGATAACATTATTCTTCTTCAAGTGCTGCATTCTACAACAAACAATAACCCAGGCTTGTGCTAGTTTGAAGCAGGGTAGAATGTTTTGGTGAGAAGAACTATATTATAGGCTGTGAAAGGAAACAATGGTGATGTCTATTTCCCTCAGAAGTCTCGCTAAGGAGTTTGGGAAGAAGAAATGAAAACATTAGATAACACTCTTGCCATTTTCTCTAACTCTGGCTTGGGCTGCTGACTGAGCTGCATCTCTTTAACACACCCTCCACTCACCTTTGCTTCTTAACCTCTTGGACAAACCTCTATTCTTCCTTGGGACTGGGGTAAGGTTGAGAGGGGTAGGGGGAAGGTGAGGGGTGGTTGAGAGTCCCTCTTGGGGACTCAGGTTTCTGGGAGCGGAGTTGTGTTTTCTGTATTACCTTTTACCTTGTATATCTCTGTATATAACTGTATGTGCTGTAAATATCTGCTTGTATATTGTGCTAGGTGTAAATAAATAGCTTCATTTATATTCCCAGAGACAGCTGAGTCTAGTCTGGGTGATTTCTAAAGTGTAGAGGGGTGGGGAACACCCAAACCATCACAAGGCTGTTATTTTTAGGTTAAGGGAAATGACAGAATTGCAAACATCCTAAGGTCAAAAAGAAAGTTGATAGATTTTACACCAGCAACTGTCCAGTGCATCCACATGTATTGCTGCACAACCATTGTAATGGGTGGAGTAGTTTGATAGGGAGAGACTAAAAAATTAATGGACCTTCTCTAACAAATTTACAATCTTTCCAGTGCTATTTTGGCAAAAGGAACTTGTCACTCTGCCAGGAAGCTATATGAGGAAAAAGGAGATAGGTCTGCTCATTTCTGTATATCACAAATGAAGGCATAGGATAAAAATTTCATCTCCAAAGGCACCAGCACACAACTAAAGGCTACCAGCAGTGTATTAAAACAAATCAATTGCACAAAACCTGCTTCAGTATTGCCAGTCACATCATCATCAAGAATTTTAGTTTCAGGAAAACATTTCAAAGAATAGCCATCATTGAAAGAATTTTGCAAATGAAGTTTCCTGCCTTTGACCCTTCAAGCCTGCAGACATTAAAGGTAATGCATGTTTGCAATCCTATCTGCAAGTGACACACCGCTATCAAGACTCATGTCAGAGCCTGGCTATGAGTGAAACCAATGATGGCAATGCTTGAAAATACGATTCAGAGGGAGCTTTCTGGGATAGAAGGAGAGTTGAGCCTGTAAAATGTGACCATTGAGATACCCCATTGAAGCAAATGGAGAGCAGAGTGAGGACTGAGGGGATCTCTGACAGGACAGGAGATGAAGAGATCAAAGCAGGGTCTCAAGGTCCTGTAAACAAGTGACCATCTCTCCCAAGGCTGCATTTTTGACTCATCACTGTACATCCACATGGGCATTCAGCGAGCAAGCAAGCAATGGTAAGAGACAGAAGTCTGACCACAAAAACCTACAAGGCTTACTTAGAGACAAATACAAAACTATGACTTTCAGATCTAGATTTTTAGATCTAGTTAGTACCACTACTCTTTGAAAGACAATGGGAGAAGCAGCAAATACAGAAACTGCCACCCAGGAGGATTCAGTGCCTTAGAAGCAGTTCAATTTGCATGCAGCTATGATACGTTTTGCAGAAACACATTTGATACTTTGCCTCCTTCTGGTATGAAACTGTTCTTATTTTCAAGAGCCAAAACACACAGTTCAGTTAGAAGTAGTTTAAGACTGTAATTCTTTCTCAGTCTGCAATATGTTGTTTCCTTTCTTAGTCCCTGTCACAGTGGAAAAGTCAGATAATGTATGTAGAAGAAGAAAAAAGTTCAAGTAGAGGTCAGTAATAATACAGTAGGAATGGAAGACTCATTCATGGGGTAACAAAGCACAAGAGGCAAGAAGCTTGATGACAGAAGCAAGTGAAAACTGCATTGTGAATAGAGCACGAATGAGAGAGAAAAGCCTGTCCTGCACAGTGACTGACAACACTAGAGCTGAGCAGATGCACCACTGAGGACAATATAAATCTACATCACTAAAATGTCACTTCTTTAAAAAAAAAAAAAAAATAAAAATGCAGAGATGTGAGGAAGTGCTGAGCTCCAAAAGTCAGCAACTCACTCGGCCACCTTCTGACACTGCTATTATTGCACCGCGCTAGTGATACCATCATCTCAGCCCTCAGTTTAACACAGCCCTCATACCAGACCTGAAAAAAAGGCATACAACATAACTGCTTTTCCTCCAGCTTGAATTTGAAGGGCTTAAATGCTGGAACATCTTAAGTTGAATGAGCAGCCTAACAATGTTGATTGATGATCTGGACGAGGGCATTGAGTCCAGCATCAGTAAGTTTGCAGATGACACCAAGCTAGGAGCAGGTGTTGATCTGTTGGAAGGTAGGAGAGCCCTGCAGAGGGACCTGGACAGGCTGGATGGGTGGGCAGAGGCCAATGAGATGAGATTTAACAAGGCCAAGTGCAGGGTTCTGCACTTTGGCCACAATAACCCCAAGCAGCGCTATAGGCTGGGGACTGAGTGGCTGGAGAGCAGCCAGGAGGAAAGGGACCTGGGGGTACTGATAGATAGTAAGCTGAAGATGAGCCAGCAGTGTGCCCAGGTGGCCAAGAGAGCCAATGGCATCCTGGCCTGCATCAGGAATAGTGTGGCCAGCAGGACAAGGGAGGTTATTCTTCCCCTGTACTCAGCACTGGTCAGGCCACACCTTGAGTACTGTGTCCAGTTCTGGGCCCCTCAATTCAAGAAAGATGTTGAGGTACTGGAACATGTCCAGAGAAGGGCAACGAAGCTGGTGAGGGGCCTGGAACACAAATCCTATGAGGAGAGGTTGAGAGAACTGGGCCTGTTTAGCCTGGAGAAGAGGAGGCTCAGAGGTGATCTTATTACTGTCTACAACTACCTGAAGGGACATTGTAGCCAGGTGGGGGTTGGCCTCTTCTCCCAGGTAACCAGCAATAGAACAAGGGGACACAGTCTCAAGTTGTGCCAGGGTAGGTATAGGCTGGATGTTAGGAAGAAGTTTTTCACAGAGAGAGTGATTTCCCATTGGAATGGGCTGCCCAGGGAGGTGGTGGAGGCACCGTCCCTGGGGGTCTTCAAGAAAAGACTGGATGAGGCACTCAGTGCCATGGTCTAGTTGACTGGCTAGGGCTGGGTGATAGGTTGGACTGGATGATCTTTGAGGTCTCTTCCAACCTGGTTGATTCTATGATTCTATGATTCTATGATTCTATGAATGTAGGAAGTATGTACTCCTCTCTACAACAAAAATAAAACCAAACATAACAAAGAAACCTCAAGCCACAAAAACAATCCCAAAAAAACCCAAAGCAAGCCCTTTACCATGCACCTTGTTTTGGTTTAGGTAACTAAAAAAGCCCACCTGGCAAGTCTACAAATCCATGTTTGGGGGAGATTTGCTAAACCTGTTTTGTTTAAGCATGCCACTTTTGACTGTCAGTGCTGTAGTTCGATAATTTAGTGTGTTTCAAAAAGGAACATAGCAAGAAATACTATCATTTAAAGCATATAATTTGAATTAAAAATCACAAAACCAATTAATTCAGTAGCTGATGAGACACAGTATTTGCCTATATATACTAATGGTAATTCTTAAGTGAGAGAATGAATCGTAGAATCACAGAATCAACCAGGTTGGAAGAGACCTCCAAGATCATCCACTCCAATTATCACCCAGCCCTATCCAGTCATCTAGACCATGGCACTAAATGCCTCATCCAGTCTTCTCCTGAACACCTCCAGGGACAGTGACTCCAAAGGAAGTGGAAGAACAAAGAGAAGGAAGCACACGACCTTTTTCTATGCACCTTTCCTTACACACTATGACAGGTGCACTTCTGGAGTAACCAATCAGTAGCCCAGAAAAACTTTGAGAACTTTCTTCCTGCATCTTTTCATTTACTTGAGACACAATGAATGTCAAAGTTGCACAACTGAAAGAAAGCATTGATATTTTCTTGCAGATTACTGCAGATAGATAGCACCTGATGTCTGCAGCAGCTTCCAAAACAGGAACACTAAACTCTCTGTGTATACACAGATAAAAAACAAGTCTAAAAATGTCCCTGCATTTAAACTGAGAGTTCAAAACATTGTAACCTCTCTTCCAACAGGCAACATGTCAACACAGAACAATGCACACTGATGAAATCTCTCCTTAAATGGAATTTCAACACGGCGAGATACTGTGTCCATTTAGCCATAATGACTTACACTGAAGATGATCCACAAACCTCCTGTAAAAGTACATTAAACTTCAGAAACTCTTCTGCAGATTACAGTGATAATTCTCTGCATCTGAGTGCATAAATGTTTTAAATGAAACAGCTGTCTCAAAGTCTAAATTACTTTTCAAGGCAGAGAACTTTTTTATTAATATGGTCATACTTATCCACCATTCCTATGTAACAAATATGCCAGGATTTAAAAAGGATATTTTCCCCTTTGCTCTAATGAAGTATGAAATGTCTGAGCCAGTATTCTCTGGCCATATATAAAGCAGTTTATCAGGGGGCTGCAGATGAAATCTGCACTCAGAAATGCTCAACACTAAGTAAGCTGTATGTATAAATCTCACTAAACCATGACAAAGTGTTGGTCTGTGTCTGAGTCTCTAGCTAACACAGTAAATAAAGCAACAAAGTCTGAGAGAACAAGTTGCATACCCATGAAAATCATTAACACATTAACATCTAACTAAAAAATACCTGAAGCAAACTCCTACAACGCTGTTACCTTACAGCTTAGTGCTACAGATCCATGTACAGATGATGCTGTGGCCATTTCTGTGTCCAGAAATGAAAAAGATGGTGCAGTACACTTGCAGTGCAGAAGACTTTCAAACTCAGGCCCTTCTTATCTTCAAGCATTTCCAGAATTGGATTATCACAACGTAACCAATGCATATGTTTGTATAAATGTAAATATGCAGTGGCCTTCAAAAACAATGCTTATTTTGGATACCAATCCACAAAATCCTGGGATGAAAATTCTGTCCTCTCAAACGTAATAATTCATCCATTGTAGAGATGTCTGAGTGAGCATTCTATCCTGAAGATTTTCCCAGAAGCACAGGATAGTGCAGGTGGGAAATTAGTCAAACAGCCCTGCCCAAAGCAGGGGTACAGCAGACTGCTCCAGGCCATACCCAGTCAGGTTAAAGAGCATCCAAAGATGGAGAATCCACAATCTGAGGAACCTGCTCCAGTGTTTGGCCATCCTGACAGTAAAGTAAATGCTTTCCTAATTAAATGACATTTACAGTTATTAACGCTTGTATTCACTACCTATTGTCTTTTGACTGACACCACTGGAAGAGTCTGTCTCTCCCTTCTTTGCTCTTTCCAATGTGTATTTTTACACATTGGCAAGCTATTCCTTGAACTTGCTATCCTCCAGGCTTAACAGTACAGATGTCTCAGCCTCTCTTCATGTGAAAGCCTTTAAACATCTTGACTACCCTTCACTGGACTCACTTCAAGTCAGTTCACATCCTCCTCCTACTGGAGAGCCAGCCCATCGCTGGACAAAGAACTCCCTATGTGACCTCACCAGGGCTGAGCAGAACCTGCTGACAACAAGAAGCACACACTGCTTGTTGCCCACAAAGACCCACAGGATCTTTTCTACACTCCCCTTTGCTGAATTGCATGAAGTCCCTGTTGGCCCATTTCTGCAACCTGGTGAGGATGCTCTGCATGGCAGCTGAACTGCCTGGTGTATCAATCATTCCTCCCAGCTTTGTTTCATCTAGAGACCTGCTGAGGGTGTGCTCTTGCTATCATCCCAGTCCTTGTATCATTGCAGGTTCTCCTCTCCCTCACACACTTGTATATTAAAAGCTCTTCTCACCAGGCTGGCCAGCCTGTTAGCAAAGATAACTTTGCTCCAGGTAGTCAGATGAGTTGCTTCTATTACAAGCAGCCACCGAGTCTCTAAAAGGGTCCCATCAACACAGAAACCCAAACCCTGTTGCTGACAGTAGCTCCAAAATTATTTGTTGGCCTGTAGGATCTGCCCAACCTTTCTCAAGCCCTTTCCCCTCCTAACTGGGATCAAGGAGAAGACTACCTGAACCCCTGCACTCTTAACCATTCCCCCCAGAGACATATAGTTGATAGTTTGCCACCCAATACAAAGAGACCCTGGCAACAGGATTATCATAATTAGTCTTTGCATACTAAATTCCTGACCTCTTAAAGTACTTGATGAAAGAAGAAATACTAAAACAGCAGAGTCTTCCTCAGAGGATTTGCTTTTGTGGTTGTTTGGTTATGTCTCAGTGAGCAGTTTAAAGGAAGAATGCCAAAAGCCTGTGACCCTGCACCAGACTGCAGTACTGGTTAGTAGGCCATGCAGCAATAAACACATTGCAGATACATTTTCCTAAGTGAACATTTAAGATAACCTTTGATATTCTATTCCTATAGACTATAAAATTCCTCTCATCCACTATTTCCTATCATAAACAAGTTACTAAAGAGCTATGTTGCATATTTTCCCCTTCAGGCAGATTACATTGTTGTTTTCAAGTATGCAACACTCCTTTCTGTCCAAAATTTCAGTCTCTTTCAGTCACTTACTGTTATTTGATTTGTACTCAGAGTACCACCCAGCTAGACAGATAATGCATATAGGCAAATCAGTTATGAGATATCATTGAATCAAGCAGGTTGGAAGAGACCTCCAAGATCATCCAGTCCAACCTAGCACCCAGCCCTGGCCAATCAACTTGACCAGGGCACTAAGTGCCTCATCCAGGCTTTCCTTGAACACCTCCAGGGATGGTGACTCCATCACCTCCCTGAGCAGCCCATTCCAATGCCAATCACTCTGCCAACAACTTCCTCCTAACATCCAGCCTAGACCTCCCCTGAGCCTCCTCTTCTCCAGGCTAAACACCCTCAGCTTCCTCAGCCTCTCCTCACAAGGCTGTGCTCCAGGTCTCTCACCAGCTTTGTTGCCCTTCTCTGGACATGTTCCAGTATCTCAACATCCCTCTTGAATTGAGGAGCCCAGAACTGGACACAGGACTTTAGTACAGGGATTGCCTTAATTTCACTTTACAGAGGAAGCCAACTTTTTTAATCTTTAATTTGCAGACATATGAGAAAAATATCAATCTGATTTTATAGAAAACATCTGCATAGGAAGTAATAATACTCTCATCATTACATTGCACATGACATTTATTTGCCAGAAACAATGGCAAATTCTAAACTTGAGATTTCAAAATGTACAATGAAGAAAAGACAATTATTTTAATTAGTACAGAAAAACTACTGGCTGCTACCCAAAGCATACAATTGTTAGAGGAGCTGTCAAAACCAAATGAGAGTCCTATCAAAAGGCACAGACTACGCTTCAGCATCTGGGTTTAGTTTTAGTTTGGCCAGTAGCTACTTAGCTACTTACAGTAGCCATAATGAAAATGAAACTGCTGGCCCTTAGCTAAAGCCATGTACTTTGGCCATGTACATATAGTTAAAGCACACTAATGCCTGAAAATCAGGGTGAGGGCAACTCTACAAAAAAGTTTTCAAACAGTCCTATGGAGCTCAACAGAGGTGTTTAAAACATTTGTTCCAATGAAAAATTGTTTGACATTCAATAAATAATTTTTCAGTTCTTCTTGCTCATTTTTTCCCTACAAATCATAATTGTTGCATAATTACATTCTATTAGATTCATTTCAGGGCTTACCTCCCACCATCTGTTTCGTATTTCCAGATCAGTAAAATGCTAAGAGTTGCAAGGCTGGCAAAGGAGCTGTGATTCTGAATGTCATTTTCTTTTTTAAAGGTATAGCTAAACAAAACTGCCCCATCAAAGTCATAAAAGTATTGCAACTGCTGTCTAACCAATACATCATTATAGTTTGCAACTGATGCTTCTTTACTGCTTCTTGGAGAACAAAAAACCCAGTAAACATTATGAGGCTCTTAAGGCATAAACATCTGCCACAGCTTGACACCACCTCCCTGCCCCCTAGGTATTGTGCTAAATTCGGATGTTGAGTTTGAAAGGTCTTGAGGGTACGGAGAGCAGAGATGAGACACAGGGTAGGAAGAGATGAGATATGAGTGGTATTGCACATGCCACAGACAATTCTAGTCTTTTTGAAAGAGCTACCATTCCTATGCTGACAACTTAGTTTCCCTTCCTTTATCATACTTACTAGAAAGATCAGTGCAAAACACCAGAAATTTTACCCCACATTTTTAACCATACAAAACAAACTCAAGCAAAGACCCTTCTGAGACTAGCAATTACTGTCCATCACAAAAAGCAAGCTGTGGCTCATTCACAGTACTCAATACAATTGGAATGCAAATCTTTGATGAGTTTCAGGATGAATGCACCAATCCTTTACGACCATAGCTTTCTTACAAGAGGGTCTTGGTCTTACACTTCAGTGTTTATGAATGTGTCTGTCTGCTAACACCTCCCTGCTACACTAATTTTAAATACTGCCCCAAGTTTCAGCTTGTTACTGTACAGCTTCAGTTTCAAAGTTTCATCACTCATGACCTACTGAGATATTTGCCTAGAACGTAATGGTGAGCAAGAATACAGACTTCAAATTATGAGAATTCATGCTGCCAGATTATGAAGGACCATTAAGGAGTGTCTCAGCATGGTAGTGATGAAAGTATTTCAATAATGAAACATGTCAACACAGGCTCTGACTCTAACTTAAGGTAACAGTCTCTTGCTGCCGGCAGAATCCAGCCACACCAGCAAACTGCGGATTGGACAGATGCTCAAGAAGCTAATGACTTGAAGAGACAAAAAGCAGCCTGAAGAGAATGACAGACAGTTCATTCAGCTGAGCTTCTATTAATCAGTCATTCAAGAATGCAAATAGCAGTCTCCCACTTAAACTAAGAGAAGATTGCACAAAAAAGGTCAGTGCCTTAGTGAAAGCCACCAAAGCAGAGTCCAGACAGGAAGTTTTCTGTTGCTAGTGCTTCAGACTTTTCAGGCATTGTACTTATTTACTGTGCAGGGATATAAGAATAAACATCTTATAACTTAAGGGTTACGAACTCAAGGATAAGCATCTTGTAACACAAGGGTTTTGAACCTGAATAGTTCTAATATTAGGAGCTGGATCATTTCAAGATAAAACTGAAAGTTAGTTTAGGTCCAGGATAGGCTACATGTCTGTGTCTACTGAGAGAGAAGAAAGAGAGCTATAAAGCTGGGTTTTTTTTTTCCTTTCTTTTTCTGAGCAACAGATTCTCTTATCTATGTCAGTACTGTATCCATTTTCAATGAAGTAGATGCATCCAAGAGCAGTTCATAAAGAAGGGTGGGGAGGAACCTCTCCATCTTCACCTGGCCTGAAATATGATGAGTGGCTATCCACAACCATTTATCCAGTGTTAACATGCTAATGGATTGAAGAAGAGCTGTTCTTCCTACAGAAGGGAGGAGTCAGATGACAAACCTCTTGCCCAGGAGTCCTGAGCAAGAATGGAGTAAGGCCATAATTTCTGATGCCAAGATTTTTACTTTCTGAACAAAGCAAGAGTTTGCCTGGCATACACAAATTGAAGAAGGTATCCAGCAACCTCCATGTCAGTATTCAGGCTAAGGTAAACATAAATATTCACTATTTTACAGCTACTCAGAAGAGATAAGTAAGTTACAAAATACACACAAGATCCTTCTCGTTAAGATGAATCCTTTCTTGCCAGTCTCTCTCACTCTTGTTCTCCTCTCCTGTCTGATCTCACCTGAACTGGGGACTCCAATTAAAGCCTTTCCCAGTCCCAGCATTCATAGCCACTTTGGGGTATTAGTTTCAAGCTTGCTTTTTCTCAAGAACATATTTCTCTTTTATTCAGATGATTTCAACACGCTTACAAGTGAACCAATGGCTAGTTAATTTGGGTAGCTGGTAGATGCTGCAGTCTCTGGTTTTCTCCAAAGCATCTTCCAAAATGATGGCAGAGTCAAAGCGTTTCGTAATTCTGTCTATGTCAATACTGATGGTTCCTATCAGGTTTTCCAGTCGTGGGAGGCAGGAAGTAGGAGTCTGATGAATGATCCTGGCTAGGTTTATAAAAGTATTGTCATTGCAAAAATAAATTCAAGTTGTAAGTAGCAGTCAAAGGATGCAAACTTTCTCCCAGGAAACTCACATGATCAACTCCCAGAAGAAGAACTGATCATCCACAGCACAGTGAGCTACAGTTTCTGGACAGTAGTTTACCCAAGAGTTTCTTTGCAATACAGTCCTCGCCTAAGTCCTCCAGTGATTAACAAGGAATTTGTACCATACCACACAAAAGTCACAAGACACTTTCATAGTGACTTTGTGCCTTACCTATTATTATGCAGCATCAGGCCAAGCAGTTCTTTGTTTGCCTCTTAAATAAATACAACATAGACACAGAAGCTAAACATTAATTACAGAGGTCTCATCTTGTTGCTGTCTTCCAAAATCAGCAACACATTACTATGACTTGCACTCACTTTTTTGTTAACTACTCTTGCTTCACAACATGGTTTGCTCACGGTTCAGACTGGTAGGTGTTACTGTGGGCTACAGGTCTTCCTGTGGCTGGGGATTGTAGAAGATTTAGCATGAGAAGTCTTGGGGAGGAACCAAAGGCAACAAAAGGGAGGAGTCAAGGTAGTTTGGGGAGGACCAACTATGCTAGATAGAAAGATAAATTGATAAATGGGGCAGCTCAATCTACACAGGTGGCTGTTCAGGACTTGTTTTGGCCAAGTCTTGTGCTTGATCAATCCAGACCTATTAAGACTGCATACTCAATCTGCCCAGCAATAGGATCTGGGGACATAGGGCTGGGACAACTCTGCATGATTCTACTGGGCTACAGTGATCCCTAACACACAAGGAATAACTTCAACAGTGGAAGGGCCAAGTACTTTCCAGTAAGCTTCACTTTTGCTTTTGGATTGCAGAAGCTGGATAATATGCAAAGGTTGGGAAGATAAAGGACTGTTTAGGAAGAACAGAATGGCACTGTGGAAAAAATGCCTAGGCAGTTGAAATCTCTTCCACTTGCTCATAATAAAAGAGCTAAAGTGCCCTCTAGAAAGCTTAGGGAAACGGTGTTAGTAAGGCAAATTATAGGTTGCATAAAGACATATTAACAGTTAATGAGTTCCATATCCTGGGACTTCAGTAAGTTATAAAAAAAGAATGAGAAAGAAAAGAAAAATGTCAGTACTAAAACCAACATTTGAAGTTACATTAGCCAGGATGAAGTGAGTAAAGCTATGAAACACAGCCAGTGGGGCAGAAGTTCAGAAGGTATTCATTCCTGTGGCTTACTCAAATACCTCACAGCACTCATTTCACACTCTCTAGTAATACTTTGCTGAAGCATCTGACATTAACAGACAAGTTAATAATTAGATAATTAGTATTGTCTGCTGAGTAGTATTTTAATATACCTCACTGCAGATTTTTCCTACTCTGCTTAAATAGCACCATCCAACAGTTGGGGGTCACAGAACACATCTGGTTGGAAGACTCTGACCAGAGAGATCATCCAGGTCAACCTTTGACCCAGTACTGAAGGGTCAACACTAAACCAGGTACAAAGGGCAATCTCTTCCCTGTTCCTGCTGGCCACACTGTTTCTAATGCAAGCCAGGATGCCATTGACTTTCTTGGCCACCTGAGCACACCATCTTCGGCTTAGTGATCATGCAACAACAGAATACTCAATTCCTGGTGAAGTAAGGAGCAAGGTCAGTAAAACCACTGCCAGGCTTCTGGAGGGCAGACTCAGGACACTGGTTAAGAGTGTCCACTGGGAGACAGTTCTGAAGGGCAAAGGGGTCCAGGAAAGCTGGACATTGTTCAAGAAGGAAGCCTCAGAGGTGCAGGCTGTGCCTATGTGTTGTAAAATGGACCGTCAGAGAAGACAACGAGCCTGGCTGAACAGCAAGCTCCTGTGGCTCAGGAAAACGATGGCACTGGGCACAGCCAGCATGGGTTTATTAAAGGCAGGTCCTGCTTGACCAACCTCATTTTCTTCTATGACCAGGTGAACTGCCTTGCGGATGAGGGAAAGCCTGTGGACATTGTCTGCCCAGACCTTAGTAAAGCCTTTAACACCATCTCCCACAGCATTCTCCTCGAGAAACTTGCAGCCCGTGGCACAGCCAGGTGGACTCTGCTGGATTAAAACTTGCCTGGATGGCCATACCCAAAGAGTTGAGAAAAAGGGAGTTAAATCCAGCTGGTAGCTGGTCACAAGTGGTGTCCCCCACAGCTCAGTATTTAGGCCAGTTGTCTTTAGTATCTTTATTAATCAACTGGATGAGGAGGTTGAAGGCACTATCAGCAAGTTTACAGACAACACTAAATTGAGCAGGACCAGTGACATGCTCCAGGGTAGGATGGCACCACAGAAAGATCTGGATAGGTCACCAAAATACAGTTTAACAAGACAAAGTGCCACATCCTGTACTTTGGTCACAACAACCCCAAGCCACACCACAGGCTTGGAGGAGAGTGGCTGGAATGCAGCCCAGTGGAAAACATCTAGAGGTGGTGGTGGATTGGCAGCTAAACATGAGCCAGCAGTGTGGCTAGGCCTGCATCAAGAACAGTGTGTCCAGCAAGAGCAGGGAAGTGATCATGTCCTGGTTAGGCCACAGCTTGAGCACTGTGTTCAGTACTGGGCACCACAGTACAGGAAAGATGCTTAGGTCCTGGAGTGTGTCCAAGTTGGCAAGGGCTTTGGAGGGCATGTCCTATGAAGTGTGGCTGAGAGAGATGTGATCATTCAGTCTGGCTGTACTGAGGCTGGTGCTGGTCTCTTCAAGTAACTAGCAACAGGATGAGAGGAAAGAGGTTTCAGTTGTGCCAAGGGAGGTTTACTTCAGATGTTAGGGCAAACTTCTTTGCTGAGAGGGTGGCATAGGAACAGGCTGCCCAGGCAGGTGGCAGAATAACCATTCCTGGAGGTGTTCAATAAGTGTAGATGTGATGTTTCAGGATACAGTTCAGTGGTCAGGGTAGTGGGATTACAGATGAACACGATCTTAAAGGTCTTTTCCAACCTTAATGATCCCATGATTAGGGATAGAGTGTAACTGGGGACTTGCCAGCGTCTGGAAACAATTGGTCTTCCCCAGTTTCAGCAGTTCTGTGACTTCCTAGAGGGATGAAATTTTCTGTTGGGAAAGTTGAACTAAGATAACATGTTTTGTGGAGGCCTTTGACCTCCTTAACAAGTTAGACTTTACTAAATGACTCTATTAGACACACTTCTCAATAAGAAAATAACTGTTACATTACATCATCCATAAGCTCCATTACAAGACTGATTTCTCATCATTTTCACAGTCAACACTCTATAGAAGGCTTATCCTGCAAAAACTTGCTTCATACTGTCCATACATACTCCATACTATCATGAATCAGCCTGATTTGAGATTTGCATAAGGGGATTCCTGAACAGGACTGGTTTAAGATTACATAAATCTTTACTCCAGTAGAGCATTAACAGAGCACTTCTTGTACTGAGTGCCTGTGCCCACATTTGGCAGCAGGGAGGCTGCTGGGGTAGCCTTTCTGAGAAGAGGCCAGGGGTTGTCCTGTGTCTTTGCACAGCTGGTGGCACTTCTGGGAAAAAATATTTAAGAAAAGACTGAAAATGCCAGGCAGAGAGAAGAGGGTGGGGGGGAATGTGAGAAACAGTGAGGAAAACCAAAGATTCTGATCATGACCCTGTAACACCTCTTTTGGCCCACTTTCTTTCTCCCTGAAGGGACTTGGACTGAGTGTAACCTGCAGTGATAACAATGCAGGAGGAGAGGAGTCTGGGAGGAGGTCAGTGTGAGCCTGGGAAAGCAGGGAGGAAAACTGTTGTTTTAATCTTTGTCTTTTGTCCCACATTAGCTTTTTTTTTCAAAGTTACATTAACTGGTAATAAATTAAGTCAATTTTTCCCCAGTTTGCTCTGTCTACTACAGTAATCAGTACCCCCAACTTTATCTCAATTTATGAACTTTCTCATTCTTTTTCTTCCTCTCTTGCTCTCCCATCCTGTCAGAAAGGGGAGGGAGCAAGAAGCCAAGTAAGGCTGCTAGTCTAGGCTAAGCCACCACATATCTCTCAACTAAAAACCCCAAAAAATAAAATCCACAAGTGAGACAATAAAATTGGCCCTCAGTGATCTGTTGTTTTTATTGAAATGGGTGGCTAAAAACATGTCAGGCAGGAATTTTGCAGAGAGGGGATATAGTCACATATTTGCCACAGGATTTAGTCAAAACACAGTGATTCTCCCCTCCCTAAAGGGATTTGATTGAAGAATTGCACGTAGAAGCTTTCTGAGAAACTGTAAAACATCCAAGAAGGCACAGAATGTATTAACCCCTGTCGCTGTAGAGAAAGGAGCTTTGTATATGGGGGAGTTGGAGAAGTGCCAGGGTACATGTACTCAAATATCAGTGCATGCTGAAAAGAAGCCGTGTCTGTGAGCTTTATCTCAAGAGACAGAAAGAGAAAGGGCTTCTGACATTATTAATAAGAGCATGCACAGCAGTGATAAATCACTAAGCTGAAAACTGGCAGGTTCTGAAAAACACAGAAAGGAGATTCAAGACTTGAAAGTGGTTGTGCAGAAGAAGTAGAAAAGATTCCTAGAAATCAAATATGAAGTGAAAATTTGATGGATAAGTCATAGACATTAAATCCAAATTAAGCTGGCACAGTGACACTACCAGATATACAACTGGAGGTTTGTTTGAGATAAACTCATAGTACTCAGAGCAGGCAATAAGAGAAGAAAATCTTTTGAAACTCCTTCAATGGGCAGGATAAAATAGATAGAAAATTTTAATCTAGGTTACTGAGGCTGCTGGAAAAACTACTATTGAGCTACACAAGCCACTGGTAAGAGTCCTGTAATGACAGAGTGAAACTGAAACACAATCTAATTTAAGGACAGAAGAAAAAACTAAATTAGGGAGTTTAAAAGATATCCACACCTACCAGCACTACTTAGAGGCTCAGACATTTGATAATCAAATAGAGAGCACTGCATAATCAGTCCTCCAAATCACAGATGAAAATAAGTGTTAGAAGCTTTGAAGCTGTCTGGAATTATTAATATAAATGTCTCCATCTTGTATTTCTTAGGGAAGAATCATAGAACGAACCAGGTTGGAAGAGACCTCCAAGATCATCCAGCCCAACCTAGCACCCAGCCCTGGCCAATCAACTAGACCATGGCACTAAGTGCTTTTCCTGAACACGTCCAGGGATGGCAACTCCACCACCTCCCTGGGCAGCCCATTCCAATGCCAATCACCCTCTCTCTCAAGAACTTCCTCCTAACATCCAGCCTAGACCTCCCCTGACACAACTTGAGACTGTGTCTCCTTGTTCTGTCACTGGTTGTCTGGGAGAAGAGACCAACCCCCACCTGGCTACAACCTCCCATCAGGTAGTTGTGGACAGCAATGAGATAAAGCCTGAACCTCCTCTTCTCCAGGCTAAACATCCTCAGCTCCCTTAGCCCCTCCTCACAGGGCTGTGCTCCAGACCCCTCATCAGCTTCATCACCCTTCTCTGGACATGTTCCAGTATCTCAACATCTCTCTTGATTTGAGGAGCCCAGAAGGGGACACAGTACTCACAGTTAAATTTTTTAACTGCAGAAGGGCTAATAGTACACCTCAAAGCAACTTACTGAATATGTTCTTCCACCAATGTCATTTATAGCTACTATAGAGACAAACCCCCACTTGGCTACAGCCTCCCTTCAGGTAGTTGTAGGCAACAATGATCTCTATGACTAGAAGGGTTATGGGGAAATCTTTGTCCCACTGGAAGTGAAATTTTTGGGCTTATGTGACCCTGAAAAAAGTGCATTAGCTAAGCATTTCTGAATGACAAACATCTACCTGCCTCTAGACATCAGCGGGCTGCACAACTTGCCATAACAGACCAAGTGGATCCTGGATAATTGACAGTTCACATGCTTTTTTCACACACTGACAACAATATTGCTGTGCTTTATTAGTTTTGTCTCATAACACTGATTTCAGATTTTCCAGCTTGCTAGTGTCAAATCCACCCTAATATTCACATTGGAAAATTTTGCCAGACAAATCTCCACATGCAGGAGAATGACTGATGGCATTTGCTTTCCTAAGTCTAGTTTCTTCTTATACAAATGGCTTTCTTCAACAAGTGGGATAGATGTTCACAGAAGGCACCTCCTTACATAAAAACCTGGTTCTAATGCTTGCAAAAATGGTGAAATGTCAGTCAAGACAGAAGTCACAACAGTAGCAATTTGGATGATGGTTGTCTCCTCTGTGTTTTGTGGCCTAGACTGTAGGTCTTTTTTCAGATCAGAGGTACTACCTAATTGTGTCTGTTGTGCTGTTAACTCTTAAAATCTTACCACCTTGATCAAGGACATAGCACAGCCACGGAATGTATTAGGGGTGCTACTAAATGCCTCAAAATCACCTATTTACTGAATTGTTATGAAACTAATTAACTGCTGGCTTGAATTCATTTGGTCATACCCAAATCATTTCCTGCCAAACATCTGTAGAGGATCAAGTTAATCTTTGCTGTTTTGCTATAAAATTGTAATATTATTTCTTGAATATTTCTTTCATTGACCATTTTTTTGTCATTTCTGGGATGCAACTTCCACTTGAGGTGGAATAGCCTTTATAATCAAACAAGGAAAGTTTTGATACCATTACTCTTTCTGAATCAATTCCAAATTCACTTCTATCCCAGCTATGCATTTCTCGCTGATGTTGTTGTTTCTGCACAGTATTTTTTGCTTGTTCTTTCCCACTACTCCCACTGAAGTCATTCAGTTGTAATCTCCATCACTTTGAATAATCTTTATACTGTGCAAAGAGAAGAAATATGCACTAGCTAGGCACTAGGAGAAAAGTCTATTACTTTTAAAACATACCTGGGTTGGGAATGGAGCTAAAGGAAAAAAAGTCAAGAATTTATAAAAACTCTTTTGGGTCAGTTTTGCTAATTCAGAAGTTTGTTACAGTTTTGCCTTTCTTTCAAATATGTAGTCTAGTTTTCCAGTAAACTGATCTACAGTGTATGTAAAGCAACAGCTTTTCAGAAGTGCTGGATGGAAGTGTATTTTGCTCCAATACAACTGAAGATGAGGTAAGAGTTGTGTGGGGAGGAAGAAAGTGATTGAGCTGAAGACTCTGCAAGTAAACAAGAGTCCTTAAGAAGGGAGAGACTGCACTCTTCTTGAAACTGTTTTTGCCCCTACTCCATGAAAAAAAGAAAGTATAAACTTTCTCCCACAGTCTGGCAGACACTTTCCCCTGTCTGCATTTAATCAACATCTTCCCATTACGGGTCCAGTTTTCACTCCCTCAGCTTTTATCACTTGCCCTTCATTAAGGAAACAGAAAATTAAAAATCATATTTTTCTTCTTTAGTCCCTCATTTCTTTCAACTTAAGCTTCCTCTAAACATACAAAAAGATCACCTATCCACTACCCATCATAGACAAGGAGGTGCAGCATTCTTCTTTAGGTGTCAAACACAAGCTAACCTTTTCCCCATTGCACCCAATGTGATGAAATCAAGATGCTTTGACTTGGAAAACGTTGTATGGAAAGAAACTTGCATAGTGTTAATAAACACAACATGACATAAGTATGTATACTAAGAAGAAAATCCCACTGAAGTGAGAAAAATTTGTACAGGCTTCAAAGAACTTTGGATGAGGTCTTTGGTATTTGCATTAGGCGACAGAGCTAAAAACGATGGAGAAATGAAATCCTTGAAACTGTCCAATTTATTCACAGAGAGACTATTTAAGGTCATATCAAGCTGTTCTTGTCTCTGCTTGTCCTGTACATCATAAATCACTGAAGGGAATAATTACTTTTGGGGTTACTTCATAAAGAAAATGTTATTTGAATTTTTGAATAACAGGAAATAGAGTTATATGTTGAGCTTGAAATAGATTTTACTGTTCATACTAGACAAGCAGCCAGACAAAACTAATTCTTTCTTCCCCCCCTCAAAATATTTCAAGTGTTTTCATACATAGGACCTACATTAGAACAGTTTTATCAAGTTACTATGTGTGTAATTATACAATAATACCAATCAGACCTTAGCTGAGAATGAATACTGCAAGCCTGTCTTGCAGCTAGGATGATATGAAATCATGTATATACACATACAAGTGGCTCTTTCACTACTCAAAGTTCACCTGGGGGAAAAGTACAAGCAACATGATTTTAAAATGCAGGTTCAAGAACTATTCTTATGGATGGTGGGATTTAGTGCTTACTGTATAAAGTGGTAAAGGAACACAAAGAACCAAAAGTGATACCTCCACTGTAGCAACCCTTCAATAATCCTGAACATACTGGGGGTTTTTTCCCTTCTGTTTTACTTAACCCCTGGACCCAAATTTAAGAGTACTGACTTAAAGATATTTTCTGTAACAGCCAAGTTAAATAAAAAAGCTGATTATATTCAGAATATCACACAAGTCGTATGTGTTATGATCTGACCTTCTGGATCTGGTTTACTCGCATTTGTTTTTTCTGGATCCTTCACCTTGGATTTATTTGTTTCTTTTCTTCTCTCTATATCTTTAACTGAAAAGTAAGAATAAGGAAAAAAAAATAAGAATCAATCTAGAAAGAGCATAATCAGAAACATGTTAATTTCTTCTTATAGAGAAAGAAGTTGCATGCAACATCTTGTGATATGCTTCAATAACAAGTTAGTGGCTTTTCCTTCCCTTAGGGTTTATTCTTCTTTTTATGTATCTTTCCCTATCTTATCATCATCAACGTTCTCAAAAGCAACTCTTCTCGCACAGGAGAGTCCAACTACAGTGACATCAGCACCTAAGCCCACACTGACAAGATCCAGCACTGGAAATAAAGTCCAGAAAATTGGCAAAGTTAGCTGGGGAAAAAGTCCAACATTGTAGAGTTCCACTCCAAGTCATTCAACATAAAAGCACATAAGCCAGCTGTTACACTATCCTCTTTAAAGAATCAGCTTAGATTCTATGTCCAAATCTATGTTCAGGGCACCAAATACTCTCTTGAGATTAAAAGTTATTCCAAAGCTCAGACTTGAACAGTTTCCTGTCCCATAAGTGGGTGAGATACCTCCCTTATTACATCCCAAATCTCTCATAACAGCCAAATGGAAGTCAGCTTGATTAACAATTCCTAATATTGCATTAGTAGTCAGTATCACTCTACTCATAGACAGGAAAATCATTGCTAAAGGCACATATTATGGAGGGGAGAAAGGAAAAAAATCCTTTCAAAGTTTCCTTAGGATGACAATTAGTGCAATGTCCCAGCTGTCTGTAACAGCCAGGAATAGCTTAAAACAGAATATCTTTCATAGAAAATAAAATTATACTTCAGTTAAAAATCCTAAGTTTTTGTAGAGCTGGATTATCACCAACATTCATGGATGGAAAATGAGTCTTAGCTCATGTCAGAGTGTCTCTGTGCTGCATCACTCAAAAACGTTGTCAGAGGGTGAAAGAAGATTATCTGTCTCTTGAAACAAAGTATTCTGTTTAACAGAAGCAGAGTGAAAGTCAAACGGATTTCATCAATTTACCCAATAGTACATGGAATATCTGAAACATTCAGAGTGCTCCCAGTTCCAAAGCAAGGTATAATCACAAGACTACCTTATGGTATCAGGAAGGCAGCAAGCCATTGGCAATCATTTAAGTGTGACCTTCAAGCAATAACGCTCTGCAGAACCTGAAGCCCTCACACACTTAGAGAGACCAAAATATCATACCTACAGCATGTTTTTACAGCTGCATTTGAAAGGAAAAGATTCCACAGTGATCCTTGTTAATTACATATTAGGTACAGTGACTTACAAGCAGCACTAGAAAATACACCTGGCTGAATAAAGAAGAAAACTCTTAACAATGAAATTTTATGGTAGGCTTGAGAATTCTTTCAACATCAGTTACAACTCAACAGCATAAAAAAAAAATATTTCCAATGCCCTAACACAGAGGATATTCTCAAAGCTTTGTAGATATTTGACCTTTCTTCATCTCCAGAGTTAGTGGCCACTCTTCAGAGATGGCAAAAGTAAACTAGAACAGAGGACAGGAAGAAAATAATTTGTATACATGCTGTATCTAGTTTTACTCATGCAAGGTATTGTGTTGTCAAATGAAACTCCAGCCTCAATTAGATGCTACATGTTTTCACCCGCAGCAAAGAGTACAACGAAAAGAACAGAACCCTCATATTCTTCAATCAAGTTGCCAGCTCTACTTTTCTTGAATAATAGAGGTAGTTAAAAAACCTGTTACACTTTGTATTATAGGAGTTGGTGTAGCTTTCTATGGGCTGCTCTCTAATGCTAAGGTAATCCGTGGTTTTGTGGGTTTCCTAACTGCGATAGAACTTGAAGTAGTAAACACAGAGCTGCAGCGATGAAAAAGTAGAAAGACTCTTACAGATCACATCAAGCTGTCAGCATATTTTATCTTGCCTTAGTTGTAAGAGACAAGTAGTTCAGCAATGACAGTGACAAATATTCTGTGTCAAGGGAATTCAGCAGGGTTTCACCTGTATTCCCAGATGGTCCTGGGTTTGACTTCATCAACCAAATCTCCACTGATCATATTTAAATTAACTGTTTAAGATACAGATCAAGAGAAACCAGATAAGATATATATCACTGTGATGCAAACATGAAGAGTATATATAGATCAGAGTTCTAAAAAATAATGTTTTAAGCATAATTTGTAAACATATTTGACAGATGAAGACCAGTAAGAACTTATCCTTTCCTAGTGTGATTGAACTAGCAACTTGTTGCCAGCTGACATAGCTATAAAAAATGTTTTAATAAAAAGTTGGATGAAGAGAAAGACATCTTTAAAGCATCAGAATATAGCACTTCCCTTTTTGATTCTGCTCACTGAAGATTCTTTTCCACAAGTTGTTCATTAATTTCACAACAAAATGGGGAAGAAAAGGGTTCCAAATGAATGGAAACAAAAATAGCCTGAAGCAACAATCTCCTGAGCAAGAACAACTGGATCAGTGCTGTATGTGCATCAGTTAAAAATCTGTGGCTCTGATTGGCCTTTCCATTGTTCCCTTTTGTGTCAGGCCTCATTAAAATTTCACAAGTTATACTAAATATCTGTCAAATTTGGCATGTCAGGCATAAAGATACATACTTCTGAACTGGCCTTGCGCTGGCTTACTCTCCTTGTCTTCACTGAATGCAATGATCTGAAGGGCATAGTTCTGATCTGGAATAAGACCTTGAATAATTGCTTTAGTTGCAGTGTTTTGAAGAATTAATTGATTGGTTTTTCCACCTGTAAGACAAAAAAACCCACCATGTAACTTAGTTTGCTTTTCCTACAGCATGATACATGTAATAACTTCAAAACTATCTCAATCTCTACAGACCACAAATGTTCTCCCTTTTGGGATTATCCATATTGCCAGGCCAGAAGACACCCCAAAAAACCATCAAGTCAGGTAGCCTGACAAAGGCATAGAGCAGTTTTCTTAGACAGAATGGCTATAGAATGACCTAGCCCTTGTATCTGGGCCTCATGGAATAGCCACAGTGTCCAGCAAAACTGTTAATTAAGAAAAAACAGAAACATCTGGCAAAAAAACTGTTTAGTACCCACAAGCTTCCACACTGCTCTGCGACTATCTGCCAGTTCTGATCCCCTTATACTCATGCCATCTCTGAACAGCCTCTATTTCCTTTGGACAAGAAAATTCCCATGCACAAATACAAACAATATATATTATGTACATAAAAAACGAGTACATAGGAAATGTAACTAGCATCCACCCACTTCTACTACCTTAAGCATTTGATTCTCATATTCTCACCACCCATTGGGGAGGCTGATTTCTTTCTTCTGTTGACCAGTCAATATTCTTGTTATGCTTACAATTCCTTCATTCTGAAGGATAACACTAGCCTCTGAATAGCTGTTCAAGCTTTCACCTCAAAAGAGAACACACAGACTTTTGTTTTACCTGAACTTGGAGTGACAAGCAGCTTATATCCAGTGAATTGCCCTTTTGGGGCTTTCCAAGAGATCTGTACACTGTCAGGACTGACTACATTATACCTTAGTCTTGTTGGTGGGGACACTGCAAGCAGGGAGAGAAAACAACATTTTAAATTCAAATAAAAAGCAATGGGCCATTTTAAACAAATACACACAGAGGAAGACAACACAATTTTAACAGCACAGGATGCAAGTTATTCAAATTACCACATACATCAGTTTATTAGTTTGTAAAATGACACCCCCAGGTGCACTACTTCCCTCAGACATACCTCTCATTTATCTCTTTATAAAAATAAACTAACAACCTAACAGCAGAGGACAGAAAGACAAACAGTGTTAGATGTTAAGATACTAGTTTAGCAGGCAAAGCAGGTAAAAAAATATTCTCTTTGTTAATATATGGAAATTAAAATTGCTCTCCTTGCTTAAATTGACACTTTAACTAACCTCCTTTACCTCACATTACTGTGAACATTTCCCCTCATTTAAGGTTACTCAGAGCCAAATTTTCAAAGCCTTGTGAAGACACAGTAACCAAGAGGAAAGATAGGCATGCACAAAGCAGAGGGAACATTAGCTGCCCAATTTGCAAACCCAGCCCAAGTGGCACACAGACTTGTTCTGCTGCAAGCACTTTGGTCTCACTGAGACTAGCAGGCTTGCACAGGCTAGTCAAGACTTAGACAAGGGTGATCTGGATGGTAAGCAAATCTGGCTTCTGCTTTCTCTGTGCTATCGTCTAGGTTCTCAACAGAAGCAAACTGAACAAAAGTATGAAAGTATGGAGAAAAGTAACACACAGGAAAAAATAGAGAAATTCACCCGACATTGTTACTGCAGTATCAGCAACTTTGTGCCTGTGCATATAACTACCTTTCTCCACACCTCTGCGTCCCTATAGTCAAACTCCTCTGATACTGGAGAAGGCTCTGATCTGCTTCAGGAAGTCACATCCATCCTTCACAGCAAACTACTTAAGCAGAACTGCTACACGTGCAGCCTGTCAATGAAGGAAAAAATCTGGAATAGTTTGGCTGACAATTCATCTAGAGGGAAAAGCAGCCAGAAAAGCTACCCAGACTGAAGAACAGAAAGGGCTAGAAAAGCTCAGACTACTCCATCAACAACACCCCTCCTTTTCCCACTGCCCCCAGAGTCCCCTCAACTTTCTTCTTCACATCCCAAACTCTTGGTGTCTCTGTTATTTAAAGTTTGTTAATAAGCATTAAGAGAAGTTATCTGAAACACAGAAATAGACACTTCTTTTCCCCAGGGCCCAATTGGCTAGGATCATACCCAATTTGTTGGTCCACTAGATACAATACACCAACAGCTCTCATTTCTGAAATTTAAGGATTACAGCATATGGAGTATCTGAGTCAACAAGAAATGTGCAAGCCAGCAGTCTCTGGTCTTTCCATTTCACCTGTTACAGTCAGTGCTGCTCTGGAGCAAGCAGCAGCCAAAGCCCTAACCGATTACTTTTTCCTAAGTGTGACTTTTTCCAACAGCTTGGGGAAAGAGAGAAGAGGCAGGTTGTGGGTTTTGGAGATTCCTCTGTGACAGGATGGTGTTTTCTTCATGTGACATCTACTATTTTGGTACTAGAAGTAAAAATCTGGAGGTTTAATGTAAGAGATGTACTCTCTTGCATCCAACCTCTCAATCCATAAGGGACAGCTTTGTCAGACCAAGGACACATTCTCTACTTTTAATGTGTTTCAGTGTTAAGTCCTTCAAAGTACATACAAAGAGTACAGAAGCACCAAGAACAGCTAAGTAACAACTCTACCTTTTCAAATACTTCAGAGAACAAGCTCAAGAAGGCAGGCAAGGGGACACCAAATCCACACACTCAAAACTGTACTTATACACAGCACCAGACTTACACCCAAACAGGGTATTTCTCCGGGTGCTGGGCACAGTCTTGTCAGACCTCCTCTTAAGATTTCATGTCACCTCTCAGAAGTATAGAGACAGAAAGGCTGCAAGCAAGAGTTTGTGAAGGAATCACAGCAAACAGAAATTCAGTTCTTTGAAAATCTGGCCCTCGTATCACAAAACGTTTTGCTGGACAGGTTTCTGTAAGAACATTCAGCATGCTGTAACTGTAATAAAATGAGAGTCTATGGCAAAAAGCTTTGAAAGCCAGGCAGACTGTAGTCATGGATCATAGCTTTTAATTCATTCTCAAGAGTCACTCTTGTCTTTGAGCTCTAGATAAATCACAATGAATTGGGACTGAATGAACCAAGAGCGACAAACCATACCTAGAAGTTTGCAAAACATACAAATCTTATTACTTCATCTAAGGAAGAGCAAACAAACTTTTGAGCAATGACTTTTATGCAAGTAGAAAAATGCTGCACATTTTACCAGGATTAAGTGGTAAAGTTGTATGGGGATTAGGAGGTAGAGCAGAGAGGGATGCAGTAACAGCAAGGATTGACCCAAAAAAGTAAAAATTGTATCTTAGATCTTCTGAGTTTGTTTTCTCTGACATCATCTTCCCTTCCCTGTCGTTCCATTCCATCCTACTTTCAAGTTAATAGTTCATGAAAGCACCTTCTAACAAAGCAGCATAGTTCTGGCCTAATTGGTATTAGCCATCACCAAGACAGGTAAATTGTGGGAGCCTCTGAATACACATCACAGATCTTACAAGCAAAGAAGGGACACAATCACCAAAAGGTTTTCTGTTTACTACAGAGTAACAGCATGAAAGACTAGAAAAGTTGTGCCAGGATAGTCTTTACATAACTAATCAATTTTCACTTGATTGGTTTAAGGGTTTTCATATTAAAGGTGGCAGTGCAGGGGAATGGACATTCTCACACAGCAATTAACCATGAAGAAGAAAAGATTTATTCACCAGTCAGATATTCAAACGTGCCTTAGTTGTGCAAAGACTAATGCTCTGGCAGAGAACCGTACATATAGCTAAGGGAGTTATAAATCTAACACTTGAACAGACAACAAAATATTGATGGGAATTACTACACATTCACCAACCTGAAGAGGATATCTTTATTTCTTTGGACCTTTATTGTCTGTGGAACAAAATCTCACTTCTTGCAGAAAGGGAAAAAAATTAATCCAAGCTGAGTCAGTTAACTGATAAAAATCAGTAGCCAGAGCTTGTTAAGTGGTTTTACAGGAATGCAAAAGTGAATGGCCATCAGCAACATTAGAGCAGTCACCCAAGAAAAACCTACAGACAACTTTAAGACTTTGCTTTATGCCACCAGATAAATTAGCACTCCAAATACATCACTCTTGTGGACAACTAAGGAAAGCATGTTTTGAACTAAGTACCTTAATGGAAAGGAAAAATACCATAAGTAGCATATATGCTGTTAAGACAACCAATAGTCTTAAGACAGGATACTAACTAAACGTTGTGGCTTCCAATTTACTTTAGTCATAAAACTTTGAGTTAATGTGCACTGCAATCACATTAATAACATGTGGAAATTATTGCTACACAAAGAAAAGTTTCCATCTTTAAACAAAGAAGAAAAAAATTAATGCAAGTCACTTTATTCATAAATGGAGAATTCTAAAATATTTTTCTTGCCCAGCACTATTTCTATGTACTATATAAGAACATAAGTAAACAAAAGTTGAATTTTGTCACTGTTTAAGTAATGTTACACTGAATGAGGAAGACATAGCAGTGATGAAAGGAGAACTGCAAGTAAAAAAATGGCACCATGTGGCTTATAAGGCAACTAACCAATAAATGAGGTAAAACCCATGTAGCTCAACAGAGGTAACTTCTCAGCTGAAGGAACAAGTTGTAGCTTCAGGTACATTGATTTCAGTCTCCCAAGCACGTTCTCCTTCCTGAGAAGTCAATATTACACAACTTCACCTGAGCACTTACACCAAAGAAGGGAAATGCAAGCTGGGACTAATACTAGCTCTTCCTACACCTTGGCAGAGCATACAGATAGTTTCTTAAAACAGACAAACATATTGTTAGCACAGTACTAAGCTGTAAATAGTTTGCCAGCTGCAGGGAGAGTTTACTGCAAGGAGTGGCAACATTGAGAAAAAAAAAAGGCTTTGAGTAACATCTTATTACTCCAAGTGTAGCAAGAAATATTTTTATTCTGTGAACATGGACTAGAGACTTCATATTACCTCATTCAATAACCTAATAACCATTTTGGGCCAAGGCAATAGTCCACTTAGCTTAGTGCCACACTGCTGACAGCACTCACCAGATGATGCTTGCTGAAAGAGTGTAAGAACAAAGGAAGTATTGTTCTTTTTTCATCAAGTACACCAGCTCTAGCTTCTGCTTGTGTGATGACTGTGGAAAAAAACTCTCTATGACCTTCATTTCGTTGTATTAATAGTTTGAGAGTTTTCTCCCTTACTTGTGGCAGATTAAATCAATTTTAAAAAAATAGGGGTTTGGAATGAGTCTGATTTTCCAAGCTCAAGAGTTCTGCCAAAACTTTCTGGAGGTGGTTCTCAATCCCCAGTCCTGTTCTGCAAATCTTAACCACATGCATGAGGACTGATATACACAGAGAGAGGATGAACCATATGTTTTGCTTTATTAAGTCACAAACATTCTGGACCTCCGATGTGCTGAATCCAGGGAATGTGTATTTCTTCATTCACCTCACAATGGCCACATTAAATGTTACTACTTTACATGCATCTCTACATCCTGAGAGAGGTTGGTAAAATGCTTGGAGATTCCCAAACATCCAAGATGGCATGTGCTTCCCCAGTACTCAAGTGCCAAGCAGACCGATACTTGCATTTACCAGAACTTGGAAAGCCTGATATTGTCACTGCCCTTTGAATGTACTCATGAATAATGCATTACACAAGACCCTTTAGAAGAGATCCAGGATCAAATTTTGCTCAGTTATGCTGATGCAGTCTCATATAAAAGGGATTACATAAATGTGAAAAGACTCAAGAAATCTTTCTCTAAAAGTCATAAAAACTGATTAGCATTCTTCCTCCTTTCCTCCCCAAGCAACAGGATAAATTCTCTCTAGATGTCAAACCACTGTCAACATGATCCAACAAGTACTTAAGCTTAACAGTCTCACCAGTATCTTTTAATACTCACAAAGGACATTTTAAAACAAGCTGCAGAAGTAGTCTGTGACATTTAACAGTCCTGTGCAACGCTGTCTGGGTTACAATAGCTACTGTTCCAACAAAGGAAAACAAAACATATATTCCATAAAAAATTAGTAGCATAGCTGGCTCTTCAAACTTACTTGATTATGTAGAGGACAATCACAGCAATTTCTGATGAGTAATTTCACTCAAGTAAGTTTTTTTAAAAGCTCCATATAACTCATTTTGAGACACCCAAGTTCACAAAAAGGTTTACACACAAACAATTAATTCTACTCCCACCTACAGCTCAGCAGTAAAACTTCTGCTTCATTTGCAGTAGTACCAGATTCAAATGCTACTAAGAGTGAAATAACACTTGTATTTGGAAACAGTTAGAATGAAAAGCTCCATCTTCTTATTTATGACATACCTTGGCCCTTGGCATCACTGATGAAGAAAGCTGCAAGAGCTAAAAAAGCCAGGAAACAGCTCTGGATCTCATATCGAAACAGCATCTTCTTCCTCTCAATAGACACAATATCAGCAGGTCTGAAAACACACAGAACAAAAAGACTTATTAAACCTGCAAAGATAAGGCATCTACTTGAATAAAAACTTTGGGGAAAATTGGATTAAAAAAAGAGAAAGAAATTTGCCATAGGATGAAATCTTGGCTTCACTGATGCCTGACAGCAGGTTTATAACCAAAGTATATCTTACCTGAAAGGGACAAAAGACACCCCCTGGGCCACTCAACAGTATCCAAAATTCTGCCTAAAGTGATATTTTTTGCCAAGCACATATGAGTATTGGAAGCAGAGTCTGCTGCACTTCATAAGGTAAAATAGGTATTACTATGATTTGCCTTTAGAATGGGCTGCCCAGGGAGGTGGTGGAGTCACCTGGCGGTGTTCAAAAAAAGGCTGGATGAGGCACTTAGTGCTATAATCTAGCTGATTGGATAGGGCTGGGCAATACTTTGGACTGGACGAGCTTGAAGGTCTCTTCCAACCTGGTTGATTCAATGAAGGGTTCCACTCATGTAAAGTGTCTCTACACTTTCCACTACAGCTATCCAACATACATAGAAGCATGTCTCAAGACGCCACCAACATGTTCAAAACAGCATGCTTATAAATGTTTAATTGTCACCCAACTTTACTGTACTAGCTTTAGCAAGCATTTTGTCCCAGGCAGAATAACATTTGCTGCCTTCTCTTGTTAGTATTTTATGGGAAAAATAAATTAATATTATTACTAGTAGATTTCTTGCTGTCAGCAAGTCATCATTTGAAGGCTTAAATAAATTTGGGGTTATTCATTTGGGTTGCAGGTCCCTCCTATCTACTTCCTGTGTCATTTTCTGTAATATTCCCAAGCATACCATCACTGACCTTGCCTCCCACATTTTCCCACCCTAAGAGAACCAGGGGATACAGTCTCAAGTTGTGCCAGGGGAGGTATAGGCTGGTTATTAGGAGGAAATTATTCACAGAGAGTGACTGGGATTGGAATGGGCTGCCCAGGGAGGTGGTAGAGTCACCATCCCTGGAGATGTTCAAGAAAAGCCTGGATGAGGCACTTAGTGCCATGGTCTAGTTGATTGGACAGGGTTGGTGATCGGTTGGACTGGATGATCTTGGAGGTGTCTTCCAACCCGACTGATTCTATGATTCTTTCTCTTCTGATAAAGTGGTTGAACCATTTATTTTGTGCCCACCTAATAAAAGTCAGACTGAAGTACCTCAACCACTATTAAACAGATAAGAGGTAAAGACCTGAATCGCCTTCTCTTCAAGTATTAGCAACTTGCCATAATTTCCCAGGACTTGGTAGGTCTGCTATAGCAAATATCAGTCACAAATGCTTGATAGGCTACCTGAAAATATATATGGGGCTGAGCCATTGTGAATTGCATCCACATAGAAAGTTAGCCAGGTTTTAACCAAATTATCAACAAATTCCACACTACTTAAGTATAGAATCATAGAATGATAGAATCAACCAGGTTGGAAGAGACCTCCAAGATCATCCAGTCCAACCGATCACCAACCCTGTCCAATCAACTAGACCATGGCACTAAGTGCCTCATCCAGTCTTTTCTTCAACACCTCCAGGGACAGTGCCTCCACCACCTTCCTGGGTAGCCCATTCCAATGCCAATCACTCTCTCTGTGAAGAACTTCCTCCTGACATCCAGCCTATACTTCCCCCAGCACAACTTGAATCCATCTTGAATATTTTGAATCCATCTCAAGTCAGAGACAAACTGCTAGCTCCAGTAACAGCCTTGGTACTGTAACACCCAGCTCTTAGTACACATCCCCAAATGAACTCAGAAACCTGAGCAAAGTGCCCAGACTCCCTGCTACACAAAAAGCCAAACACCCAAGAACTGGATCCATACAAGCCAGCAGGATCAGCAGACAGCTGCCTAGTGTCAGGCAATAGAAAGAAAGAAGAATTACGTCTCAGACAGCCTACAACCCACTCCTTCTGTACCTTATACTAGGTACTGATGCTTCTCCTTTCATTTGGGAATACAACTTGGCACATGTGAACGTAGGCTCTTTGAAGAGCCACATACAACTCACTCTCCAACGCAGTCAGCACTGAGGACGTGTGGATTTCTTTCCAGGCATTAAAATACTCATAGTGGCAGCTCCAGGCCCCACCTGCTAGATTTCATCTCCTCTCAGGCAGGAATTATAAATATTCGCAGGCAATCCTAAGTGGAAACACTCTTTACTGCAACTTCTCAAGAAAACAAACATCTACTAAAGAAGAGAAGTTTATTGGGATATAGCCAACTGGTGGCACAAGTTCACCTCCGCAATGAGCTCAACTTAAAAGGTTCACTTAACTACTAAACCTAACCACGAGTCTGCAGCCACCTTGTGGGTGACTTCATCTGGAGATAAAAAGAAATATCCTATTCCTCCTGCTTTTTACATACTTCACTTTTTATTAACTATTTGGCAACACGGAACAGCGCCGGCAGCAGAGACCAAACCCTCCCAAGCCATGAGTCCTGCCCATGAGGCGAGTCCTACTCCCCTGGGTGCTCCCAGCTCCATCCTGCAGCCCACCCGGGCCATCCGCAGGGATCTGGAAACAGGGTACCTTCTTCGGAGGTAACAACTCGCCTTTGAGACTTCTCAGACCGGGAGACACCAAATGTGCACCTTTGCGCTCCGTACCGCCCTGCCCGCAGAAGCGCGCCCTGCCCACGCGAGGAGGCAGAGCCGCCTCAGCACAGCCCTGGCAGCCTCTCCCAAGGCAGGCAGGACGGTCAGCGCTGCCCTCCTGAAAGCCCCCGACTCCCAGCCTCTGAGGCTCGTTACAGAGCGGCGTGGCGCTGCGCCCTGCCGCCGCCTGCAGCAGACGGATGTTTCTCGGGTCGACGTCCCCCCGGGCCAAAGCAAGAACGCGACCTGCTCCCACACCGCCGCGGCCTCGAGGGAGCCGCCGCGGCCGCCGCCATGGCTGCTGCCCCCACGCGGGAAAGGCGGAAAGGTGGCAGAGCGAGCCGGCAGCGAGGTGGAGACGCCGTCCCCGCCGGCAGTGTCACGACACCGCGGTGCCGTTTCGTTCGTCTCTCCATAGCTCGCACAACACGGCTCCAGCCCAGCCTGAGGGGCTGCGGCTCACAAGCGCGGCCCCCGAATCCCTATGCAGTCGCGGGCCTTCTGTGGAAAACGAATTCCCACCACAAGTGAAGTAACTGAAGGGAGCTCGCTGCCTTCGCCGAGCTGAGGCGAGGGGACGGGCTCCGCAAGACGCAGAGGCTGCCCGCTGCAGCGGGGGCGGGCTCGCAGGTTCAGGCAGCCTCTAGCTAACATAATGCCCTCAGGCGCCGGGCGCGATAAGCCGGTGGGAAGCCACCTGCCTCTAGGCTGGCCGCGCGAGGAGCGAGAGCGGCAGCCTGAGCCTCTGTTTAAACTACGCCTGGGTACTTTAAACTATCGTTCATTTTTAAAGTAAGAGACCTCTAGGGGAGTCTGAAGGGCTCTTCCTCCCCACGGCAGTCTCGCCACTTTCCACCCCTCGAAGTTCTCCTCCCTCACCCATCCGTCCGTCGCCGTAGGGGGTGGCCGGCCAAGGTGAGTGGGAAGCGCTCTCGTTCCTGCCCCGAGTCCCCGCCCGCCTCGCCCCAGCTCTCGAAATGAACGAAGCGGAGCTCACACCGACCTGTGCGGGCAGCAGCAGCGCGGGTGCGGCCGCTTGCTATCACGCGGGGCTGGGGGTGTTGGGGCGGCTGCAGGAGAGCCGCTTCGCTCCTCTCTGGCCGCTCTTTCCCTCACTGCGCCGCATCTGATAAGGCGAAAGGGGAGCGAAAGGAGGCGGGCAATTATAGAGCAGAAGGTGGAAAGAAGGGGGCGGGGGGGGGGGGGGGGGGGAGAAAGAGGCATGAGAGATGCCAGAGATCCAACCCCCGCCCCCAAGCCCGAACTCCGCAGCGGGGGCGCGGCCAGGTGCGCGGGGAGGCAGGGCTGGGGTGGGCTCCAGGGCAAGGGGGAGTTCAGGCAGCATTACGTGAGCAGGTGTTGTGCATTTCTCTGTCCTCTTTCTTTCTTTCTTTTTCTTTTTTCTCCCTGATTTTGGTATCTTTTAACTCATTTTCCTTTCCCCGAAGTTCCTCGTTCTTTTTAAATGATTTAGATGGTGGCTACTTCGCGATACGGAGTGCAAGTATTCCCTATTGCAATGTGTGTATTAATGATTCATCGGATAAATAGTTATATTAAAGTGTTCCAGGACTTGTCTGGCTTAGTATAAACCTTAATTAAAAGCATCGTAGTACATATGGACAGTTTTGTGTAGACACTGCAATGGGGATGTGGAATTACAGAATCTATATATCTATAGAGAGAGAGATATGAGTTGCCCTGTGGTATGCCCTACTGAATTTACAGTTAACGTTATGACACGTGAAATTTTTGCATCTTGAGAATTTAGGAGGTGAATGAAAATACTCTGTAAAACATGCCTGGTCAGATGTATAAAATTACAACTGAAATCACTGAAGGACTGCAGTTAAGAAACAACAGGTGTAGCTGGAACAGAGATGTGCATCCCTTTCTAAATGTAGGTTAGAAGTCCTTCTAGGAAAGAGTAGGAAGTCTCAGGGAGATGGTTGTGACTAACTGTAGAACAGGACCTTCTGCTGCTTGAGTAGGATTCCCAGGTTTGCAGACTCTTGTACAAACTCACAGAGCACAGATATCTTTCCAACAAAACTGCAGAAGCCTTTGAGCTTTAAAGAAACTCCTGAAGTCCACTTGCTTTCAATAGCAAAGGCTAAAAATCATTCCTAGAAGTAAAAAAACATCTTCCATATCTAGGAATGCAGGAGATCCCATTGTCTGCAGTTACTGCACTGCCAGCTGTGTGCAACGGCCAACACTTGTATCAGTCACAAAGAAATCAGCTTTCAAGAGAAGATAAGATGCTCCCCTAGTTGATGCTCTATGTGGTACATTCTACACTTCCTCAGTCCTTAATGTATGTATTTAGCTAAGCAATCGTGTGCAGAAGACAAGCAATCATCTTGAAGGCTGGGTAAATGCAGAGAGATGAATCAGCCTTAATCCACAGCTACTTGCTGGTTCATGCATTTCAGGAAACAAGGAATAGCCTGCCAGAGGGAGTGTCTGGCTCCCTCGGTTTTTTTTTCTCCTGATTTATAATGTAGCATGCAAAGTCCATGAGCACCATCCTGTGGCTGTGCTTAGTTACATTATTGAGACTCACCGAAAAGTCTTGACGACCCCACTGACCACTAAAAAAATATTCTGTAACATTCTGTATCCTTCAAATGACTTTCTATTTTAATTTTTAATCACTTGTTTGCATCAGAAAAGAAATTAATGTGTTAAGTTCATACAAAGAGTGTGCTTTCAAGGGTAACTCTGATGATTTTGGTCAAATCTATCTGTTCACTTTTTAGAGTGAATCACACTTGTTACTTCTGAGTTTTGCTCAGATTTCTCGAGACAGCACTGTAGATTTTCTTGCATAATTACAAGGAAGAGCTCATGTTCAGAAATTCAAGCTAAAAGGTAAAGCTTCCTTGAAATACTTGGTGTAAATTGCATATCTGGTAATAGATAAAGATCACAAAATAAACAATATCAACGTACACCTGATTTACCAATCTTTCCTTCTTGTCTTCCATCCAAAACCTGGAGTTTTTTGGAAGAAATTTACTGAATTGGACCCACCAGTTTACCTCCCACTATTTTGAATTGGCCAAGCCACAGTGATTTCAAAACAACCACGACTTACAGACACCACATTTTAAAAGTATTCACACCAACAAGATATAGACCATCCTTTCCCTGGCTAGTATAGATGCCACAGCATTTCTATTAATGGGAATTATGTGGAAATTATATTAAAAATACAGCTGGAAACTATTCACTAATCCATCATAAGAACAGAATTAGTGCAGGCTGGTGAGCTCAAAGTGAGCCAATGGTACACTTGAATCAAATAACTGATCACTGTCAGCTGTGCTTGTGGGCACTGAACAGAAATGAAAATCACAGGTGTTTCAGGTGGACATGGGGAAGAGTTACACTATAATTGTCAATCCTCATGGGGTTTTTTTGTCTTCTGCTTTTTTAGCACATGCTTAGAAAATTCTGATGATTGCAGTGTTACTTGTTATGCCATTTTCCACAAGACTTAGGAAATGAGAATATGAGGGGAGGTTGTAGCCAGGTGGGGGTTGGTCTCTTCTGCCAGGCAACCAGCAATAGAACAAGGGGACACAGTCTCAAGTTGTGGCAGGGGAAGAATAGGCTGGATGTTAGGAGGAAGTTCTTCCTAGAGAGAGTGATTGGCATTGGAATGGGCTGCCCAGGGAGGTGGTGGAGTCACTGTCTCTGGAGGTGTTCAAGAAAAGCCTGGATGAGGCACTTAGTGCCATGGTCTAGTTAACTGGATAGGGCTGGGTGCTAGGTTGGACTGGATAATCTTGGAGGTCTCTTCCAACCTGGTTCTATGATCAAATTTGAAGGATATTTTTTAACTGCAAATAATTTAAAAAATAACCAAGTTGTGTATTGTTTTATTACAATGATGTTTTTAAGGTGAATAGTGTTTTTATCTCCTCAACTAATGTATATGAATAGGGCTGGGTGCTAGGTTGGCCTGGATGATCTTGGAGGTCTCTTCCAACCTGGTTGATTCTATGATTCTATGATATTATCAATAGAGGTTCATTTTTAAATGCCCTCTCTCTACCTTAGCATCCAAAAACTCCACTCACGTTCAAGAGTTTGACTATGGAACATCCATTTCCATGGTTCAGACTACTCCCTAGGCCTAACAGTTCATAGGTTTTGTATATATTTTTGCTTTTTGAAGAACTTTAGTAAAGAAAGACAGAGATAATGCGTGAGGTAAAGCATATCCGAGTTTTGCTGTACATTTTGTAATTGTTATTAGATATAATGATACATGCAATGCTCTTTGAAAACTGGTTTGCCAAGATCCGTCTGTCAACACTTGCAATAACGAAGTGATTTCTGAAGTCATGTGCTGAGAGATCAGAGAAGGACTTAGGACTGTATTCTTTCCAAATTCAAAATAGGGGGAAAAAAATTATAATGAAAAATGCAATTGTGATACACCATCTAACCTATTAGCCATGTTTACATTTTAAAGTTTCTTATTTCCATTAATTAAGACAAATGTAGACTTATTTTGCAGTACGAATATGCAGCTAAATCAGTTTTGAAAAGGGCAGCTATTTTTTGGTGAAGTATTCCTTTCTAGTGACTTTCTTTGTGCTACAGCTGTTTCACTGATATTAACCCCACAAATGTGGCTTTTTGCAGCTCTATTTTTTAGGCAAGAACTGTCAGAGTAGTTCAGCTTTGTTTTGTTATCGGTTGGCATCTGATGAGTCATTTTCATTTCCTTGATATTTTTAGGAGATTTCAGTGCTGTCAGCACTTTAGTGAGCTGCTAGGTTTATTCATCTGAAGCTTATTACACATAATGAGGTAAGTGAAAGGCATACGTAGGAAGGCAGATTGATGTCATGACCACTGAAGTGTAACTGTTCATGTTTAAGGTTGGTCTTGGTCCGCCAACGTGGAGAAAAGAGAGCAAAACTGGGCAAAGGGAGCATAGGGAGAGAGAAATACTCCTCAGTCATGTACTTTTCTGTTCATCTCAGTATGAAGGTTCCAGAAGGTAATGGGAATAATGACAAAATTTACGTTTCATTAAGTTAGTTTTTCATTCTGCAGTCAAATTGGATTCCTTTAGATTTGTGAGGTAAGAGTCATCTATTCTTAGTTTATACTTGAACATCCAAGCTGGTTGCCGAGCCCTTTTTTTGGCCAGCACGGATGAATGGACATAGTTGTATGAGCCTGGAGACACAAGCAGAACTTTACCTTCCTCTTTTTAGCCTCTTTCAATTGTAGTTTATCCAAAGCCATTTGGCAAGGGAGCTCAGCCACACTTTGTAGTTCATGAGTAGCAGGGAGGCAGAGTTTTAAGGGGTTTGAAGTGGATGGGAAGATTCAGAGATGGGTGCTTTGTTCCCCTACACATTTTTAAGTGTTACAATTGGAACTTTCAAGAATAGCCTTAGTTTCCCAATTTTTATTTAAGCCTATGTTAAATGCTTAAACAAATATTTAAATTCTGTTAAATAGTGTTAAATATTTAACATTAACTTTTCCCAAACAATTGACCTTAGCATAATTTTTACAAAAGAGAAATGGTACTGCAGTTTGTATTTGCCAAAGTAAAAGCTATTGCTGTAAAAAAAAAATAATCAGAGCCTGTGTTTCAGAGTAATTTGAATGTGAGGGAGGAAAACCAAGAGAAATATTAGTATTTTGATTTGGTGCTAACACTTCAATAAAACTACCTTGGCTTAAATACTGCATAAATTCACTATGCCTTCCCTGTTCATATACCAGAGGTGTTTAAGCAGCTGGAATAACTGTCAGTTTAATTTTCCAATCAATACCAGTACTAAAAATCAGCATACCGGAAATCTTACTTTAGCAAGTATGAGAAGAATTTACAACAGTTTCAGTAATTACAAGTTTTAATAATTACTCAGTTGTGAAGCAGTAACAGAGGGGGGCAGTCTTGGACAAAAATCTCTCTTGTGTCTTAAATTCTAGCTTCTGAAAATCTAGATTTAAGTACCGTGTCTGCCAAAGCACAAGACTTTAATTGCCCCTGTGCTATGATCTACCTTCTAAGAGTAAAGAAATTTTCAGTTTCTGGGACCTGTGCTACTCAAGTTCTGGAGGTGTTCAAGAAAAGCCTCGATGAGACACTTAGTGTCATGGTCTAGTTGATTGGACAGGGCTGGGTGCTAGGTTGGACTGGATGATCTTGGAGGTCTCTTCCAATCTCACTGATTCTGTAATTCCTATGAAGGGTTCCACTTATGCAAAGCTTCTCTATAGAGAGGAAGGTGGTACAGTGGAGTGCAATTCAGTGCTGCTCAGCAGTGGTGCCCATGTTGCTAGAGTATGTGTGACTGTAGTCAGGATGTGCGACTGTTGTGGCTGTCCCTGTGACTGAGATGGCCTTTTGCTGTCTCAAAATTTGCCAAGAACTGTTAGGATAAAGAAGAGAAGGTGGCAAAGTTGAAGTTCTGCTCTGCATGTGTTGCAGGTCTAGCTGTGTGTCGCATATGCACCCAGGAAGTGCTTGGACACTTTCCATTGGATGTGATTTAAGCCTTTTAAACATAAAGCCAAAAATAACAGGAAATTACACAGGAGGAAAGCAAGTGTATATACTAGCCTGGAACAAATAGCCGGCAGCAATTATGCTCCAAAGTGATTGATCTGATGGCTTAAAGAATTACAGGGTATTGTGACAAAGAATGTGAAAGCTGAAAAAAAGGAGAGGCTGCAACCACAAAAAGCAGATAACATCTCAAAGGTTTTAGGTTAACGCTTTCCCCCCCGCCTCTCAAAACTCAAGAAACTATATTTTATGCAGCTGTACACATTTTTGCACCACCTGAATCTTGCACTAAACAGCACCTCAGTCAAACCCAGGCAAAACAGAACATTTAGGGGCCACGCTCTATCTATGGTGCTGCATCATTTTCCACTACATGTTCATGAAACTGTAGTGAACAACTTTTCATCGCAGGCTTTTTGACAAAGTACTGTAATCCACTTCATCTCCCTTCCTTTTTTTACTGTTTCCTTTAGATTATCATTGTTTGGGCCTTACTTATATTTAACTTGCTAGTGACATCCATCATAAATGCTACTTTATTCTCGTAATATTGGCACTGGCTGCAGTAATGTTTCTTTATCTCACAGGGCACAGAAAACATTTTGTTCATGGCCTGTTTAAATTGACACAGTGCTTAAAATAAGTCAGCTTACAGCAAGGCCCTGAGGAAAATACATTCCTCAGGAGTGCAATGTTTTGTACAGCACAATCTTCAGAGATACTTATGGAATAGTAGACATTCTCCAGCATCTTACACAAATAAAACCTCTGTCCTGAGGTTTGCAGCCTTAGAAGAATAGCCAAAACATCTGCCTCAAGCCACTGGGATTTTCACAGTGTTGTTAGTATTACTATTAATTATCCTGCACATGGGAAAGAGTTGATGCTGTTTGGGCCACCAGCCTATCCCCTCGCATATTAGTAAAGTTTGACTTAGAGAATCATAGAATCGGCCAGGTTGGAAGAGACCTCCAAGATCATCCAGTGCAACCTGGCACCCAGCCCTATCCAGTCAACCAGACCATGGCACTAAGTGCCTCATCCAGTCTTTCCTTGAACACCTCCAGGGATGGTAACTCCACCACCTCCCTGGGCAGCCCATTCCAATGGCAAATCAGTCTTTAAAATCTGGAAGCTCTGGATGCTTTTTGGACTTAAAAGCATGAATATGAGTCCTTGGAGTAACAACCTGAATGTTCACATTGCTTCTGCATTCACTGGTTCATGTGAACTAATATTAACCTGTGTAAGAGGCTGAGTATACAGACAATTAGACAGTAGATCAGTTAAATCAAGATGGATCATGTCCCTGTTCTGTCCAGTTCAGTTCTTTTTTCCCAGTGCTAGCCAAAGGAGTAACTTTCCTCCCTGTTTCCTAAATAGCACCAATAACTCTGCATGGGGGAGTCAAACTAATCTTTGACCAGCATTAATCTTTGGAAAGCTCCCCCTCTCATCTTCCCTGCTCTCCATCACTGTTCAGACTGCCAGCCTGGGAAGCTGAATAGGAGAAGAATGGGGGTTGGGACAACGAGCCTTCCTCAGTAAAATAATTCTGCTTTAGACCTAAAATACACAGGCTGTAGGAGTCTATGGTGAGAACTTGAATCTGTGTAATGTTAAAAGCAACTTGGTTGGAATTTGGGCGTATTCCATTAAAATAAAGAGCAACACTCACTGGTAGGAAAGAGGGAGGATAGGATCAGCTTATTTCATAAAGAGCTGTAAACATGTTTGAAATTCAGCAAGCTTCAGGCTCAGCTCTCACACACAGCAGCTCTTAAAAGTCAAGTGGCATTTTTGTGCAGTTAAGGAATTATTCTTGATTTTCAAGGGCACGAATAGAATCGTAGCATCATAGAACTGTTTAGGTTGGAAGTCACCTCAAAAATCATCCAGTTCCAATCTGCTGCCATAGGCAGGGACACCTCCCACTAGAACAGGTCACTCAAGGTCTCATCCAACCTGACTAAAACACCTCCAGGGAGGGAGCAGCCACAACCTCCCTGGGCAACCTGTTCCAGTGTCTCACCACCCTCACTGGAAAGAACTTCTTCCTAACATCCAGTTTAAATCTCCTCTGCCAGTTTAAACCCACTGCCCCTCATCCTGTCATTACAAGACCTTGTAAATAGATAAACCAGCTCACCTTAAATGTTTGTGTTTCCTATTGTAATATGCCCAGCTGCATCCTCAAACATTTTTCAACACGAATTGTTAAACTGGTATTCATTTTATTCACTTCCCTAGTGAGCATGTGAGATTCATAGGGCTTTCTATATGTGATTAATGTCAGTGATAAAGTTAGAATTATTAACGGAGGTAGAATTAAGCATCTAAGCCTTTCTACGTGAGTGAAACTCATGTATGATGTTACTGCTTTGAAAATCCTGTGGGCTTCCCAGTGGATCACAGGATGTCAGGGGTTGGAAGTGATCAAAGAGATCACTGAGTTCAACCTCCCTGCCAGAGCAGGACCATACAGTCTATATTAGGTCACAGAGGAACACATCCAGACGGACCTTGAAACTCTCCAGAGAAGGAGACTCCACAGCCTCTCCGGGGAGCCTGTGCCAGTGCTCTGTGACCCTTACAGTAAAGAAGCTCCGCCTTGTGTTGGGGCGGAACCTCCTGTGCTGCAGCTCACACCCATTGCTCCTTGTCCTATCCCAGCCAGCAGTGAGCAGAGCCTGTCCGCCCCTCTCCTGACCCCCAGCCCTCAGATGTTCATAAACACATGTATTAACTCTCCACGCGGGCTTCCCTTCTCCAGACTGAACAGCCCCAGGTTCCTCAGCCTTTCCTCACAGGGCAGCGTCCCAGTCCCCCAGTCAGCCTCGTAGATGCCCTTTTGGCAACAGGCGGGGATGTTCCGGACAAATCAGGCCCTGGGGTGAGGGTGCTGTTGCGGTGCGCTGTGTGAGCGGCTCTCCCTGGTGCGCGGCTGCAGGCGGCTCTCCGCGCAGCGCGCAGGTCGGTTGCGCAAGGCAGCCTGCCCAGACTGCGCTTGGCCTCCACATCCTCCTGCGCCATGTGCGGAGCGCTCGTACGGCGCCCGGGGACTGGGGACTGATCCAGCCCTCAAGCTTGGCAGGCTGCCTGCGGAGTTTGGCACTGGGACTTGCTGCAGAGGGATCCTCTCCCTTGGAGAGGCTGAGAGGAAGAAGAGTTTGGAGAGGAGCTTGGAAAGGAATGTGGAGCTGAAAAGCAAACAGGTTGGCTGTACATGACGGGTGCCTGGCACACGAGTGATGAGAGTCTGCCAGAACTGAGCACACGGGGTTGCAAATAACAATTTTATGGCCATAGAAGACTCAGAGTATACAGAGAGTAGTATTTTTCCACAGCCACGGAGCCACAGTATCACACAGTATCACAGTATTATCAGGGTTGGAAGAGACCTCACAGATCAAGTCCAACCCTTTACCACAGAGCTCAAGGCTAGACTATGGCACCAAGTGCCACGTCCAATCCTGCCTTGAACAGCCCCAGGGACAGCGACTTCACCACCTCCCCGGGCAGCCCATTCCAGTGTCCAATGACTCTCTCAGTGAAGAACTTTCTCCTCACCTCCAGCCTAAATCTCCCCTGGCGCAGCCTGAGGCTGTGTCCTCTCGTTCTGGTGCTGGCCACCTGAGAGAAGAGAGCAACCTCCTCCTGGCCACAACCACCCCTCAGGTAGTTGTAGACAGCAATAAGATCACCCCTGAGCCTCCTCTTCTCCAGGCTAACCAATCCCAGCTCCCTCAGCCTCTCCTCGTAGGGCTGTGCTCAAGGCCTCTCACCAGCCTCGTTGCCCTGTGGGTTGCAGTAAATAGAGGGGCTGCTGTTTTCCTGTGAGAGGGGTGTGCTCCTTGCTTGCACCCTGAAGGGTCCCAGCAAACTGGCAAGTTCTAGCTCTGCTTCTCCACAGGCTTCCTGGATGACTTTGGGAATCCAAGTTGCCTATATGTGTTTTAACGTCACTATTGTGAATCTAGGAGTGAGCCTGGTGACACTTGGAGAATGCTGGATGTGGAGGAGTTGGGGGACATGAGGATGTGCTGCTGGTTGTAAAACCTATTGAATGTGAAGATGTATAAGCCAGCTAGCAGGGCATGCAGTCACAGCATGTTAGGTAGCTGCTGGTGAAATCTTCAATGCTTAAGACCTTCTAAAGCCTTTGTGTTTTAACAGGTACTTGTGATGAACTTTTTTCTGTGTCACCCCTAAATTCTCTGTAAATTTCACTTTGAATTCCTTATTCCATTTTGGATGCCTCCAAGGGCTAAAATGTGAAACACTGAGATGCATTGACTATGGTGCAAGTGAGTAGGGCAAACCATCACCAAAGTGTATGGGGGGTATAGAAATACCTCAGGGCACATGAGAACTACAGTATCTGCCCTGTTGCAAGCAGTGGAATAAAACTGGGTTTAAGTAGAAATACTGAGCTGCTGCTGTCTCTGTCCTCATTTGCTGTGGTTACAGTAGCTGCTACTCCCTCTTGCAGTCTCATTTCCCTAACAGAAGCATATTACTGCCTTGCTGTGACTCCTTGGGTGAAAGCTGTACTTTTCAGGACAACTTAAAATCAGCAACACCCAAAAAGCAGGAAGGATCTGCTGTAACATGCAAAGAGTAATTATGTATGATCATTTATACATACAGATTACAGCTCAAGTGGCAGATAGCTCTGTCTCCCTGACTGGCAACAGCCAATTCAGAAACAAAGCTGTCCTTGTCTGAGAGGCCACTTTGCATTTTCACCAAAAAAAAAAAAAGCACAGCATATGAAGAAGGGAAAAGGAGACACATTTCTTCAGGCATTTAGTAATAGCACACCACCAGAGTCAGTGCTGCAGGATTGTGCAACGACTTCTCAAAGAATTGGCTGGCTTGCCAGAAAGTTCTTTCCCATCAACAGCAGTAATTGAATATACAGCTGGGTAACTCCAATAAAATTACCAGCAGCAGGACAATTGAGTTAGCTAATATTAAGTGGCAGATACTAGGGATGTCATTTGGTTGATCACATGTAGATGTCTGGTGCCATTTCAGGTATCTTACATCGTTTGAAACACCCTCTGGGACTGCCTCTAGATGTCATTTCAAGAGGGCTTCCCTATAGGTTCTCTGCAGTACACCCTCTGAAATACACTAAAGCATCTTTGATGGCAGTCAACATAGATGTGTATGCAACAGTTCCTGGTTTCCAAGTTCAGATTCCAATTAGAAAAGTAGTAGATGCCACCACCCTGCTGCAGTGCTTTTCCAGGTTACCTGCAAATAGATTTCAGGTTATCTGCAAAGAGAAAAGAGCAATGCATTAATCCACGGGCCAAAGGTCATCTTGCAATTGCGAGTCCATTGTTAGGCGTTAATCATGTAACTACTGGAAAAGGATATCATCACAAAGCCTTTAAAATGTGGACAATTTGACCTTAATTATACCTTTTTTTTTTATTATTCTGGCATTAGGTGGCTTCCTGAAGCTCTGAATATTAAGGCAGCACTGTCTGCTTTTAGCAAAAGAAACTGTAATCAGCAAGAAATAAAGTAAACATTTTCCTTGCCATCATAATTTCTGACTGAGCCAGAAGAGATTTTTTTTTTCTCTCTGACTGTAGGAGATGAGGTCAAAAGGATTTAAATATAAAATGGTCCCTGGAATGGAATACTGGTGCTGTGATAAGAAAGGTGAATCAATTACCCTTGGAAAGTAATCTCTTGGGAGAGTGAACCATCCTGCAGACACATGCGCGGCAGGTAATGGAACAAAACGTAGTCCATATTTTATCATGAAAATCAGCTCCCTTTTGTAAATGCTTCTTTTGCACATGTTTTGTAATGCACTGTTTGCCTACTGAGGAAACTGAAATATTGATCTTTCTTTTTTTAATGTTCAACAGGATCTTGTTGGTTCTGGCAAAAGAAATACAGCACACACACACATCGTAAACTGCAGTAACAAACAGAAGGGTGCGGTAAGTTGCCTTCAAAAAGCAGCTGAGCTGATGGTGCTTACACAACAAAACAGGTAACAGAAAAATGTAACATTAAGATCTTAAATACTTTGATAATTCTCTGTTCCAGGTGAACCCATAAAAGCTACTGGGTTCCATCTACAATATTTACAGGAGTTTTAAGAAAATCTTGTTTCTAGAAATACTTTGCAGGTCAAGCAAGGATATTAGGGCACTTTGAGAACAGAAATTGAATGGATTCCTGATCCTGCAAACTACTGAGCACTTCTTCATCATTTAATAATTCCCAGGCTTTGCACAACATCCCACTTCATTAAGCTTATGCTAATAAATATGAAGAGCTCAGTTTAGCCCCATTGCTGAACTTTATTGACAAAGCAGTGGTTCAGTCAAGCCTGCTTCTCTGCATGTGTCTTTGTTTTTAGTTGATAGACACAATAGCTGCACACAAACAGGTATCTTACAGAGACTGTAGAAACCGAAGATGTGAAAAGGTTTTAATTACTTCATAATGTGAATTGCCTCTTCAAAGGAAATGTTTGCATAGATTGTTAAATTTGAAACAAGTATTTCACAAACAAGCAGCTCTTTACTATGTTCTTACCTAGTGCATTTTATGCTTGAATGTTCCTAAATGCACAGGTGTTAATTGCAGCCTTCTTATTGAGAAGGCAGGGTTAGGAATGTACGCTGTAAAATTAGTCATAAAACTGCATCATTGTTCTCCTCTCTTGCTGCTAGTAAGAAACACAACAGCACAGAACCTTTTTGTACTATACCCTATCACCATGTCTGCCTGATGGATGCTTTTCTGGGTTCTACAGTCATTTTGCTTCTAATTTATAATAATCACCAAGATTTTTAAAACAAGATGAGCATTTATATCTGCCCCTCCCAAAACAAATGGTTTGTAGCTACTATATATTTTCCAGCTACAATCTGGTAACAGGAATCATACTGCATGTTTTGCTCAGATAACATTTTCTCAGGGAGACTAAGTGGGGGTTGCCTAAGAAGTGCAGGCAAGAGCTAGTATTCCCTGAGTTATGATTAGGTACACATAGAAAAGTGTGATTTCTATTCATCACATATTCCAGTGGAAACATAGAGGGAAAAGGATCATTTCCTAACTGGAAAAAAACATAGAGGGAGAAAATGAGTTTGGTTTTTTTTCTGTTTAATGCAAGATGGTGTAAAACCTGAAGAGGGAAACATAAATCCTAATGATTAAGTTCCCCAGTCATTTACAGTTTGTAGTAAAGATACAAGTTTATGTGGTTCTAAGCTCAGCTGTGGCTGAGAGGCTGTGCTCCAGCCAGGATGTGATGAACAGAAGGAGCAAAGGGTGTATGGCAGCACATCCAGAGGACAAGAGGAAAACAACACTCTGTGAAGTCTCATCTTTTCTCTCTGCAGTCCAAGAAGTTCATGAAAACTGTGGCCCACACTGTGTTATGAATCATCTGAAGCCTTGTTCAGAGTAGGTGGTGTGGTATTTTATACCTCAAATTAATTCTATTCCATCATTATGGTAACTTTGTCTTACATTGTTCTCTTAAGGAAAGGCTTTGTTTGTATGCCAGTTCTCATACAATTGTAAAGCAGCAACCAGTTCACCCACTTTCCTTAAATCTTAGGCTTGATAGATAAGCACTGCTAAATTATGAGAAGCTGCTGCTGCTGCTGCTGCTGCTGATGTTGATGGGTTGCCCAGGGAGGTGGTTGAGGCCCCATCCCTGGAGATGTTTAAGGCCAGGCTGGATGAGGCTGTGGCTAACCTGATCTAGGGTAGGGTGTCCCTGCCCATGGCAGGGAGGTTGGAACTAGATGACTCTTGTGGTCCCTTCCAACCCTGACTGATTCTATGATTCTATAATCATGATAAAGAGCCTCTCAAAAACAGACTAGTGAAAATGATGAAGCAAACAGGGCCATTGAGACATTCAAGAACCAGTTTTTGAGCTGGAAGCAGGAAGTAGGATCGTTGCTAACTATGGGGCAAAATAAGTATAATATGAAAGAAAACTAAATATATCCGTAAGTCACTGGTGGAGGCAAAATGATCTGGTAGGCATAGGATGCCCTTTAGACCAGTGTTCTCCAGCTTGGCCTGCTTGGGTGTATTTCCCAGTGGAGGAGGAGTTCAGCTGCTCAGGCACCAAGGAAGTACCTTTTTGAAGTGGGCTGCATGCAACAAAAATCCAGATAGCAGTTTGTAGAAGCCTCTGGGTGGAAGCACCTTAGGAACAGAAGCAAGAAACTTCCTGCACAAATGCTCTAACCACCTGCACATTCTGAAAAGAAATTACATTATTATCTGACAAGGCCATACAAAAGCCAGTAGGCAACTGTTGTACTCTAATTTCAGCCAGAGCTACGGTGACATAGGATGGGGAAACTGCACATTTGGCAGCATTTTCATTTAGGAGGCAATACAGCTACGCTGCCAAGCATAGAGTGCCTACTTCAAACACACGCCCTCAAAGCTAAGCGTTTCATTCTGTGTGTGTGCTTCTGAAACTTGATTTCAGCAGTACTGGAAATTCACAGCTCCCATGGGCAATAGGAGGATGGATACCTAACTGCAAAACAAGAGCAAATTTTCTAGAGAGCATTCAGTTTGGCAGTTACAGCTATTCCCTTCTGAGCATTCCTGAAATTTCCTGGGGAACTGCTAGTACAAAGATTAAGCAGCTGTACATGAAACACTGTCTTTACAGTATGAACTCCTTGTATCCTTATGTCTTATGACATTCTTTGACATCCTTAGGTTATCTTTTGCACTCATGGCTCAGTTTAGAAACAAATGTGTAAACGCCAGTTTATGTACAAGAAATTGCTTTAAAAATCACTCAGCTTCTCTGGAATAGCAGTGATATTTTTATCTGCACTATGTGTACACAAAATGGATTGTGACAACGGCTGTTACCATTTCTGGTTTAGAAGTGACACACAGAAGTGAAAAACATAAACCACATCACTCACCATATAAAGAAAGACAAATTTTGCAAGTGTGATTTATGGAAATCTTTAATGGCAGTTTTATCATAGAAGGTCAGCAGTCCTGCCAGTCTGTTTGAAGAATGCTGTGGTCTAGTTTTACTTATACATGTGACATATGCATGCTTCTGCACTTAGACAAGTGGTCTAGTTCTAATTATACACTGGGAAGAAAATACTCATGATTGCAGCAGTGGAGTTCTAAGTCCGTTTTGCATTAGGCAAACCTTTTTGCAACCTGCATGGTTTCCATTGTTCCTGCCTCTAAAATCAGAATAATTATTATTTCACAAAATTAACAATAAAAATGTAGTACTTAGTTCACTAAATTGTCTGAAATGATTGGACTGATACCTCATAATTTGATCATTTTGTCTCCATCCACAGGAATAAGCAAACCTCCACACATCGTATGTGTCGGTGCAGATGAAGAAAGAAGTCAGTCACTCCTTCTTCCTAATCCTCAGACTGCTCTTTAGCTATGTCTGTGTTAACCACATCACATTGGTACAAGGACTGTCCTCTGGTGAGGAAAATTAGTGAGAAAATAATCAGCAATGGAAGCAAATGCATTCCTGCTATGTGTCTCCTTTCCTCCCAAACCTCTGCCTGAAGGCAATCTCATAGAAGGGGGACAGACCACTGGTACTGCAGATGCTGCTATGACATGCTAGGGTCTCCCATGCTGACATTTTTACCTTTAGCTTCCATGAAGGCCAAAATGCAGATGATAAAATGCTAATAAAAAATTAAGTGGATTATTGCATTATTTCATGAGTGAAATGCCTTCTGTGGGGCTAGCTGTGAATCCAATTGTGTTCTCGTGTGTGTGTGTGTGTATATATATATATATATATACATACATATATATATATATGATTTGATCTTGATAATAAAAATCATCTATCTCATAGGAAACAGAAGAAAAATAGGAGGAATATGGCACTGAATTAATGCTCCAATTAGCTTAACTACCACTTGAATTTATATTGCTTGAAGACGTTCCTAAACGACTGGCAAGTGTACATGTGCAGAGGAGTGGCACTAATCTGTGTTACTAAGGCAAAAAGGTTTAGCAGAGATCTCACAAGATCCAGAGTAACCAAAAACACATGTCAGACAGGTAAGTCTTCCAAAACTGCCAATCTTTTTAATGAAGTTATTACTGCTGATGCCAGGGTTTGACTTTTTTTTTCCTTTCTGCTTTTTTGCTTCAGTCCACACCGTGACAGTCATGCAGCTCTTGAAATGCCTCACTTCTCTGAATAATATTACCTTTCCCATCCTACTTCACGGGATGCAAAGTGCTCTACTGCATTCAAAATTCAGTGCCCTCTAAAGTGCACAAGAGCCTGGCACAGACTTCTGTGGGCTATCTTGGAGGGTATTGCATCACTATGTGCAGACAAACTGCAGCACAATTGGAAACTATACATTTCATAGCACAATTAATTCTCCCCCTTCCCCCCCTCAAAATAAAAAATTTCACTGTAGAGATCATTTGAATACCTTTGTCAAATTGAAGAAGGAAGGAATTAATTAAACTGTGGATTGTCAAATCAAGTCGAGAGCACAATACGGAAACCCCCATTAAAGTGCAGGCAAGTAATGATGCTCACATTGTGATAGGGACTCATGTAACTTGAAAATGAAAATGCCATCTCCAATCTGTAGCACAGTAATATGCAGGTTTTTTTTCCCCCTGCCCCCATTCCCACTCATTTTGCTTAAGTCTGAAGTACACTCTCTAATGCATTATTAAGCTAAATTCTGACCCAGTTTCTTAATTATCTGTAAGCTACGGGGAAGTTGTAGCAGAATATTAACTAAGGCAAAGGATGCAAGACAGAAGAATCCACAATGGCATCAGAGAGAATCATTAGCATTTTGCTAGGAAAATCCTTCACATTTGAATACTTAACCTAGCCTAATACATAGAATTTATGTTTTAAAGTGGTACAAACACACACGACCAAGCTACCAAAAGATCCCAGGCAGAAAAGAAAACAGAAGTATTTGGAGAAGCATTCCTGGAGTCACAAGTATCAGAAATCTGGAGCATACTGCCACATTTCTGAGACAGCAGGATTTTCCCCAGCTGTTCTTAGGTGGATAGTACTGATGGTTGTGACAATCTTGTATAGCATGATGAGCTGAACTGTTTCTTTGGGGTTAACTGCAGAATATAATCTGCTGTGGGTTGCACCAACATTTTTGCGGGTAGCATTTGAATAAGTAACTGTCATACCAGGTAATGGCTTGAGAGGATCCTCCAAACACTTTTGTGCCTGGTTAGTATCAAGTTAGTGGTTGCAGTTTTATCCCTCCCTGCACTGCTGCGTATTAGTGGAATATGAGAAGCTTTCATGGTGAAAAATCGGCTACAGATGGATTGTACCTGAAACAAAGCATGTCTGGACTCCTACCTACAACATCACACAGTGTGATGTTGAAGGCTTGCTTTATCTTTGATGTAAAGGTGTTCAAGTAAGTGAAAAACATACTTCAAGAGCAATGTATTTAGTGAGAACAATTTTTAATAGAAAACATATTTCAAAATTGAGGGAAAAATGCTTCCCTCACCCCATAATTGAAGGATTTCTGGTATGCTTATATAGAAATTCAAGCTTTAACTGTAAAATCTGGACAGCAGACAGAGTCTGCAATGTATGCTTATAATTTTGTGGGTGAAGACATATTTATTCAGTTCAAAGTTCAAAGAAAACCCAGGCAGTCAAATTACAGAATCACAGAATTAACCAGGTTGGAAAAGACCTTTGAGATCATCAAGTCCAACCTATCACCTAACACCTTCTAATTACTAAACCATTGCACTAAGTGCCTCATCCAGCCTCCTCTTAAACACCTCCAGGGATGGTGACTCCACCACCTCTGAGGGCAGCCCATTCCAATGCCAATTGCTCTTTCTATGAAGAACTTCTTCTTAACATCCAGCCTAAACCTGCCCTGGCACAGCTTGAGACCGTGTCTCCTCATTCTGTCACTGGTTGCCTGAGGGAAGAGACCAAATGCCATCTGGCTACAACCTCCTTTCAGATCGTTGTAGAGAGCAGTAAGGTTTCCCCTGAGCCTTCTCTTCTCCAGGCTGAACAACAAGCTGAGGAATCACCTGAGTGCAGAACATGGAATTTATATATATACATTTAAAAAAATAATTCATTTCATGAATTTGCCAAGGAAGAAACACTACTGTTTGAAAAAGACTACGAGTCGGCTAAATACAACATCCTATTAGTAACAGTGTCAAATGCAACTCGTGGCAAGGCTGTAGTTTGCAAAACATCTAATGATTGCAAAGTGCTAACAAGCTTAATGCACATTCAAGTACATTGCTTCAATTTGAAGTGTACGTTCTCTGCTGGAGCATCTGAATGTATCATTGCAAATGCCAACGCTGACGATTCCCTGCTTTAGCACGCCAAGTATTATTGTTCTTCTAGGAATAAAGGTGTCCAAAATTTCTCCAAAGTGACCAAGAGCAATAGTAAGATAGCCTTCCTTTAAAGATAAGGGATTAAAAAACTCCCAAACCCAATTGCTAGTTTGTGCTTGAGCACCTAAACCAGTCTGCAGGCTTCTAAACAGAAAGCCTGATTTTCAAGGGAGATGTTTGCAAAAGTACTGCATGCTTTTCCATCTGCAGCAGTTTGGTTTCTACACCAATCTGTGTATTTAGTCAGGCCTAAGCATACATATCAGAGTAACCTCTATGGAGAAGGAACACCTATTTTTCATGCATTTGCAGTTTGTGTTTGACTGCAACCAAGCCAGCATTTAGGCAGCTGTCCTTGAGCCTGAAGAGAGAGAAGCTGTGACAGCACATGATCCTGGGACAACGCTGAACACCAGGAGAACATTTACCCATGTAAATATGCCAAACAAATCATTTGTGTCATCCTGAACTCACAGTGTTTAGTTCTTTCATCTCTTGAAATGCTCTGATTCAGTGGCAAGTTGTGAGGAAATGTGCCTGGCTTCTTTGGTGGGAAACCATTCTGGCCAATGCAGACGTGGCTGGACAGACAACCTAAAGGCCTTAACCTTTTCTCTGTCACACAAAATGAAGTCCTTAGTGAAAATATGCTGGTGTACATTGTTCACTTCTTCACATAATCACCAGTGCCATTATTGTTAAATGAAAGAGAGCCCCACTCCCCCAAAGCAAAATCATCTATTTAGATACAGCAACATTCTGCCTCCTTATCTCCTGCCGCTCCATGGTTGTCCTTATTTCTCTCATGAAAAAAAGTCCAGTAAAAGGTTTTTTCCCTTCTCAGGATTCTATTTCTTCCATCACTTCCATCACAATTGTTCGAGGACCAGTCAGGATGAGGTTACTCACTGTCCTGTAATCTACATGGAGAACATTGAGGCCATTGACAGATACCACAAATTGGCAAACCTGAGGAGAAAAGCAAGCAGGAAAATGTTACAAATTACAGGCTTTTTATACCTTTATTTGTACAAATCAACTTCTGGGAGTGCAAAACCTCCAGAACACCTCATGCCACCTTACTTATCACTCTTAAGAAAAAACACATTTCTTAGAATTACTCTGGCAAGTTAATTTTCCACATTTTTCTTTTTAATCTAACTGCAGCTTTCAAATCTGTGCAATTCTGAAGTCCTGTGTCACTCATTTTTTCTTACAACAAGGGTATTTTTCTTATAACAATGATATTTACGGTGCTCTGAAAACAACACAGGACAAGACAGCTCTGGTCATTGCAAACTTTCTGTTATCCTTTGTCTTAAACACTTTGATAGAAACCATTTTAGAGAGCTCTTGGTAGTCACAGTTAAAATCTGCATCATATTTCTAGGCTTGGGCAAGATCTTGATGATGACTTCAATAAATTTGGTGCCAAAACCTTCACCAATACGACACAAACCTAAATGATGAAGTGAGTACTGGGAGGGATTAAAATGTCACTGCCATTTTCAGGAGATATTCCTGCACAACTCTAGTTCCTTCTGTGTTTTTTGTGGACAGGTTTTGGTTTTCTTCAGCAAGTATGGCTTGTAAGTAATTTCAAGTATGCTAATATTTTGTTTTTAAAAGCCATACTAAATTTAAAATGTTGATTAGAAGCTCTTTTCTGTCCCCCCCCCCCCAAAAAAAAAAAAATCTTGATAGAAATATGCTGCTGCAAATCTTAAAGGAGTTAATCAGGACAAAAAGTCACATCAGCATTGTGAAAAAGCTGGGGAGGAAAAGAAGGACAGTAATATAGTTTCCTCAGAAACATGAAGCCTTCTCTGTATCTAATCATCATATTACAGAGTGGCTAAAAAGGCCAAAAATGTGTAGTGTCTGGAGCTGTGTTTTTAATGATAAAAATATGGAGCCTAGAGCAACCATAATCTCATCCTGATAGTTCAACAAAAAGAGTACACTCACCAGAGGGTTATATTACTTGTAAGTAATCTTGACTCTAGAAGAAAGAAGCTATGAAGCAAGCACTGCTAGACATTTTCCTCCTTTATTCTGTATCTTTTACCTTTCCTATTCTGGCAGAAACACAACACAGAAATGGATGCAGGAAAGGTGGGAAGCAGTTTCCAACACTAGTTTCCAATGCTAGCTCTGTGTAAAACAGTCTTAGGGGTTGGAAAAGACCTCCACAAGTCATCAAGTCCAACCCTCCTGCCAGAGCAGGACCAGAGGTTCTAGTGCAGGTCACACAGGAATGCATCCAGATGGGTCTTGAAAGAATCCAGAGAAGGAGTCTCCACACTCTCTGGGGAGCCTGTTCCAGTGCTCTGGGAGCCTTATAGTAAGGAAGTTCTTCCTCAAGTTGAGGTGGAACTTCCTGTGCTGTAGTTTATACCTATTGCCCATTGTCCTACCACAGGGCACAACTGAGAAGAGTTTGTCCCCTCCCTCTTGACCCCCAGCCCTCAGATATTTATAAACATTGATTAGATCCCCTCTGAGTCTTCTCCAAAAGCCCCAGGTCCCTCAGTCTCTCCTCAGTGCTCCAGCCCCTTAATCATCTTTGTAGCCCTCCACTGGACTCTTTCAAGTAGATCCCTGTCCCTCCTGAACTGGGGAGCCCAAAATTGAATGCAATATTCCAGGTGTGACCTCACCAGGTCAGAGTTGAGGGGGAGGAGAACCCCCCCCCCCTTGATCTGCTGGACACACTCCGCTTAACGCACCCCAGAAGCAAGCCAAGTTATTTAACTCTAGTGCATCAGCTACCTCCCCTCTCAGGCAAAATGTGGTGAAACTCCACTGATACTTGTGCAAAATGTACAGAATGTAGCTACTCGTGTTTCATCTATGAAAAATCATAGAGGAAGCAAGCCCAATATAAAAAATTAAGCCCAAATGCCACTGATTATTTTAGTCTGCTTCTTAGAGCCTCTGCACATGAAGAGCAGCAGTAGCAGCACCTGCAGAGAAGGCAGATTTCTCTCAGGCACCTCACCACTACCCCTCAGAACTCCTCTGCAGAGCCAAAGGTGCTGGACATCAGGCTTCCTCCTAGCCTAAACAATCATAGAATCAAACAGGTTGGAAGAGACCTCCAAGATCATCCAGTGCAAGCTAGCACCCAGCCCTAGCCAATCAACTAGCCCATGGCACTAAGTGCTTCATCCAGTCTTATCTTGAACACCTCCAGGGACAGTGACTCCACCACCTCCCAGGCTACAGCATTCAGCAATGCAACTTAGCTTATTTCCATGACAGTATGGATATATATTTCCTACACATTCATATGCTGTATCTATTTCAGCTGCAGGTAGCATTGGCAAAATGGCTCAGTTTCTGCAAGCAAAGAAAGCTTTCTAAATATTAAGCATTTTGGTTGAAAAGGTAACTCATCATCCTCTGCAGTGTGCCTCAATCAGTACTGAAGAGCTCTGCCTATTTAGTTTCAGATGCAGATTATTGCAGTACCTATAAGTCTCTAACTCCCAGTGGGATTTCCTAATACTTTCTGTGACTTTCCAAGATTGTATCAAGTTTTACTGAATTATAGCTCTGGCTCCAGAGTATGATTTGAGTTGATTTAAAACAGACCTGAAGAAATAACATTGTCTCTTCTGGCTTACTGCAGTTGTTGGAAGTTGAATAGCTAATGTTTGTTTTACTCCTGCTTATTCTCAGACTTCTCCAGTTACTGGAATCCCAATGCATGGGACTCATGTTTGGCCAGGGGAAGGCATGCATGTGTATCGTGGATAAATCTGCATGCTGGATCACACCAAGAGAGCCCTGGGACCTCTGGGGAATGTCCCTGGCAAAGGAACAGGCTTTCCACACCAGCCAGCCAGGCTGCAATGGTGTAAATGCAGATGATACAGGTACTGGAGCAGTGAACAGCAATCTGGATGCTATACAGTTTCTCACACGAAGGACAGGAGCTGACATGTCTGCCTTCTTGATGTGTTTGTTTCAAGATATGCCTTTGGCAGTAGTTTTCAATCAGCAGGGATGAGGACAGTCTCCTTCGTGCCATCCTTTGCACCAGATCCAAACAACTAGTTTCACCATTTCCAGTAGATAGGTTTAGATGCAAAATGTCCACCCAATTCAGATAAGAAAAGAAACGCAGAGAGGAGGACAAGGCAAAGAACATACTTTTGTTTAAAGAAGCATGAAAGAACCCTAGAGGAACAGGAGATGGTAATAAAGAGCCTGTCCCCTGGGGGCAGAAAGCTTTCTCCTTGGCCATCCCTTGGGATGAGTCATCCCTTGAGAGCCAAGTCTCTGCAAATGCCAAATCTAGCTCCCTCAGGGATAAAGAAACGTGGAGCTTCAGTCCTGACAAGGAGAAAGAGGTTGACACAGTGTGCTGAGTGCCCTCGACTCACCTAGTTTTCTTCTCTGCAGCCCAGATTTCCATCCAGTGCTACATCCAGCAAGGGGAAATGAAATGCAGCAGCAGCATTTCATGCATTTGGCCATCATCAATCCTGCACCCAAACCCACTCCATCGTGCACGGCTGTCTTGATGGAGTTACAAAACCACCAAAAGCAAGTGGGTACCCAAAACCCAGCTCTGACCGAGTGCATCAACCCACACATTATCATCTCAGGAATGTTCTTAAGGAGGCTTTTACAAGATTTCAGCGACTGAATGTTACCTCTATAAAAACAATGCTGAAAAAGCTGTGAGGGCTGGGCTCATAGCTACAGCTGTTAAGTGCTTTGTAGCTATAAACATGTAACATTTCCCTGGTGGTTTCCACACATCAGTAACCACACCAGATAATAAACTAAAGTTAAAAAGAACCTCAAAGAGCTTTCCTTTTATTACTCATTTCCTCATAGCTCTCTGAGGAGTTTGACAGGAGATAAGCATCCATTTTTATCCCTCTAAGTGCAACAAGTTACAAAGCCCAGACTAAATTCCAACCATTTCGTTGGTCAGGATGTGGCAATCTAAAACTCACAGAAATAATAACAGTTAAAGTAACACTGAAGTGAAAAGACTTCAAATATTTAAGTGTTACAGTAACAAGTATTTCTTGTTAACTATTTCAACTGGAGAAGAGGAGGCTCAGGGGTGACCTTATTGCTGTCTACAACTACCTGAGGGGTGGTTGTGGCCAGGAGGAGGTTGCTCTCTTCTCTCAGGTGGCCAGCACCAGAACGAGAGGACTGCGCCAGGGGAGATTTAGGCTGGAGGTGAGGAGAAAGTTCTTCACTGAGAGAGTCATTGGACACTGGAATGGGCTGCCTGGGGAGGTGGTGGAGTTGCCATCCCTGGAGCTGTTCAAGGCAAGGTTGGACGTGGCACTTGGTGCCATGGTCTGGCCTTGAGCTCTGTGGTAAAGGGTTGGATTTGATGATCTGTGAGGTCCCTTCCAATCCTAATAATACTGTGATACTGTGAACTTCCCACCTTGGCAGGCAGATGCCCAGAGAAGTAGGAACAGCAGAAAAGGTACTCCTGTCCCTCTAGGGCTTGCACATACAGAAAGTTTAACCAAATGCAGGAGTTTCCAGGAAAAAAAAGGAAAGCTTCACCTTTGGGCTTACATCTGAACAGAAGGGATCTGTGAACATAGCACTTAAAGGTCATTTCTCATCAAACTGAAGATGGCAAGGAGAGGAATTACAGTTTGTGCCCACAACATTTAGTGGCCAGAATCAGGAGTGTGCTATGCTTAGGGCTGCACAATCCTTCCTCCCCTTCACTGATTATTGCTCTTCCCTCCAAGGCAAGCTCTGGCTGCTGGCCCTTCCTTGGCCTTGCCAAGCTGCTCAGGAGATGCACATCCACGCCCCTGGTTTTCCTGCCGGGAGAAGCACTCGGTGGCCAAAGCACGGCCCCGTTTCCTCTCCGGGGGCTGGATGGCTGAGCTGCCTGATCAGAAGCTGCGGTGAGGAGGACGATCCCATTCTCCTGAGAGAGGCCAGAGGCCAGCTGCAGGTATGGGCGTATCTTAAAGTAAATTACTGGATCAAAACACTGCATGCCTGTCACTAATTCTTGCTTAGCACTCTGCCTCAGGATGACCTTAGTAAGCCTGAATGCTAGGAGAACAGGCAGCTAGCCTAGATCCTTGGATATTCAGATCTGTTTTGCACCACAGGCTTCAGTCACCTCTCCTTGTGGAGCTGGCCTTGCTTGCTGGACTTTTTCCAGTTTAATGTAGCATAGAATCATAGAATCATCCAGGTTGGAAGAGACCTCCAAGATCATCCAGTCCAACCTAGCAACCAGCCCTGGCCAGTCAACTAGACCATGGCACTAAGTGCCTCATCCAGGCTTTTCTTCAACACCTCCAGGGACAGTGACTCCACCACCTCCCTGGGCAGCCCATTCCAATGCCAATCACTCTCTCTGGCAACAATTTCCTCCTGACATCCAGCCTAGACCTCCCCCAGCACAACTTGAGACTGTGTCCCCTTGTTCTATTGCTGGGTGCCTGGGAGAAGAGACCAACCCCCACCTGGCCACAGCCTCCCTTCAGGTAGCTGTAGACAGCAACGAGGTCAGCCCTGAGCCTCCTCTTCTCCAGGCTAAACAACCCCAGCTCCCTCAGCCTCTCCTCATAGGGTTTGTGTTCCAGGCCCCTCACCAGCTTTGTCGCCCTTCTCTGGACATGTTCCAGCACCTCAACATCTCTCTTGAATTGAGGGGCCCAGAACTGGACACGGGACTCAAGCTGTGGCCTGACCAGCATTGAGTACAGGGGACCTACTAGCCAGACTATTCCTGATCCAGGCCATTGTCTCTTTTGGCCACCTGGGCACACTGCTGGCTCATCTTCAGCTACTCTCTACCAGTACCCCAGGTCCCTTTCTTCCTGGCTGCTCTCAACCACTCTGTCCCCAGCCTGTAGTGCTGCTTGGGGTTGTTGTGGCCAAAGTGCAGAACCCTGCACTTGGCGTTGTTAAATCTCATCTCCTTGGCCTCTGCCCACCCATCCAGCCTGTCAGAGTCCCTCTGCAGGGCTCTCCTACCTTCCAACAGATCCACACCTGCTCCTAGCTTGGTGTCATCTGCAAACTTACTGATGCTGGACTCAATGCCCTGATCCAGATCATCAGTAAAGATACTGAACAGGACTGGGCCCAGCACTGATCCTTAAGGAACACCACTAGTGCCAGCTGCCAACTGGATGTGGCACCATTCACCACCACTCTCTGGGCCCAGCCTTGCAGGCAGTTCTTGACCCATATCGGAGTGACTCTGTCCAAGCCAGGAGCTGTCAGCTTTGCAGCTTTGTAATCTTTTTCTAATTAACATCCTTTTCATTTTCCCTTTCTTTTCCTAGGTACACCTTTTAGAAGGCTGCTGAGAAAGATCATGAAAAGCTGGCCACCACAGAACTAGGTTCAACTGACAATTGCAAAGCTCTCTTTGACAGCCCCCCCCAAAAGCATTTCTTTTTACAGATGCAGTGAGTGCAAAGCAGTTAACACTTATGCAAAGTCAACAGATAGTATTTGTCAAAAGTCAGACCAAGACCATAATCACACAGTTGGTTCTGGTTTTTTGGTTTGTTTTGATTCAAAGCTTGAGATGAAGAGGAACACAAATACCTGTACCACCACACATGAGGCAGCCTGGCTGGGGATGGCTGGAGGTGGGGGCTGCCCAGCAAATGTGTGTGTCCCATTGCAGTGGCTGTGCACTAAGGCTCTAATTCTCAAGGCATTTATCCTTTACGTTTTGGTGTCAGAATAAGTGTCCAGGATCCACTCTGTTTTTAACTTCTCTTTAAGAAATGTAGTGATAGGAATTGAAGGAATGCAACAAAGGTAGAAATGGGTAGATTCAGACTGGATGTTAGGAAGAAATTCTTCAGCATGAGGGTGGTGAGAGCCTGGAACAGGTAGCCCAGGGAGGTGGTGGAAGCACCATCTCCAGAAGTGTTTAAGGCCAGGCTGGATGAGACTCTAGACAGCCTGATCTAGTGTGAGGTGTCCCTGCCCATGGCAGGGGGGTTGGAACTAGATGATCCTTGTGGTCTCTTCCAACTCTGACTGATTCTATGATTCTGTAAATGTTTTTTTTCTGTAAGCACAGAAGAAACAGGCACCAAAGAAATCAGTGTTATCACAGAATCACAGAATTAACCAGGTTGGAAAAGACCTTCAAGATCATCGAGCCCAACCTAACACCTTCTAATTAACTAAACCATGGTGCTAAGTTCCTCATCCAGTCTCCTTTTACACACCTCACTGGGCAGCCCATTCCAATGGCAAATTAAAGTCTTCCTAAAGCCCAGCCTAAATGTGCCCTGTCTCAGCTTGAGACTGTGTCCTCTTGTTCTGTCACTGGGTGCCTGGGAGAGGAGACCAACCCCCACCTGGGTACAATCTCCTTTCAGATAGCAATAAAGTCTCCGAAACCACATCTGCCCTTTTTCCACCTCACACTGCATTTTCCCCTTTTTTCCCCTTAACCCTGGGAGCACTCTGGGCTCCTCCCACCCCAGGTGTGGCCACTTTGACCTCCCTGCCCACTCCCCTTTTTAATGTGCCCCAGGAAAGGCAGAAGCCCTAAGCTTCTCCAACTGAACAGAGGGAACTTCCTCCTGTCATCGTTGGTGAGTCCCTGTGGTGCACACTGGGTGAATGGGAAGGGGACAAAGGCTGGGGGGCCTGGTGGCCCCCCAGTTAGGCAGGCTAGAGAGTTGATGGTCACTCTAACATCACTTACGAGTGCTGACTGGGACTCCTTACTTAGGCTGAACTACTCTCTGTTTAGCTGCTTCTTTATGCTCACTTGTAAAGCTGTAGAAATGACAGAAGTAAGCCTGTGAAACATTTTGAGAAGCATTGAATTAGCATGGGGGAAAAGTCTGAGAACCCCAAACTCAAATCTTATTGACATTCTTTTATGTCAGTGGCTAAAACTTTGTCTTGCTTTGTAAATAAGAGAAAACTAGCTTTACTCAGTACAAGGTGAGATCCTGACTGTATTAAGCCAGGTCAGGGCAGTGGATGACTGATTGGAAGACACCTCTAAGGGTAATCTAGTCCAAATTCCCCCCGGAGAAAAATGACATCTTTAACTAGAGTGGGTTTCTCAGAGCCCCATCCAATGTGACCTTGAATGTTTCCAAGGATGGGGCATCTGGCCAGCCCAGACCTGTGTTTTGTCACCCATATTGTGAAAGAAATTTCTTCCTTCTGTCTAGCCTAAATCTCTGCTCTTTTAGATTCAAACCATGACCCCCTGTCTGATCACCACAGGCCCTGCTATAATTTGTTTCTCCATCTTTCTTAGAGGCACTTTTTATTTACTGAACTTCCACAATAAGGTTTCTCTTAGGTCTGTTGTTTTCACACTGAACAACCCAAACTCTCCCAGCTTTTCTTCTAAAGAAGCCCTCTCCTGATTTTTGTGTCTCATTTCTGGACCTGCTCTGGCAAGTCCATGTTGTTCCTGTACTGATGACAGCAATACTGGATGCAGTACTCCAAGTAACATCTCACCAGAGTGGAGTAGAGTGCCTATAAAAGCCTTCCTTGATTTGCTGGCCACACTTCTTTGGATAGATGCAGTCTAGCATACAGTTCCTGGGCTGTGAGCAGACTTGTCTAGTTCATGTTCAGCCTTTCATCTGTCAGTACTCCAATTTCTTTCTCCACAGGTTTTGTCTCAATCCATTCATCCCCTAGTCTGTACTGATACTGCTGATTGCCCTGACTGTATGTAGAACCTTGCACTTGGCCCTTTTGAACCTCATGAGGTTCAACACAGGCCCTGTTCCCATCTTGTCCAGGTCCCTCAGGATGGCATCCTATCCCTCAGGTGTCAGCTGCACCATACAATGTGCCTTAATCCTGAATACAAAAAGCCAGAGCACACAATGATGCACTAAGGAGACTCTGTTTTAGCAGTACTCATAGCTTACCCAACCAGCTGGGTTGCAGTGGGACCATTCAGGGTCTAAGGCTGCACAGCACAAAATCTCTATGAGCACATTTGAGTCTTCTCCACAGCACCAAGGTTAACCAAAGAGCAGTGACAGCTGCTCTGGCGTCAGGCGGTGACAGCCCAAGGTGATGGTGAGGGCACTGCCAGCAATCCATTCCTACTGAAGGTGTTGGTGCTGCTCCACGTGTGGCAACTGCACGAGGACAAAGCTGGAGACTCAGCTCCAGCCCTGCTCTAATCTTTCATTCTGGAGCAGTCAGGATTTCACCCCTGGACTTCATGCAGACCAGAAAGAGATTTCTGGCAGCACACAGCTCAAAGCAGGGCCATGTCCTGCTGCAATGCAGGTCCCTTTGGCAGTTCAGGCACTTTGAAAGTTATTAGCACATTGCCCAGAAACACAGAGTTGTTGGGAAAGCTGTGTGCAAACCGAGGCTGGTTCAGTCATCCACCATGAGACAGACTGGGTTTAACCCTTTGTTCTGTTCATAATTTGTATGCAAACTGATTTACATATAGGTATCAGGGCATGCTCCTGTGACTGTTACTTCTTCATATTATCTGTTGTGATACTGAAGTCACACAGATAATATTTGCTTTAAGAGAAGCCATTCCCAAAATATATGCAAGAATGTATTTGTTTCTTTTGAGTCCTCATTTTTTTAACTTTCAAGGGAAGTTATTCTGCCCCTGTACTCAATGCTGGTCAGGCCACAGCTTGAGTACTGTGTCCAGTTCTGGGCCCTTCAATTCAAGAGAGATGTTGAGGTGCTGGAATGTGTCCAGAGAAGGGCAACAAAGCTGGTGAGGGGCCTGGAACACAGCCCTGTGAGGAGAGGCTGAGGGAGCTGGGGGTGTGCAGCCTGGAGAAGAGGAGGCTCAGGGGAGACCTCATTGCCTACCCGAGGGGAGGCTGTAGCCAGGTGGGATTGTCTTTTCTCCCAGGCAAACAGGGGAAGTATAGGCTGGATGTTAGGAAGAAGTTCTTCACAGAGAGAGTGATTGCCATTGGAATGGGCTGCCCAGGGAGGTGGTGGAGTCGGAGGTGGTGGAGTCACCATCCCTGGAGGTGTTGAAGAAAAGCCTGTACGAGGCATTTAGTGCCATGGTCTAGTTGATTGGATAGGGCTGAGTGATAGGTGGGCCTGGATGATCTTGAAGGTCTCTTCCAACCTGGTTGATTCTATGATTCTATTAGCATTAAACAGAAATCATTAATTCAGGCAAATGTAGAAATTATCTTCAACCCTGTACAGTTCTTCAGAAGTTTCCTAAGAACTGAAATAAAAGCTTCTAAGAATAACTTCTTTCAGAGCTGTCTAAAGAAAAGTGTATTTTGACAGTTTTACAGAATAAAATAGGATAGATTGGATTGGATGATCTTGGAGGTCTGTTCCAACTTGGTTGATTCTATGAACCAGAACTGACAATATAACTATTTCAAAAAGAAAGGTCCTGTGTTAGTGGTTTTGCTTTTCTTAACTAATGAAAATTAAAATTAGATCCATTATAAAAACAGTCTGCTTACATTCCTGTCATAGAGCTACCCTCAATCATTACAAATAAATGTTTTCTTCATGTCCTACTAATCCTACAGGGACAAGATCAGCTGGCCAGTTTGAGTAGCTTAAGCTTATAATTGTTTCATGATGGTATTCTGAAAGTCACTGTCCTCTTCGAGAGGAAAGGTTTTTCACATGTGGTTAGCAAAAACATCTATTTTCTCTGTCTAATCTGCACAAGAGACCTGCAGATCCTGATTCCTGTTATCAGACCATGCTGTCAGTAAAAACCCTTCCTCACAGGCACCTATGCAAAGTGGGGATGGAGGATTAACATTTTGGAATTGTCAGTGACCTGGAAATATCTTAAGCAGAAAACCCAACAAATCAAACCCTTCACAACCTGTAGGTACTTTTTAACACTCCCAGCCAGTTTTAGGACTGAAAAAGTTCTTGTTTGATTTCTGTAGTATGGCCACAGCTCTTACCTGTGAAGGTTACTGAACTGCTGAAACTGAGAAGGAGAAAGTGAAGGGGGGGAAAAAAGAAAAGATAATCTTTACCATTGCTTGTTTACTAAAGTGATATTATCTGCTTCAGCTTTTGCTGTCTTGTAGATGTTTCAGCAAGATTCTGGGAATGAATGTAACATCTGATATGCAACTCTCCAGTCTTCAGGTAGGGAGGGGACATCCAAGCTTCCCCAGTTTTAAAGGGGCTCTCCCCCAACAGGGTTTCCACCCCTCATATTTCCTTTGCCTCTCTGGGGATGCTGAGAATCACTGTTCCCATTCCTGCCCCCCAAGTGCTGCTGTGCTCTGAAGCAAACAGATGGAAATCAAGGTGTCATTTTTTTAGATCTAACTGAAATACAGAATGTAAAGGAGTTAAGAAATGAATGAAAGCAAACGCTCCCATCTAAAGCTGTTTTGTCACAGGGGAACAAAAAACACCGTTTCCACTTCTTACTGCAGTCACCATTTCAAATGGGTTATTTACAAGAGAGTAAACAGCCCTGCCAGCTGTTCCATCTCTTGAATAAAGTTTTTGAGCTAATTACCACATAATCATCTTTTACCTCCCATACCATGCCATGGGTTTGTACACAACTCCCCTTAGCAACGGCACCGGAGAATGTGGTTTCCTTCTCCTTAGGGATTAAAGAACTGATCTTACTTTTGGAGGTAACATGGTTTTTAGAAAGGTTTGTTTATTAAAAGATGGAGCAGTAACCCACAAGCCCTTCTGTTGTCCTTCATTGCTAAGGATTGTGTGGATATGGATATCAAACCTCTTCCAAAAAGGAGGAGGGTTTGTAGCAGGACTTGGTGTCCATGCTCCCAGGAGGTGTTCCTGCCTTTTTATGTTGGCTCCTGGGAAAAAATGTGCCAAAGACTGGCACCTGGCCCTTGTAATCTTGTGCCAGCAAAAATGAATAAATGAAAGGACTTGTCTCCAGGCAAAGTAAGTTCCCTGATGTGCCTGACATGGCTGGAGGAAGGAGGCAATAGATGCATATATGGTTGGAGTCAAAAGAGGGAGATGAAAAGGAAGTGAAGATAAGATCAGCATTTCTGCCAGTGGCTTACATTTAGATCAATAAACTGCAGGTTAAGTTTTCAGATAACTGAAAGTCACAGTGAAATTAATGGCAAGATGGATGTTAGAGCAGAAGTAACAAGCAGAGAGAAATCTGAGACAAGAGAACAACAATGGAGAAGAGAGAATGCAAATCTCAACTTGTTACACTCTTATATGCACAATCTGCATTTATGCTGAATACATATGGGTTCTCCTATTTTAACAGTAACACATAGCCATAAAGCAGAGGAATTCCTATCCTCAGCAAAGAGCCCAGGCCACAGAGATGCTGAACATGCTGCCTCAGAAGAGCCTAAGACCCAAAACTAACCTTCTAAATCAAAGCAAACACAGGCAGCACAAAAGCATTCACTCCCACTTTGCTAAGATTTAGATTGTCACACTGGAATCAGGAAAAGAGATAAAAATGAGAGCTCTTTAAAGTTATGCTTCCAGTTCAGATAACTTATGTATTTTTAAGAATTCACAGAGTCTTACTAGGCTACATTAATGCTGAAACCTCGATTCAAAACCTACTGCATGTCACCAGAAGGTTAAAAAAATCATGCAATGTCCTTTTCTACATAATTGAGGTTACTGGATGTAAGAGAAGGAACTGCAGCTGTGTGTTCAGCTCTGTAAATACCTCTAGCAAATGTGTAATTGGCTGCAGGGTGTGGGTGGTGTGGGAGTAGGCAAGTATCCAGGTCTTGCATAAGCACAAGATTTTCCCTCCAAAGGGACACATTCCTTGTTCAGTCTTTACAGCGGTGTTAAGCTGGCCCCATCAGTGAACGAGAAACTGGGTACCAGCAGAGCGTGGGGACAATGCAGAGCAGAGGAAATTAACCCCATTTACAGAATTACAAGCATTAAGCATGCAGTTCTGCCTCTCCCTCTTAGTCTGTGGCTGCAGTCTGGCACTGATAGTTTGTTTGACCTTTATGACATGTTTTCACCACACACTTCTTTGGTTGGTTTGTTTTTAAAAGGGAGAGTGGGTTTGTAGTATTCCAAACTCATTGGTCTCTAACTGGAAAAAAAAAAGAAAAGCCAGACATTAAACAGCATAATATTAAAGTTACATAATGTTAAAATAATAGACAACTATATTAAGTAAAATAATACATTATGAAAGCCATTATAACTCATAATATAGACTAAGTCATAGATTCTCAAACAGCCCTATCACTGGTTCAGATAGTGCCTGTCTCCCTCTCCACTGATGGGAATTCATGGGAGTTTAAGTTTGGTTTTGTTGTTTGGGTGTTGTGTTTTTTCCCACTAGGAATAGAATGAAAGTGTTGCTGTGCACACTCCACACAATAAAAGTGGACAAATTAGAGGAGGAGAAGAGAGCTGACCTAATAACACATGAGAACAGCTTTTGTTGTGGCATAGGCAGCTTTTCATCTGCACGCTAGCTTTGGTTTCCCCAACAGATTGACTGGGTGGTCAGATAAATACCAACAGAGCGAACAGGAATTACTCACATAGGTAAATTAAAGCTGTCTGTAGATATCTGGAGGGTAATAACATAAGGCCCTAATACTCTGAAACACAAACCTTCCATAAATACAGAGCAAGGAAATATAGGTCACTGCTTCTCATGACCCTAATTGGGAATTGGTGTGTAAAGTGACTGCCTTAACAGTCCCAGTGAGAAACATCCACAGGTAAAGCTGAACTGAGCTGGGACATGTCAGGAAAGCAAATCAGAGACTGCATGCTTAGCTTGGTAGAGTTTTTATTGTACAGTACAATTCGATACCTACCACAGGACAGCTCTGAAAATGTTAACTCCAATGGCTAAAGATGGCTCTAGGTGAAATACTGCATCAGTAACAGAAGAACACAGAGTCTTAGCTAAAAGATACTGTCTTTTTATGCTGGGCTTCACCTTTTAGAGTTTTCTTTTTCCTGGTGGGTCTATACCTAAACTAGAGTTACCAGTATTAGTCAAAACCGGTCTCTAAACCAGCTCAAACAAGGGAATTACAAGGGCAGTCAGATCTCTGTAGGGAACCCCCAGCACCCTTTGGTATCAAGACCGTAATGAGCAGAAACAGTCTGCACCATTTGAGACAAACAGCTGCTCTCTGTTTGCACAGACAACAGTGCAATTGTTTCTCCATGTGTTTTACTAGCTGAACAGAGCCTTGGCTTTAATGCAATGTGTGTCTCAAATCATCTGCTGCTATTATGGAAGGACACCAGCTTGTGTCTTGAGCTGCAACAAGAAAAGAAATGGAGAAGTGGTAGAAAGAGGCTGCAGAGCAGGCAGCTGGGGAGCAGCAGCACCCCAAAAGTGCCTGGGGAAGAGAGCTGCCATATTCACAATGCTGTAAATGCAACAGCATCTGAGGACCCCTTCGAGGCTTCAAGTGAAATGGATATTGCAAACAAACCTAATAATACAGAATGTTTTTCATCTTCAATTGACAGCAAAAACAGTTCAAAATGCCAATGTGTTGCTGTACTGGCCTCTAATTTCATGTCTTTTAAAACAGAATCATAGAATCAGTTAGGGTTGGAAGGGACCACAAGGATCATCCAGTTCCAGCCCTCCTGCCATGGGCAGGGACACCCTACCCTAGATCAGGCTGCCCACAGCCTCATCCAGCCTGGCCTTAAACACCTCCCAGGATGGGGCCTCAACCACCTCCCTGGGCAACCCATTCCAGGCTCTCACCACTCTTATGCTGAACAACTTCCTCCTCACATGCAGTCTGAATCTCCCCACCTCCAGATTTGCTCCATTCCCTCTAGTCCTGTCACTCCCTGATAGCCTAAAAAGTCCCTCCCAAGCTTTTTTGTAAGCCCCCTTCAGATACTGGAAGGCCACAATAAGGTCACCTCTTCTCCAGCCTGAACAGCCCCAGCTCTTTCACTCTGTCTTTTAGGATACTCTCTAAGATTTCAGCCACTCTGAAGGTAAGTTTTGAGGTGACAGCCTTCTTGTTAGAGAGCCTGGACTGCCTCAGAGTGACCTGCAATATCCTAAGAAAGCTTGAGCAAGGGTAAGGTCCCAGCTGTTCTGGCTGGCACTAAACCTCACCATTGAATGGGCTCCAGACCATGCTGGAATTTGGAAGCTCTATCAAAACACAAGCACAGCCCTGTTTTACAGTGCAGCTGAAACCAAGGCTGCTTTCTCTCCTTCTGAATGGCTACAGCTGTTAAGACTTCAGAAACAATCAAGAAAGCACTTTCATAAATGTAGGGTGTTCAGATATCTGGGTTATCCTGCCACCAAACATCACTTGCTCACAAAGAACTTTATTTAAACCCACTTTTAATTAAAATAATGGGACTGCATTTAAAAAAATACACTGATCTCCAATTATCAACCTGCAGATGAGTTTTTTATCCCTGAATTGTGTTTGCTACTGATGAGAAGAAGCCATTGTACAGACATCATTATAGTAGGTCGCTTGTTGCCCAACAGCATTTTAGGTGACTGGCCTGAAAACAAGTTGAATTTTAATGCTGTGGATGCAGGGAAAAAGAGCTCTGAGGTATTATGAAACTTTCTGTATTTGCATAAGGCTTCAGTTGTTGCAAAGAAAAAAAAAAGTCATTTTATTGCCTAGTAAAACTCTCTCTCTGTTCAAAGAGCCTTTATAAAAAAATATGAGTTATTAGAAATCTAATACTGGCCAGAATTCAGGTCTGGGATAAGCAAGTAAAACCTTACTCAATCTGTACCCTTTAAAGTTTAGGGGAGAAAAAAAAAAAAGGAAATTCACTGTTAAATGTGAAATTTATACTCAAAAAACTAAAATATATTTTATGAAGGAATTGCTACTGCTTCAATTTCCTCTGTACAGTGACTAATGTGGGTCTTGTTCAGGACTGAAAATCGGAGAAAGAATTTTCCTGTTTTCTTTTGTTTGTGTAGTTTGCAGTTTACATCCTGATGGAGTAAGTCTGAGCACTGCACTGCCTGTTGGCATGGGAATGGATCTTTCCCTTATTTTCTATACTTCAGGAGGATGACTTCACACAGAGTTTTGGTTTCTTTCTCATAGAACAGTCTCTGACAGCCACAGCAAGCACCTAACCTCTAGTCCATATAAAGCTGGCTGGATTTTTAAGGTAATCTTATGTCAGAAGCCCATGGTCCACTGAAATGAGTGCAGACCCACACCTCATCTACTTAGAATCATAGAATCAAACACTCAAACAAGTTGGAAGAGACCTCCAAGATCATCCAGCCCAACCTAGCACTCAGCCCTGTCCAATGAACCAGACTATGGCACTAAGTGCCTCATCCAGTCTTTTCTTGAACACCTACAGGGATGGTGCCTCCACCTCCCTGGGCAGCCCATTCCAATGCCAATCACTATCTCTGTGAAGAACTTCCTCCTAACATCCAGCCTGCACTTCCCCCGGCACAACTTGAGACTGTGTCCCCTTGTTCTATTGTTGCTTGCCTGGGAGAAGACACCAACCCCACCTGGCTACAATCTCCCTTCAGGTAGTTGTAGACAGCAATGAAGTCACAGGTGCTTGGTTACAGTTTTCACTGAAAGAAAATTGGACTTTATCTTGTAGTTTATAATTAAATACTATCAGAGAGGGAGGCAGCCACTTAAAGAAACATATTTGAAACAGATATCCATTTATATTCAAGCCCTACAGTAGTGGCATTCATTGTGCACAGTGCCATGCACACTTAGCTCTGTCTGCTGCTTCTCTGTTTATGGGCAAGCTGCAAAAGCAGTTTGTCAGCAATGTTTTTTGAGTGTTCACACTACCAAATACATTCCTTTTGCATTCACTCTCATGCGATTACCAAATGCAGCAGCGAGCTGATAGCACAGCTCAAGGAAAACACCAACCTGCCTCAGCGTTTTCACACCCTAACTGAAAGCAGATGGCAACTTGGGTAATGTATGCTTTTCCTACAATCACTGACGTGTAGGTATAAGATAAAAACCCCAAGACTGAACTGCATCTGCTTCAACAACACCATATGCCAGTGCACAGTGTAAGTATTCATCCAAACCTACTTCACCTCCTTGCTTAAAGCTCAGTTGCCTGAGACAGTGAAAGTACCCTTCAGGTGTTTTCAGTTACCACTGAGGCAGCTGAGTCCCAGCACCAAACACTGAGGGGTATTCCCTTTCCTAAGCTTCATGCAGAGGCTAAATGAGGTGTGTTTGTAGTGCTTTATGTATACAATAGAAATCCCAGTCTCCAAGCTGCCTTTAGGAGTTACAAGGAAGTTTCTCACACACAAGGTTTCAAGCTTCCTTACTTTTCTCACTATCCTATAAAACATTAGAGATTTGCCACATACATAAATGGGATACATTTCCATTTGGAAAAAAAAATACCTCTTCTTTTAAAAGGTTATTTTCCCCCAGGGAGGTGGTGGAGTTACTGTTCCTGGAGGTGTTCAAGAAATGTGTATTCCCAGAAGGTATTCTGGGATTTCTGCCTTAATGGCCACGGTGGTGTTAGGTCTTGATGATCTTAGAGGTCTTTTCCAACTAAATCAGTTCTATAATTCTATGATCTTCCTTGTCAATCAGTTAAGTAATCACCAGGTTTGAGATCAGATTAGCAAGGACCATGGAACAGGACTTGTGTTTCTCTGTAGCATGGGATATGTTCAACCTCCCAAGTATCTCACACTTCTAATTTCTTCCCTTTGCAGAAATCTAAGGAATTTCTGATAGCAGGTGGCTTTGAGTTGATTTTCCCCCATCGTGGCACCTTGGAATGCATAGCTTTTAGTCCTGCATGTTATAAGCCTGTAATATTTTGTGATTGTGTTAGTATTTTAACTCTTTGGACTAATCAAATACTGACTACATTCCTCTGATTGCAGGGAGACTGAGCTTGATGACCTTGATGAACCTGACAGCAGCAATCTGCTCCATGAGATGCTGGTTACTCAATTACACTTGAGATTTGGCTCTTGTTCAGCTAGTGAAATAATTTGAGAACCTGGACCTGAAATAATCATTTATGATGGCAGCACAGGCAGGAAATTTATGAGGTTGACCTCCTTCCTGTGGCAGCTTCTAAAGATCAGAAGGAAAGAACCACACTGCAATAATCCTGTCTATATACACCATACTCCTCAAGCAGAGCTTGAAACAGAAGTGACCTTATGTGGCTACCAAAACTCCCTGCTACTAACTGAAATGATGAAGTAGGACAGGACAGAAAAGACTGAGTGGCCATTGGCAATTTATACAATAAAAAGACCTTGGGGAACACCTATAAAGAGTAATTTGCTCAAAATCAATTTAAGGAATGAGATCTTCCTTAGGGTTGCTGAAAGGTTAGAGCTGGGCACTGATACTTCCACCCAAAGGGAGGGACAGCTAATCAGCAAAATGATTGATTAGTTTATCTCTTTCATAAGCCTCACAGTAAACAAGGTCTGTTCGTTTTGTCGCAATCTGTTGCAGTGACATAACACTAAATAACAACATGTGATGCATCATTTCAGTCGCTATTTTGAAGCTGAGTTGTATAAGAACATCCCAAAGAATACTTAAAACCAGAAATTAACTTACAGAATACAACATGGGGAAAAAAGGGGGAAAGGAGTTTTCCTGATAACTGGAAATATTTAGCAGTTTTACCCACAGACCAGACCCATATTATAGAATGCAACATGGAAAATAAAAGGGGGAAAGGAGTTTTCCTGATAACTGGCAAGATTTAGCAGTTTCACATACAGACCAGACCTATATTACAGAATACAACATGGAGAAAAAAAAAGGGGGAAAGGAGTTTTCCTGATAACTGGCAATATTTAGCAGCTTTGTTCACAGACCAGACTCATATTATAGAATGCAACATGGAAAATAAAAGGGGGAAAGGAGTTTTCCTGATAACTGGCAATATTTAGCAGTTTTACCCACAGACCAGACCCATATTATAGAATGCAACATGGAAGATAAAAGGGGGAAAGGAGTTTTCCTGATAACTGGCAATATTTAGCAGTTTTACCCACAGACCAGACCCATATTATAGAATGCAACATGGAAAATAAAAGGGGGAAAGGAGTTTTCCTGATAACTGGCAATATTTAGCAGCTTTGCTCACAGACCAGACTCATATTATAGAATGCAACATGGAAAATAAAAGGGGGAAAGGAGTTTTCCTGATAACTGGCAATATTTAGCAGTTTCACATACAGACCAGATCTATATTACAGAATACAACATGGAGAAAAAAAAAGGGGGAAAGGAGTTTTCCTGATAATTGGCAATATTTAGCAGCTTTGCTCACAGACCAGACCCATATTATAGAATGCAACATGGAAAATAAAAGGGGGAAAGGAGTTTTCCTGATAACTGGCAATATTTAGCAGTTTTACCCACAGACCAGACCCATATTATAGAATGCAACATGGAAAATAAAAGGGGGAAAGGAGTTTTCCTGATAACTGGCAATATTTAGCAGCTTTGCTCACAGACCAGACCCATATTTTGCAGCCAGGCTATACGGAATATCAAAGCAACCCGGGAACATCAAAATCCTGCTGTTCCTGTCTTCCACTGCTGACGACAGCAGACAGCAAAACAGAGCTGCAAATAACTCAGAAGTAGGCATCGCAACACTGCCTCCTTTCATAGCCCTGCGTCGCCTCCAGCTGCTGCTCGTTAATGCGCTTACAGCAGCCACGCTCTTCACTGCGCCGTCACAGGCAGCACTCTTCAAGAGACCAGCTCTAAAAATACTTTAATAAAGCTAACTGACAAGATCTTTATGAAATTATTTGCTCGGTCTCACACTTGAAACCTCAGATTGTAAACAGTAATCCTATCTATCAGCCCCCAGAAGGAATACCAAGACTTAACGCCAAAACCCCTAAGACCCTCTCATACCTCTTCAGCAGACCACACTAAGTAGGCATTTTCTTAGAATGGAATTGAAAATTGCCTTAGAAGAAGATGTGACTTATAAGGAGACAGTAAGTGCTGCCATGCAAAGTGTACATGTGTGTGGCAAAGTCCACTGTGTCCCAGCCATCCAGTGGTGTGTCCACCAGACAGCCCCTGTGTGTGGTCAGAGCTCTGCTCTGTGCTCACTGAGATTTCTACTCAGGCTCCCAATTCACAGTGCTTTGGAGCAGGCCAGGAGCCCAGCCAATGTCAAACTCAAAGCAAAGTCTTTCAGGTAGGTTGAGCCTGTAATGTTTACTGGTTTATATAATAGATGGTAGAGTTCAAAGTGCAAAAGCTGAGGCCCTGCAGTGAGACTGTAGGCAGCAGTTCTCCAACCATTTGTCCAGTGTAATGCAGTGGCAGGAGTATAGTGCTCTTCAAGAGAGTAAAGTGCAAAATTGCAAGCTCTGCAAATAAAGACACTTCCAAAAATGATTGCACTGGATAGCTCTCCTTAGCAGGAAAAACCCTGCTGCTACTGCCAAGAACTTTTCTACAAACTGCAACGCCAAGTCTTGGCTCTTCTTCAAATTCTTGCCCTTTTCATCATCGCCAACTTTCCTTGTTAGTGCTTCTTTGGTGTAGCACTCAAAGCAACACTGGCAGACAAAAGCCTCTTGCACCAACCCACCAGAAGTTACTGGGCCCAGTAGTCTATTTTCAAAGTGCCCCTCCTGCTGCTTCCCCACAGAGGAAGATTTATTTTCTAGGAACTGTCATCTAAAGCCTATCATATGATTCCTTTAAATGTGCCAGATTGAATTGTTCTGTAAACAGATGGATTAAGTGACATGGATTTTTTAACATGTCAGATACTGCACTATAATTTACATACCTATTGTCATGGGAACACCTCAGCAAAACCCCTTATTGTCAAAGGGCTATTTCTTCACCAGGGCCTGAAGATATTCAGTGCTCCTTAAAATGGGGCAACAATTTTAGTGTCTAGACAGGGACTCGTCTAACGTAATGGTTTATGTGAAATTCTGCTCTGAAAAGTAATTTTACATAAGGATAGCTCCTTAGCAAATAATCAGATCTGCCCTTTATGCAAATTCAAGGCAATATCTCCCAATTTTACTGTCTAAAATACTGTTTGCTCTCATATTTTTGTGGACTGTTTTACATTCTTATGCCAGGTAAAGGTCTGTAACCTCATCAGAGCACATGAGTGCATGGTGAGAAGGACAGGGATATAATTTGGTACATAAAACCAGTTTCAGAGGTGAAATATGAAAGAATCCATATGAGAGAACCTCCTAGTGTGTAGTCACACCAGCTGCCAGCACGAATCCAAAAGTAAAAACAAACCCAAACCCCACTACACTCAGCTATAAGCTGTTGAGTGCAGAAGTGAAATCTCTAAGATTATACAACGTAACAGCAGTGTTATTTTTACAAGTCAGGCTTCAGAACAGATCTACTTTATTGTTGGCTGCTATATTAAGAGAGTTTAAAGATGCCATAAAGTACTAAACTCCCAAGTTCAGGATCTACAGCGCACACATGAATAAATCTGTTATTTTTACATTTAATTGCTTTAAATTTTAGGTAGAATCTCTGTTTGAAAATTATACTCTCCATATAAATAACATAACTCTGTACTATATTTTGGTATTGCATAAAACGTAGTAAAGTTCCAGCTCCCTCAGGACTCGACCTGTTTGCCAGCAGGATGTGTCAGGGTGCTGCATGCACCAACAGGCTCTGCAGCTGCCACTCCCCCTCCCAGGGGTTTTTTGCCTGCCCATACGCAAATAATGTAAATGTTTCCAAGACAATATGTTCTTGCAAGTTTCATTTATAAAAACCCCAGCAGTCATAGAATCATAGAATCAACCAGGTTGGAAGAGACCTCCAAGATCATCCAGTCCAACCTATCACCCAGCCCTATCCAATCAACTAGACCATGGCACTAAGTGCCTCATCCAGTCTTTTCTTGAAGACCCCCAGGGACGGTGCCTCCACCACCTCCCTGGGCAGCCCATTCCAATGGGAAATCACTCTCTCTGTGAAGAACTTCTTCCTAATATCCAGCCTATACCTACCCTGGCACAACTTGAGACTGTGTCCCCTTGTTCTATTGCTGGTTGCCTGGGAGAAGAGGCCACCCCCCACCTGGCTACAATGCCCCTTCAGGTAGTTGTAGACAGTAATAAGATCACCCCTGAGCCTCCTCTTCTCCAGGCTAAACAGGCCCAGCTCCCTCAACCTCTCCTCATAGGATTTGTGCTCCAGGCCCCTCACCAGCTTTGTTGCCCTTCTCTGGACATGTTCCAGCAAAGTCCTGTAGTGCAGTCGCTAAGAAGGGTGCCATGGCAGGTCTGGCACCATGCAATGGGCATGATGTGCATCCCTGGGATTGTGGTAGCAACTTTTGTGCCTCCAGTTTGGTGAGTGTGAATGTACTAGTAAGAGGCAGCTGAGGTGAGTGTGATAGGAAAGGGAGACAAATTAGAAGGCAGAACTGTGCCAGATGTGGAATACATCTGAAACCTTTATCTGTGTTGTTCCCATAAAATAGAACAGGAGATAATCTGATAATTTATTCTTTGTGCCTGGCCTGGTCTGGGCACTGGAGTAGATGTAGCAGGTATTTTCCTTTTCTTGCTATTATCTGCATTTGGCATAATGCTTTGCTTCTATTTTTATCCCTGTACAAGACAGTGATTAACTCAGATATACGCAGGATGTGATCCAAATCCGCAGGTAAGTCAATGGGCTCTGCATTAGCAGTCCAAAAGCCTTGGCATGGAATTTGTATTTATTTATTCCTAAATTACTTATGAAACTATTTGAGCTCTTTAGGAAATATGAAAGCATCTTTACATTCCTCTTTCCAAAGTGTCTTGAACCTTACTGCTTTACAGTGAACAACAGGTTATGATAGCTTCACTTGCAATGGCTATGTCTGATTGCCTCTTCCTACATAGGCAAAGTCGAGAAGCTGCATACCAGCAGCCACATAAATTCCAAAGGAAAGAGGAAAGCTGCTTTTTTTTCTTTTTGGTGCAGAACTGGAAAACAGTGGAAATAACCCCCAATAAAATCCCAAAACACCACCATCACCAAAACCAGGCAATGAACAAAAAAACCCCCATCAACTCACTGTGCACAAAACACCTGAAAATGAGACAAGGATACTGAAACCTGGAAACAAAAGGACTTCTCTCTCCTCACGTATAGGCAACCCAAGACTTCCATAGAGCAGCATAAATACCCCTGCTAGATCATCCTGTTTTGAAAACCCACCTTCATGCCAGCTGCAGCTGCTGGCCCACTGGGGTCCACGGCCTGGATGTGGCAGGGTTTACTCCCTCGCACCACAAAGCCCCAGCCCACGGCATCACCGACAATCTGGGAAGAGAAAAAATGGACATGATCACCTTCAAACAGCTCCATGAAATTCAAGGGGATATTATTTAAATAGTTCAGGATGCAATTTCAACATCTCTGTACATCCAGCACGTAGTAAAGGATGTTGTGTGCAGGTTGCTGTATCACTTATGGGAGAGGTGCTCCTCCTGGTTTCTCCATGTATTGAACACTCTGTAATTTCATGGTCACTGGACCCCAGGCAGCCTCCAACCACCACATCCCCTACCAGCCCCTCTCTATTTGTGAGCAGCAGGTCAAGCAGGGCTGCCCCCCTGGTAGGCTCACGTAACAGCTGGGATAAGAAGTTGTCTTCCACACATTGCAGAAACCTTCTAGACTGCTTCTTCTCTGCAGTGTTTAAGTCCCAGCAGATGTCTGGTAGGTTAAAGTCACCCACCAGAACAAGGGCAGGTGATCTTAAGGAAGCCTCCAGTTGTTTAAAGAGTAATAAATCAACCTCTTCTTCCTGATTGGGTGGTCTATAACAGACTCCAACCAGGCTATCAGTCTTGTTGGCCTTCCCCTTAATTCTCACCCATAATGACTCAACTTGATCATCCTTGATTTCTACCCCCATGACATCCAGAGCATTCCTAATATACAGAGCCACTCCCCCACCTCTTCTCCCTTGCCTGTCTCTCCTGAAGAGTCTGTAGCCATTGATCACAGTACTCCAATCATGCGAGTCATCTGTTCAAGTGATTCCTCTTGCTTTTAGTGAGTATTTTTTGTTGAACTAAGAGGCTGTCAAAAGTAATGCTCCCAGTGACTAGATTAAAAAATGCCTTTACAGAAAGGCTTTCTCTAATAATGAATATGATCCCAATTCCTGTCCCATCAGAGTCAAGAAAGACCTAAGCAGAAACCTTCAGTTTGGGTAGGTAACCCACTTCTACAGAGCAAGTGTTACCAGGAGCACAAAGCCTAGATGAGTTTCTGTAATACAAGAGTTAACTGGCTTTATGTAATTTTACACTCCATTTAAATCAGCAGCACTGCGTTGGCATAAAGACAGGATAAACAAATGCAGAATCAGCCCAAAACATGTGGAAGCACTGATAACAAAAAGTCTGGCGTTTTAAAGTAGAAAGATTAGCAAATGCAAATAAGCTCTAATTATCCCATCAGAAGATGTCTGTTTGGGTTACTTTATGAATAGAACACGCAGGGAAGAAAGAGAACTACTGGCAACATACCGTGAAAGTTTTTCTTACGTATGGGGCTCCAGGCATCAAAAGCTCATCAGCAGTCACAGGTCTCTTCAACACTGTGGAGATACCAAAGTGAGTATTCAGTATGAGACTGGATGAGGCACTTAGCGCCATGGTTTAGTTAATTAGAAGGTGTTAGGTAATAGGTTGGACTCAATGATCACAAAGGTCTTTTCCAAGCTGCTTCATTCTGCGAGTCTGTGAACATTCCTCTGGAGTTTCTCCTAAGAAATAAGATACAGTTTTGGGATACAACACCCTTTTAGTCCCACTTCTCACACACTTATTCAGTTCTTGCAAAGCAAGAAGCAGGGAACAGACAGAATAACTCTGAGTAGAAATGCAGAGAGCTTTGGAAAATCAGGGCGTTTAGCCAACCTGCTTTGTTGTCTCAAATCAAGGTCCGTTAAACATCACATACATCAGAAGTGGCAGTTCCTGTGTCCAGTGTTGAAAAGAGTGACCAACCTTCCTGATGCAGAGCAGCTTTTCCTCCTGCCCATTGGATGCTCTCTGCTATTTCATTGGAGTTGGATTTGAATCACAGCATTAGTAAGGAAATTCTGCTCAAGTAAAGAATTATCCCCAAAAGAGATTTCTGAAACTGTAGGCACAGACATCTAATCCCATTTAATCCAGGGACAGTTTAGGTAACCTATAGCTGGCTGCAATTTTACATACTCTGTACTGGTGAGACCTCACTTGAAGTACTGCATTCAGTTCTGGAGCCCCTATTACAACAGGGATATGGATGTACTGGAAGGTGTCCAGAGAAGGGCCACGAGGGTGATCAGAGGGATGGAGTTGCTCTGCTGTGAGGAGAGACTGAGGGAGTTGGGGCAGTTCAGTCTGGAGAGGAGAAGGCTCCCAGGTGACCTGGTTGTGACCTTTCAGTATTTCAAGGGGGCCTACAAAAAACTGGGGAGGGACTTTTTAGATCAGGTAGTGATAGGAGTAGGGGGAATGGAGCAAAGCTAGAAATGGGTAGATTCAGACTGGATGTTAGGAAGAAATTCTTCACCATGAGGGTGGTGAGAGCCTGGAATGAGTTGCCCAGGGAGGTGGTGGAAGCCCCATCCCCGGAGGTGTTTAAGGCCAGGTTGGATGAGGCTCTGGTCAGCCTGATCAAGTGTGAAGTGTCCCTGCCCATGGCAGGGGGGTTGGAACTAGATGATCTTGGTGGTCCCTTCCAACTCTGACTGATTCTATGATTCTATGATAAAAGGAAATATCAGTGAGTTTTGTAGGTTATTCCCCATTCCCTTGGTATGCATTGGGATGATTTTCCCCTGAAAAAACAAAGTGATAGAAAGTTCTGCCACATCAAATGGATACCATTCTGGGTACTATTATTCATCTGTCTGGAAATGCTTCACAAAATGGGGGACAATGAAAAGACATGTGGTTCTCCATATCTGCCTGCTTCACTTCTGAAATTACAGCTGCTTTTCTTTCAGTGATAAATAATTTTGAAGATGTCTGCCTTTTCAGGCACAGGTGGAAGATAAAATTTCCCACAGATGGTATTTGAAGACATTCATGAATTTCTTAATGACATTCATGGGAGCAGGGAGAATTGCAGCATATGAAACTGTTTTTTTTCCCCCTGTTTCCCCATGGATTTTGACAAACTGTCATTTAGACAGTGTTACGTTTCACAGAGCACTCCTGGTCAGTGCAAAAAACCTAAATCGTTATCATTGTTTGACATGCTGAAATCAGTAAATCATCCACACAGGACCCCTTGCATGCTTCCCCCTTCATTGTATCTCCAGAATGATTTTTGTTTGATGATTGTTTTTCTGCATGAATGGTCAAGCCATGACCTGCGTTTTCTTAACTGTTTGCTTGCATGAGAACTCATCTGACAATAACTATACCTTTGCCCTGTATTTATTAGCACACTGATCAGAGACTTGAGCTGGGTCTGGATACTGGGAACCTATTTGTGAAAAAAAAAAAAATAAATCACAGAATCACAGAAGGTTAGAGGCTGGAAGGGACCTTGAAAACTCATCCAGTCCAACCACCCTGCCAGAGCAGGATCACCTCTACCACATCACACTGGAACACATCCAGGCAGGTCTTGCATAGCTCCAGAGTGGGAGACTCCACACTTGCCCTGGGAAGCCTGTTCCAGTGTTCTGTCACCCTCTCAGGCAAAAAAATTCTTCCTCGTGTTTACATGGAACTCACCTTACAGTCCAGCAGAAGATTAAGAACTCCTCTGTAACAGCTGGTGTTGTTTAGCCTGGAGAAAAGAAGGCTCAGGGGTGACCTCATTGCTGTCTACAACTACCTGAAGGGAGGCTGTACCTCTTCTCACAGGTAGCCAGCAGTAGAACAAGGGGACACAGTCTCAAGTTGTGTCGGGGGAGGTCTAGGCTGGATGTTAGGAGGAAGTTCTTCACAGAGAGAGTGACTGGCATTGGAATGGGCTGCCCAGGGAGGTGGTGGAGGCACCGTCCCTGGAGGTGTTGAAGAAAAGACTGGATGAGGCACTTAGTGCCATGGTCTAGTTGATTGGACAGGGCTGAGTGATAGGTTGGACTGGGTGATCTTGGAGGTCTCTTCCAACCTGGTTGATTGTGTGATTCTGTCATTTACATCTGACAGCCCTATGTTAATCTCAGTGAGATGAAGTGTGGATCTGTACTTCACTATGGGACAAATTACCCTACATTGCTGGTAATCTTAAAAGTCTTTAAAATAAGGCAGTTTATAGGCCCATTGCTGTTTCCTTTCAAACATGAGCCTGTGAAAGCCATTCAGAGTTTGAAAACTAGTCCTAAGGGAGAATTTCTTTTAAGAATCAAAGACTTTATGAAAGGGCAACATCAGCCTGTCCTTTTCCTTTCAATGTTGTGTAATCATCTGCATTAAAATAAACTCATTTTCACTGCTCATGGGTTGACACTTCATCTGTAACCAGAACCATAAATGAATGGAATAGTCAGCATGCTTCAGGTACCACACACATCTATGGACTGTGCATGAATGCTGCTGTATCTGTCCCAGAAAATATTCCATTGATGTAATCAGTGAAGTATTGGGACCAAAGATCTCCCCACACAAAACCTTCCAGTGCATTTCTGTGAAGCCTACCTGAGAGGTACTCTTACTGTGCCTGTCTCCATACAGGGACAAACCCATTGTATATATTGGAAGTTGGTCCAATAGTAACATACTGCAAAGACATGATGACCACCAACATGGAGAGTGTTCCCCTAGGCTAGACATCAGGTCTGGTGTAGGGGGTTTTGGCTTTTGGACAAGCAATCTTCCTGAGTCCTCCAAATTATTTTAACTTCATGCCTCATATTGAATTCCCAGGAAAGAAATGTACTAAAAGGAGGGAAAGAGAATATTCCTGTAACTATGCCTCTCTTTCTGATGGCCACTCTGCACAGCAAGAATGAAATGCACTCATCTCCAGGGGGAAATTGTCAAGACTTTAAACAGGATTCACACAGTGCTTGAGTCACTCTCTAGTAATCACTTCAAATGCCAACAAGCCTTTGAAAGTAAAGCCTACACATATCCACTGAAGCCTTCCTCCATTGTACAACACTCCCCACACCACTGGCAGAGACCCGGTAAATTTGAAATAAGAAGCAGCACAAAGGGCAGCAGAGACTCTGCTTTGAAGTTCAGCACTGATTCTGAGGGAAACAGAAAAGCTGAAACAATACCTATCCTGGTCTGGTTTCCCCTTCCCCATTGAGCAGTAAGAAACAATTCTAAGTGAACTGTGGAAGAATGGATGTGTTTAATCGTCTGCTGTGGGATAGGAAATCCTTTCAAAAGGAAAATAAGCTTCAACGCTGCTTTTACCTTCCTAAACTGACTGGTGTAAGACCTAAACAAACAAAAACGTTGCAATGGTCCCAGACACAATGAAACAATGCTGCCCCTTTTTACAGAGGCTGGGGTTTTCTGAGTTGTATTATTTCATAGCAGCCACTGGATAGTTAAACTCTCCTCTGACTTGCACCAGAGGAATGTCTCTTGGAGGAGATTTGAATTGGTTCAGAGCTTGGCAATGAAGAGACAAATCTGACCTCTGACTGCATGTCGCCCTAAGAGATAAACTGCAATTCAAACCACAATTATGGGCTTGATACAGAGATTATTGGAGGCAGACGTCTGGCTTGTGTTCAGCAGGACCTGAGGCTACAGGATGATAATAGTCCCCTCTGGCCTACAAAACCTGTGACACTGAGTTTTTAACGTTTACTTGGGAAGATAAATGCAACACCAAGCACTCTTCACGTCGCCTTCTTGGCACACATCTGCTCGCTGTCTCCTGTGCATTGTAAGCAATGCTGGTGCTCACCAGATTTGGGGTTGCAGAGCACGGGTGGACTGCTGCTGAGCGTGGGGCTGCTGCTGAAGTACCCGCTGCTGCCACAGCTACTCATGCTGCTCCTCCGCACTGCCGACACGATTTTTATCTCCTTGGTGGGACTCACTACAAACAGGAAGAAAACACAGAGAGAAAGGGAATTGGCATCAATTATTAAACACACTTCCCTGGTTTCCTTAAAATAAAAGCAGTAAGCCATGCCTTTGCTGACAACATTGAGAAAGGGTTAGTGTGTTCTACATGGCTAGAAGAGCCACTGTGTGCATGTAATGCTGCAACTAACATAATGGCTGAACTGCTCCCAATGCAGGGTCTTGTAGGAGACATTCCAATATAGGGAAGTTGATTTTTCCAGGTTTTGTTTTCCTTCACATTTATTTTTGTTAAGTTCTTAACTAGATATTTCTGTACAGCAAACGCTGCTGGATCTTTTCCCCTCCCTTTTGCTCCTCTGAAAAATCCCATATAGAATGTATGACAAATTACTTCAGGCTTGGGAGATTTTAACTAGTTGTGATTTTTCATGGACATCAAATTTTGATCAACATCTGACTGCTAATTGTTACAGATATAGTATCTCCCTAGGCAGATGAAGATTTGGTAAACTGAGTGCATGGAAAATCCCTACAAAGAGAGGTGTTGGAGAAATTCTTGTTAGCAGAGCACACAAGAATTGATAAACATGAGCAACCCGTGCTGGGAATGTCCTTGAATCCATCTTGGGAGTTTAGATAGCAGGCACAGGGTAGCTTCCCCCCACATGCAGCTGCAGGGGGTGGAGTGCAGCTGCAGGTAGGCAGAGTTTAGCCAGCCGCAGAGGCTGACCCTCAGATTGTTATGGTATGCTGACCTATTGATGCCTTACATGTAACTCTGGACCCTCTGACTGTAACCAATCTTGGTGGAGCATGCCTATTGCTAGAAGTGCATATAAGTCACTGCATCACGGAAATAAAGTGGATTTGACCATCTAACCATATTGGTGAACAAAGAGTCATCTTCCCATAGCGCTCCACCGAACGGTTTTTCTCCACAGAGAGGCACAGGATAGAAACTTCTGCTTTTTCTTTTTCAAACAAACGCTGAACTCTGTGGGATCACAGGCCACTAATGTAACAATGGTCAATCATCAGTGTCAACACAAGCCTTGGGCAAACTATCTGAGTCGGAGTGATCTGATCAGAAGCAGCAAGGAGACTGTCCTGCCATCTGATGAATATGCCTGTCCTTATCTGATGAATATGCTGACTGTTGCTCCCCGGGAAACAGATGTGGCAGACAGAATTTAGATTGGAGGAAAAGACGATTTTGCATGTGATAAAATGACTAATCAATAGATAAAAATGTTAAGCCTTCTGATGCTTTCTGAAAAGTATAAATACCCTTGTATGTTGCCTAATAAAGTTGGAACTTAGCTTGCACCAAGCTGCCTCCCCATCTCTTTGTCGCGGCAGAACTCCCTTGTCCAAACCCAATTTTTTAACACCCTGTGGAGTCACCTTACAGACAGCAGAAAATTTTCATGAGTCACCTGAGAGAAAGCTGGTGTGTTTCCTGTTGTCATGGTTCTGCTTGCGCAGGCAAAATGGGCTGTCATGGGTTTCTGGCATCAAGCGAGACTTCTCAGTCAGGAGCTCCATTAATCGCCGCCGCCGACGGAAGTTCATTCTGCACTGGTAGAGCAAGTTATTGTCCATAAAATGGTGCTTGTTGGACACTAGGGAAAAGAAATGGATAGGAAGTCTATGCCTGGTAGGATTGAAGTCAGAGCACACCTATCTGCAATGTGTGCACTGCACACCCTGCTGTACGAAAGCAACACCTGGAGCTCTGCACGCTCAGAAGCAGGAGGAACGTGGTCAGCTTTGCATGGGTAGTTTCAATACACATGCTTTTGTAGTGTCCATAGGAAAGTAGGACCTGGAGAGGCCATTGCTGAGAGGACTCTTTTACACTACCTGCCTTCATGACAAACACTTTGTACTGTCGAGTGGAAATGGACATGCTTTCCTTTCCATGACAGGTCACATAATGATCTGTCTCCACACATGATTGCTCTATATGCTGTTTGCTGCTGGTGGTCACTACGGACCAGGCTTAGCTACTTACATTCAGTGTTTTGTAAACTCATAAAGTATAGGGCAGCCTCTAGGAACTCCAGCTTAACTACCTTGTTTGGAGCTACAGAGCAGCAACAAATCAAGGCCTGTGTATTTCCTTTCTCTTGTTCATCACAGACAGTGTGTCCCAGACACTTCCTGCAGGCCACTTCCCCAGCTTTGCACGGATATGCAAGGTTTCAAACAGGCACTTGGCCAAAAATAATTTCTTACATAATGAAGAGAAGTCTTAATTACAACCTGTTTTGACACCGAGAGCAAATCCCGAGTTGCTGGTGTCAGAGCAAGAGTGCTAAGCCTCCCCACGCGTCTGCCTGCTTGCTGCAATGGATGCTGCATCTTAGCAGCAATAAAAAATGCAGCAGTTGGAGGGACCTCTGTGCCAGATCTCAAAAGTGCTCTGACTCATTCAAGGCCTGATTACAGAAAAGCTCTCTGGAGTACTCCCTGCATCAGTACTGCAGCATCTTAAATAGCTGCAGTGCATGTTCTGGCTGTGTTTTCTCTGGCTTCACCTGCCTCCTGGGGTCACATTCCAAAGAAATGATCTTCCACAGATGATCTTTTCCATGGAGGACATAGATTCTGAATTTACCTGGATTGTAAATTGCATTCCCTCCAATACTGAATCACAAGAACTGGCAGGTTAGACATATTTATATGTAAAATGCAACAATATAACATAGATATGTTATATATGTATGATACAGGTCAGTTTAGTCTTCTGAGTACATGACTCAGTCACCTGGCCTCAGTTTCCCTAACTGCAGACATTGATTTTTTTTGCCTTGGTCTTTGTTCTGCCCATGACATAGGCATCAGATTCAGAGCCTGGAGCCCTGCTGGCCTGCTCTCCCTTCATCTTCATCCCTCCTCGCACATTTCTGCTCTCATCTCTTTTCAGTATCTCTGTGTGTCTCAGACTGCCCTCCATGAGACCCACAAAAGTATACCACATACACGATAGCCTTGCAGAAAAGGCTGTACTTAGACAAAATGACAGTATGCTTATAAGCCTCAAAGAGGAAAAAGTCCAGACACCTTCTTGAGCATATTCATGCCAGGGATGCCAAGTCATTCAGACAACAAAGAAGATGCCAGTCCTAGACGTGGTCCTCAGGGCACAGCCCTCCATATGGATTAAGAAACTGCCATATGCAGTCAGACCATATGTGCGTCTTGCACAGAAGCATGTCCCTTGTCTGCCTGGGCCGCTGTCAGAAAGGGGACACTGTCTGTACAAATGGCCTTTTGCCTTTGGGACACAAGGAATAATCAGGACAGAAGAGCTTTCTGAACTGTGCTTGTGCCCAAGCTGCATGCCAGCCATCTGCCCCAGCATCCTGCAGCACAGGGCAGGCTGTAAGCCGTTTCAGAGTGTTTTCAAAACAAGCAGAGTTTTGAAACTCTGTTTTCTTCATGAGTAAAGCAGAAAGGTCATGCCAGTCAGACAAATTGTGATGTTTCAAGCACCTTCTATACAAAAGACCTCTATTACCTGGTTCTGTCGAAGAGCTTCAGAAAGGCCAGTGCCACTTGGCATTTCTCTTCTCCACTTTGGTGCTGGACCTGCTGTTTCCTCCATCAGCCATAACCCATGCTCCCTGAGCAGAATGGCTTTGCTGAGTCACATCTGACATCCCAAGCAATTTGTTACTGTGTTCTGCCACACCAGTTACTGCAGGCATACCCTGCTGCTCTGCTCCTCATTTTGGATAGAGTATGCAATACTATTAACCAATACTTAGAAACAATCACTGTTTCTGAGCAATGGAAACAGAGGAGGAGAGATGTGGAGATTTGTCTACATCCACAAAACCTATCAGAGACAGAGTTGAGATGTAGGTGTTTGCAGCTACTGGTCTCATTTTAGGAGCCCTGACACAGAGGCCATCAATATCACATTACTAGAATAACCTGATGTAAATACAAAAAAAACACTCCTTCCTTTTTTAATGACATCTTGAAGAGTTCCCTGAAAGGTAAAAACACAAGTTCTACTTACTCAGTGTGCTGCTGGGATCCATAGAAAGAAAAAATGGCTTGGGTTGGAAGCAACTTAAAGATCACCTCGTTTCAACTTCCTCTGCCATGGGCAGGGACTAGACAAGGATGCTCAAAGTCCCATCCAATCTGGCCTTGAACACTTCCACGGAGAGAGAATCCAAAACTTCTCTGTGCAAACTGGTCCACCCTCATTGCAAAAAAATTCTTCCTTATATCCAGTCTAAATCTACCCTCTTTTAGTGTTTAAACATGTTATCCTTTGTACTGTCACAACAGGCTCTGCTAAAAAGACTGTCTCCATTTTGTGGCAGTGGCAGAGCCACAGAAATGATTAAGGAAGTTGAACATCTTCCTTATGAGGAGAGCCTGAGGGAGCTGGGGCTTTTTAGCTTGGAGAGGAGGAGACTAAGGGGTCACCTCATTCATGTTTATAAATATGTAAGGGGTGAGTGCCAGGAGGATGGAGCCAACCTCTTCAGTGATGCTCAGTGACAGGACAAGGGGCAATGAGTGGAAGTTGAAGCATAGGAGGTTCCATGTGAACCTGAGGAAGAATTTTTTCATTGTGAGGGTGACAGAACACTGGAACAGGCTGCCCAGGGAGGTTGTGGAGTCTCCCTCTCTGGAGATATTCAAGAACTGTCTGGATGCATTCCAGTGTGATCTGCTCTGGGTGATCCTGCTCTGGCAGGGAAGCTGAACCAGATGGTCTTTCAAGGTCCCTTCCAGCCCCTGACATTCTATGATTCTCATAGGCCCCTTTAAGTATTGAAAAACTGCAATAAGGTCTCCTTGAAGCCTTCTGTTCTCAAATCTGGGACATTCCGACTCTCTCAGCCAGTCCTCACAGGAGAGGTGCTTCAACCCTCTGATCATCTGCACGACCCCCCTCTGAACTCACTCCAGCAGGTCTATAATGCCAAATGAAAGAGGGCCCCACAAATACTCCCTTGGGAGTAGAATTGCTGTTGCCAACTTTGTAATATAAGAAATATTAGCATGGATTGTGATCTGAGTTAAATATTATGACACTACAGCTTTAGGGAAAACTGTTGTGTTCTGTTTGCATCATTAACTGAAGTGCTCTGACAGCCTGCAGAAATTATGAAAATCAGAGATCAACACACACTTGTGTTGCAGACACCATAAAGCACTCTGAAATTCCAGAATAATTACTGACCATGGAACTAGGTAATATAAACTTTTTATCCCAAGACACTGAACATACTTGACTTGTTTCAACCAAAATATCGTAATATTTAGATAATCACAACAGCAAAGCTTAGATCTTACAACTGAAGTAATTCATCCCTGATGTCACTATTTCAGTCCATGGAAATGAATACAAGTGGAAAGGGTAAAACCAATGACTGCACATTGCAGAATATCTGTATATGATTTGCACAAGAAAGGGTTTGACGCCAGAATGCCTGTGACAAGTAGCATTATTACAGAAGCTGGAGTGCTCATTCACTTTTGTAGTTTAATTTCTCATTTTCTACTGATAGTTCACATTTCATGTGAGAGTGTGAGAACAACATCCTCAGTTTGAGCAAATAATGTGTTTTGATCATAGAACCAACCAGGTTGATTTGTAGCACCACATATTTTTTTTGCATATTTAAGAAGCAGCTAAAAGAAAATAAATAGCAGCAGTTAGCTCAGGCTGCTCCCTTGTACACACATCATCACATAAAATATCTCACCAAAATTATCAGTATGGCCCCTGAGCCTTTGTGGTTTGTTGTTTTGGTTTTCAATCAACTGAGAAATTCATGATTTGAGATAAAATATCCATGCTGTGACTCTGCCTAAGGATGAGTGTACCTGCAACACCATGGAAAAAGGGAACATCCAGACCATGGATCAGAAGGAAAAAGTTGAGGAGAGGGAGGCAGATGCTGGTTCTAGCTTGAAACACTCCTCAGGTGCTTGGGCTAGTGAAATAATCACAGAATCACAAAACATGAGAGGTTGGAAGGGACCTTCAGAGATCACTGAGTCCAACGCCCCAGCCAAGCAGGATCCCCTAGGGCAGTCCTCACAGGAATGCATCCAGGCAGGTTTTGAAAGTCTCCAGAGATGGAGACTCCACAACTTCTCTGGCCAGCCTGTTCCAATGCTCTGTCACCCTCACTGTAAAGAGGTTTCTCCTCACGTTGAGGTGAAATCTTCTATGTGCCAGTTTGTACCTGTTGTTTCCTGTCTTTTTACTGCACACCATCAAAAACAGATTGGCTCCATCCACTTGACACCCATCCCTCAGATATTTATAAGCATTGGTCAGATCCTCTCTCAGTCTTCTCTTCTGAAGACTAAATAGCCCCAGGTCTCATCCTTGATAACTCACAACTGCCATACACAGAGCAGGCACTGAAGGTTGTGTTGGTTACATTCAGTACATGCTGAGTGCAGACAGGGGTGCTCAGCTCAGCTCCTTCTCTGGAGACTTTCAAAACCTGCATGGATCCATTCCTGTGTGAACTACTCTAGGTGATCCTGCTTGGCAGGAGGGTTGGACTTGGTGATCTCTGGAGGTCCCTTCCAACTTCTAAGGTTCTGTGATTCTGTGACTGCTTTAGTAGTCCAACTTCTGCTGCAATCAGCAGAGAAAGGTGGGAGTGGAAAACGTTTCCAAGCCAGTTGCAGAATGCTGAGATGGTTGCACAGACTTGCTCGGGAGAGATTTCTTTAAAGGTAATTTAGAGGTCATTACCTCAAGCTACCACAAAGTGCTGGCTCAGAGGCAGCAGCAGATAAACTTGTGGCAGCTGACAAGGCTCCAAGGCTCATGCTCCAGGTACCTGTCCCTCTCATGGAAGTTGCTGCCTCTAGATATGGACTGACTTAACTGGCTCAACTGCTCAATTAGCTCACTGCCCTCCAGAGTGGAGCACAAGAAAGCAAACTGGCACCCATTTCAGTTTGTTTTAAGAAGTCAGGCCATGGCTGACGTGCATCAGGACCTGTATTTGTACATGATGAGGGTGATGCAAAGAGAAAGGTGGGGTGACTTAATGAGTTTCTCGTTCCAATTTAACTCAGCAGTGCTCAGGTGGAAACATGTCCAGTCCATGTTACAATGTGCACCTTATGAAAGAGAAACAAATGCACTAAAGAGAGCAAAGTAAAAACATGGTGACTGGTGACCTCCAAAATCATGAGTCCTGAAGGGAAAGGCACTAACATTAATTCACAGGCACCCGTGTCAGACTTTGGAGGCAGAGTCAATGCATCAACTCCAATGTATGGATGCCACAACATTTCTCCCAGAAACAGAATTTAAAAGCCATCTTTCAATCTTACAAAAACACAGGACAATTACATTTCAAGCAGCCTGTAATCACCACTGTACTCTTCCCCTCACAAGCTGCTCAAGCCTTCAGTTCCTTTCCGTGCCAGACAATAAAGATTTAACTGAAGGCTGGACTTTGTTACACCTTCATGAGACAGTTACAAATGACCTGATCAGAAACCTTTGTAAAGAAGTCTGAAGTGATGAAACCAACTCTCAAACATATCTTTGATCAGATGTATAAATAGGACCCTTTAAATTCTGACTTTTTTTTTTCAGCCTTCAAGTTCCCTTTGGAATGTCTTTACCCTGTCTAAAATGCAGCTATCAGAACTGCATACTCACAGTTCCAACTTTATTCCCTTTCTCTCCCTCGACGTTGCTTTTATTTTGCACATCTCAGGCCCTCAGTAACAGATACTGCACAAAATGCTAAAGATGGGAACAATCTGTGGCCCCATACATCTTCCTTTTCCCTCACAGTATAGCTACACACCAATGAGCAGAGCCTGTATTCTCATGTCCTAAGATGTACTGCCTCCTAGCCGCACCATTAGTTACACAAACCAACACCTCTTTTGGGGTAATGACCATTAATAGAGTTCAGTTCTTTGTTTACTGCCTCGTCTATCCCTAGAGTTTGCAAACTTCGTAGACAAGGATTTTACACTATAGTTAAGAGGAACATCAGTATATTTACTTTAGCATTTCTCTGATTCGGAGCACCTAATGCTGCAGCTTTGCTGCTTCTTGTGCATGGTTGCCTCACAGTTTTCATGCTGATACATAAAATTGCCATGTCCAGGCAAATGTTTCAGTTTCTGATGCTGAGATAAAATCCTGAGTTCAGCACAGAGTTCAAACAGCCTTTTTGCTCTTTTGCAAAGAGGCTGATGTAGAGCAGAGACAGAAATATTAGCTTTAAATTGATTTCATAGAACCGAGGGGGCTTTAGAAAGTACAAAAGCCCATTTTAACAAATGGTCTGACTCATGCCTTAAAAATGAGGCCATTTTCATAACTGGCTTTTCCCACCACTTCAACTCCCCACAACTTTCAGCACTGATAACCTGTGCACATCTCCACTGCCACGATTAATGCTTTCTACCAGACAAAAGCTGCGGTTCCCAGTTGGCCACATCCAGCAATGCACTTCAGCTGCTCTGCACATCCCCAGAAACACAGCACTGTCACTGAGTGATCCCACAGCTGGAGCCACGGAATGGCTGCTCTGTGTTGAAGGAGCGGTGGGAAAGAGATCAAAGTTCCCCAAGGAGCTTCTGTCAAGAACGCTGAGAACACGTTGAAGTGTGCACTTGTTTGTTTGTGTGAGCCTGTGCTCCTGCTGGGGTTAAGAGGAAAAGGTCATAAAAACGTGACTAGAGTTTGTGCACTTCTCGCTGCTCATCTGTCATGTCCTTGCTCACTTGAAGACAAAAGCAGCACTGAACTCTTTCCAGTGGTGCACAATGCACTTCCAAGCCTTTTGCTGCAAAAGGCAGGGATCTCAGTCCACTGGCAAGTATAATTTATCTTTTTACTGACATAGTTTTCCTCTATTAAATTGACGTTAACCCCAGCACTTTCGTTTTGAAGCTGGCATGAGGCAGGACGATTTTGAACACCGGCAGCAAATATTCAACTTAACCCATGACTAACCTGCAGGAGATTGCTCTAGACCTTCACTTTTACTACCTGCAACAATCTGTGTCTTCATATAGCAAGCCACATATGACCATACCAGTCAGACCTCTGAAGTGGCAATGCCCCCAGAATGTCAATATCATACTGAAACCAAATGCAGGATGATGAGACACATGCTGGCTGCTGCAGAAACCTCTGAAGGAGGTCACAGCCCAAGCTGCTCTTAACTGCTCCAAAAACTTGCCCAGGGAAGCACCCAGTTCCAGCCTGGCATCCCTTTGCTTCCTTGTTCCCTAAGCAGAAGCAGTGGAAGGAAACAAATCTACACTGTAACGTAAGTTTCTTTTAAAAGCACTTCTCTCCTTGGACAGCACATAGCTTGCCAAATCTCTCCTCTGCCTCGGGCCTTTTGCCAGCTCAGTTTCAGGCCCTTGCCAGAGAAGTGTGTGGGTCCATTCTGTCTTTTGTAGAGCAAAGGTGAGATTGTGAGCTTGAAAAACACTGACCAGGTGCTGAGACATGCCCAGCGTGGCTGCTGCACTTTCGGCTGGTCCTTGCCACAGCTTCACGCTGTCCACCTCTGCCACTGCCTGCCCCATCCCTCTTCAACTGCTGCCTTGCACCAAAAAATGTGCAGCTGGAGGAGAATAATTGACACTTTTTTTCCTGCATTGGACAATGCTTTTCCCACTCCTCTCAAAGCCTTCCTGTTTTTCTAAAGCTAATCTGGCATCCGCAAATGCATTTTAATAACAGCACCAATTCAGATTAGTTTCCTTTTGTGCATTGATGAATTCCACCTGCTCGGAGCTCCCTCAGATCAAGGAGGAGGCACTACATATGTTCAGGAAGCATGGGGCCTTGGCTCTTGGATTCCCTGTACCATACAACCACAATAGTTGTATTTTCACCTTTTTTATATGCATATATGCTATGTAGGCTGGAGATAAGCCCACCTGCAAATGTACTCAACTGGCGTGTTAAATTGTTAACATGGCAGCTGCACTGAAGAGTATCTTTTTCTCATTTGTATTACAAGGAATTTGCTTTGAATGGGCAACAGATGTAAGCTTGAACTGCCCTGCCTGCTTTCCACCAACCCTCTTGTACAAGACTGCAAGGCAGATTCTGGCGCTGAAATACAAAACCCAGAGAACTGTTCCAGCTCATCATAGCTAAGGATGAAGCCAGTAAGTGTGACCAGAAGTAAGTCCTGCACCAGTAAGCAGATCCAAAAAAAGAGATGTGGCATGATTAGAGAACTATGCCTTCTGAGCTGCTTCAGTGAACTGTGGTTATATTCCTGTAGCACAAAAATATTCTGGGCAACTTCTAAACTGCCTTTCAAATATCAGGGCTACAACAGATAACTGTCAAAAGTTCCCTGGTAACTGAACTACAGAGTATCCTGCTCTTATTAAAGTGGTGTGTTCTGCTGGCTGCATTCACATTTTATTTCAGCTGCCTTAAATACGTATGCAGAAAGTGTTTCTCTATACATTTAGCCTTGCCAGTAGGTTTCCCATCTATTTGCAGTCTAGTTTCAAATACACACAATTTACTCTAGCATGGAGAGCCAGTGTTGAATTACACACATTACAGCAGTCATTTCAGTTTGTATATGAGGATTTATCATCTTTAATTCAGCAAGTTTACAGAACATAGCCAACTGCTTTTCTCTGCTTCCAAATAAAGTATGGAAAGTACAGTTTGTGGCAAGGGAAGCAGAAGATGAAAAGGCCCATCTGGGTATTTTTTTTTTGCTGTTGCAGCTGTTAAAAACTGAAACCCATTCTCTCTCAAAAAAAACCCCAGAATTCAGGACTTAATGTGAAATTAAGCCTTCATGTCTCATTTAATGTGTGCCTTATACATAGAACTTGTGGCTCTTGCAACAACCAAACTCCTGCCTGCTTTAGAGAAAGACAGTTGCAAGAAGAGCATAATAAGAAGCACAAAAAGTAGGAAGCTGGAAGACTTTACAATTACATAGAGAGTTCTTATTCTCTCACTTTCCTATTAGGGCAAAATAATGAAAAATATGCAAAATAATGACAAAACCCTGCCATAAGCAGTTGAGTTAGTGTGGGTGAGGTTACTGTCCTTATCTATGTGAACTGCTTATTTGTCACACAAATAAACAACTGAGTGGCTCTGCATGGCATCTGCTCAGGGGAATTCAGCTTATAATGAAAACAAAGTTCCTTTGCAGGACTTCAAAGACTAACTGAAGATTTGTGTTTTACTGAGATAAATCATGTAAAGATGTGATGGTTTATTCTTTTTAGCATGGAGTATACACAATGAATAGTTGGATATATCCAGCAACTGATGTCACCCAGGTGTTAGATCAAATAGAAGAATAATATTTCAAATTCTATGTGAGAATCTGGAAGGAGAAAACTGTAATCATTTAAGCCAAAGATTCAAGAGACGGTACAATGGCACTTAGGAAATGCTGTCTGCAGTTGATACTTCCAAGAGAACAGGTTCCAAAGAGAAATCTCACAGCAAGGAAGAAGTGTGTGTCCCACATATATGACCTGCTTTCACATAAAAAGCTGAGAAATGCCAGCTAACCATAAGCAACACACTGAGGCTTTGGCCAGCCTGATGTTCCTTGTGGTCCCTTCCAACCCTGACTGATTCTATGATTCCATGACTTCACAATTTACAGGAACTTTTAAATAGATTTTGACAAAACCAAATGAAATCAACATTTGTTAGATATTTAAACCTGCTTCCACAATTGTCATAAACTTCCAGCTGCATCATGTATGCTGATACTGGAAACTTAATGCACTGATCATCTAGCTAAAGGAAATGTTGCTGTATAAAGCTACGGTCCTTGCAAAGAACAGGGAAAATTAAGTATGTGTCTTGAGACTTTTCTGCAGAGACAGGGAGAGAACATATGCCAATATTTAATGTTCTCACTAAGTCATTACAAAATGCTTTTATTTCTGAAAGTAAGTTGTACAGCAGAGTTTTGCTGATAGAAAATTAACTCTCATGAAGTAGCAAGCACCTGCTTCTCTGCTGAGCAACTTGTGCCTGCCTTGAACACACCAGATCTAGCCAAGTGCAATTAACTCAATAAAACCTCATAAAGCTGAAAGGTATGCTAAAGAAAGGTGAGGTCAGAAGACACTCACATCATAATGAAGATATCTTATTACATATTTGCTACCAATATAAAATCATAGCACTGGTAATTTGTTTTGAAGAAGGTATCTGCTGCCAAACATCTCCAAAGATGTACTTCCACCTCATTTAGGAAAGCAAAGCCTAGGGCCTTTCCAGAATTTATCACTCATGTTCCTCTGCTGGTCTGCTACTCTGCGGTCTGACCTCCCTGCAGCAGAGTGGGCAGCCAGGCAAATTGCTTCATAGTGAACTGTGATGCTGTTGCTGCCTGGGATGTCAAAGTGGCAATGACATCAAGCACACACACTCAAAACTAGGCAGCAGCTTGTGAACTGGCAATAGCAGAAGAGAATGTGATCTGGCATAGGCAGGTGAGCTGTGGCTCAGACCCATGCTTCTCACAGACACACTGTACTGCCTGTGGTGCAGCACAATCACTACGTGCTTCCCCTCCACAACATACAGAAAAGTACTTCTAAATGTGCTGTGGTTTGGTTGCTGTCATAGAGGAAATGCAAATACTCATCTTGCAAAGTGCAGGTGCTACCCTAAAAAGGAATTGATTTCTCTTAACACTATTAACTTGACTTTAAAATGGAAAGTATTCCTCAGTTGATATTCTACACCTTGACCCTTTCTGCAAGGCAGGTAGGTATTTCTCTGTCCTCCAAGCTTCCATACCTAACAAGATCTTGGAGGAGGACTGGTGGACTTAGTCTGCCGTGTCAGTGGTACTGTACTGCTGGAGCTGCAGGTGCAGGGTAAGTGCAGCAGCAAGTGTCATGGGCAAGTATAAGCCAGAAAAAGCTCTGTGGATAAACTCTTTTCTCCTTGGACATCTCAATATTCCTGTTTTCCAGACAGAGCAAGGGCTGTGACTGCCTGTGGATGCCCACACTCTGCCTGCCCCCAGCCCATCCTTGCTTTAATCTGACCTACTCTAGAGCTTGCCGAGAACTTCCTTCGTCTCTTGCAGCAAAATGCTTGTAAATTTTGAACACAAAACCTAATCTGTCTAACCATTTCCATATGAAGAACTAGGAATGATCCAGTTTCCTGGAGGAAAGGTTTATCTCTTAATGTTGCATATCTCACTGTATTAGAAATGGCCTTTCCACATATGAGAAACTCTTTTCTATGCACCTTCTGCCCCTGCCCTCATCGAGTGCACATTACCATGTTTATAATTCTCCTCACAATCTTTATTCCTACATTCTGGGGAAGGCCATCAGTGTTCACAAATGCAGAATGACAACTGGCAATTACACTGCCAGTGCAAGCCTTCAAGAAACATACAGTGCATGACACCTTGCTACTTTTCTCATTGGCCTTTAGTGCCTGCAGGTACCAGTGCGTAGCAAAGGACATCTGGCTGCCATTAGCGAAAACGGTGGTTTGTGGATTGCAATTCGTGTGTGACAGTGGGTTTTGGAAGGAAACAATTCAGCACTTAAAGCATGTTTTGTTATTTTCATGTATGGCAATGGAAGCATGTCTAGTTATACAATGCCCAAAGAGATCAAGAAGATGATTTTGTAACTGAAACATGTGATGGGTTTACAGCATTTATACAATTCCTCTTAAAGTGTTGTTTTCCTTTTCAAAATTAGCATCAATGTTTGTTTCCTGTGTGAAACCTGGGGTTTGTCTGACAAATTAAAGTGAAGAAAACTGTGTCAAGGAAGCTGTTTTGAACACAGTAGCTCAGCTGCAGAACAGAGCTTCTCCCAGTGATTGAAATGAAAGTCAGTATCAGCAAAATAAACTGTACAATTCCATTCTGACTGGAAAGTTACTACTGAGACTGGCAATTTGATGCAACTGTATCTGTTACTTACTATTGCATTAGATAAGGCAATAAACAGTTCATAAGAATAGCAGAGCAAGCTTTACTTTTTTCCCATGTTGGGGACACCAAGCATTACTACCAGCAAAAGATTGCCTTCAGGGCAGGAGTATGTTTTATCTCTGCTCCTGTTCAGCAGAGTGTCTTTCTGCTGGTTCTGCCAACAAGGATGCCAATTACTGTTAAGTAACATTTTGTTACTGCTGCTGAAATACAAAACAAAGGGAGCACGGAACAGTGAAATGAATTTATTGTACTAAGAAATAGAAAAATAGCTCTTTTTTAAATTAATATTTTCCAGTTGGATCTAGAATTCAGTGAGACAAGGGGTGAAAGAGAATACTACTCCTGCTGTTTTACACTTTAGATTCCAAATACTGTACTGTGAGTTCTTATTTCAAGCTCCTTTCTCAGACAAAGCCAGCACTATGTAAACCTTCTAAGCCCACTGATCAGATCCAGTTGCTGAAGTGAACCCCAAACCAGCTCTGTATTTATTCTGCTAGTACTTTTCATCAACATTTCAAAGATTGTCTTCAGAAATTGTTTCAGTGAAATTCAGAGAAGAATGAAATCTCCTGTTTAGAATCACGCACAAAAGCATGTCCACTTGAAAAGACAAATCTCAAGGACATCATTCAGTTTTATTTTACTTCCAGCTTCTCCATCAAGGCAGAGTGGAATTCCAAGGAATTACCCTCACCTCATTAAAAGCTGAGTGAGGAACAGTGAAGTGAGTGAAGTGAGAAGTTCCTTGCAGTGAAAAGGCCACTTCCTCAGCAATCAATCAATTGTCAGCACTCTGTATGTGGTCACATCATGAGTTTCAAATCTCCTTCTAACAGGCTGCTTTGCCTGTTCTCTTAACTGCTAAAGGAGGATGGGCAGAAGATAAATCTGCAAGTCCATAAAGGTGAGCAGGACCAGCAGCAGGACCTCCCTGAAACCCAGTTTTATGGGGGCAAAATTATTTCCCTGCCCAGGTGCACTGCTGAGCATTTGCCTTAGTTAATGAAACAATAGCTGATGTGCAATAAAAACCACATCCTGGCTTTCACAGTTCTACAAAGGCTCCGATAGCTAAGTCAATCCAGGTTTGCATCAGTGTCAAGTTCTGACCTTGTTTCCTCTGCAAAAACATCACTAGCATGGTAAATCACACTTTGGTTTGGCCTTTTTAACAAAAATAAAGGAAAGCACACAGAGAAAATGCTTTGGTAGAAATAGGAATGAAATCATTCCTGCTATAAAGAGGAGGTGCGCCATATGTTGCCTGTCTGTCAAGCTCCGAGCAGTTGGTACCCTCTATGTCACAGGAAGCACGGGGGCAATTATAGAAGTGGAAGCTAATTATTGTGAACATTCAGAAGAAGCTACAGGTAAATGGAAATTAAAGGTAATGTGAGCGTGATTGCAGCCACGAAGGAACTGTGCAGGCCACATATCCCTGTTTCCTCTATTCCTTAAAACTATTTTTTTCTCACAAAGCAGCAAGCAACTTAGTCAATCTAGCACCTTCTATATTAGCAACCTGTTAATATCATCAATTGCTTGGCCCCTGTCAGAATTAGTGTTGAGGTGACAGCTTTGGAATCACCAGGATCTGATTACTTTCCCATTATGCATTATGCAACACAGCTAACAGCTTCTACCAGTTCACTCTATCATCTCCTGGCACTCCATAATAACTCCTAGAGGTCCTGCAACATGTTTATGATGGACAACACCTGGTCAAAGAAAGAAGGGCAGCTTGCACTAACAGTAGATGATGACAACATGTGAAATGGATTTTAGTGCTGGAGGTGATAATTTCTTCACCCTCGGAGCAGTACTGAGAGAAAACAATCTCCTCCATCCTTAACCGACAGAGCTCCCTGATGCAGGTGCATCTGCCAGCCACATTGTGCTGGACTGTGAAGAAACACTCAACTCTGGCTTCAGAGAAGATGCACCACCAGCACAAATATGACAACAATTCAACTGGGAGTGATGCCCTCTTTCTTGCTCAAAAATTAGAACATCTCTGCAACATGACCAAAAGGGAAAGACGCTGGTCTAGAATGAGAGTGAGCTCTCTGTCAGCAAATACGATGATACACAGAACCTGTCATTTTCAGACTACACAGAGAATTTAGATTATTTATGCCTCTAATTCCTATCTGATCCTTACAAAGCTATATACCTCAATTATACGTACTGCTGATGACAAGCTCCAAGTGAAGCAGCACTGATTTCCATCCATAATCCTTATACTGCTATTACACAGTCCAAAATGCTAGCTGTATTCTGCTTTTGAGGCAGAATTTTCAGAACTGCTACAAAGAGCTTTTGAAAAAGCCACTCTTCTATTAAATAAAGTTATCCACACTATTTGGAACTTAGACATGCTATGACCAAGAACATAAAAGACTCTACACATAGCATCCTGGCCTGTATCTGGAACAGTGCAGCCAGTAGGACGAGGGATGTTATTCTTCCCCTGTACTCAGCACTGGTCAGGCCACACCTTGAGTACTGTGTCCACTTATGGGCTCCTCAATTCAAGAGAGATGTTGAGGTGCTGGAACATGTCCAGAGAAGGGCAAGAAGGCTTGTGAAGGGCCTGGAACACAAACCCTGTAAGGAGAGGCTGAGGGAGGTGGGGTTGTTTAGCCTAGCGAAGAGGAGGCTCCGGGGTGACCAGCAATAGAACAAGGGGACACAGTCTCAAGTTGTGCCAGGGGAGGTCTAGGCTGGATGTTAGGAGGAAGTTCTTCACAGAGAGAGTAATTGGCATTGGAATGGGCTGCCCAGGGAGGTGGTGGAGTCACTGTCCCTGGAGGTGTTCAAGACAAGACTGGATGAGACACTTACTACCATGGTCTAGTTAACTGGCTAGGGCTGGGTGCTAGGTTGGACTGGATGATCTTGGAGGTCTCTTCCAACCTGGTTGATTCTATGATTCTATGATTCACCCTGAAGAAAGTGCTATGAAAGGTCTAGCTTTTGCTATCTAGCAGATTTCTCACCATGCTGTATAATCCCATGCTCCAAAAGTCTGCGTCCAAGCTGCTCTGCTTCACTCCGTGTCGTGGCCTCTCCCTCCTGGATCAGCCAGTCAATGAACTCTGATGCCACAAAGGTTCGTTCGTACTTGACTCCATCCTCTTCCCTTGCTTGCAGAAGAGTATTTTCAGAATTCATCAGCCTGATAAGGGGGAAAAAATGGTAAGAAAAATGGTTCTTCAGAAAAGCAACTCTAGATCTATTCTGACAAATCTCACTGACATTATGCAAACATACATTAAACCTTTCACTGACTTATTAAATCTTTCCCTAAGCTATGAATCTAGACTCAGGGTGTGAATTACCACTGCTTAGTCAAGAAATGTAGGCTTCATATGTTTCTTCCCTAAAAGAAAACAAGAGTTTTCAGCTTTCCATTTCCCCTCTTTAGTCCCACTAAATGTCTCTAAAAGTTACTTTATCATCAACTTTGAAACAAAATAAGCCCAAAAGCATCAGATTATGACTAATGTGTTTAAAAAATCCTATTTAATTGCTACAAGTAGCAGGACAACAGGCTTGAAACTTCTCCCTATAAGCTCTATAAAAAAAAAATCCAAGAGGAGAGAAGCCCAAAAGGCAGTTCTGTGGTTTCGCATCCAACACCCAGTGACACAACTGTAATCAGTGAAGATATACATCTGAACATGCCTTGGCATCTGTTTCTGTGCCTCAGCTGGCTCTGCGTAGCACCAGAGCTCAGAGGAAGATCACGAGGCGTCTCTAATTCTCCTAGTAATTGGCATGTACCTAACTTCAATGTGCTTCTCTCAGTTTCAAGTAACCCACACAAATGTTAAGGAAAAAAAAAAAAAAAAAAAAAAAAAAAAAAAAAAAAAGAGTTTTGGTATTTATGCAAAAGTAAGGTTGGCAGTTTGAAAGACAGGTTGGAAGAAGAAATGATCATCGCTTCCTTTCAATACAGAATCTCACTTCTGTCACTTTTTTTGTTGTTATTGGGAGACCAAGCACCACAGTCTCCTATTTATTAGTTTAATTTCTCTTCATAGTAATTTTATCTACTATAGCCTAATCATAGGATTAGTGGTAAGACTCTGAGAGTCATAGCTCAAGAATGACATGGTTAGTTTTGCCATGTAAAAGTAGCAACTCTCTTCCCTTCACCAACTATTTTAAGGGTACAACCGAACTACAACAGGAATATTCTAGAAAAACATAATCTTAGCTCTTCTGATCAAAAATGTAAATTTCATGTAAACTAATTAAATTTAATGTAGGATATCTTTCTTGCACTGTGACCATGTCCAGTGTGCACGGAATATGGCATCGCCTCCTTTGGAAGGCATTAGAAAAATCTCTGCCATAAGAACACAGAGAAAGTTTCACTTGAACCAACAATGAAGAGGTTTGACACAACTCATCCTCTGTGATTTCACCACATAGATACATTTTCCTGGCTTTGACAATAGCTAACCAGAAGCCTCAGCTGAGTAGGTCTGACCACCAGGCAGCAGTTCACCGAGCCAGACAAAGGCTGCTCAGCCACAGCTGTATGTCAGCGGCAGATATAATGAACTGCTTGTTTAGATGGGGGTGTCTCATTGCCAGCAACTCTGAGCTGAGCAAAACTAAGAAAGTCAAAATCAGTAGAATTCAGGGATGAGGCCAAAAGCAAACTACGTGCCACAAGGGACAAGGTATTGACATTAGAACTCTTGCAAAAACTTTACTCTTTTTCATATTTTGATTTACAGCCATCTGCATGCAAGGCAACATTTGTTCCACACCAACCACATCTACTACACACAGCTCTCCAAGAGACCATTTTTAAATGTGTCTTGTTCATCAGGCTTTTTTTCCACCCAGCAAAAAATACAAACCCAAAGGCTGTGTCTTTGGTACCATCTGCTGCGTGGTTACCCTGCATTGGTTACCCAGGCTCTGCAGGCACCAAATAAAAAATCCTTAGGATTATGTTAATTGTTCTTTGATGAGTCTGTAATTAGTTGTCTAGCTCACTGAAGTGGCAGATAAAGAGGTCATTGAAAAAGAGATGCTAATAGTCAGATTTTTACAGAGAAACAAAAGAAATTTGGAAAAAAATCAAGTAGAGAAACACTCAGCTTGACGTTTCACACCCTTCTGCATGTGCCCAGAATAGCACTGCAGAAAAATCTGGACTTGTGAACAAACAGGCACGACAAACTGACAGTTTAACAAACCCAGAAACAGCAATCCACAGACTTACATCTCCTACTGAAGTAAATCACTGTAACTCCACAGCTGTCAACAAAGCTGTACCAGTTTACATCATCCAAAAACTCGGCCTTTCATTAGCCAGAATTGGAAACTGCCTCTGTCTCTTCCATTTTCCCCTTGTTTCAAAGAACCACGAGGCTATTCATGTCAAAACATATTTGCTAAAAGTGGTGTTATCCTGCATTAAGTGAATGCATTTAGACAAACACTGAAATCCAAGCCCTTTTCAAAAGAAAATGTAAACCTTGTTTTGCCTAAATGACTGCAACAGAGCATAAACTTGACTTAACCACTGATGAGTTAAAATGAAAGTGATTCAAAGAATGCAGTTTCAAAATGATCTGAATGATTTCCTGAAATTAAAACCATAAATCTGCACTCCTATCACTGTGAAACGAGTTGAAAAAATCTCAGTCAGTCAACACCATGAGACAGATTACAGCTCCTAAACCTCCAAACACCAGAAACAATCCTGAGCACCTGATCAACACCTGCAAAGAACTGCAAACATCACAAAAATAGAATGCCTGCACAACTTGGTTTGGTTTTGTTGGGGAAAAAAAAAAGAACAGCTGAAATGCCTGTGCTGGATTTTATTCAGCATTTTGAGGGAGAGTTTTACTGAAGAGGAAATATGTTTATCTCATTTGCTCTATCTGGTCAGTCCTATAGAGCATGAAAACTGATACCAACCTGGGACTTAATTATTCAACAAATTCCAACTGGTGTTTAAGGCCAGGCTGGATGAGGCTCTGGGCAGCTTGACCTAGGGTAGGGTGTCCCTGCCCATGGCAGGGGGGTTGGAAATAGATGATCCTTGTGGTGCCTTCCAATCCTGAGTGATTCTATGAACTGTAGTAAATCTAATGGGTTTCATCTCAACTAGAACCTCAAATACATCCACAGAAAGTATTGCCAAGGTTTGCAATGATGTGCAGGGAAACTTAACTGAATACAGAGAGTGATTTTAAATCTTCTAATCATGCATGTACAACCACTGAAGATGTCCACAGTATGCAAAGAAGGCAATATCATGAGAGAGGAGAATTCAGGCTATGTGGAGCTTTGTGGTCACATAGAAGACAGAAAGAGAGCTCCTTAGCAGGGAAGACCATGAGGAATTTAACCTAAACAGCTGTCTGCATGCTGGGAGCCTGCCTACTTCTGCCCATGAAACAACCTGCTGAGCCTCCTAAAGCACTTTGCTCATCTTACCCACTGAAAGCACAAATCTGCATGGACTGATCTTGGATCCCTCTCCTCAATTTTGGCAAGCACAAACTACACTGGCTTCTGAATGTAACAGTAATCCAGCCCCAATGTGGTGGGTAGAGAAGAGTTGTGGTTATAGTCTTAAACTAGCAAAACCTAGTGAAGATCAGCAACACCTACAAAATCAGGAACAGCTTTTAAAAATATGCTGGATTCAGACAGATTTCCTTGGGTGTAGTTGCATGTCCCTTGATATGATACAGGCATTTTGATAAAGAAGTTAAATATGCTGGTGACTTCAAATCTGTGCAAGAATACTTTTCTCCAGTTGTTGTCATTTAATGGCTATTTTAATTGCACTGAGTGTTTTCTTTCTCAACACTATCAGCAAACTGACACAACAGATTTATTACATACACACACATTTAATTGTGGGATTCCTTCTGTAGTAGTCTGACTTTCAGTATTAGATTTTGAGTTTTAAATGCATCCAATGAAGGTGTTACTAGTAAGTGTCCACAGACAAGGGACCTGAAAAAAAAATCCATGTATTCTGCACAGTGGATTTGCTACAATAAGCAAAGTAAAGCCCAGCTGGCCCAGGTATGAGTTCTTGTATCCCAGGATGAATACAAAATATTTCAAATGATCCATGAAGAATTTTGACTAGCTTTAACTGTCACAATCTGGTTTTGAAATGCCAAGTGTTTTTAATCTGTACTATATTTAGCACTCAGAGCTGATTTTAAAAGTTTCTGAACCCTTTAGATACGTTGCCTAGAAGCAATCACCTCCTGAGCACACAGTTATATTTAGATACAGGTGCTGGTTTTGATAGAACTCCTTTTCCAAGATGGGAACAGTCATATTATTATGAACATTTTTCTGCTAGTATACTGTTGGACAACCTAGACACTAAATATGGGTTTAAGATTAGTTCTCCATGCAGAGAAATGGGGATGGAAGCAGACACTGGTAGAACAGTGGTAGCACATCATTGTTCCTTTCATGCAAGACTGTTAACAGCCTCATCACCAAAAAAAAATATTTCTCTCACAGAAGAGTAGAGATAGAAGTAGAGAAAACAAACAGAGTAAAAGGTTTGCTACTGTAGACTCACTGATCAGTTTTTCATGGAATGAAACAGTTTTCACTGAGTGTTGGAGTTTAAAGGAGCAAATAATATGCTTAGTAGAAATTTTGGAGCTGAGTGATTCAGTTCACCTGTCCCAGTGCACCCAGTGAAGGACTTTTTCCAGTGGTGTATTTTCTTGTGTCTTATATATATATATTTTTTCATTTTAAATAGTCACAGTTACTGAGTGTAAGGGAATTTTAAATGTGTTCCACAGAAGAAATGGTATTTACAATTATTGGTTTATATTTCAGTGTAATTGCTCTTTCACCAGAGTGGCATTCAGAGCCTTCTAAGATTGAAAACTATATTTATTGCTAGCTATTAAAGTTAAGATTTTCCTAAGTGCTTTCTTCTAAGAGGGAAAGAAATTTAACTCCAGTCAGAAACACAACATCTCTCCTGGCTGCTGCAGGCTTCTGCTCCAACCAAGCAGCAGAATGGGTGGGATTCAGTCTAGAGCAATAGCTCAAGCTTTACACTAAATAACACTTCACAACGTTTGCATTAGTCTGCAGCATATGCCAACATGCAATTTACTCTCTCTGCTTGAAAGTACCATGTCACAATCACTACATCCTGAATAAAAATGTCATTAATTATAGACCGGGAAATACAGTTAATCTGCCTGGTTATTTGACGGAAGCAATCCAGTGGGATAGTCAGTATTTCAGCATAATCATCTGTTTCAAATCTTAATTAGATGCTTTTGGATGGGTTTTTCTGAAACTCCTTTTAATATAGGCCTTCTTATGTAGAATCTTTGCAGACTGGAACACTGAAGGTCAATTTTGCCTATCATTTAAAATTATACCTCCAGGTGAAGCCGTAGAGATGGAGTCTCAATAGATTTGTAGCCACTTGTTCAGTGAATTTTGATTCCAATGATTTTAGGTCTTGTGGTTACAGTTTTACATGAATCATAGAATCATAGAATCAGCCAGGTTGGAAGAGACCTCCAAGATCATCCAGTCCAACCTAGTACCCAGCCCTATCCATTCAACTAGTCCATGGCACTAAGTGCCTCATACAGGCTTTTCTTGAACACCTCCAGGGACGGTGACTCCACCACCTCCCTGGGCAGCCCATTCCAATGCCAATCACTCTCTCTGGGAAGAACTTCCTCCTAACATCCAGCCTATACTTCCCCCAGCACAACTTGAGACTCCTCTAGTAATGATTTTCATAGAAGGGAGTGCAAGGACTTGAATGTCCCTTGCATTCTCATACAGGATATATATACAATCCAGAATTATCAGAAATGCTATTTCATTTTAAACAAAATGCTGCAAGTGAACACAGCAGAAAAGCAAAAAATGAAATGGGAAAGAGAGATATGAGTTATCTACTGAAGTCATGGGACTGCCAGGGCACATTCATGCATCATTCAAAAAACATCTGACTCTTGAAAAATGTGTAGAATTTGCCTTCTGTGGTGCCATTATCAACACATTCTGAATGCTGAGCACAACATACTTTTCATACAGTCTTTGTCCTCTCATGAACACCTTCACCTCATTGTCCAGTGGAAACGTCCCATCGTCTTTTCGGAAGCGGTAGAATAGCTTGACATCCTTAAATTCCTTGTGCTCATCACACACTGAAACACAAAACAAATTAACAGTTCTTCATGCAAATGTCAAGAAGCTGAGGATCCACTTAGAGATTTCACTTGCTGAACTTCAAAGCAAGCACATATGAAGCCCAGCCCCCTGTGTTTCTGAGCATGCAGCTTTTACTCAGTTCTAAGAACTGATGAAAGGCTGGAGAAAACTTCCAGCTAGGTAACCAAATCCCTAGGTGAGGTAGATATGTGTTCACCAGCTTTGCAAGTATCACCGAGGACATCAAAAACATCAGAAAAGCATTCATCTGCTCTATATCCTGAAACGTCTTGGTTAAAACAGTCTTTTATCTTGTTTGCTTGAAAGGCCATCAGTGTAAAGCACCAAATAATTTAAGGATTGGCAAGATTCTTAAAGTTACTTGTACTGGTTCAGCAATGCTGTAGGAAACATGAAACTTGCTGCAGAAACAGTTGAAAGTCTCTTAAAATTGTCTCAAGTGCTCCACCATGACGGCTTGCAAATGGTAGGAACAACAGCAGCACACTGGAAAATGCCAAATAAGGTTTGTAAGACAGCAGCTGGCAATGGCCTCTTGCAAATGTAGAAAGAAGCTCCACACAGAGCATTAATGGGAAAGGCATCCCAGTCAAGTAGCTCCTAGCAGTTGTCAGCCCACATACATAGGCTCATCCTTGGCACCAGAGGAGCAGGAATTGGTACTCCTTTTACTTGACAACAGAAAGGATGCTCTGAGCACCTTGCAAAACCCGTCTGAACCTCTCATAAATTTACCCTAGCTCACTTTGCAAAGTGTTTTATTAAATCTGAGTGCAATATGTGAATATTTTCAGGAAATACATACATAGATATATAACATCTACACAAAGTTCCAGTGTGCAATTGGATCCTAAGGCAGAAAATATTTGGAGGCTGTTAAAAGATTTAAACAAGCATTCAGCAATAAAACATCTATTGCTCAATTAAACAAAGCTACTCAGGCATCCATGCAACTCTTCACTGACATTTTCTCAATAGAGGATTAAGTAGTCAGACTTGAATACCCTATAATTACTTTATCCTTTAACTATCTACTGTGAGTCCCAGTTTCCATAACAACTCAGAATTTTAATTTAATACTCCAGTAGAAGTTGTAGAAGTGGCACTCATTCAGTATGTGCATTTCTTGCTTTAATTAAGGTGGTGTTAGTGCACTGCAGATAGCAGCAGTATTGTTGCACATACAGTGACCCCTGCATAAAGTCAACATTCCAGTATCATACATTTGAAATCTAGGGCTTGGATCTTCTTTGTTGTGTGCCTCCCAGCCTTTATGTGCATCAAAAGGCAACTGAATGCTACCACTGAATTGGAAGTCTCCTTTTCATCAGTGTAAATTGTTATGCAAGAAGTTGAAAGGAACAGATCTCAGATAGACAACTAGTTTAGGAGGAAAATAATCAGAGCAGTCAGACCACTAACTTTCTTGCAGCTGTACCAGCACTTATGTTTGTGCAGCTGCTGTAAGGGACAGGGCCAGAGAACTAATCCACATGAGAAAAAATGACCTTTTTTTTTTGCCAGCTGATTTTTCAAATGGCTTTTTCAGCTGGAAAAGTGTGCTCTGGGGAGCAGGATGGTGAGGGCAGCAGGGCGAGGGGACAGGATCCAGCTGGGGCTGCTCTAGAACCAGAGAAGCAACAGCACGGTCTCCAGTGACTTGCCTACCCTGTACTGACATGGTGAACGTCACCCACACCTCTTTGGCCTCTCCACGCCACAGGGGACCCTGCAAAGCAGCACAGCTCAAGTGAGATGCTCCTTTCCTGACAGAGAAAAAGATCCTGCCTGTCCTGCACTTGGTTGTAAGAACATGAGCAAGATTTCACAACAGTCAGTAAAACTGAGCTCAGAGCTTTTCAGCAGGTGATATTGCGCTTACCATGGTGGATAATGCTGTGATCCAGTAATTTCTGCACCAGTTTAATAGCTGTCTCCCGGTCTGAGGCCTCTTTATGGTCAATCAGCCAGTCGATCAGCTCTTTGGCAACAAAGCAGTTTGGGTAGGTCTTAAGGTGGTGACGCCGATCTTTAATGACCTTCTCTTCATGCAGTCGGAGTCTGGGGGTCAAACCACAACATGAGTAGCAAGCATAAACAGCCTTCGTAATGGTATAAAGAATGGAGCAGATGAACACAAGCCCTGCTCACAGGTTGTGGATGAAGGGGAAGAAACTCATTCACACATCCACTGCTGGCAGCTGACCACCAGGCCATTCACAGCAAACATTTGTTACAACTTTAAAGCCTATGCTTGGAAAAACTGTTTTCCAGCTCAGTGGAAATGACCACAAAATGAAGAAGAGCAAGGCGTAGTAAAGCCTATTCCAATATTTCCTATGGGTCCATCTACCTGACAATAATTTTCTTACATTACTGCTGCCACATTCAATGTTACTTTCATTTTGTGGTACCGCTGCTGTAGTTTGGTTGGTTTTTTTTCCATTCATTTTTTTAGCTATAGTTTCTTCCTTGGCTGGGTAATTTCATTTTGTCTCCAGCTGCACAACAAGGATATCATTTATGACTTAAAATTCAGGGACAAAGTTGTTGCAACACAATCCTATTTCATGTAAAAGACTTGCCTTCTACTTCAAATTTACTCATATAATTTACTCATAGAATCAACCAGGTTGGAAGAGACCTCCGAGATCATCCAGTCTAACCTATCACACAGCCCTATCCAGTCAACTAGACCATGGCACAAAGTGCCCCATCCAGACTTTTCTTGAACACCTCCAAGGCATGGTGACTCCACCACCTCCCTGGGCAGCCCATTCCAATGCCAATCACTCTCTCTGCCAACAACTCCCTCCTAACATCCAGCCTATACTTCCCCTGGCACAACTTGAGACTGTGTCCCCTTGTTCTGTTGCTGGTTGCCTGGCAGAAGAGACCAGCCCCCACCTGGCTACAACCTCCCTTCAGGTAGTTGTAGACAGCAATGAGGTCACCCCAATAAATAAAGGAGAACTGCTTCTCACTTGGGGAACTGCTGGTAAATGCTATCTATCTACCTGCAATTCTCCCTCATCAACTCGAAAGTAAGTTGGTTGGCTGGTTTTGAGATGCTTGGATCAGACTGCAAGATCCAGGTTAGAGTTCTACCTTGTTAGTAAAAGTTATGAAGTTCTGCATCTTTGTTTTTAGTCTTTTTTTTCCCCCAAAATAAACAAAATAGGTAACATTATCAATAAAATGATGGATACAGGTTTTAAAGAGTTTTAAAAGTTTTCTTTTAAAGCTTTCTTGTTTCCATTTTCATTGATAATTGTAATAACTCTGGTTTTGTAGTGCCATGCCTATACAACAGTTCGGCAAAAAGCATAGAAACCACAACACTAGGGCTCCTATCACATTCATTTCCAAGTGGCCAGGGTCCTACCTTGTAAATGCTCTCACTGACTTCAAAGAAATCCTGAGTAATGCTACAATAATTGTAGGGAGTACAACTATGTCTGTTTTCTTGAGAAGGAGATAGCACAGAAGGGCGTTAACATGACCCTCAAGAAGCACAGAGCAGAAGTCCAAACAATTTTCCTCTCAATGTGATTCCAGTATGAAACAAATACTTCTCTTTAGAACCAAAGAAAGGGAAAATATTTGGCTGAAATCAGTGAAGAAAATATTATTAGGGCATTATACAATGTTTACATGGGCATTATATGAAGTTTACATAGGTTTCCACCTAAAAATAGTAGCAAAACAATGTTTTCATTTTGCAGCACTTCGCCTTGAACCACACTGGAATGGCCAATCTGAGATAATGAATTCAAAACAAGCTTTGTAACCATCAACCAAAAAAAAAAGAAGACTTTTTCCATTAAAAATACTGACAAATCAGATTAGTATTCTGGAAAGAAGTGCTGGTAAATATCCCATGCATTGTGAAATTCTCTGAGCTAAAATACCTTTGCTTAAACCATATTTTCCAGATGTGCCCTAACAGCTGTTGCCATACGTAGAAAGAAAAGCCTACACAGTTTTAATTACAGAACATGCAATTATCAGTGTGTCTGAAGAAGCTTCACATTTTAAATATATGCCATGTTCTGTTAATGTTCACCCAGACTTATGCTGCACAATGAACTACAAAAACAAAGCTAGGGAAAGAATGTTATATGTATATATATATGCAGATGGCTCAACCCAGCTTTCAGTCATCAGTATAAGTCTAAATGAATGGAGTTCACCTGATACAAGATGGAAACCCCCTTCCATGAAATTCTTTGTCCAAACATTGTGTAGGAGTGTGCCTGGATTGGTCTGACATTCCACAAACATGCCAGTAGCCAAGAGCCCCAGAATTGAGTAGTTATGTCTTAAAAAACTCTGACTGAAGACTTTCCTACAGTTAGTGGGCTTATAAATATTTCAATTTCTCTGTCAAAAGGCACAGGTTCTCCCTTACAACCTTTTTTCTCACCCAGAGTACTTACAGGCTCTCTAGATACCTTTTTTTTGCCTATCTTCAGAAATCTCTGAGAAATTTCATTATCTTAATTATTTCCATCCTCTTGCTGCATCCAAATTTGCTAAGAGGTTATGAAATCATTAAGTCAAACAGAGCAAGCCTCATGAAACTTGAAAAAAACAAATATACCCCAAATGAAAGTGAGAACTTTTTCTGCAGCCTATAGCAATTGTATCCATGCTTTATTATGTCCAGGGTAATTTATTTGTAATAAAGAACAAAAAGGGAATTCAGAATTCCCCCCCCCCCCCCCCAATGGTATATGCTGTTTTCTCTCCCTCACCTCTACTAACCTGTTAAAATTAAACCATATGGAGGAGAGGTTGCTCAATAAATGGAAGCTGTACTTATTGCAAAATCCAAATCTAAAAGTCTCAGGTAAAGTTATTGAGCATACATTGCCATGTGCAAATAAAAATTGTACATGTTCAAAAATACTTATCAGGAGCCAAATCAAATGGGATACAAAGGGGGGAAAAATGCAGCAGTGAATGTGATTATACAATGGGACCAACACTCAAGTGGTCAATTCTTTATTTCTTGGCACTGGGAAACAGGCTTTTCACCAGAAGACCTTGATGTTTTCCATTTAAGTGATGTTAATCACTTTTAGTCAACTAGTCTGCATGACACCAGTCACATTTTTCCTGCTAGAAGTTCTTCGCAAGAGCTGCCCAGGACAATTTGCTCGCTGACAAACAAACCCTGAGCAGTTTGAGGGGAGAAGGGGGAGAATAGAGAGGGCAAACGAGGAGAAAGGGGAGACACCTTAAATCAACAAGCTTTTGAAACACTGTCCCTCTTTTTAGAGCTGACTAGTTTAACAGCAGGAAAAAATTCCTGTGTACACTAGGACATCATCTGTATACAATTCCACATGTTACTCAAGATTACCTGCCAGATTTTGCACTTGGGAACACAGCCTCCCCTGCCTGCAGAGAACAATGTGAGAACTAAAGCGTTGGAGCAACTGCTGTGAACTGCAACAGGCATATGTAACCCTTTAATATTTACAGATTGATATCCATGGGTCTTATTCATGCTTACAACAAATAAAGACAGCCTGTATTTGCAAGCATGCATGTCAGAACAGTTTTCCCGGGGGCCTGTCTAAACGGGAGTTGCTCCTGATTAACAACATGTAGAAACTCTTGCTCCAAAGAAAAGTGCCCTCCTCCTGCAAAGCCTGGAATGGGCTAACCCAGAACACTGCTTTGCAGTAAACATGGTCAGAGCGAATCAGGAACAATGCTCTTTGTTGAGAGGCCATTAGGCAGTTTGCCAATTGTCAGAAAAGTCATGATAATGGAAAAATCAAAATCCTAGCCTAGAAATCAAGCACTAATAAACTGCTCTTGCAGGTACATGAAACCTGCATTGTGTTTTCCACCAGGGAAAGAATACATTTTGAGGTTTCTTACATCTTTTCCTGAACCAATGGGTAAGGGTTTTGCAAAGGCAGTGCCTGCACAGAAGTCTAACTTTCCTTTTAAACCCCAGAGACTGCTGGCTGAAGATGCCAATGATGTCACAAACTGGACCACAGTCCAAATATCTCACCCAGCTATTTCCTTTTATTAAGTCTAGTAATGTGTGCTTGGCTAACACAGATTTTTGCAGAATGCCATCTAGCCCTGACTCCTATATACAAAAAGACTCCCTGCTTTTGTTGGCACCCACCTTTTCCTAGTACATCCCATATAGTCCCTATGGCCATCCTAGAAAGGCTCACTAAAAATGTGCACTCAAGAGACATGTCAACCACACCGCTCAGTTTGGTGTCATCTGCAGACCCATTGACTTGATCCCATCCTATCACTGATGAAGACATGAAACAGCACTGGTCCCAAATATGGACACTCCTGAGGGATACCACTTGATACTGATCTCCATCTGGGCATCAAGCCATTGAACACTGCTCTGTAGAAGCAACCATCCAAGCAATTCCTTATACACCAGAAGTCCATTTATCAAATCCATACATTTCTAATTTAGAGAGGAGGATATATTGTAGGGAGTCATGTCAAAGGCATTACAGAAATCCAGACAGACAACATCTATAGTTCTTCCTTTGTCCACTGATGTAGTCACTCCATCATAGAAGGTAGGCCTCTGCATCGGTCAGGCAAGACTTGTCCTTAGAGAAGCCAAGCCATATGGATGGATGGATGGATAGACAGATATAGACAGACAGACAGACAGACTAACAGATATATAGGTGTCTGTGCATTCATACTTGTATGTATATGATATATGCAAATAAATCATATGTATATAAATGCTATATATACTATTTGTATGATAGTATTCATTTGTATATATCATGTATCATCTACCATATATAAGATCTTTATCATATATATGATCTGTATATTATCTATATCAAAAAACATATCATGATAGAAAATTTTTTATTGTTTTAAATGGAAGAATAAAATGCCAGTGAAGAGTCCCTTTAAAGGAGAGATTGTTAACAGGATTTACTAATTCTTGAAGGATATACACTGATGTTGTAATTAGTTGTGGCACTACAAGTACGTCCTGCCCCAGAGCATCACCTGCTGCACAAACCCTTGGTTTCAGTGACTATGCCAGCTTGAGCCCTGCTAGTCAGCACACACTGAACTACTGCAGTTCTACTACCTTAAGGTAACCTCTGAGCAAAACCCTGTTAGGTCCCTTGAAAATTAACACTGATGCACAGAAGAGAGAAGCATTGCAGGTGATTTCTGACATCTTCAAATTCTCTTGTAAGTTCTATACATTTGGCACTTCTGCCAGAGGATTTACTTATTTCCAAGTAAAACAAGTCATGAAGTCCTTTGTGACAAAAATATATGGACAGAAAAAAATATCTTGCCAAAGATGAGAACAATTCATGGTAGCTGAAGAACATGGGTTTTCTACACCTCTTTTCAAGGGACATCAGAGGTGCCCCCTGGCAAGCAGATCTGGCTTTCTCTCTTGAAAAAAGAAGTGGGTTTTATGCTCCCAGAGATCACAAGGTTTGTCTGTTTCCTGACCCAAACAGTATGACCCATCTACAACACAGTAGAGAGGCACTTTACTAAAAGTTGGGATTTTCTAAAGTGTCTCAGTGACTTAGAAGAATAATTCTCACTGAAAGTTGAAACTCCCAGGTCAGCTGCAGATCCAATTCATTACAAAATATGGCAGAGTCTGTACATAAATACACATCCACGAAAATACTGAACAACATAACATGTCCTTTATGCTAAAGTTTTGCCTTTGCACTGCCAGAAAAAAAGTGAACTACATCAGTGACCATATAAACTTTGTACACACAGGCAATCATGAAGGACAAGCACTTCCAGCTGGGCTTGCCAAGTCTCAGATGAAGCATCAGCGATTCACTGCTGCCTGTTCCCCTTTCTATTTATGCTTCAGTTCTGCAATCACTAAGTTCTGTTACTTGATATCCACAGGGGCTAAAATACCCTTTAAAACACGGGGTCATGCTGGAAATAGAATGAAGATTATTTCTGTGTTGGCAGCTGTGGCACAGGAGAAATTCTACTACCTGAAATAGGGATAGAAAAGGTGTCTTCAATGTAGTTCCTGATATCAGTTCTCATCAATGAGTTTATTTCCTCTTTATTGCCCACAGCCACATAGTCAATGCAAGGATATGCCAGAACACAGAGCCAGGTAGAGAGATTTTGGATAAATCATCTCTTGGTGCACCACAGAGGAAAGCCTGAAGTTTCCAAAGAAGTGAAGGTTCACCAGTGGCCTTGTGGCTTGAACGAAAACCTTGAGGCTGCCTCTTCTATAAAGTGCTTTTTTTATAATTTCAAAGAGTAATAAGATCACTAAGCCTGCAACCAAGCTTGCACAGAGACATCCTCAATACTCATTACACCTTAGTAACACCAACAGGAGTTCTAAGGGATGGACACAGACATAAAAACCAAAATGACATCGTTGTTTTTTTTAGAGACACTTTTTCAGCCCAGAAATTCAGGGTCACAGCCTCCCTTGTGAGTACTCCAGACTGCAGAGGAAATCAGACCTGTGTGTTTGTATTGATCTGCCACAAAACCAGAGGCCAGTTGTAAAAACTGGATTTTTACACCTCAAAGGTGTATGACCTGGGTCTTTATCAAGTCTTCATTCAAAACAACACAGCATAATGTTGTTGACCTAGTGAAACAGTGAATGTAAGTAGGGACTTCAGATAACTTCCATATCAAATTTTGGAATGGTTATGTTGGCATTTTTCTAGGGTTTGACCCTAGAATATGTGTAGTGGACTGCTGACTCCATTCTTTTGGCTGTGATATACCCTTGTGTGAGGATAGACTAACCGTATCATCATATCACAATAGTATTAGTTCACTTCTCAAGAAGCAGAAAAACTCAGTGTCTTGCAGTGTTACAGATCTAACAGCACTTTCTCTACATGTCCACAGCAAGCTTTGAAGTACCTCTGCCTGCCAAGCCGTCTTGATTTCACTTGTAATCAAAATGTGTACAAGTATGAATAATAATTCCAACTGCCTGCACACTTGAACCTTGGAGAACTTCCCTTGTGCCGGAAAGCATAAAAACAGGTTTTAGAAAGGCAAAACCACAAAATATAGGCAAGTTATTACTTCTCCTGCCCCTAGTCATAAGGAAAGTGGAAGTCTGCCTGCCATGCTCCAGTTGCTTGCTTCCTGGGCTGAAGCTGTTAGAACTCAGCAACTCAGAGTTTTCCTCCTTGATAAGGAAGTCAAATAGTATTGTGCTTCTCGCTTGTGTATGGATGAGCTGAGATGCACACGTGGGACAAACACACAGGTCAAGATCTATGTGATACTGCCATGTGGCTTTCCAAAGACCAAGGTACTTTTCACTGAAGAACAAGCCATCTTTGCTTATTCTTTTCCTGTGTAACCATTACAAGGATATACTTAGGCTGACTAAATCAGTAAGTACTGTGGAGACTAACTTTCTTGGGGATGTCTTTCCAAATCTAAACTGAAGACTTCCACCACAAACCTCCAGATTTTCAAAATGCAGGCCAGAAAACACAGGACAACTGTTGTTACAGCCATCACTTGACTGGATTAGCACAGTAGTTTACCAACTCTCATGGACTTATGCTGAAAATCACTCTCAACAAAAGGAGTTTTTTACAGACAGAAAACTGAGGAAGGAACAGTGCAACTCCTATGGGAGACCAGTGAAACTTGGTGACATTTGTGTCGAGGAACGCAGGCCTGTTATGTCAGTAACACATCTGGAAGATGTTTCTTTGAAAGGATAGACAGGGCAAATATAGGTCCACTAGCCCAAGCACCACTGCTACAGCTATTTCTGCTAGCACTGCCGTTCAGGAACCTGGAGAGACAGACTGGGAACAGGGGAATAGGATGCTGGGCTAAAGACTGGATTCAGGAAGAGGGGCTGCAGCAAGGACACAAGTGGCTGTGCCAGAAAGCCCTCCTGTATGACAACCACTCTCTCAGATGCATATTGTGTCCCAAGTGGGTGAGGGATCCATAAAAAGCTACAGGCTGAAGTTCTTTATGCACCAAGGCTGACATCTCTTTTACACTTATCCACAGGGAAAAGCTGACTATGACCTTGCTATGCCCTTGCACTGCACGCAGCAAGTTTCTGAGAAACGAGGTCTTTCCACCTACTCATTGCATCTGGGGAAGAGCAGCTCCACAATACCCAGAAATCACCACAGTACTGAACAAGCTTGCACTGCAAACAGTAAAAGGCATCGTTATCTTCCAAGAGTTAACTCAAGAAATCCACAGAAGAACTGGTATTAGCCAAGTGCCTTATCTCAACTGCAGTTGTGATATTTTTCTCACCCTGTCAATGAGTGACAAATAGTTTTGCTGAAACCTTTTATGGCTATGGGTAACCCATGATCTCAAAGTCCTTTCAGGCATGGCTGCTCTCAGCCTCAGCATGCCAGACCTGCAGGAGATCTTCTCCCTGGCATTTTATGCTTCTGAGGCACCAACTGTTTGGACCCTTTTCAGCAGTCCTTGTCAACCCTGCTGAATGACAGAAGAAAATTCTACCTTCATCATTAACAGTACCTCATACTACTGTAGTATCTCAACTGCTTTTAGCAATTGTTTCCCATCCCTGCACAATGCTCTCAACCAACCACTGCGCTGTGTAATCGAGGGCGTCATTAAGCACAAATAGCCAGTACCTGACATGTAATAAAATCAGTAATAAAACACAGAGTGCTATGTGCTATTGTAAACAAACTGAATTTTATATTGATACTATGATTCAAGGCTTCTCATACCCTTCCAACACAAAAGGTATACAGATGCAATATTCATTTGATATGCAGTATGTTCCACTAGAGGGATCATGTTTTGTTTATCTCTTCTTATTCCCAATCAATAGCTTCCTTTTTCCCCCCCTGTTTAGCATAACTGTGTTACCAGGTTTGATACCCGCCTGAACATGAGCCAGCAGTGTGCCCAGGTGGCCAAGAGAGCCAGTGGCATCCTGGCCTGCATCAGGAATGGTGTGGTCAGCAGGAGCAGGGAGGTCATTCTGCCCCTGTACTCTGCACTGGTTGGACCACACCTCGAGTACTGCGTTCAGTTCTGGGCCCCCCAGTTTAGGAAGGACACTGAGATGCTTGAGTGTGTCCAGAGAAGGGCGACGAGGCTGGTGAGAGGCCTTGAGCACAAGCCCTATGAGGAGAGGCTGAGGGAGCTGGGGTTGTTCAGCCTGGAGAAGAGGAGGCTCAGGGGTGACCTTATTGCTGTCTACAACTACCTGAAGGGTGGTTGTGGCCAGGGGGAGGTTGCTCTCTTCTCTCAGGTGGCCAGCTCCAGAATGAGAGGACACAGCCTCAGGCTGCGCCAGGGGAGATTTAGGCTGGAGGTGAGGAGAAAGTTCTTCACTGAGAGAGTCATTGGACACTGGAATGGGCTGCCTGGGGAGGTGGTGGAGTCGCCGTCCCTGGGGCAGTTCAAGGCAAGGTTGGATGTGGCACTTGGTGCCATGGTCTAGCCTTGGACACTGTGGTAAAGGGTTGGACTTGATGATCTGTGAGGTCTCTTCCAACCTTGGTGATACTGTGATACTGTGATACTGTGATTTTAATTTTGAAGAACACTGTGAAAGCAGTAAGTGAAAAAAATACTGACTACAAAAGGTTCTCTGTATTGAGTCCCTCTAAATAAAAACATAATCTTACCATGGTTTTTGCACTAATACATTCTTTTTTTATCACCCTCTACATGTGGCAATAGTACAATATGCAGAAGGCTACGCTGACAAAAACATGATTCAAGGGAGTTATTTTCACTGTCTTCCAGAAATATATTGAAATCCAATGTTTGTTTGATCACTAAACTATAAACCAGAACTGGAACTGATGCAAATTTGTAAACACTGAAAGTAATGACCCATTTGATTGCATCACCTAGAGGTGATTAAATTGTTAGTGGGTGACCTTCAGAGTACAGAAATAAGAAACAGAGAAACAGTTAAGAGTACAAAATGCAAGATTGTGCACTAATAACCAAATGCCCTGCTGAAAACTGAGAACTTGGAGGCTGAAAGAAAACGAGAGTATGAAATAGCTGAATGTGCAGTAGCTAAGCTTCCACTAACTACAGGCTACCAACAGGCTGCAACTATATGAAAACCAAAAGCAATTTTAGGTTGTACTAAGTGAGATGTTTCCACAAATTATGGTTAACCCAGTTGTTCACGTCATTGTAGATGATACTACATGACATGGTCTAAATATTGTGCATTGCTCATGCCACTCTCATTCAAAAATTACAAGCTCAAACAGAAACAATGAAGCAGCACTATACTGGTGTGGCAAACGATGAGCCAGTCTAATGAGCAAAGACAAAAAGATACTTGCTCGGGAGTCTTGCCTCGTTCAAAGAAAGACTGAAAGGCACAGAATTGGCATCTATAATCTCTCAGGTGAGCTAAAAGTAGAGTGCAAGAAAAGCTGTTTAAATCCTGCTGACTGAACCTAAGCTAAAAATCCAGACAAATGTTTGGAGTAAAATGTTTTGTTACTCAAGTCAAGAACTTACATAACTGTTAGAGACCTGTAATAAATACACCAAAGGATCAGTGTTACAGTACCCTGCAAAAGTCCTTCCAACCCTGTGTTTTATGATTACATGACTTACACTGATTTCTATGAACAACCCTGGGAATACCACAGGGAGGAAGCACATCAGAGGCTGGGTTTTGAGTGCCATTAAAACAGCCCTTCTAAAGTCCTGTTTCACATCCCCTGCAAAACTGAAAATTTCAAGTACTGCCCATATTAAGATATTTGCTGTTATTATTAAGGCTTTTAGTATAAGTGGGTATGCATTTTCTTCATGTGCTTGCCAAAGCACAGGAGCTGCGAAAGTAAGATGGCAGACATCTGCATTTGTGAGCACGCTTCCTTGCTTTTGTGACAGGGTGTTCATTTGGTTTTCATTTTCACTGTACAAGCATCCCAATACTCCCCCCTACATGCAGATTGGAAGGACAGATATTTAACTGGCCTGCCATTATTGTACAGTCAACACTAAACTAGTGCTATATCTTCCTCCAATGTTTGAAAGAAATTCTGTGACCTTTGTGACATACAATTATGCCCAAAACTGGATGGGGAAGACTGTGAGGATTTGTCATCAGTAGACCAGCAGCATGGACAGAGGCCAAGGGTCCAGTCTACATATTTGCTAAATGAAAGATGCTAGGAGCATCTGCAATGGCAGGAGATCCCTCTGCCAGCTCCACAGCCCACCTCTGCATTTTACCTTTGGCTGAAGCCTCTACATGCCCGTACACAGCACATGCAATACCCACTCATTCTGATGAGACCCAAATCACCACCTTTGCAGGAACCTCCAGACACCCTTTTGAGATCTTGTGAAGCTGCTACAGAGAAGCTGACTATACAGTCATTGCCATCCTGGTCTTTTCAAGCCTGGAATTTGTCTAATTTTACATAGCTGTGTGTTGTTTTTAAACAAAACTATTTATTGAAGTAATAAAGAGCAATTATTAGAGTAAATAAATCAGAATAGCCTAAATAGACTCATGTGCAGCCTTTTCAGTTCTATTGTTGTGTTTGCTTAAGAAAAATATTGCTTTGAGTGTAAAATATAAGCTAAAAGCAACAAATCTGTACAATCCTAGTTAACATTGTGCTCATTTCTATATGTTTTTACAGAGAAGCCTGAAACATCCAATCAGGTTTCACCACAAATGCAAAATGAAAAAGAAATTAATCACCATCTACAGAGAAAAAAAAAATGCCTTGATTGCCCCAAACTACACTGAATGAATTCCAAATGCACCTGTGCCAAATGGTAATAATGATTTTGCTCAACAATTCTGCAACATAACACTACTGTACTTGATTTTACAACATAGAAAGGATCTCTCTCTGACATCAATGTTTTAAAGATAAAGAAATCTTTTATCTGCTTTAAACCTTTTTCTTTTTCTAGGTCATACAAACATGTAATGTGAAGAATTATGGTATATAAATTTAGGGACATTAATCAATGACATAGAATCATAGAATCAATCAGCTTGGAAGAGACCTCCAAGATCATCCAGTCCAACCTAGCACCCAGCCCTGTCCAAGCAACTAGACCATGGCACTAAGTCTTTTCTTGAATGCCTCCAAGGATGGCAACTGCACCACCTCCCTGGGCAGCCCATTCCAATGCCAATCACTCTCACTGTGAAGAACTTTCTCCTAACATCCAGCCCATACCTCCTCCGGCACAACTTGAGACTGTGTCCCCTTGTTCTGTTGCTGGTTGCCCTGGAGAAGAGACCAACCCCACCTGGCTACAGCCTCCCTTCAGGTAGTTGCAGACAGCAATGAGGTCCCCTCTGAGCCTCCTCTTCTCCAGGCTGCACACCCCCAGCTCCCCTCAGCTTCTCCTCACAGGGCTGTGCTCCAGGCCTCTCATCAGCTTCGTTGCCCTTCTCTGGACATGTTCCAGTATCTCAACATCTCTCTTGAATTTAGGAGCCCAGATCAACATGAAGTTACTCATTCCTTAAATTCTGTCAGACTCTTACCATTAAGGAAAATGTACTAAATACTTCTTGTTAAAGACTAATTCTATTTCAAGGATTTTACTTTTGCAAAAAATCTAGCCTGGAGATGCTTTCTTTGGATGAGCTCAGCATTTTTCTACATCTGGCAAATTATATGAACTGATACACAGCTGCTGCATAACCACTTGTTATGAATAGTTCCTTCTGTCAGGATGCTATCAAGGATCTTGTCTTGTTTGATTAGGTCTTGTTAAATGTTCACAAGCAGATGAGCTTTGAAAAGATAAATATTACAGAAACATTCTTCCTCTGCTCTTAAGATTAAATGGAAATTTTCCACTAAAGTAACAAATAAATCAACAGTGACTCCAGAAAAGCTCTGCTGCTCTGCTGAACAGTTTACTCCCATTACTGGGCCATGTGTTTGCCATATCTCATTCTAGGCAAAATTGTCTCTTCAAGCATACAGAAAGCTTAGTAAACACTTATATGTGTGCTCTGACAGTCAGTTCAAAATGTGATCTCTTACTACTTTAGTAACTCAGAACATGCACTGTGAACTTTATCCACCAAGTAACAGCCTCAGCTTTACATATGCTATCGGCTGTAGTTGAATGCTGGTAGGCTTAGATTACAGCAATATGGTAATGTTTACAACATGCTCCAAATGCTGGGTTAGGCCTGAACTTGAATCCAAAACACATGCTGCACAGTTAGGGATAGGCTTTAGATGGAAAACAGGACAAAAGGAGTTGAGAGGTCTGGGCCCGCACTGTGCCCTTTACACTGACTCAGATATTCACCTACCATTGGTGTCAATGACCCAACACCATGTGTTAATCTTAAATCTAATTCTCTTGCTCAAGACAAGCCTTGACATCATCTGTTCTGAAGAAAGGCAGGATCTGCAGGAGCCTGAGTATGGCTACTCCTTAGATGGTGTCATTAACCAGGGTTCAACAGATGGACCACAGGCATTTCTTGTAGCTACCCAGACACACAGAGGCATTCAAAAGAGCATGCCAAGGTTTAGTCCTTTAGATAAGCCCTGGCTACCAAAGCATTATGCAAACGGTGCAAATTAGGTCTTAATTTGAATGTAACCACAATATGTTTTCTTAATGCCTAACTATACAAGACTCCAGTCCACACGGAAGCTGTCTGTGCATGTATGAACTGCTGAAATGGCAAAAGACTTGTGCCCACTGAAGACATGAAATCATTGATCAAGTGACCAACACCTTCCTGCACCTTATTCCACAGACTTATCATTTTCTGAGGTGGCATACTGGTATTTTACATGAAAAGATGTCTGTGCTGTGTAAGTCTTCAGCCTGCAAGCAAAATGTCACAAATTCCAGTCCACAGAAACTCTCTTTAGCCACTACACATTTAAATAAATCCTTCTGTGCTTATCATGCTTCTCCTAAAAAGTTCAGGCAACCCTTTTTGATTCCTCCTTTGTCTCAGTGTTTCCCAACAGTACCATCATTACTGGCCTCAAATAAAATCAGACATTCCATATTCCTCAGAACACAGACTACAAACATAATTCATGTGAAATTATGTAGGATGCACTGTTTCAGCTGGTGTTCATTTACAGATTTAACAGAAAAAGTCATATGAAGTTCTCAATCTATTCATTTGGAAGCTGCTCTAGCTCCTCTGTAGCTAGGCAAAGTGAATGCAAGCAATTCTCTTTTAACCACCACGGTCTGATTCACTGCAGCAGGCCCAAAGTATAACACTTGAAAAAGCCACCACTTTATAGAAACCTAAAATGAGTGGATTTTCCCATTCTGAAATACTTTCAAAGGTTCTAGGTCTTGAAGTATTGTGATAAAGCATAACAGCACACAGAGAAAGCAACAGCTCTCATTGCTTTGTGCATATTGGAAGAAATGTCACAGATACCACAGATATCACAGAATTGATGCAGTAGGATCTCCCCAAGCCTTTCCTTCTCTAGGCTGAGCAGATGCAGCCCTTGGCATCTCCTTGCACATCACATTCTCTAGCCCATCCCCACCCTGAGAGCCAATTCTCTCTGAGGCTTTCTCCAGCGTGTCAATACATTTCCTGTACAAAGACACTTCTCTGCTGTCTCTTTTACCTAACTGCAAATCTTACATAAACTAAAGTTGAGATAATAAGTTTTTAATAAACTTTGTTGTGGTTTTTTGTTTAGTGTGCTTTTAAGAACTGACTTTTATCACTTTCTCCAATTAGATAAACAGCAGTATAATATCAATGGCTCCTATTACAGAGCCATTTTTCTCATCACAGAGATCTACTTACCAGTTTAACCTCATCTATTTCTACCTTTTCCCAAAAGACTCAAAAAGATCTAAGTTTGTCCAAATGCTATTAGTTCTGTAAACAGTTTAAATGTCCACAAGTATGTCCATTTCTAGCCCCAAATAATTCTCCAAATGGTATTTATACGACCTCTTTGAATTTGTACATGATACTACTCTTACATTCTTCACATCACAATCTCCCTGTTTGCACTAACTAAGCAGCAAAAAGCAGTTTAAGCTAGGAGTTATTGTTTCTACATCTTACTAAAAATAGCTAGAGGAAAGTATAAGTTAATTACATCCTAAGCACCAGGAAACAATTAACAGCTTTCTATTATATCACCCTGACTTCTGAGCTATACAATTATATGCTACTGCAGAAAAGGATGTGTAATTATCAGGAGAAGGATCTCTTCTGAAAAAAAAAAAGGAAAGAAGAAAGGAAAACGTTCCCCTAGTGACAATCATTGCTATAAATAATGCTTGGCTAATATATTTTCAGAAGTAATTTCCATTATTTGCAATCCTAATTCTGAGTGACATGTTAGTCACACGCTGTCAGGTTTTGCTCACAAAGAGGATAAACCTAAGTGCTGGACTCTGATTCCTCTGACAAGCACTCCTAACTTCAGCTTCCTGTGAATATTCTAAAATACTCAGTGGAATTAAATGAAAAATAATTGTGCTTATGAACTATATTGTAATTATGTCTTGTGTTTGGTTTGCTTGTTACACCAGGGCTGGAAATGGTTTGTGAGAACACAAAGGAATGCTCAGGCTTGCTTTTAGCAACCCTAACGCTTTGAAGACATAATGTGAAGAGCAACAGACACAACACAACACCTTTTTTTAAACTCCTGCTGATAAACTCGTTTGCAATGAGTTTACAATGAGGTACAATATGCATCAAAGTGGTGCAAACATAAAAGCAGCAGACAGTACAACAGTTCCGCTAAATGCTAAGGGAAGCATTACAGCAACACACCTGTTCCACCAATGGCCCTTGGTGTGAGAAGCAAGGAAACAAACTTGCATAAACTTCCACAACTTCAAGTCAAAGACCACCATGCTGAATGGCTGCTCTGTTACTGAGGATGGGAGAATCTTCCCAGACCAGGTAGATTATGTAATCTCCATAAAGGATAAAAATCATAGTGTTAGTGCTGCTTATCAGCAGAACTTTGGTCTCTACAGAATGCTTGAGCAAAGCACCTCTAAGACCTCTATTACCTACCCCCTAGAAAGGCCAAGTTCAGGTCAAAGTTCTCCTTCTCCATTATCTTACACCTTAAGGCTTCTTCATTGAAATATCCTAGACAAACATTGTCTTGTTTGGCTCTTATCTACCTGGAATGCTCTTGGAATGATTAGTTTCCACAGCTCTTGACCTCAGTAAAGTTGTCCATCTCTCTCCCTGAGCCATTCCACTGCCTCTGCTTTTCTGGCATATCAAGCAAAGTATTAACCACTCTTACCTTCTCTTTCAAGCTTCCATCTTTGCTACCACAACCTCTCAGGTGATGTAGGCTTTTGCTTTGACTGCTAATTGAGTTCCAGTTTTGCCATTCAATTTTAAAACTTCAAGGGAGCATCTTTGTGCTTGCTGCCTTAATACACAAGAGGCACCTCACCCAAACAGCCACAGAGCTGTTTTCATGTCGTCACTCAAACTCTAGTCAGCATTTTGATGATTTCTGCCCAAGAATCTGACATCTATACAGGAGCTGGGCTGCAGAAGAAAGGATGTAAAGGCTGAGAAGGGGCTCCTGAACTGACACAGCTATAATTTAACATTAGGGTTTGACTCCCTGAGAAGCCAATCTCACCCTAACAAAAGGGGGGTTTGTGGAGTTCTTTGCCCCCGGTTGCATGTCATCTGGTCTTTTCCCTTGCACTGCCGCTGGTGATGGTCTGTCACAATGGTAACCTGGCTGTCACCCTGGGATCAGATACACACCAATGCAGGTGCACTAGGCCAAGCAACAAGAGCCTTTTTAAAGGGGATTTAGGCTGCCCTCTTCTGCAACAGCATCAGCTTAGACACAAAAGCTCAGCACCGCTGCAAAAGCCACAACGTGACCTACAATCCTCTGGTTCTCCACAGAAATCAGAAAACTCTCTTCTGCCTGCAAACCCCTGTCAAACTGCTGTGGTAGCCCATGTAAACACCCACACAACTGCAAAGAAATGTAGAATTATGACCTTGCTAAGTGAAAACCAGCTTCTGTGTTTGCTCTGAATTAGCAAACCAAATCTAGCAGATTTTTTAATTATCTCTAAATGCACCTTTGAGACCTGAATGCATTTACTGGATTGAGACACTGTTAAGAAGCAAACCAAGAAGGCTGTAAAATTATAGGTCTGATAATTAAGATAGGGAGTTGCATTCTGAAGTAAGGCATTGAAGCTCTGGTCATATAAATTACATAGTACACGTGTCATAAAATATAAAATGTCAATATTTATCTGTACTCATGCACAAAACTGTGACAAGAGTGATGAAGTAAAGATAAAAACCTTGAAAGAGAAATCATCTAAGCATACTGTAAGCATAGGTTCTGTTCTAACTAGTAATGACATGTGCATTGGGCTTTTAAACTAAACATGGTTTTTACAATCTTGTCTTATACTAGAGTCTGTGTTTTTTTTAACAGGAATTCAGCAAATGTTTGACCCATGCTGAGTTTAGACAAGTAAGCACTAAAGGGGTGGTCAAGCAAACCCAGCAGTGGGTGCTGCTACCATTCCTTCTCTCCATACTTGACCATGTGTTCTGCCAGCACACTCACCCCTGTGCTAGCACTGTTCTGACCTCGTGCTGAGCCTGCTTAGAAAGTTAAACTTTTCTTATTTGGCTTCAACCACTTTCGTTCTTGAACTTCTGATCCCAGATGAACACCAGTGAGCTGTGCAAGAGAACTGATAAGAGCAGGGCAGCCAGACTGCAGCTTGCAGTCAGATCTGCTATATCAGAAAACCACAGCCCTAAACTGTAGTTCAGTGACATGGGGTAAGCCAGCACCCATTTCTCCCCCAATACTTCTTCAGATAAAGCTTTTGCATGGTCATGTAGTAAATCAGTTTGTAAAAACTGACCAAGCTGAAATATAAGCAGTACAAAAGCCCTACTGATCACTTCTGTGCAGGCCACCTCACAGTGATGGACCAGAGATGCTTAAGACAGTCCAAAGGAAGGGAAGCCCCAGAGAGGGGTTGGTCTAGATGACCTCTAGATGCCTGGACATCTAGTGACAGGGCTGAAGAAGTCTATGTCAGGAACTTAGCCAGACGGCAGAGAAGCTAAGATCTGCTGCTAGCACAATATCCTTCATGTTCTTAAGCTTTACATCACAGAAAGTGCTAAAATTCTTTTAAGTTGTATACTTCAAAAAGATAGAGTGATAAGAAATACCTCTATTACAATGAGATGCATTGATTTCTCCCTAGTCTTTGTCCATTATCCAATTGTGAAAGCTGGTTGATCTTTCTTGTGGCTTCAGTCCAGTTCCTCACTCTACTGATAAGACTTTGGAGGGACAAAAGAGCAGATCCTTACCTGAAAACAGTACTTAGCTCCCCACTCAACCCAGCACACAGAGTATTACCACTGTATCTTCCCACCTGGGAGACACTTTTCTCTGTTTCTGGGATCACTGCTTGGCTCAGTGTCTCAAATCTCAAACGAGAAATCCCAGTCCTCAGCGAGTCCCACTTTGGTTCCCCAGGTTTGGCAGCTTCACATAGATCCTCCCTCACCATGCAGAGCCTGCTGCTGCTGCGACTGCAGCCAAGATTTGTCTTGCAAGGGTTTAGGTTTTTTTCAGAGTACACATTGCCTACCCCTACTGAGACCTGATAAATAGTTCAAACTCCCAGGCGCTATCACTAAGATAAATAGTAAATAATAATAACAAGTGGTATAAGTATTCTTTGTCATGGTGCCAACCTATGGCCACTGCCTGCCATGGGGCCAGGAATCATAGGAAAAGCAAAGCTGCTTTGCTTCTGGCACATTAATTCTGCCTTCCCTGCAAGAGCACCAACATCAAAACATTCTCCTCCACCTGTTCATGGGTAGCTCCTCTAACATAAAATAAATGACAGTTATTCTTGAACATACTACATACATCCAAGATCTATTGTTTGCCTGTTGATTTCTGCTAACCTGAGACAAAAGTTAATGATTGATTCCTTCTGGAATGGAACGCATGAAACATAACAGCACAAACCACTTGTACAACATCCGCCTTCTCGTGTACCCAGAGAAGGAGCAATCTCTGTTTGCACATGCGTTGTTAATTACTTGATCTCTTGAGCTGTGCTTGAGGAGAGCTGCTGATAGAATGACTATTAAAAGTCCTAGCATAGAGGAAAGAACTAAGCAAACAAAACCCTCATGGCTTGATTTCTAGAAATGTTAAACAGCCAGAAATGCTACTGAAAGACACAAGAACAGTGGAATAGGTTGCTTAGGGGAGTTGTGGAGTCTCCCCCTCTAGAGTCATTCAAGACTTGCCTGGATGTATTCCCACGTGATCTCGTATAGATGATTCTGTTCTAGCAGGGGGGTTGGACTGGGTGATCTTTTGAGATCCCTTCTAGCCCCTAACATTCTGTGATTCTGTGAAATCAAAACTCCTGGCCCAGGAATCGTATACGTAGGGTGCTTGATGTCATTAAAACTAGTACAAACAGGCAAGACTGAAACTAATTAGAAAGTGCATCAGGTAACAAAGATATCAAGTAACAAAGATTCTAAATATATATATATAATTTTGGGAGAAAAAACCTGCTTATCATAAAACTAATTTATATTATTTAAAATATGTAACTCATAGTGATACAGCTGACATAGTGGGAAACTTCATTTTAGATCACTTCATTTTGCAGCTCTACCAACCTTCACTTGGAAATGTTTTCTTCTAGTGCATTATATTACTCACATTTCTTAGTTGCTTGATTTTGGAAAGCAAATTAATGAAAGTGAATTCTTTTGGACAAAGCATTCTGGAGCTTTCTGTTCTGCAGAGATTCAATGATGCAACCTCCTATGCCTTGTTGGCTCTAAAGTGGGCAATGATCAAGACCATCCTCGTGTAAGAAAACTGAAAACTCTTTTTATCAGGGTTAGTTTTGAGCCAAAATGCTAGCTCTTGGCTAAGGGGAATGAAACCACTGGTAAAGCACTATGGAGGCTGCAAGAACAAGGTACAAAGGGGCATAAAAACACATCATCTCTTCAGATGGAAAAATGCAATATTGATTTGGCTTTGACAGGTTAGAAAATCTCATCTTAATGACTTCTGTCTCTAAAAATGGCACATACATTTGTCTAGTATGACATCTGAAGACCAGTGAGGACCTGACTTGAGAGGAAGTGACCTCTAGTGACAGCGTTTAATAAATTACATAACTATATGGTTAATGTATTTTTATATTACAGCAATTTATCAATGCTAAGGCTCTCTTGAGTAAATTTCTCTACACACTGTTACTGTTACATGTTCAGGGTTCTTTGAACTTCAGAGTGACAATTAACATTTGAACCTTGGATGACCTTGGAGGTCTCTTCCAACCTGGTTGATTCTATGATTCTTGCCATCCTGAAAACAGTTGCCTATTTATTGCTCAGAATAAGAAATGTGTGGACCTGTATGTGTTATCACCCTTCAGAAATTAATGACTCTGGAAGTTATGCACTCCAACACACGAAGAAGTTTTCCTAAAGTGATAATCTTCTTGACATGAAACCTCTGGTAGACTAGTGAAAACTGGTTTTGACTGGTCTTGCAGCTTCAATATGTATAGTCCCAGTGGCTGATGCAGGGTGGAATTTCGGTGCCTGAACACCCTTCAGCTGAATCAGCTCACCTCAGCTCTCACCTTGCTCTTCCTAGTTTCCTGCATGGCTGTAAAGACCCACCAAAGGGTCTGTGTTGAAGTGCTGCACTGATGAAATCTTCACCTATGTTTCAATTTAAAGGTTCACCAAGAACCAAACTTCAGAAGTCACAGAATCACAGAATGCTAGGGATTAGAAGGGACCCACTGAGTCCAGCCCCCCTGCTGAACACCTAGGGCAGGCAGCACAGGAAGGCATCTAGGAGTTTTGAAAGTCTCCAGGGAAGTAGACTCCACATCTTATGGGCAGCCTGTTCCAGGGCTCTGTCACCCTCACTGTAAAGAAGTGTCTCCTGTGTTGAGTACCACAAAAAAGAGACTGGCACCTTCATCTTAACACTTACCCTCAGAGATTCACAGATATTGGCAAGGTCCCCTCTCAGCCTTCTCAAGACTAAACAGCCTCAGGTCTTCCCATCTTTCTTCATAGAAGAGATGTTCAAGCCCCTTAATCATCCTCACAGCTCTCTGTTGGGATTCTCTCCAGTGGATTCCTGTCTCTTTTAAATTGGAGAGCCCAAAATCGGACACAGTATTTCAGGTGTGGTCTCACAAGGAGCTGAGGAGGAGAAGAACCTCCCTAGACCTACTGGACACACTTTTCTAATTGCACCGTAGGATGCTGTTGGCCTTTTTGGGACATGGCTGTCTCATGGATAACTTGCTGTCCACTAAGACTCCAAAGTCTTTCTCTGTGGAGCTGCCTTCCAGCAGGACAACTCCTAGTCTGTACTGGTGCCTGGTATTATTCCTCCTCACTTTAAAAAATGTGTCTCTATTAATCAGAAGTTAGGTATTCACGCAATCAGGCACTGGCTACAGAGGCAAAGGACACTACTGTATGTAAAAATTTACCATTTACCACTAAAACATAGTTCAAGATCCTGTTTCTTTTTTTTTCATAAATCATCCCCATCCATGGACCAGGATTTGTACCATGGCTTTATCTCCCATAAACTGCTCATGACAAAAGCTGGTGGGCCCAGTGCCAGCAGGTGCCAGCTGACACAGTGCACAGCAGGACAGAGGCTCCTGACCTGGTAAAGGAGAAACACAGATCACAAGTGATCGAGGGACAGTAACAACGAGAAAGAAAAAACCCTTTGGTGTCCTCCTCTCCCTCCACTATCAAGCTTCCACCTGCCTGGGATGGGGGCACACAGCTTCCACCCACACTGCCAACACTGCCAGTGTGTAGAGTCAGGCTCACCAAGCTGCTGCTAAGATGACTTCAGCCCTCACTGCATGAGGACATCCCTGTCAGAGAGGGACAGATGTGCAATAAATAGCCCACCGGTATGGAAGATATGAGGCAACATGTGAGGCTGGGGTAGGCCAGGCAAGAGGAACTTTGTAAGGAATTTAAATCAAGCAGCTCTTGTAATTATTTTGAGTTCAGACACGCATGTTGTTTGGTCTAGTAAAAGAGTGCTTTAAATATCTACATTTGGTTAGGTCTGTGTAAGCAACACCATGTTCACAGTTTCATTTTAGACTTTTGCTCCCAAGTTATGTGTTCATCTTGCAGTATGCAACACTTGCTCATATGCACTTTCACCCAAATACACACATAATCACCTGCCTGGCTGCATCACTCCCATTGGGGGCTTATATCTGTAAGCATCACTAAGAATAGAGTACAGTATGTTTCCTTGAGCCAAGTGTGTGCCGGTATTCACTCATCTGTTTGCCTGCCCCAAAGGCTGCTGAGATAGCCTGCCTTTGATCCTGAAAACCCTCCATGTTTTCATTTGGCTTTAACAATTACACACTTATCTTGAACAGGAAGAGGGAAACTTTAAATGCAGGATTGGCTAAAACTTGTCTACCAGCCAGTTTTCTATCGCATACTCTGCAGTTTTTATTCTCCAGCAAACTGAAGAAAACTAACCCTTTGCATAGAGAATCACACCACCACCACAATAGAACAAGGCTAACAAAAACCAAAACCAAAACCAAACAAGTGAAAAACCACAACTTAGGGAAGAGAAACACTTTTGGGTGCTGTTTCACAAGATAGTTCCATCTGACCCAGCTGCTCACTGCTGCTGAAATGACAGATCTCACTTCTTTCCCACTACCTCCTCTTTCTGCTTCTCGTTCTACATTTCCACCACCTATCTTCTGTGGGTTCTGGCAGCCAGCATCTCTGAAAACTAATCTACCCACTGGATTGCCACATAGGGTCTGCTCCCAGGATGGTGAAAAAATGTACAAGCAGCCATGAGGGAGGAGGTAGGACTACACAGTCAGGAATGGGGATAGGGGCAAAGTCAGTGAGACTGCAGATGTCCTCATTCAGCAGCAGTAGACATTATGCAGACTGAGATGTTTGTGAAATCAGAGTCCATGGAGATCTAGGCCACCTTCTACAGCTTCACAAAAGAATGTCCACAGGCAACTTTACTGGGCAAGGACTAGCTGTATCTGTAGATCAACCTGCCCACAAGAAAGCACCATGTTTCATTACCTCAATAAATAATATAACAAATGCCACCCTTGGTTGTGAGCCAGGTTTGTTGAAGTTTCCTCAGTCTTCTCCTCAAGGAAAGCTTGCAAAGCTTTCGCTTTTAGATTGAACTAGGACGTGTATGAAAAGATTCATGTTGTCTTCATAGAAATTTTCTATTATCCTTGAATCTTCAACTCCTAGTGAGATAAAGGTCACAGCAGGATTCTTATCAGGCACTCGGACGTCAACAACTGCGCTTAATCTACCATGTAGAGCCTGTGTGTTGGCACAAACTGTCACTCTAGGTTTCATTTCACACTACTTTGAAGAGGAATCTCAAGTTTGGAGCATACACTGGTGTATACTGGAACCAATGTTAACCTCCGAAACATGTATCACTAGTGTGTCTGATGAGGCGTCAGAAGTCTTTACCACATGGATGCAATCACTAACAACGCATTGTCTGTACTAGCAGCATTGACGGCACCTCCTAAACCAAGCAATATTTCTATCATTTAGCAATGTCTGTCTGCAAATTGAGCAAAAAGTTCAAAGCAAATGCAAGTGAAAACTACTGGAAAAATATCTGTACAACCTCCTTCTAGTTACACATATAATACAGAGTAATACTAGGATTTTTAATTCCTGAATCACAGGATGTTCCATCAGCAAATTGAAAGCCTTAACTTCTCCTCTACAGTGTATGGGTACAGACCGCACAACAAATATCACAGAAACTGAAAATTAAGTCAGGCAATGTTGTTGAAGCTTTCTGTACTGCACACAGCTCCAGTCACACTGCACAGTTAATTACTGCTGGCACTGACAGTAGGGATCCCCTTCCATCTGCTGGGACCAGCTGATGCAAAACAGAAACAAGCGCTCCCAGCACGGTGCACCTCGGCACGGCCACTGCCCATGCGACAGCCGGAGCACTGGGGGGTTCTGGCAGCAGTGTTCCCTGCGCTCTGCCTGTTTTTCGCCGGAGTGCTGAAACTCTCGATGCCTTATGATTTGCTTGGGACTTTTTTAATCTTTAAAGACGCAACACTCCTACTGCACCGCCTGCAGCCTTGCCCCAAAGACGCCTCCCACCCCGCGCAGGGGAGCCAAGGCGTCCAGGGCAGAAGACCCCGAGGCGGTGACTGACCTCCGTGGGCTCGCAGCACCGCCTCACACCTCCCTCTGCTTCCTGCGCCTGGCTGCGGAAAGAGGGACCGGAGCGCTGGCAGCAGGGCAGGTGCTCCACTGCACGGAATGCCTGAGGGCACACACCCTTTTCCTGCACCCCGCAGAGCCCACTCCCGCCTTCAGGGGGGTTGCTGTCGCTCACCGCCGGGTGCGCGACCTAGGCAGCGCAGAAGGAAGGCACCGCTTACCGGAGCTGCTCGCCGGTGAGCAGGACCTCAGCCATGTGCTCCAGCTCCGCCGCTTTCTGCTGCATAGTGCTCATGCCCTCCTCCATCGCCGCCGGCCTGTGGGCACAGCACCGCCGGGTGAGAGGGGACCGCGGACCCGCCGCCCTCAGTCGCGCTGCCTGAGATGGCAGCTGCGAGAGGCGCCTCTCGCCCGGCCTCGGCTCCTGCAGAGGCTGGCGCTGGAGTTAGGGGGCAGTGGTAGCCTCCCCGCCGCCCCGCTTCGCCTCACCTGAGCGGGGCAGGTCACTTTTCCCCTCAGCAGGCTTCGATCCCCTCCCCGCTTCCCGTGTTATTGTGTCACAGGCAGGCGGAGAAACACATGGCCGCAGCCGCTGCAGTCTCAGCCCGGCTCGCCGAGGCAGCAGCGTCCCCCCACGGCTGTCACACGGCAGGGTCGGCTCTGTCTGCCCCCCGGCGGGAAAAGGCCAGATCCCTGCGGGACTGCGAGTCCGGCGGCTCCCGCCGCCTCGGCTTCCCGTCGGACCCGCTGCGACGAAGGCAGCGCCGCCGCTCCCCTCGTTGCCGGCCCTGGGGTTGGGGAGGCGGTGGAGGGGGCAGAAGGTGGCTGCGAATGGAGGAACGCCGCCGCCTCCTCTCGTGACTCCCTTCCCGCGGCGCAGAGTCCCCGCGGCCTCCCTCCTGCGCGGGGCTGAGCTGCGCCGCGGTGCGCTGGAGGGCTCCGCGCTCAGGGCGCGGGTGAGATGCTGCTGCCGGCGCTTCGAGCCGCGCTCGGGGATTAATCTAAGCCACACAGGCCGGGGGGGAGTGGGGGGGGGGTGAAGAATGAGACAGGGGAAGGAAGCTGGGCAGAGAGGGAGCTATTGGTGCGGATTTTCACTCTCAAAAACTGCTGCTGCTTTTCCACCGTCCTGGTGTCTGCTTCTGTGGTACCCACAGATATTTTCAGACACTGGTCCCCTGGATACCTCATCTCTTAGCTTCCAGGCGACGGTGGATGCAGAAATCTTGAAAGGGCAGAGAAGGATTTAATCTTGGCAATGGGAAGTAAAGTGCAGGGTCATGAGCACTATTTGTCAACATTTTGGATGGGGGAAAAAGAACCCCAGCTTTTTTTAGAGTCCAGGGGACATCTTCTGCGGTGTCCAAACATGGTTTTAATTTACAAACATGCAATGATAACATACTTTGATTGCCTATTCATCGCATTTACTTCTGCCTGCACACAGCCTGTGTATACAGAAAACTGCATATGCTGAAATGTCTGCAATATTGTGGTAGCTTCTGGACCAAGAGAATAACTATGAGGGAATCAAGTGAACCTATTAGTAATTAGGCTGAAGACAATGAGATGAAAGTCACTCTCTGTACAGCCCATAGCAGACTTGCAGCGTTTATTACCAAAGGAAGCTCTGTAAAATAATGACTTGGAGTCAAGGAAAAAATGGACAAGTAGTTGGAAAAGAAATCTACAGAGGGTTGCTGAGCAGACAGTGGCCACATCCAACTCAGGAAATTCTCTGTTCTAAAAATAATTGGAAGCTAGGCAAGCACTTGTGAGACGTTTCATATATGCTTTCCCTACTCTTCCCTAAGCATCTCTTTATAGCCACAAAGATGAATGCTGAAGTACATGGACCTCTGGTTCAACCCAGCATAGTAATTTTAATGAACACTTTTGCAGGGACTTAACACTAAAGATCCAGGGATGGCAAAAGAAGAAAAATCTGTCTTCATTCCATTCGCTGAAGAGGCCAGGGAGAGAAGACACTTTAGGACTGTAAACACTATACATGCACTTAATCTGAATACTTGCAAACTCCCTGCAATTCTGCTTGTACTGTAAGCATACAAAGTACAGATTCACAGAAATGAAAACAAAAAGGGAATTGAATCCACCATCTCATCTGACCTTATCTTTAGGACAAAGAAATGTATGCAGTAATTTTTATCAAGCACTTTGAATGACAGTTTCAAGAGAGTGTTACTGTATTTTGCAGACCATTTCTGAGTAAGCTTTCAGGGTTTGCCTGATTCAGCCATTTACTCTTAGTGAAAAGGGAAACGTTGGACTTGGATCTGGTGGCACTATCTACCATGAGTCTTATGTTAGTTTTTTCCCTTTCAGGACATGTGCTTGCTGCAATTCATTAAACAGGCAGAAGACTAACAGAAAGTGGAGAGTTTCTTCTGGATTACTGAGCAGAGCTCACTAGTGTGCAGATAACTGTCAGGTCCAGCAAGCACCAGATCTGGCACTGAGGTGGAGTGGGCCTGGGGAGCTGGGAGCAGGAACAGAAGAGGAAGAAGGAGGAAAAGGGGAAGTAGATGTCTTCAGGCAGTGACAGGTCCATTCAGGGTGCCTGAGGAACTGCAGCTTAAAATGCATGTCTTTCCTCATATATTCCTGCAATTCTAAAATGCAGGCCAGTGCAATTTCCTGTGCTGAATTATTTAATGATTATACAAGGCCATGTTTGCCTTTATGTAATTTGTTCCACATGTTCACACTAAAATTTCTTACAGTTACAATTTGCCTAAGAGGAAGGAATTAGTCACCCCAAACCTACTGTCATGCTAAAATGGTTAATTAACATAACTCCAAAGGGTCACATTTCAGCCAAGAGCCAGTAGTGAGCTACATGAAATAGTTAGATGTTTGGATCTTACTTTTAATGTACAGACTGCTGTGGAACATAAGGTCTAACAAAAGACTAAGTTGCCTTGACCCTTTCTCTCAGGGGAGATTGGTTACCAAGGCTAGGATGCTCCTTTACAAGATGGGACAGTATGTGCAGGGACAGTATGTGCAGAATCTGCAGTCCTGACAGCAAGAGAGAGAGGTTTCCCTTTGAGGCAACTTTGAGGTAAGCAGATTAATTTCTTTAAAGTTTAATTTATTTTTAAAGTGTTTCCAATTTTAGGAGTTAGTGTCTGGTTTAGATATGAACATATGAACATTATAGGCTGGATGTTAGGAGGACGTTCTTCTCAGAGAGTGATTTGCCATTGGAATGGGCTGCCCAGGGAGGTGGTGGAGTCACCATCCCTGGAGGTGTTCAAGAAAAGCCTGGATGAGGCACTTAGTACCATGGTCTAGTTGACTGGATAGGGCTGGGTGCTAGGTTGGACTTGATGATCTTGGAGGTCTCTTCCAACCTGGCTGATTCTATGATTTTATGATTCTATACTTGTATTTTACCTTAACATGGCTGGAGAGATGAGATGAAGTGAGGTGAAGGTAGACAGCTGACAGTAAGGCATTCCTCAGCCAAGAGCATGTCAGGTCTTCGAGCTGGAGCCCTGAGACACTTTAAAATTCAAGCTGCACAATATCAAGAAAGTAAGAAGAGTCCCATAGGTCTGGAGGAGAATTGGTGACACAGCCATGAATGCCAGTGACATTTGATGATGACAAAGGCTGTCTGGCATGGGTGAGATATTAGGCTACACATCTGAACACCCAAGGTCACGACACTGCACAAACAGGGACCTTGTATTAGAGCACTAGCTTTAGAAAACATTCTAGTAATGTGTATAAACCTTCTTATCTCTCTGAGTAAATGCTCAACTTGTGAACTGCTAAATGTTTACACAATGAAATAATATTATTTTCACTGGTTTAAAGGGGAAGGTTATGAAGCAGATCATCTTGAATGCCATTATGCAGCGTGTGCAGGACAACCAATAGATCAGGCCCAGTCAGCATGGGTTCATGATAGGCAGGTTCTGCAACAAGGTGGCCTGTTTAGTGGACAAAGGAAAAGATTGTTTATATGGACTTTAGTTAAGTTTCACACTGTCTGTCACAGTATCCTGGAGAAACTGGCTGCTCATGGTTTGGATGGGTGGGCACTTCACTGGGTGAAAAACTTGTTGGATGGCTGGGCACAAAAAGTGGTGGTCAATGGAGTTAAATCCAGTTGGTGACCAGTCAAGAATGACAATCCTCAGGGCTTGGTACTGGGGCCTGTTCTCTTTAATATCTTTACCAATGATCTGATCTATCTAAATGAGAGGATTGGGTGCACCCTCAGTAAGTTTGCAGATGACACCAAGTTGGGAGGGAGTGTTGATCTGCTTAAGGGTAGCAAGGATCCACAGAGGGACCTGGTTCAACAAGGCCAAGTGCCAGGTCGTTGTGCACCTGAATCACAACAATCCCATGCATTGCCAGAGGCCTGGGGAAGAGTGGCTGGAAAGCTGCCTGGCAGAGAAGGACCTGAGTGTGTTGATCAACACCTGGCTGAATATGAGCCACCACATTTGTATGTGGCCATCAAGGCTGACAGCATCCTGGCCTGTATCAGGAAAAACATAACAGCAGGACCAGGGAAGTGACAGTCCACCCTGTACTCAACATTGGTGAGGCTGCACCTTCAGTTTTAGGCCACTCACTACAAGAAAGACACTGAGTTGCTGGAGTAGGTCCAAAGAAGGGCAAAGAAGCTGGTGAAGGATCTGGAGAACAGGTCTTACTCAGGAGCAGCTGGATGAACCTGAGTTGTTTAGTCTGAGGTTGTTTAGTCTGAAGAGGAGGCAGAAGAGAGACCTTATTGCTTTCTGTGACTGCTTGAAAGGATGTTGTACTGAGGTGGTTGTTGGTCTCTTCTCACAAGTAACAAGTGATAGCATAAGAGGAAATGGCCTCAAGTTGCACAGGGAAGGTTTAGATTGGATACTGGAAGAAACTTTGTCACTGAAAGGATTACCAAACACCGAAATAGACTCCTCAAGGAAGTGGCTGAATCACCATCTCTAGAGCTGTTTGAAAGATGCAGAAGTATGGTACTGAAGGACATGATTTAGCACCAGCTTTGGTAAAGTTAGATTATGGTTGAGCTTGATGACCTTAAAGAGCTTTCCCAAACAAAAGGATTGTATGCTTCCATGAAACAATATTACCTCTGTGGCTTACATATTTTAAATGGATAAATTAATCTGAGATTTGATAAATTAGTTCCTTAGCCTAAGTAATTAATTTTCCTGTAGCATTGTACCTGAATCCTATATAAGGTTGTTTGTCTTTCCTTTGCTGAGATTACTAAATAGGAAAGCGACACACATATCATTAAGGCATTGATCACCTTGTGCAGAAGATGATGCACTTCAGGGAGAAAATGCATTAGCAGATGAGCTGTTCAATGGATTAATAGTTTTGGTTTTCCTAATATTTCTTGTATAAGGGACAGCACTGTGTAAGCATCACAATTAGAAATACTTGGTCCTTCTCTTACTGAGGAAGATACATCCAAAACAGGGTTTTGGCTTTTAGTTTGGCCTTTAATTTAAGTAGCTCTTGCAACACTCATGGAAAATGGGTGGGTCATATTTGTGGTGGTTGTTTTTTTGCCTCTATTCCCATGCTTATTTGCAGAGAGAGACTGCTTGTCTTTGTGTTTCAGCTGGTTCACTTCCTTAGCACTAGGGGCCTGGCAAGGGGAGCCAGAGGAACTACCAGGTATTGTCAAATCTCCACTCCTCTTTTCAGGCTACATACAATAGTGTTTCCCATTGCACAGATTACATTCATTGCTGCTCATTTGCTCAAGTTGTCTGCTAGGAACTGGTTAAAAGAATCAGTGCTTGTGTGATTCAAAGGACCGAATGCATCTGGCCAAGCTAATTTTAGTCTTGTGATAAACCACAGGAAAAGTCAGTAAGATTTCAGGAAAAAAAAAAAAGGAAAAAAATCATACATTTTGAACTTCTCTTTTTTGATTGTAACATCCAAGTTCCTACAAAAGACACCATACCGAGATAAAGGATTTCTCACAATCTATCCAATATTTCAGCACTACAGTGAGACTAGTAGCTGTCTAGATTCTTATGTTTATTATGGCATTGACCTGGCAGTCATTTTAATAGTGAACTGAACTGCAGAGAAAAAGGCATTTTGATCCTCAGATCTACAGAAACAATATGAAAGAGGCTTTCTAAGCCTGTCCTAACTCAACCAGAGTTAGGGCCAGAGACAATGAGATTCTTGTGCAGACAGATGGCCAAAACATGACCAGGAGATCATAGAATCAACCTGGTTGGAAGAGACTTCCAAGATCACCCAGTCCAACCTATCACCCAGCCCTTTCCAGTCAACTAGACCATGGCACTAAGTGCCTCATCCAGGCTTTTCTTGAACACCTTCAGGGATGGCGACTCCACCACCTCCCTGGGCAGCCCATTCCAATGGCAAATCACTCTCTCTGTGAAGAACTTCCTCCTATGTGTTTTAGTGATTGCTCCTGTAAACAGCTAAGTATTTTATGAAAACTAACAGCTTTTATAAGAAAAAAAAAAAAAAGGTCATAAATTCACATCAGATCAGCAGACCAAATAACTCAAGATGACAGTGTGGTCTGCTAAATCAGCATCTTGCTCTGTCCAATGCCAGTGATGCCATTTGTGCTATACATTCAAGTCCCTCTGTTTATCTATTAACATTTTCTATTTTCTCTTATTTAATGTACTCAGTAGCATTAAAACAATTTCTAATTGTGAGCATCACAAAAATACTTACCTGTCAAAAATTGTTGTTTGTTTTCTCTTTATTTTGTTCTGCATGTATAGGATAGAAATTATGAACTCATTCAGCTTGAGTTATGTCTACATCATATGTTGAGTGCAGGTTGTAGTCCAGGACTCTTGTAGCATCCAGCTTGGCCCATGGGCTGGGAGTTGTGAGTCAGGTGGGAAATGTGGCTAAGAGCTGAAAAGGAACTGCTTTCTAAACCACATCTCATGTGTGAAGACAACACCTACTAGCTAAGTGGTAGAAGCCAGCTTCTTAAGCTGTCCCCCAGCTGTATCTGTGTTAATGTACTGTGATGTCTGGTTGCAAGATCAAAAAGGTTTACTTAAAACACTGTGGCTTGGACCGATGGTTTGACTCTGCGCTGTAATCAGCCCTGAACACTCAGGCACTTTGGGTTTTTGGGTTTTTTTATCTGTGAGTTTTTCTTCAGGAGGTAACAACTAGGAGCTGAGATTCAGTCAAATACACTGCTCCTTATGACTCCCTCATTACCTATCACTGCATCTCAGCCTGAGTTTGTGTTGGTTGTTGCTCTTTCCACACTGCCTGTGAAGAAGTGTTCTGGCTCTTGCATGCCCTAGAGTTAGCACCACGGCTGGGGTTGGAGTGGGCAGTGGGTTCAAGCATGTAGTGCACACATGTCTGTGGATATGTAGTTCTGGTGGCAGGAACAGATACAAACAATTTGAAAGGATGCCAAAGAGCTGCTGCCATGAGATACAGAACTGTCCCTCTGTATGACTGATGAGGTTTTTAATAAAGAAGAGCAGTCTGTCAAGCAGTACTCTGCAAAGCTGAGGTTTCAGCGCTGTCTCTGTCCATAACCACATCACATCCTGTAGTTAGGTGAGGCTGAGACATCCCGTATCTGAGAAACACCTACCAACAAAGCTGTTCTTAGGGCTGCCAGGCTTCATTGAGGCACAGCTGGCAGACATGGCACACTGCAAATATGCCACCAGTGCTGTGAGATGCTAGAACCACCACAAACCTATGGCATCACTCATCTCCAGTGGGATAACCACCAGCAGCAGCTAACGCCGGCCAGCCTAACCCCTGCGTATGTCTGCATACCGAACTGTTCCCCGTATATATCTTTAATCACTCTGCCACCCTGTGGTCTTTTCAAGAACTGAAGGATGGAAATACGTATGAGAAAATTGGGAATTGATGCCCTCCCCTCCAAAAAAAATCCAAACCAAACAAACAAAGGCCACCCCAAACCAAACCTGTTGAAAGTAGCTAATGGTAACATTAAAAGGGAATATTTATATAATGTAATATCCACAGGATCAGAAACATAAACATACTTGACTCCATCACTGATGTCCCTTCACAATGGACAACAAAATAACTACCCCATCTAATAAAAATTAAAAAGTCAGTAAAATGCTTGCTAAGTCAACATTCTCTTTTATGAAAGCACCTTGCAAGGAAATGTTTGTGTGGTACCTCCTGTACTCTCAAAATATTTATGGAGATCCCAGAGTGCTGAGGAAATGAGATAAACTCTGAGGAATATGCTTCTAGAATAAATCAGAAACCACACTGCATGGAGATCTAGCCAAATGATCAGATATGACCAGTCTGTTTAACCTATTAAGAAATACTAGTCATTTAGCTTAATTAGTTTTTAAATAGAATGAATCCCTCAGAGACAATCACTTAACATTAGGATGCAGGGCTCATGGCATAACATTGTGTGATTTGGTATACTGCTTATTTAGCATGAGCAGGTAGGTTTGCTGAACCCTTAGGCCACTTGCTGTAAACTTTCACCTACAGATGCTGAATTTTTATCTAGTTAAGTGAAAAAGGACTTCCAGAGAAAGGGAGACCAGAAGATAAAGAGGCTACAGCCATTATGTGCCAGTTTGAAGATAGCTAGAATGTTTTGGTGAGAAGGATTAGGTTAGAGGCTGTGAAAGGGAAGCAGGATGATGTCTACTTCACTCATAGGCTTGCTGACATGTATAAGAAGAAGAATCCATAGACAGGGGAGTCGCACTTCTTCTTGGGGCATTGCCTGAGCTGCACGTCTTTCTAGCCTCTCTGCCATCTCTCTGATTAATCCACTTTGCTTCCTAACCCCCCCTCCCGGCTGAATCACTATTCTTCCTTGAGACTGGGATGAGGTTGAAAGGGGTGGGAGAATGTGGAAGGGCAGTTGGGAGCCCCTCCTGGGGACTCAGGTTTCTGGGAGGGCTGTTGTGTTTCTGTATTACCTTTTACCTTGTATATTTCCGTATATAACTGTATATACTGTAAATATCTGCTTGTATATTGAGCTGAGCTGTAAACATAAGCTTCATTCAAGTTTCCACAGCCGAATGAGTCTAGTCTGGGTGATTTCCAAACTGGAGGGTCGGGGCAGGGGGGGGTGGGGTGTCGGTAACACCCAAACCATCACATATTAGCAGAAGTTGCAAATCAACAAAGCAACAGCCTGCTTGGAGACAGAGAAGGAATCCAGTAAGGTGTCAAAAGATCTTGGACCAAAACCTACCACTGGACCAAAAGACACATGGAAGATTTGTGAATAATGCACTTACTCCAGAAGGCTACCCCAAAGAAAGAAATCCACAGGCAATGATACATCACTTCTAGCCGTACAATCTATGCATGCACCATTTCACAGCAGACATTCACCTCTTAGATACTAACGATAACAGTTTCAAATAATGTTGGCAGCAAGCGTATTACATGATCCAATTTTAGGTCCCACAGTAGTTTTGCTGTTAATTTTGCCAACAAACAAAACAAGCTGAGTCTGAATTACAGTTTTTGCTGTGGTAGAAACACTCTGGAGAGCTCTCCAGTAAACGTATCATAGAATCAACCAGGTCACCTTCTATGCTGAAGCACAATGGGCACATCCACTAACAGGTATTTCTAGACCAGGAGAAATTGTGATTTAATGGGTGAAAATGTACACACATGCTAATTTTAAGTATTGCAGATGGCATTTAAGCTGAAAAAATAAATCCTTGAACTAAGCTTTGTGAAGCTTTAATGAAATTGAGCCCAGCTGGGTCCTTGAGTTACGGGGAGACAAACGGCTCCCGTTCCTAAGGGATCATGTGGCAGCAAGAGTCAGCAGATCGTTGCGATCCTTGCCCATGGTCAGATACGGCTGTTGTGACAGAAGCATCAGGGGTGGGAAGATGCCAGTGGGTGTCCACTGCAGCTTGCCTGCATCTTCCTACCCACTGCCAGCCCCCATAACGGTGGTTTGGACCATCACCATTGAGCCATTGGCCACCACCCATGTTCTCATGCTCTAGTTGTCAAGGAAAAGCCTAGAGGGTGCTGCCTCAAAAGGTTCCCATTTGAGCCGGTTTTCTTTGTATTTACACAGATAACTTTATTTATGGCATTTTGTGGCATTTTTATGGCATTTTATCAGCACAGAGCTTTTATTGTAGCTCTAGGGCACCTGGACCGAATATAGGTTTGTCCCGGAAGACCCACAGGTGGAGCACCAACCGACCGAGCCGCACCTCGCCACTAAGTAGAACGATTCCCCTTACGGTGCCCCGCACGGTGTTGTCGCCCGCCCCGTCTACCAGGGCCGAGCTCCTCGCCGTCAACCAGAGAATTCACCCAGCTTGGCGCGCGCGCGCTGCTCGCACTCGCCTCAGCGCCTCCCGCACCGCCCCTTGCCGGCGCCGCCTCAGCGTGGGCGGGGGAGGCTGTGGCGCGCCTTTCGGAAGCGATCGAGCTGGCGGGCGCCATGCGGAGCCGCGCGGAGGTGGACGCTACGCTGCAGACGGCCAAAGTGAACCCGGCGGAGCTGCTGCCGGTCGTGCATTGCCTCAGCTTCGGCCCACGGTCCGGCGCCGGGGACTACTGCCTGATGCAGCTGGAGCCCGGCCTCAGCGCCCAGCTGGAGGCCGGATGCAGGTACCGGCGGGGTGGGGCGCCCCCTGCAGGGCAGCGGGTGGCGCTTGCGGGCCGATGCCGCGGCCCTTTCGCTCCGGCTCAACCCCCTCGCCCCAGCACCGCCCTATCTCCCCGGTGCCGCCTCCTCGCCCCGGCAGGATTGCTGATGCGGGGTGGGATGTCGGAGCAGCGGCGCGGGATGATGGAGATGGGGCAGGGCTGTGCCTCCTGGGACTGACGGCTGCCGGGGGTGCACAGTCCCGGCTGCAGTGGTCGGTAGCTGACGCTGCTCTTCAGCGTGGCCTTTTACAGACTAATATTTCCAGCACGGGTTGCATGAAAAAGTAACTGTCCCTTAAACCTGGCTTGGTTAAATCGGTAACTAAAACCTAGCACCAGCTGAAATAACCTGGACAAAGCAAACAGATCCGGCACTTGATGACTGGTATTTATAACACTTTTAGATTGTTTCAGCAAAATAACTGATGTGTGCAGTTAAAGAAAAAATAACGCGGGGGGGGGATGGTTTCTGTATTGTCACAGTCAAGGACAAGGATCAAAACCGAGCTCAGTGCCTGTCCTCGAGAACATCTGATCAGAGTAACAACGTTTTTACTAAAGCGTCCCAAATCTGTGGCTGGTGCATTGGTGACTGCTCCTTCAGTTTTTAGTGGTTTTGGCAAATAGAGACATAGCTTCTCATGAGTCTCCTAGCCAAAACTAAGGAGAGTTCCTTGCTGGGCATATAAAGACAGATGCCTAAAACCAGATGCTACCTTTTACAAAATCCTCCTGGTTTCTGAGATTTTTCTTAGTGGAATTCCTGAGCGGATGGTGGGGTGCCTGCAAAGTTAGACAAAGAGGGCAGCAAAGGATGTACAATATTGTGATGGTTTGGGCTCTTACCCGCCCCCCACACTTTGTATTTGCCCCAGCTAACTCAGACGGACCCTGGGAATATAGATGAAGCGATTTATTTACAGCTAGCAGAACTTACAAGCAGCTATTTACAATATATACAGTTATATACAATTATATACAGAAATATATAAAGGATAAACAATACAAAAGCACAACTCCCCTCCCAGAAACCTGAGTCCCCAGGAGGGGCTTCCAAACCACCCCAACACCTCCCCCGGCCCTCTCAACCTTACCCCAGTTCTCAGGAAGAAGAGAGGTGCGGCCAAGAGGTTAGGGAGCAAGGTTAGTAGGAGCAAGGTTAATGAGATGTGACTAGGTCTGAAGGCAAAGGCAGAAGAAAAAGACAAAATGGAGAATGTTTACTTCTTCTTCCCAGAGCTCTCAGCGAGACTGTGAGAGAAGTTGACATCAATTGTTTTCATTTCACTGCCTGTTATGTAGTTCTTTTACCAAAACATTCTAGCTTGCTTCAAACTAGCACAAATATTACCATAGATATATGGTGGGATGGTTACGTGACACCTGGAATAGGAATCTGCATCACTTTTTGATACATTTTTTTTAAATGCCTATTTGCTACAATTCCATTGACATAATATAATGAATATGTTTAAAATAATATTAGAATTCCCTCCAAAGAAAATAGTCTCCAGAGGTATATGTTAGTAAGCCTGTTCATACTCAGTGCAATATTAATAAGGTGTCATTTGCTAGAGGCTTAAGTCATATTGAGGACCACTTGGGGCACAGCCAAGCTGTGTTCATGCATCCAAGCTTTTGGAAGTAAGGTGACCAGTTTGATAAAACTGAACACAAGCATTTAACATAGTGCAGCCTGGAAGGAACCAAATGTTCTCTTGTTGTGGTCCTGCTTCAGTATTATCAGCTCCTCACTAGGAAGCTGTTTGAGTATGAGAGTTGAAAAGAAGAATTTGCATTGATTCTTAGTACTGAAATGCTCTAGAAGATGGTTTTCTTTCTTGCTGTCAATTACTTGCAAGAAAATGTGTGTATTTTTGAGGGAATTCTCTGAAGGATGGTGCACAATAGAATTTCTATTTGCTTTTTTGTTTCATAATGGGTCAGTTCCAGTCTTCATTAAAGAACAATTCCAGTTGTAATCTCATAAGATTAATGAACTAGTTCATCCTTTAAGCCTCACTTACTCAATGGTTTGGGGGGGATGGCCTGTGTAAAAAGACAAGGGAGGAGGTTCAACTGTTACTTGCATAAAAACCTTGAATACTTGTCTTTGAGTGGGAAAAATCAAAAAGATGAGGGAAAAAAAAACCAATATTATGATATTATAGATTCAGTGGCAATTATGTCTTTATATTTAGGTATGCTGCTACTGTTGCTACCAAATAGAACTACTTTGTCTCTTCTTACCAATGTATAAACGTGCAAAAATATCAGACAAGTTTAATAGGTTTTTCATCCTGAAATAGAGCTAAAAGTACATCTTTTTGTGACCTTTTCTTTCAGCCTAGTAATCCGTGGTGAAAAGCATGAACAAGTAGTGCTGTGCAGCAAAGATAAAACTTATGACATGAAAATAGCAGATACCTCAAATATGCTGCTGTTTATTCCCAGCTGCAAAACTCCAGAACAGCTGAAGGCAGATCAAGCATCTTGTAACATTATTCACTCACAGGTATGTCATGCTGGGGTTTTGCTTGTTTGCTTTAATTCTCTTTCTTATTCTTTATAATCTCTTGTATTTTATCCAAGATGCATATGTGAAACCTGAGTGGGATTCAGTTGCCTAAACATAGGCTTCTAATGCCATTTTAGATGCCTTGTGGTATTGGTTTAGCTGTGAGCTACAACTGCAGAAGGATGCGTCTCCTGAAGGTTCTTTGTATATTGATCAGCCCCAGGAGGATGCCTTTATAAATATGCTTTTATACAGAGGGGGCACACTATACCTTAGGGTGTCCAAATATCTCTAGGGCCCTTCTTTAGGCAATTGAACTTTATCCATAATGTATGATAATTATTGTTTCTAAGAAATGAAAACTTTGGTTTATTTTCAGAGGATAGTAATTACTTATGGTAGGTATTAAAAGCTTTCATAGAAAATCTAATTTCTCAATGTTAGCAGCTATTTTAAAAGTAAACTGTTTGCATATTGATTCTTGGGAGTGTTTTCCCCCAAGGGCATGTTATGCCTGAATATATATTTTTTTTAAACACAGAAATATACTCAAAGATGACTCTCAACTAGCATCTAGAAAGATTTGTTGGATGAAATGATTTTTAGAGTTCTCAGTTTAAAGAATTCATTGTTCTCTGCTCTTCTGAAGCATAGTTAATAAAATTCTACTAAAAATAGTTAAGCAAATATTATCACTAGGTCATTATTTGCTCTAATGGATATAATGATGTTTTTGAGGAGTAATCCTGCTTGTTCTTAGATGCATGTAATAATCAAAACAATATTGTTTCCTCCCTTAAGTCAGCAGTTTAGCTAATAGAAAAAGTTAATTCAAACTGAAGTAGATTAATGAGAAAGTAAAATTCCTCCATGTTCTTTTTTTGCTATGCTTAATGACCTCACTAGTCCTCTGAAGTCACACATCAATGTAATGTAAATGTGATTTGCTTAGGACTTATATTTTGAGTTTTATTGACAAGAGCTTTCCTAATGTTTTCCAAAACATTACATGGTGTATTGACACTGCAGATTGTGTTTACTCAGTATTTTGGGGCTTCACCCCCCTTCTCCTACAGTCTCAGTGCTGCTCTTTGTACAACTTGCAAGGCTAATGTGGCCAAAGCATCTGCCTGTAACTGCAACATTTGGAGCTGTTCCCTTTGTTATAGGTACTTTGAACATATTTTTTATCAATCAACAGCAGATTTCTACTTTTCACTGCCTGTGGTATTTTTTTAATTGAAAATATTGCAACGATTGTCTCCTTTTTAAAGGAAATACCCAGGTAATAAATTCTCATCCTCAGTGACTAGATTAACACTTTTTGCTGACAATTTTTCATAAAGTTCTTTAAATCCAAATCATATATTAAAATATTTTAAGAGTCACTGTTTTTTTCTTGTAGATTGCTGGTTTCTCCAATAACTATTGGGAATTAAGGAGATGTCGACCAAAACTAAAGAAGCTGAGGAAGCTTTTAATGGAAGACTCATATAAAGGGCCAGATAATCAGAAAGATCAGGCCTTTTCCAAGGTAAATCAGCTACACAAATTACTTTCTTGTAATTGGTAATGAATTAAATTCTTAACTACAGGAACACATTTGTTTGCATGTTTCTCATGCTTGAGTGAATTTTTTAAGCCTACTATTATAAAGAAATTGGTAATTATTAGCACTTCAACTGAGTAGCAAATAAGCTTTTACTTTCCCTCAAGTAAAAAGAGGAAAAGGAAGAACATAAAACCCCCCATTTTTACCCTTTTTATGTGGTAAGTTTCTTGAAGACAGTTGTCAGCATCTTTTGTAAATTTCTTCAGAGTTAGATAACTACTAAGGTGTAGTGTAGCCTTTCGTCCTCCTTTGTGGCTGTCGTGTATGAGCTAAGTATAAGGTCACAGTATGCTCATGTCACCTGCCAAGCAGTGATTTGTAATGACTAGGAGAATTACAGAGAATGAGGAGGATGAGATAAGACAGAGATGTTAGTTTTCTCTCTTGGAGAGAGATGCTGCCTCTCTCTGCGTAATTAACACAGATAATTTCTGATAAGGTTCAGAATGTTTCCCCCAGCATTACCTTATCCCTCTTCCATTTTTCCTACCTACTCAGGTCAAGGCATAGAAGGACATAGCAAAATAAGAGATGGCAGAGGGAAAAGTAAACTCTTTATCTCAACACAGAATTGTTTGGGTTTTTTGTGTGTTATTTCCTTCATGTCTGTGTGGACGAGAGCGGCTTCTGAGAGCAGGCTCTGTTAGCCCAGGACAGTGGGATAGCTCTTTTTCCTACAAGATTAACTCCCACTGGGTTCCCAAACAATATGTGTTTGTAAAAATTTTTTGCTGTGTCATTGCTTACACTTATTTCTTGGGTGCTGCCAACACTTCTTTATAATCTGTTTAAATCTGTCTTTAATCTGTTTGAAAACAAATTTTAGGGTGGCTTACTGTCAAGTTTTCGTGGGTTTCAGTTGTTTGTGCTGTGTCATACACACAGAACTACAGGAAAGGAACCATAAGGAACCATAGCACTACCCAGGAACTACAGTAAGGAAGTCCAATGCATAGTGATGTAATTTAGGAAGCTGTTGGAGTGCTAGCCAGGCCTCAGAGGGGAAACAAATGGCAAGGATTCCTTTGCAGAGTCTTATCTGAATGGCAGTATCTCACACTCAAACACACTTACTTTCTGATCTGGGAATAATTTTGTTCTCAACTGCTGTCAGTGTATTTTAAAGTACTGTTGAAATGTTGTCATCCCTAGCTGAAAGTAACACTGACATGAATTTGGTGCTCCTTAGCTTGACAAAGCTTTTTTTTTTTCCCTTAGAGAAGGTACTAAGTTGGAGATTCTATCCAAAATTGATAAGTGATTTTTGTTTTGCCCTTTCTATGAATCTCACAGATTAATACATGTGATTTAGGAAAGACACAATACACTGATTTTCATTCTTGCTGTGACACATCATGATGCTTACTTGTGCTGGCTTGACATCCTGGGAATACAGGTATATTTCTTATGCATGGCACAAACACCTCCCTGTAGTTAGACTGGTTTCTATACAGAAAGACCCTCTGAGAAAATGTTGCCAGTTGAAGGAAAAGTTTCAGAGTGTGGTAAACCTTAGAAAAGTCAGAGTCTAGGGAAAAAACATGAATCTTCTAAGTCTTTCTTTAATATAATGTATTTAGCATGCTTGCTGAAGTGCAGGAGGAGTAAAGAAAATCTCTTTTATTTCCTTACTTTTTTCCTCTGTCACAGTATACAACAGAAGATTTGTTAAGTCTGATTCAAGCAAGTGAAGAAGAAATACTGCACCAATTGCAGACTATAGATGCCTGTAAAATTGAAGGTATTGATCTCTAGAGAATATCATTGTCTATGAGGAAATAACCTTGTGGGACTTTTTCCCCAAATATCTGTGTCTTCTTCTAAGGCCCATTCCACATCCTTGTCTTTCAAGGTGCAAGTTACTTCAAAGTATTGATACTTGTTTCCACTACTTCCATATTTCCTTTATTCTCTGCTCCCATGAAGCTGATCAAAAGGATAAAACCAAGCAGTCATTGACCAGACTGGATCATCCCAGGGTAATTCCTTCTTTGCTTCTACAAACACTGGCATCACAGTATCCCATCCATAGCATAAGTATTTCTTGTCTAGTTGTGGTCTTCTTAGATGAGTGGGTGTTCCTTTCTGCAGATCTAGAGGCAAAGCCAGCTGATCCTTAGGCAAGCCCAACCTTGCAATAGTCTTTTGGTCCTCTCAGACTGAGTTTGTTTCAGAAGTCTCCCTATCACATGAAGTAAGCCTGGAATAAGTGTGTCACCATGGGACTCATCCTTAACTTCACCAAACCCAGAACCTCACCTGGACAGCAGGTGACAGCAGTCTTAGAGTTATAGGGCAGGACTGAAATCTGGAGGTTATCAGCTTCAAACCCCTACTTTAGAACAGGGTCCACTTGAAGCTAGCTCGCATTCAGGGCCTTGGCTGGTTAAGTTCTGAGCACTTCCATTAGGGGAAGCTGCACAGCCTGTGCCTAGGCTGTCCCAGTGTTTGATTATCTGCAAGGGGAAAAAAGTTCTCCTAATACCCAGCTAAGATTTTCCTTGCTGTAACTTGTGCTTGTTGCCTCCAGTCATCACTGAGCACCAGTGGGAAGACTTCTGGTCCATCTTCCCTATAACATTGGATTAGGTAGGTAAGGACAGTCTCTGTGCTGGTTTGAGGCTAACTGGAATATTTTAATGAGAGAAATTAGATCATTTGGTTTAAAAACAAAATAATGATGAAGTCTATATCATTCATTGGTTTGCTGAAAGGGATAAAAAGCCGAAATGTAAACAATTTGTCCTACTCTGTTCTGGGATGCAGCACCCTTTCACTTATCCTTCTTTCTGCTCTAATACCTCTCCACTAACCTTGGCTAACAGATAACAACATAAGCTTAGCTGACTGTTTTGTTTGTCTATCTGGGAAGGAAGAGAGAGAAAGAGAGGGTAGCTTTGAGCCCCTTCTGGGCAGTTTCTTTGTCCAGGAGAGAGTTTGGATTTGTTTGTTATTTGTATATAATTGTAAATACTTGTAAATATTTTGTGTGCATATATATATATATGCTTGTGAACTTTACTTTTCATTGCTTGTAAATATAGCTTTATCTGCCAAGCCATTTGAACTGGTCTGGTAAGTTTCAATAGCGTGTGGGGGGAGAAAGTTCCTAACCCACCACAGTCTCACAGATAACTTCCCTTGTCATTTACAGCTGTACAGCACCATTGTACCACAACTGTGCATTGTCATATGTGGATTTCTGTGGACTTGGCTGTACCTGAACTGCCACATTGCAGAGCCAGTGCAGCCTGTTCTGTTCATGCAGTTTTGTATCTGAATTATTAGTTCTTCCATGTCTGATTCATCTTGAGATTTGTGGTGTCTGTGTATCCTGAAAAGGACAGAATGTTCTTGCTGTACTTTGAAAAGGTGTGACCTAAATGTCCAGACTCACATAACGTGTCTTCAGATGAACAGAATCAAGGTGTTAATATTTTCCTTCTAACACTGTTACATGTTTTTGTATTGGGCAGGATATTGGAGAATTCTAGAATTTGACTATGAGATGAAACTCTTGAATCATGTGACTCAGCTAATTGACTCTGAGTCCTGGTCTTTAAGTAAGGTTCCTTTACGTACCTGCCTTGAAGAACTTGGATCTTTAGAGCCCAGGTAAGCCATTACTTTAGTACTTAAAGCTATCTACAATGATTATTAACTAATTATGATAATTATTAACTATTCATTAGAATTATAGTCTTGTAACTCTAGAATTCAGTTACCATGGTGTCAGTGATGTGTTTTCTTTGGCTCTGAAATAAACAAGGGCATTATTAGTTTAGACAGGTTAGTCAACTGATTTTAGTGTCTATTGGTAATATTTCCTTTGATTCGATAATGGAAGCATTACTGATGAAGTGTAAATAATGGAAGTAGCATGTACTTAAGCCATAAATTCCTGACCATCTTGAAATACTTGTTCTGATGCTATAACTATCCAAAAATGTTTAGTTTGCATCCTGTGTAATGTCTGAGATGTTGATGTATTTTTTGATGTAATGCTGAATTCAGATTGTAGGACTTCAGTTCATTGTACCTCCATTTGATGTCAGGAAATAATTTAAGATCACTGGTCAAACAAAGTTGTAAGTTTATAGTATGCTACATTTTCCACTTTTGGCTCAAAAAGAAATCTTGCTTTTGTGTTAGTGTCCTCAGTTAGGCTGTAATTTTAAGCCAGGGTTCTAGAAAAATGCCTACTATTCCATAAGGAATAATTAACTGCCAAATGTGTGACTTGTGTCACTTCTCACTGAAAAGAAATGACATTGCAAGAGTTTCTTCCTTATTCTCTTTATGCCTTTTAGTCTTTGCTAGTTATAACTAGAAAGTGGAAGAGACTTTTGGTGGTAACATGCTGAATTAACTCCCTTCTGTTGTTTTTGTCACCTTCTGGCCTATTTTTAACTTATTTTATCCATTTGTTCTTTTCAGTCATGAAGATATGTCTTATCCTCCACTGATATGTTTTTCTTTCTTTATCTGTTCCTTCATCTTGGTAATTGTTTCTGTGATATCCTAATGAACAATTTAAAAACCTGATTACTTATTATATTTTGTTTTTATTTTAGAGAGATGATAGAACATATTCTCTTAAGCTATGGAAGGAAATACATTGATGATGGTGAGTTTTGGAAAGCATTCATATTTTAGATTTGTGTAAAGAAAATAGTTCTTCATGAGTAAATACAGATTTTGTGAAGATGGTCCAAACAACTGAATTTTCTAAAACGCCAGTAAAACCAGGAACCAAACAGTAAGCAGAGAGAACAGAATGGAATTACAAAGTTGTTCTGTGTTCATGAAAAGCAGGAACCCAAGATAACGTGGGGGTTTTTTTTTGTTTCTCAGCAGGGGAGGTTTACTTTGAAATGCAGGAAGATAAAATATGCAGAGCTACAGCACAAATGCTTTTGCAAAATGCAGTTAAATTCAATTTATCTGAGTTTCAAGAAGTTTGGCAACAAAGTGTCCCTGAAGGGATGACAACAAGGCTTGATCAGCTTAAGGTAAAATACATTCAGAAGTATGGATTATTTTGTTAGCAGACTGTGAACTGACTTGTGTCACATGCAGATTTTACTGATTAATGCATATTGAATGTGTTATTTCTGTCATCCTCTCTGAGCATCAGCAGTCTGGAATCATGGCAATTCAGGTTTCTGTACATCTGGCATGTTTGAGTGTTTGAAGAAACACTGAAGACAAGCTGCAGCTGTTCAGTTTGTGCTTGGAACTAGAAGCAAAGCTGAAGCTATTGTTGAGCAGGCTGTAGTGACAGCCAGTAGAGTATCAGCACTGTAAAAATCCTGCTGCTCAAAGAAGGCAGCAATTCCTATTATTGTCATAATAGGAATGATAAATTCTACTTGTACAACAATAACCTTTATGATACTTTTTCGCTTTGCCTCTAGTAGAAAAGTGAAAAAGTAGCAAAGCTTTTAGAGAGCTTTGGGGGTGCAAAGAGCCATTTGAAAAAAATTCTTGCCAGAAAGACATTTTAATTGTTTTATCTTAACATTTTCTCTTTGATGGTGATCTGCAGGGCTTGGCTCTTGTGGATAGAAGTTCAAGACCAGAGACAATCTTCCTGCTCAAAGTAGAAGACTTGCCTGAAGACAATCAGGAAAGATTCAACAGCTTATTCAGTATACGGGAAAAGTGGACAGAAGAGGATATTGCTCCTTATATACAGTAAGGATATACTGTTTTTAATTGAAATGTAATTGGTGTTATGTTCTTCTCTTTTTGCACAGCTGACTTCTGATCAGCTATGATTGCCTCTTTTCATTTCTAAGGAGAACAAGTTATATATAAATAGAATCCCATCCTGGGGATCTGGAGCTGTATTTGTTGGATTTAAACTTCTGTAAAAAGCTGACCTTAATAAAGTTAAATGGGTGCTAATTCTGCCATATTTGATTGAGGCAGACTTAAGAAATGAACTTCCTGACATTTATAGTCAGTCTCCATATTTACAACACAAGAACTATAGAGCAGTAGTGCTTCCTGTACTGTGCCCATTTTTCTTTCAGTATTTAACACACTACACTACTATCTGGAGTACATGTGAGCAGGTAGAGCTGGTAACTCAGAATTACCTGCATCAAACCTTTATGAGGAGCCTCTAAATTTACTGTAATATCACAAAATAGTTCAAAGCTAACTGTTTTGCCAGATTGAAAACCCTTTTCAGAACAGTGATAATAACAACAAACCCACCCTCCAAAAAAAACCCAAAATCCTTGTTTCTGAAGTAAATAATGTAGTTTTGCCTGTTACTTAAATGTCAGAGCAAGTTCTAAAATTCAGGTAATGTAATGTTTTCTTTGTCTTTTACACTGGTTTGTTTTGTTATTTCAGGTTTTTTTCTCCCAACACCCTCATTCAGTTTATTGCTATTTACAAGTACTTTACTGATTCATTTTGTATGAGAGTATCACTAATGCCGATATCATCTGCTTTATTTCTTCTACAGAGACTTATGTGCTGAGAAGCAGACAGTTGGTGTTCTTCTGACAAAATATGCTCGTTCCTCAGTGCAGAATGGTGTTAAAGTTTATAATTCTAGAAGACCCATTTCATAACAGGTTTTGTTTCAAGAACTGAGATTACAGAATGAAAAGCAGTGAATGTTGCTTGTTGCTGCCTTCTAGGGAAAGTTGTTAACTGGTACTCTACAGCATTCTTAGAGTTTAAGCAGCTAAGATTCTTGAAGGTGTTGTTTTCTGCTCAGCTAAGTGGAATGTGAGGACACTTGCCTCTTCTAAGAAACTATAGTGTCAGCAACCGATGCCCACCTTCCTTTACTCACCTTCCATTGGCACAAGCTCCTGACACCTCAACACTCATCAGACTGTCTTTTAAATATTACCAAAAATTGCACTTAAATGCACAATGTCTGTTCTTACTTAAGTGGCAATTAATTAGATGTAGAAACTGCGCCTTGAAAACATATGGCAGAATATTACTTTATATTGAGCGATGAAACAGGAGTTTTTATAAGTATCATAAAGTGGAGTGCCTAAAATTGAAGTGTAAGTCATTAAAAATATTTGTTTGCATGTCAGTGAACAGTTATATTAGACTTTTTCAGATTTTTTTAAAACTTAACTGTAGGGCTTTTTTTATACATACAAGAAGTATTTTCTGCATCAAACTATTGACATAAGGCATGAAAAACCTTGTAATTGCAAACATGCCAGATGTAGAACGAGTGGGAAGAGGAAAGAAACTGTTAATCAAATGGAACTCTTAAGATGCGTGTGTGTATCCTTGGAAGAAGTCACTGGACCCAATCTCATGCTATGGTTCTATATCTCATGTTATGGTTCCATACCATTCCAGCACCATTGCTACTGTCTTAAATCATAATCAACCAGGTTGGAAGAGACCTCCAAGATCATTCAGTCCAAACTATTACCCAGCCCTGTCCAGTCAACTAGACCATGGCACTAAGTGCCTCAGCCAGGCTTTTTTTTTGAGCTCCTCCAGAGATGGCGACTCCACCACCTCCCTGGGCAGCCCATTCCAATGCCAATCACTCTCTCTGTGAAGAACTTCCTCCTAATATCCAGCCTAGACCTCTCCTGGCACAACTTGAGACTGTGTCTCCTTGTTCTGTTGGTGCTTGCCTGGGAGAAGAGACCAACCTCCACCTGGCTACATCCTCCCTCTAGGTAGTTGTAGACAGTAATGAGGTCACCCCTGAGCATCCTCCAGGGTAAACACCCCCAGCCTCTCCTCATAGGGTTGTGTTCCAGGACCCTCACCACCTTTGTCGATTTTACATGTTGGGATTTTACGTGATTCAGTCACCCTTCTCTGGACACATTCCAGTCTATCAACATCTCTCTTGAAGAACCCAGAACTGGACACAGTACTCAAGGTGTGGCCTGACCAGTGCTGAGTATAGGGGAAGTATAACCTTGCTCGTCCTGCTGGCCACACTGTTCCTGATACAGGCCAGGATGCCATTGGCTGTCTTGGCCACCTGAGCACACTGCTGGCTCATGTTCAGCTACTATCCTTTTAACTGTGAGGACTGATGTGGTTTACTGTCTTCCTAAAAGTCTGTGGTGGGTATGCCTTCCACCTGGCTAGTAAGTTCAAGTGTAGTTTGTGCATTCAAGTAGATGTGTTTACCAGTCACTATGACTTTACCAGTGCAAACAGAGGCAGGCACAGCCAGAAGCGAGACTGAAGGCTCCCAAGCATTTGTCAGCAAAAGCTGGGCATGTTATTGGCCCGGTTGCAGCAGCTTAACCGCCCTACACTGACTCTAGCTGTCTGGCTGTAAACGTACAACCACCCTGTGAGGCCCGAGCTGTGGCTGGTAGTCGCCGGCCCAAGGGGAGCCTCCACCAACACTGCACTTGAAGGAACACCAGACTCTTAAGTTAGAAGCAAAGAGTTACTTTAGAGCCCTCAGTCTCAGGCACGGCCAGAGGTTTCTAGTTGAGCCGCAGCCCGGGGAATACGGGTTGCCGGGGGAATAGAGGCTGCCCTGGGCACAGTGCAGCAGCAGCTAGAGCCGGCAGCAGAGCCAGAGGTTTCTAGTCAGAGCCGCTGCCCGGGGAATAGGGGCTGCCCTGGGCACAGTGCAGCAGCAGCTAGAGCCGGCAGCAGAGCCAGAGGTTTCTAATCAGAGCCGCAGCCCGGGCAATAGGGGTTGCCCGGGGAATAGGAGTTGCCCGGGGAATAGGAGTTGCCCGGGGAATAGGGGTTGCCCGGGGAATAGGGGCTGCCCGGGGAATAGGGGCTGCCCGGGGAATAGGGGTTGCCCGGGGAATAGGGGCTGCCCGGGGAATAGGGGCTGCCCGGGGAATAGGAGTTGCCCGGGGAATAGGGGCTGCCCTGGGCACAGCGCAGCAGCAGCCAGAACCGGCAGCAAGGCCAGAGGTTTCTAGTCAGAGCCGCAGCCCGGGGAATAGGGGCTGCCCGGGGAATAGGAGTTGCCCGGGGAATAGGGGCTGCCCGGGGAATAGGGGCTGCCCGGGGAATAGGGGCTGCCCGGGGAATAGGAGTTGCCCGGGGAATAGGGGCTGCCCGGGGAATAGGAGTTGCCCGGGGAATAGGGGCTGCCCGGGGAATAGGGGCTGCCCGGGGAATAGGAGTTGCCCGGGGAATAGGGGCTGCCCGGGGAATAGGGGCTGCCCTGGGCACAGCGCAGGAGCAGCCAGAGCCGGCAGCAGGCCCCCACCGCCCTCCCCGCCTTGCGCAGCCTGTGCGCACGCGCACGCAGCGGCTTCCGCTCGTGGCGCGCGTTCCCTGCCGGCGCGCTGGGAGCCCGCCGGGCGCATGCGCACTGAGGCCCGACCCGGCCGCCTGCGCGCCTTCGGCTCAGCTGGGGGCGGGGGCGTGTGTGTTCGCTTATTTTTTTTTTAATGTCTTTTTTCGCGGTTGCTGCCTGCTGCCGTCTCCTTTCTGCAAATTAAGAGTAAAAAAATGTTAAGCACTTAAGAAAAACGCGTCTCTGTTAAGCGGGCTGTAACCTTTCAACCGCCAGGGGTCAAAGGTAGCTGCCAAGATGGTGGCCGCTGCTGAGGGGCAGAGCGCTGGCGCGGGCCGTCGGGCGCGCTGCTGAGGGAGCCTGCCGCGGCCTGCAGAGCCGCCCCGTGACGGTGGCCGCCCCTACCCTCCATGCAGGCCGGCCACAAACGACTGCCGCGGATGAGAACTAGCCGCGGAGCCCCCCAGCTCAGTCGCCGCCTGAAGCGGCGCTTGCGTTCGCCGCGACAGTAAGGCCGGGATGCGGAGGTGATCTGCTCCCCGGTACCGTCTCTCCACCAGTCAGCGGAGGGTGCTGTCCCCGCCGGCTGTTACGGGAGCGAGGACCCTTCGGCCGTGCTTGCTGATCTGTTTCCCGATTCCGTAACTCCCACTGCCCGTTAAGCCGGTTGGTTTATGTGGCGTCTGCCGAAGGGAAGCACGCATCGCCTCTGGAGTGGTATCGTATCCCCAGCGGAGAGAGAGATTGTGTGCTGCACTCGTAAGAAGTTACCTAGAAAGACTGAATGCTTGTGCGGTAACTTGTGTGGTGCACATTCGAGCTGAAGATGCGTGACTGTTGGTAGTCACCGTTCCACTGGGAAGATGAGTGATCAAATACGACCTGACACGCCGAGAAGTCGAAGGACCCATCATGTCCCATTAAGCTGATTGCAGTCAGACCGTCAGCAGTGTGTGCTTATAGTGCTGCTGTTCAGGATGAATAGGAAGAAAGGAGACAAAGGATTTGAGAGCCCAAGGCCATATAAATTATAAGTATCCATTTTTTTTAATAGTTGCTATGCTTGAGACCAGTGCACATTTGAAACAGGCCACAGGCTTATCAATACTTATCAGTACTGAGCAGGTTGGAACTACATCTTACAATGCAGTTTGCATTCAGGAAACGTGTGTGGTAGATGTATGTTTCATTGTGTAAATCGTCTCGCTCATTGAGAGTGAGTCTATCAACCATGCAGTCTAATCTTATAAAGATACTTACATTGTTCCTTTCAGACCTTGGAGATCTCAACACTACAGAGTGTGTTACCATGTTTCATTCTTACTGCTGTTTCAAAACTTTTTGACTTAGGTACCTTTTTTATATATATATGTGAAAAACAGCTTGCACTTAAGGCAAGCAGCTTTGTTAACCAAGTTGTCATTTTTACACATTCGTTTTTTGTGCTGTAGCCAAGATGATACTGCTGCCGTGAAGCAGTTGTGATTTCAGTGGAGCTTTATGTATTTAATGTCTTGATAAATTTGTAACAGAAATGTATTTCTAAATAGAATCACTTTTGTTCATACATACATTTTAGTGTGTAGGTAATGTTTGTGGGAAGTCACTTCTTAATGTGCAGGATAGATGAGTGTGCATGTAACATGACGTGACATAAAAAGCTGAATTATTACAAAGCTGTATCATGAGTCATGAATATCACTGCTGTGCAGTGTGGTGAAGATGCCACCTACTACAGAAAAAATACAGAAATAACTCTTACAGTTTTAAAATGATGGAATTATTTTAGCATCCATTTTTTTAACATCAGAATTTTATTTACCAGTTCTAATGCACCTTTCCAAATTCAAGAAAATGTGTTTGACTTGTTTAAAATTCCTCTCGATTTATACATAACTATTACTTAAAATAATACATATTTATGGCATACTAAATGTAAAATCACACACATACTATGTCTTTTTTCATGTATAGTACCTGCTTGCAGAAATCATGTATGAGACTCAACTCACGAGGTAGTTTCCACAGGTTTCTGCACATATTACTGCTGCTTGCCTTTTCAAGCACTGCCTGTCACTAAAGTGTTAGAACTTGATTCTGTACCAGTAGGAATACTGTATCTCTACATAATGTGACGTGGTGTTCAAAAGCTGTGTTGTCTTCTGTACTCCTAGTAATATCCATACTGATATGATACTATATTTGGGTTTATCGAAATGTTTCTGACCTCATGTGCAACTTCTATTCATCGTTAGCTTTGGGCCATGTAAGAGCTTTAGACAATCACAAGTTCTTATATAAATATATGCTTTATGTAGTATTTATCTGTATATACATACATTCTGTATGAACTCTTTTTTTTTTTTAGAATTTAGTTAAAATATTATTCTAGATGCTGGTATATGTTCTAAACCTTACTTATTTTAAATATTTTTTTTTTCAGCACAACTCACCAGGTAGTTTGTATCAACAACATAAATTTTCAGAGAAAGTCTGTTGTAGTAAGTATTTTTTAATAAAATGTGAAAGTAGAAATTAAAAGTCTGGGCTTTCTTCATGCTTTAGGAGGAAATAACTCTACACAAGTTAGTTATGTTTTTCAGCTTCCTTATATTTTGTACTTTCCAGTCTGATGGCTCTCGTAATTCTGTCATTCCTTGTGATACATCAGAGTGCCTTCTAATTGGGAACACTATAATCTGTGTAATGAAGATATTTCTAAAAGGTCACTGCACTGTAAATAGTACTACAAAGCAATTTGCAATTCAAAATTGATGTAACGCAGTGTTAGCTGATACTATGGACAGAGTTGCATAGTTTTCTAGCTTACATGTGAGTTCAGAGGGTTGTTGAAGAGACTTGCACAATTTCAGGCCTGAAGCCCTTGGGCCTTTTTGTGAATTTTGATATCTGGTTAAATAGATTCTGCTTAGGTTTTGAAATTCATTGTCTCAAGCGCAGATACCAAAACCTAGAACATAGTGATGAAAAACAATAATGTTAGTAACTCGGAATCAAGGCAATGTAGGCAAATCATTTCCAGTAAAACAAGCATAGATGTCAGTCACACTGAAGTATTTTGTGTTATTTTATTTTGTTTCACAGCTAGTAAGATGCACCTATTAAATTATATAACAGCAAGTGTGTTCTATACATCGAAAAGGGCAAATCCATTTTCTTTTTAAAATAAAAAATAACATTATTTACCTGTGATTTTCCTTTGAAATGCATTAAGATTTTTTAAAATATATATCTCAACATTATGAGTTAGTAAAGATTTTATAGAAGATTTTGATTTGTGTTTTCATAGGGTTATGTGGAACTTACAATATTTCCCACAGTTGCAAACCTGAATAGAATCAAACTGAACAGTAAACAGTGCCGGATTTACAGAGTAAGAGTCAACGACTTAGAAGCAGCTTTCATCTATAATGATCCAACACTGGAGGTTTGTCACCACGAATCAAAGCAGTAAGTCACATGTTTGAAATAACACTGTTGCTATTAAGCATGACCTATTTCATTATACTGGCAAGTTTCACCTGATAGTTTCCTAATTGTAACTTTTGGTGTGGCGACTTAATTTTGGTAAAGTCTTTTGGTAATTATTTTGACATTTATGTTACTATCCTTTAGAATGTTTTTTACTGACATTTATTTGTATTGTTGTGTAAATGCATCAGTAATTTTTTTGGAAGTACTTCACACGGGAAAACTGGTGCATGCCAGTAATATGCCCAGTGCTTTAGGAAACTCTTTCTTGTGCATTTTCCCTGGTAAGAAAAATATATTTGGCTAGATTACATTGTTGATGGACTTCAGGTTTATCTATGCCAAATTCTTCCTCTTTTTGCTTTATGTTCTTGTACAGAATGTTTTACAGTATTGCAGTGACATTCATGGGAGTTCCCCATGAGAGGTGTTTTTTGTGGTTTCTTTTTGATGTTTGTTTGGTTGTTGTTTGTTTTTTTTTTTTCTCATTTCAGCACAATTGATAAAATCAGTTGGTTTCATCAGTACATTATTATGTAGACCAAAATTGTTATGCTCTGATAATTTGTCTGGATTTTTGAGATATGGTGTCAGGTTGGATGATTATTTTTGATCCTTCCTATTTTTAAATCTAAGAACATTCATATGGTATCAAAGTTATTTGGAATATTTCCCTAATAAGATTTTCTAAGAACTGTTTTTGATTTTATTAATACTGTCTAGATAGCCTTGTATATAATCAGTATTTGAAACAAGTAATAGGAATAAGTTGACTCATCTGGCCCTATGAGGAGTACCAAATTAAGATACGTATTGTTGTCCTCCAGCTATTTGTTGGGTCTGCTTGAACAGTGGTTGTTGTGAGAGACTTTCTGAAAAGATGAAGAGGGCTCAGTATGCGGCTTCAGAGGTGATACCACCTTGTTTAACTCACACAGCTGACAAAGGCACATAAGAACTGGCTGGATTTACACTGAAGCAAACTGCAGAGTTCTTACAGTCCTGCTAGTAAGGTTTGTGAGAACAGTGCCATTCTCAAATGATGTAGCTAGATCTGTAAGATGTTGTCTACCCATTGTCTTAATGGCTAGAGCCTTTGTTTTTTAATCCATCTCAATTTTCAGGCTAAACCTGACTTAATTTCTTTCTTGTTTGAGAACCAGAGCATTCAAGAGAACTTGCATTGTTCAGATACTGAGGTTCAGGTGCTACTTTTTATCCCAAGTTATGCATCCTTTGATATGTGTGTATGGTAGACACTCTGTATTCCTTTATTTAGCATTTACTGAAGAGTTTCAAGAATTCAGTTTGCACGTACAGTGTTCATTTATATAGGACACTGAACTGGATATCAAGATTCTGAAATTGGGTTTTAGCTTTAATCCTGAGCCACTTGATTGTCTATTCTGTATTTCTGTTTTGACTTGATCTTTTTTGTTGTTGCAATTGCTCAGTAAACTAACAATTCATAATCCTTATAGTTATAACGGGGATTCTCATATTTCTGAAGAGCTGGAAATAAAGCTGTTGGTCCTTCCCAAGCAATCAAATTTTCACTATTTATTAGCATTATAGATGAGGATATAAGTCTGAAATGTTATCTAAACTTCTTTGCAATTTGAAAGGAATCAAAGAGCATGTAACTTCCCATATGTATTGGGAAAATGATACTGGAAAAGGAGTCAGTAAACATTGCCTGTTTGTTTTTCTGTAGGAGAGACACCATGGACAAATGGTTTCACTAAGTGTTCTCTTAATTTTATTGAAACTAACATTCACGTCCTCACACCTTATGGCTGACTTGGTTGAATTTAGAGTTTGCAGAATTGTTAAAGAACTAGTGAAGATGCTGTACATGTTTTAACAGCAGTAGACATCAATTCATAGAGTCCTTTAGGTTAAAAAGGACTTACTGACATGACCTAGTCCAGTTCCCTCTGGTCAACCATGGTGAGTGACAGCAGGTTGCACAGGGCTTCAATTAGATGGATTTTGCATGTCTATAAGGATGGAAACTCAGCAATGCTTTTGGGTAGCCTGTGCCAGTGTTTGATCATCCTCACAGCAGAAAAGCATTTTCCTGTATTCATGTGGAATATCATGTGTCCAGTGACAGAATAAGAAGCAATGGGCACAAACTGAAACACAGGAGGTGCCCTCTGAACAGCAGGAAATGCTTTTTTCATTCTGAGGATGACTGAGCACTGGGACAGTTTACCCAGAGATCTGGAGTCTTCATGTTTGGATATATTCAGAAGCAGTTAGGATATATATTCCTGGACAACCATCTCTAGATTTTAGTAGATAGGTTGGACATGATGACCTCCAGAGGTTCCTTCCAACCTCAGTGATTCTGTAATAACTGAATCCAGAATAACTTCTGGAAGATGTGAGAAAGGAGTAAAATTTCACCAGAGAAAGCACTCCATTATGTTAAGAAATGGATCAGGAATTTTACCATTTTGTGGAGAAAGTGAGTTTCTTGGTTTAGCATCCTGGTGGTATAGTAGAACCTACTGTATTATCCTGTTTATGAGGAGTGAACAAAATTTGAGGACAATACATGCAAAATTAAATCCTGTCTTGCACAGAGCTACAAATGGCCTTAAAGTTTCTGTATTTCCTATATTTCCTTCTGTGTTGTTCATAGTTATGAAAAGCAGAAGTCACCAAATATTCTTAACTAAAAACTAATATTTTGGCATTCTCAGTATCTCAGAAGGCAGAGGCTTCTGAGCTTCAGATGAGATGTATCATTTTTCCATTGAAGACAATGAGTCACAAGATACTAAGCATGATGGTAGCTAAGTTTTGCTAAAATACAATATCTGCTTTTAAGGCAAGATTAGAAACAGGAATGCTCTAGTTTTTCAGGCATACCTGCATAACGCAGTAATTCCCTACCTGACTGAGCAAACATGTGATCAGTGCTGTGAAGTATAAAACAGTTCACATAATTTCACCATTTGTTCACAAGATGGTCAGGACTGCCATTTTGCTCATGCTTTTAGTGAAGAGTTTGAAAATCTTACAAAAAATGCAAATAGTCTTGAAGAGTGTCTGTTTGGGTCTTGTTTTAGGACTGCTGGTTTTGAGTGTTATAGTTGCCTCTGCCCTCCTCATCTTCCCTCTTCCTTGTAAGTTGTTACTTTCAATTCTGTCACTATAAGGAAAGTGAGCAGTAAGCTATGAGAGAGAACAGTATAGTAGCCTTCAGAGTCTGTCTTGCAGTATTGTTTTGTCTGAGAAATCAATGGCAAAACATTTAGCCTAAACTAGAAAAAATACTGGTGGAGTGAGCACTTGTCATTTTACTGCAGTAATAGCTTTCATTTCCACTGGTAAGATGCTCATCAAGTTGTAAAGCCATGATGGACTTCTTTAGAAATGAGTAGTGGTGTAGAGAACATTTGAAGAGATGGTAAAGCCCAAAATCTTGGCCAAAAATGAAAATTATTATTAAAATTGTTGTATATGTGTGTACATATAATACACTATAAGGTACATGCTATATGATGTATTTTGGAGCTGGACTCCAAAACCAAGTGTGAATTGTATGGAATTAAGGGTAATGAGGAGCAGTAAATTATGTGTGGATCAAAGAACTTAATTTGCCAAGATGTTGTTAAGTACTGTAGGAAGAAAGTGGTTTATACACTCTGTGTTTGAGTAGCAACCATCACTGTTGTAGAACAGTGAAGTAGCACTACTCCACCAAGTAGTATTCAGAGATGCTATGGAAATTTGTCATGGAGGTATTTGGAAACAATAAGTAGCTTTTAAAAAACTAATCATTGCAGGGCTGTCAGACTGTAATTAACAGTGTTTTGATTGAATTCTGATAATAAAATGTATCTTTAACAGGAGAAAACATAAATGAGTATTACATTTTTATTGTCAATCTGCACTTAGCATCAGTAAAATTTGTCTTTGGTCCTTGGGATGTAACTTTCAGCGTGTGCCCTGTTCCTGTTTAAATGGCCATATCCAGTTTTATTGAGAACAGTTCAACCTATGAAAAAAATAATCTGTGGTACCTGGCCTTTAATGGATTCCTTTTACAATGAATGACAAAAATAGAAGTATCAGAATAGACAATTTTCCATATAATGTTAAGCTGTGTGAAGTCTATCTTCCTCATTATAAAATCATAACCTTCTCCTGTCTGTGAACTCAATTGATGCTTAAAATCTAACCACAAGCTTATAACAATCCTCAAACTTAGGACAAATTCTTACTGATGTATTGGAAAGGAGTACCCTATCAGTAATTTTCAGAACCAGTTTAGATTAAAGTTAAAAAATTTCAGATGTTCCAATGTAACAGAATGTTGCTGTTGCTTCTGTTACTAGTTTCTTTAATTTCTAAGGTAGTTTTCAGTTATGCAGTCTTTTTTTAAAGAGTTCTTCCAGTGGTATTTGTTTACCTTCCTAGGATGCTATTTGAGGATAGCTTAAAGTGACATCGTTTGGGGTGGCTGTGATCCCATTGACAGTCTCTTGTGCCTCAGTAGAAGCACTTTGACTCATCTGTATGTCTGCATAGGGAAAAAAAACAACTGAAAGCTGCCTACAAAATAAAAAAGACCTTTTTTTTTTCCCCATTTGGCATTTTCAGCTGCATCACCGCAGGGTTGGATGAGCAGTAGTCTCCTTAATGAGGGAGGGAGTAGGAATGTGTGGCTGAGACTAGGAGACAGCACATCAGCTGGAGTTTAAGTTGTTTCACATTGTTCTTGAGCCATAGTTGAAGTTACAGTATATTCCAGGGCACAAATTCAACCTTATGCTTTTGAAATTTGTTAACATTATATCCTATCTTTAGTACATTTCAGCTATGGAAAAGGAAAAAATTGTTATGTATTAAAATTGAATACATTTGGATGCTCATGTGCTCCCATTTACTGTTCAGATCCTATTTTCAGAACCTTCCAAGCAAAGTAGACAAGTTTACTGCTCCTGACATTCTCAGTGTTGGTAGTGGTGCCAGGGAATTTGTTCACTATTGTTGCCAAAGATGAAAAACTGCATGAAAATGTTTTCAATATATTTCAGGGTTTTAGCAAAGTTTTAGATGTGGAAGGCTAGAAATATAAGCATGTTTGACATACCTAGGCTTACATGATGATGCTGGCAGCGTTAATTGCCCTTTATTCTTCTGAGTAAGGTATTGTAAATTGGGCTGAGTGCTGTTTTTAATGTGGGTGGTGAAAAGAGAATGGTTAGATGAAAGCAAAATCCTGAAATGAGATCATGTCTGCTCTGTGTGGACTTAAGATTCCATATAAGAGTGTAGTCCACTGCCAGATATAATTCACTTTATTATCTTGCAGTAATCCTGCAATTGAGTTGGGGCAACCCCCAGAATCCCACACACTGTGGGATGAAGGTATTGAGAGCAGCCCTTCAGAGAAGGACTTGGTGGATAAAAAATGAATGTAAGCAAGTAACGTGTGCTTAAAGCCCAGGAGGCCGCACTGTATCCAGGGCTGCATTGAGAGCAGCAGATCCTGTGATGACTTCATGCTTCATTATGGCTTTGCCCCCACAGTGGTTGAATTCATCAGCTGTGCCCAAATTCTGGGGGGGAAAAAGGTGATAAGTAATTCAGGCACTTTTTTTTTAGGTATAGAGTTGTGTAAGAGCTGTGTAGTAGCAGATTAGAATGAAGAAAGGTTTTGTTCCTATTTTGCAGTTTAAAAAAAAAAACATTTTGAAGAACTATAAAAGCTATCACTTAAAGATGCAAAAGTAGAGTTAGTTTTTTTAACTTGATTGGTCATCCTCCAGCATCTGAACATAATTAGTTAAACAGTAAGAAGATAGCATCTAGTCATAACCATTTTAACAGCAAACACACATGTTCCATCTCATTTCAACACAAAACTCTTAATTTAAGTTGTATCTCAAGTAATGGTGTGACTTTGGAATGAAAAATTCAGTCAATTAGTAGCTAATACATAGTAGCTTGAACAGCTCAAACACTGAGCATCTTTCTTTTGTTTCACTGAGGATTATTACTGTTTAAGTCTTTTTGATCACAGATCACTTATGTAAAAGCCTGGTTTTAAGTTTGAAATCTAATCTGTACTCCTGTTTTTTTCCCTTCACTCCTTTAAAAACAAAGCTAAATACTAGGTTGAACATGGAGCATTAAATTCAGGATAGAAATCATATAACATTCAAAGCTGATGTTTTGGTTTGTTGTATTTTTTTTATTCAAACTGTACTCTTAGAATTAACTGGGTATTTCTGACAGGAGGAATCTCAACTATTTTTCCAATGCCTATGCTGCTGCAGTCAGTGCTGTGGACCCAGATGCTGGAAATGGAGAACTCTGCATTAAGGTTCCCTCAGAGCTGTGGAAGCATGTTGATGGTAAAGTACAGAGACCATACTGAAAGCTTAACTTAAGCTGCGAGTTTGCATAGGAAGATAGTAAGTTTATAGAAATAGAAATAGTATTATGTTATTTTATGAAATAATGGTTACACTGTTACCTTATTCCTCCCCCATATCTTCCCAGCTGATAACCTGGAAAAGTAGTTGGAAGGTTTCTTAAGACACATTACAAAGTCTTAGGTGCTTATGAGCTCAGAAGCATGCATGAAGAAGTGGGTGTAATGGGAGTGTGTTGGGTGCTAAATTGTAACTTTGAAGCTGCTTCCAGTATTTATGATATAACCAAGAAAATATTTTTTGAGGATATGTCAATATACGTCTCTTTTTTTAAAAGCAAATTGATTTTTTTTCTCATCTCACTTTGTTTTAAAATTGATTTGGTAGTGAAAAGTATACTACTTGATAGACTGGTATACTAGATCCTGGAACTAGTAGCTGTTCTAATAAATCACTCTCCAATCTTGATTATTTTCTCACATATATTTTGTTAGATTCTTGTATTGTTTCCTCTCATGTTTTTTATCATTTTTTGCCATGAATATATGAGAATTAAGAAAATAATCTTGAAAGAGCAGGAGTCAAAAACTGAATGATTCCTAAATTTCATGTAAGTTGTATATATTCCTATTGTTGTATATAGTTGTATATTCCTATTTCAATCTTGGCACTGCAGAATTAAAAGTCCTGAAAGTGCATATAAACTTCTCTCTGGACCAGCCAAAAGGAGGCCTTCATTTTGTGGTACCCAACATGGAGGGCAGCATGGCAGAAAGAGGGGCTCATGTCTTTTCATGTGGTTATCAAAATTCTACAAGGTAAGAAAACTATTTGAATGTTATGCTGTGTTTCTCAAAGAGTAGAAAAATAATTTATTTGAATTCTTCTAAGTTTGAAAAATTCTTTAATTTGTGCTTGAAAGGCGTTTACCTGTTTGAAGTAGCATCTAATGTTAGTAATTAGCATTTCTAGACTTTATAGCTCAGAAGGAGGTAATGACAAGAAAAGTCTGCAATGCTTTATAAAATTAATGTATAGTAAGAGTTAGTATTGTCAGTCTGCAAAGTATTTAAGAAGATAGTTTGGAATTTGAGGGGGAAAATAATCTGTGAAAAAGAGATTATTATTGATCTGTATAACAACCAGTTTTTCCGTAATCATGACTTCCCTAGGTTTTGGTTTCCTTGTGTTGATTCCTATTCCGAGTTGTGTACTTGGAAACTTGAGTATACTGTAGATGCTGCAATGGTGGCTGTTTCAAATGGAGATTTGGTGGAAACTGTATACACCCATGATATGAGAAAGAAGACCTTTCATTACATGCTGACTATTCCAACTGCAGCTTCTAACATTTCCTTGGCAATAGGACCTTTTGAAATTCTTGTTGATCCATACATGCATGAGGTAATAATCTTCATAGAGGTCCTTTGTTGTTTGTTTTTTTCTAAAGAATTAGTGACTGTTTTTGTGTTGCAGTCATTATATGTCAGTCAGATATGAGTGTGTCTAGATCTGACCTCCATTAATAGAGTTATATGATAAAACTTGTCTAGTAATGCCTGCATTTAAATTTATCTCCAAGTGAATGCCTTTGAATGAGCAATAATCCATGTATGCCTGAATTTATGAGGCTGGTTTTGTTGGAATTGATAAAAGTGTTTTTGTGAAAATGGCATTAAACTTACCCCTTTGCTGGTAGTAGATGAATATTGTTGCCACACAACTGGGTAGTCTTCTGAACTAAATTTGACACTGAGTTTTCATTCTTAACAGATTGTTGCCATAATATTGAGGTCCACCAGTTTACCTTTACAACTTTAGTTTTAGATTGGGTAAGGATGGACCTGGCAGGCAGATTAAGTTACTAGTTTAGCATGAGGGCATTCTTTTGAAAGAATAGGAAAATACTGGGAAATAGCTATCTTTTACTAGATCCAAGGCAAACAGCAGATTTTAGTCCTTAGCAGTGGTATTCTGTTGACTTTTACTGGTGGGATATACTCACTGAAAGATAATAGCTGTTAAAAAATCAGTTGCTGATATTTGAAAAACTCAGTGATAAATTTCTAGAGTTTGACTTCTGTAGATCTAACTTGAATATTGTGTAATTGTCAGCTTGGTTCCTGTATCACTGCTGAAATCAGTGTTGGTGGTGTTTTATATTTGGTAACAGGTCTTCTCAACAAGCACCACTTGACTGATTTTGCCAGTAATGCTTTACTGAGTAAAACACTTTTCCCAAACCACCTTGATTTGCAAAATCAAAGAAGAATGTGAAGTGTTTTAAGATGGTGGACATTACTAGGCAGGCATTGTTACTGTGAACTGTCTGCTAAAAATCATTTTTTCTTTCATGGTAGTCATTATTACAGCTTGCAAGCACTTTTATTATTGTTGTGTTAAATTTGTGGCAGCTGGATTTTTGTTGTGGCATTTTTCTTCTGTTATGTAATACACTTGGTATTTATGGACTGAAATATATTTGTACCAAATTTTCCTTTGTTTGTAGGTGACTCACTTTTGCTTACCACAACTTCTCCCATTGCTCAAACATACCACGTCATACCTTCATGAAGTGTTTGAATTTTATGAGGAGATTCTTACCTGCCGCTATCCATACTCCTGTTTTAAGACTGTTTTTATAGATGAAGCTTATGTTGAAGTGGCTGCTTATGCATCCATGAGTATTTTCAGGTTAGTATTTAAGAAGATGACACCTTCTGAATCCATAGTCCTAAAAGCTCTAGATCCAAGACTATTGAGAAATACAGGAAGCTTATTTTTGTAGTTTGAAATTTGGACTCTGTAGTTTGCAAAGGCTGACTTGTGTTGACATAACAGGCTTTTATCACCATTTTCAATTTTATCTGTTATGAAGATGTTGAATTTGTATCTTTCAGAAAAAAAATAGCCAGTGGTTTTCTTCTCATATTAGAAACACTATGCATGAAATATTTAAGATCAAATTAAGTGCAGAAGTTTGATTATGTTTTGTTTTTCTTTAGCTGAGAGATGGTACTAGGAGTCCAAAAGCGTTTCACCATTTAAAACAAACTACTTCTCCCTACACAGAGTTCTTAATCTGTCTGGATTTGAGGATATTAAAAAAAAAGATGTTACTATCATATTGAAAAAACAGTGAAGGAATTATTTGATTTGATTTGGCTTTTAAAGCAATGTCTCTATTTTGTTTCTTTGGAGTTGGTGCTTACATGGTATTTTTTTTTCTTTTTATGGATGTCCAGCACAAATCTCTTACACAGTGCAATGATTATAGATGAAACTCCACTGACAAGGAGGTGCTTAGCACAGGCTCTGGCCCAGCAATTCTTTGGATGTTTTATATCCAGAATGTCCTGGTAAGTATTCCCACAAAACAGGGACAAACTAGGAAACTCAAATTTTAATTTGCTTATTGCATTTTTTCAGTATAAATGAAACAGTAACTGTAGAAAAGGAAAAACCAAACAAGTAACACAGTAATGAAACAAGCTCAATAAATGAAAATTCCTGAGTGCATTCATTCGTTTGACTGTTGGAAAGGAGAATGTGAGATACAAAGGCTGAGAAAGTGTAAGAGTGAACGTGTCTCCCAGAAATGATTGCTACAAAATGTTGTAGTGTGCTTTGACAGAAGGGAGACTCTTTTTGTATCATCAGTAAATTTCTGTCCCATATTTTGCATGAAGAAATCTAGCCTTCATAGGAAGTACTTGTGGAGCACACAAAAATAAATTAACAAAGAAGAAGTTCAGAGAGGGAAGTGCAGAAATTAGTACTAAATGAACAAATTCACTGGAGTGGTAACCCGCCTGGAACTCCACTGCTGAAAAAGTTTCTGCCAGCTGCCTCTTGTGGTTCTGATCAATGTTATTTTAAAGCCTTTTTCATGCACTTTATATATCAGAGTCAAGGAGCTCATTACATTTTTCATGGCTAAAGAGGCCTTGGCTTTTTTAAAAGTAGAATTAGTACTATTATAATTTCTCTATCTCTTTTCCTTATTTCTAGCTTACTTCTATTCTGAAGACAGTTTTTAAATCACAATGACTCCATTTTTTAGTGTCTTTACTCATTTCATCCTACCCTGTATGTCATTCTCATATTTCGAATTCTAGTTTGTGATCGTTTTGCAGGGTTTTTTCCATATTTTTCTCTCTTGGAATATAACTTTCAGAAGAGGCCTTTAAATGACTGCCCACCAAATTGTAAGATAGGTATTTTGTCTGCTTGCTGTCCAAATCTCCTGCATCTCATTGTGATATTTTCCACAAAATTAAGGTCATATAGATTGGCAGTTGTTTCAACTTTAGTGTCCATCTTCACTGCTTTATTGTTAACTATTGCAGCTAAAAAAAGTTTGGTTTTCTGTTTTAATCTGAGCTGCTGTACAGAAGTTCAGTTTTCCCTGGCTTTTCAGTTTCATCGGTCCCATCCAGGTTCCAGCTTGCATAAATTGGTTCACAGCTCATCAGACTTCTATTGACTTAGAGGAGTTATATAACCTGCTGAAATTTGTGGCTATTTTGAGCTGGTCAAAAATACCAATCCTTGCAAAATGCCTTGTGAAATGTTACAATTAATGTTTCTTTTTTATTACAGGTCAGATGAATGGGTGCTAAAGGGAATCTCTGGTTATATTTATGGTCTCTGGATGAAAAAAACCTTTGGTGTTAATGAGTATCGCCACTGGATTAAACAGGTAACAATATCATAGTATATTCCAGACATGCATCAAAGAAGATGCAATATAAAACCAGATTATAATACAGTTTTGCATTACAATCTGAAGAAATGCTTAGTAGTGACAAAACTTTGAGTTGAAATATTTTTACCACATGCTGCAAGGAAAAATGCCAGACATGCTAACCAAAATATGTTTCTGTGACTGTCTCATGAATAATAATTTGCCTTGTCTGTGCAGTTCTCTTTTTGTTTAGGCTTTTGCACAAGACCTGGAAAAGTAAAAAAAAATTATTTTGCTTTGTAACGCTTAGAATAGAATATGGGATTCCTAAGTAGATATTTAGTGAATTTATATACTGTGATGCTTATCCATACAGCCAAGAAGGGCTCCAGTGTTAGCTTGGATCAAGGTATTTTTTAATATCATTTCATTACTAAATGAAACAGTAAAAAAACAACTGTTGAAGAGATTTATTTTCTTGGAAATCAAATGTCAGTCTATACATTCCATTTCCTTAAGTAATGCTCTCAGACTGGCCCTTTTGAATGATAGCAGCAGTGACTCCTCATTTTTTCCGTTAACATTCATTCACAGAAGAATTTATATCTTCTTTCTCTTCTCTCATCACATTCTCTTATTCTCTTTATTCCAAAAAATAGATTCTTAACCCCATGAACTCTATTTATATCTCTTACTCACTTGGAGACCCAGTATCATATCCCTATCAGCCTAATGTAGATTAGTCTTATTAGTTGTGTGCAATTCCTGCTAAAAGTGTGGATGCTATAGAGAATAGCAGAATTGGATAAAGGTCTGTCTTGAGGGTTCAGTGCCGAGCACAATAGAATTTGCTTCTGGATATTAGCTGTTCATCTTCCCTATGAGTTAATGAAGTGCTTCAGCATAGAACTAAGGGGTGCTACTGTCACAGAGCTCCTGAGTTTTTCCCTTACTGCTTTGAATGTATTGTCAATTTATGAAAGTGTGTAAGTTGATAGGAATGAATAAATAACAGTAGATATTAACATTTGGAAATTCCTTGACTAACCCTGGATTGTAGACAGGCATCAGTTCACTCTCCCTGTGCTCAAGGTTATGCAATTGGATTCAAAAGCCATGTTGACTATTGGGTGATGGGGAGCCCAGGCAAACATCCTGCCTTGAAGTGTGCTTGTTAACATGTGCACACAAATACAAAGTCAGGTTCCAGTTCAGAGATGACTGCTATCTGCCTTGGGCAGAGACAGAGGTGAGCTTCTGTATGCTGAAGTCTGGTGTTGTAGCTATTTAGATATATTATGATTAAATATTGTGGGTTGTCCCACCATTCAAACCCACAACAAATACTAACTCCTAACTTCTACTGTTTTATTAGTTGCTTTCCTGAAGAACATCCCAATTTTAAAATGTCCTTGTGTTTGTAAACAAGTTTAGTCAGGATGTATGGCATGAGCCATGATGTGAAAAGCTGTTCTGTCTTCTTTAATTCCTCTATTTTTCAAAATTATGCTTTTTTTAATGTATATTGTACTTTTTTAGGAGTTAGATCAAATAGTGGCATATGAACTGAAGACTGGAGGAGTTTTACTGCATCCGATATTTGGAGGAGGAAAAGAGAAAGACAAGTATGTTTATTTAAGTCACCAGTCATTACAGGATATGTTTTTATGGGGCCATTAATAGACCTTGAGTGTGGTGTACAGCATAAGGCCAGAGGCTGATGATCTGCAGCTGCTGAAGGCATGTATTACCAGCCTCATGGAGTACATCTTGAGTATATGGATTGCTGCTGGTTTGGGTTTCTTCTTTAAATCTTGAAGGGTATTAATTGTAATGAATGTTTTTAACAGTGTAATGAAACTGATTTTTAAATAAGAGAATAAGAGGGACTATGGAGCCAGAATTTGGACCTGAGCTGTTTCTGGAATGATTGATAGTCTTTAACCTTTTTGCAGTATCATGAGTTTTGTTTTTCTGTGTTTCTTTTTTATTATTCACTTTCAGTTAACATCTTGCTATCTTACATTAAGATTTCTTAATCAATAGAGGGGAAAAAAAAAGTATTAGATGAATTACTTGTGATGTACAATTGTGAGCTGCTGGATTTGTATTTTCTCAATAACTGCATCTTCAGGATTGCTAGCTTAGGAGTTTTCCCCTTCCCCTGTTGTAATACTCCTGTACTACCCACTGGGGTAGCTGCTTTGTCGTGGTATTTTTTTCCATCTTTCTATTAACTGAGAGAAACTGGTTTAGTTAGTCTGTTTGTGAGTGAGAATTGCAGGGGAGGAATCCAATTTCATGCTTAAAAATTTTAAGTAGCTGGCATTTTCTGCGTTGCAATGGACAGTTTGTGATTCTCCACCACCAAGCATAAAATAAGCCTGGGTTCCCACTTCAGAAGTTGGCCTGACATAGTGTGGGTTCAGTTTCTTTAGGTGTTTGTTATTCATTCATGGAAAACTCAAATGTCCTGGGAAAAAAACTTAGAAGAAAAAAACAGCACAGCAAAATGCAGTTGCCACAGACTTGATTCATCAATAAAATCAAGCCAGATTAGTGATTATCTCCACTTCTCAATTTTAAAGGGAACAAAAATGTTTTGCGTTTCTTGAGAATTACATTATTAAAGTTAGTTTTCTGATTTGAGACTGGGATATAGATCAAAATGTTTGTGTTCTGAAATGCAAGACATGGGGAGAAAAATGTAAAAGTCATCACAGTTTAGTGTTTTTATGTTTTATTGCTCTACAGACACTAAGGTTATCCAGATATCAGTTCTGGTTTTAAAAGTTTCAGGGGTTCACCATTTATTTCTCTTCTGATATGAAATGACATTCAACTATTTTAAATGTTTTGCTATAGACATGAAGGTTATGTGTGAACACAGATAGTTTAAGTTATGGAAACAGCGTGGCAGCTGTCACATGGAACTCTGCCTAGTTTTCCTTGGCATGTTTGATTTAGAAGACAGTAGTTTGCCAAAGCATTGAAAGCATGAAGTTGATAACTAAGCGGAAAAACAAGCAATTCCTTGGACTTATCACACAAAAGACTGCAATGCATTTTAAAACTGTTGCTTTTCTTTAGTTGCAGCATTGATTTAAATACAAAATAATTATGTGCAATCACTTTAAATAGAGGTGGAGCAGGGGAAATGTTTCAAGTAACTTCTAGACTTGAGTCACAGATTACTTAATTTGGTTGCTGCTACTACCACTGCCTTTACAGGAATATCCAACATGTATTACCAGTCTTTATTCTGTCTACTGAACTTGGTCTGTTCCAGATACATACACCCACGTCACCTTTCTGTACAAGTGTGCAGTGATTTTTAAGCATAATCTAGAACTGTAAAGCAGCAGAAGAGAACCTAAATAGTGGTTGGTGTAGCTATAATCTTGGTTCCTGAAATACATTTCAAGTTTTGTTCCATAAAATGCAAAATAAAAGGCTGTATTTGTTTTTATTTTTCAGCCCTGCATCACATTTGCATTTTTCTATCAAACACCCTCATACACTGTCCTGGGAATATTACACTATGTTCCAGTGTAAAGCACATCTTGTTATGAGACTGATTGAGAACAGAATTAGCATGGAGTTCATGTTACAGGTAGGTATTTAGATGATTATGTGAATATAAACAACTTTTTCCTCATAATTTCTGTTTGCTAAATGGGCTTTAAGGAAGAACAAATCAGATCATTGTAGGATCCCTTTTGTAGTTTTAGCATGCATGATAGAACAAACATAAGATAGAGGTCATTTGTGTTAGGATGTGGCAGTGCTGAAGTGAGTGCAAACAAGGGCAACAAAGCCAGTGAGGGGCCTGGAAAACAAATCTTATGAGGAGCTACTGAAGGAGCTGAGGTTGTTTAGTTTGAAGAAGAGGAGGCTGAGGGGAGACCTCATTGCTGTCTACAGCTAACTGTAGAGGCTGCTGCTGGTCTCTTCTCACAGGTATATAGTGATAGAGCAAGAGAGAATGGCCTCAAGGCATTAGCAAACATTTTTCCCAGCAAGACTGATCAGGCATTAGAATGGGCTGCCAAGGGAGGTGGTTGAGTCACCAACCCCGGATGTGTTTAAAAGCCGTTTGAATGTGTTACTTGAGGATATGGTTTAAGGGTGAGCTTTGTAGAGTAGGAATAACAGTTGAACTTGGTGATCCTGAGGGTCTTTTCCAGCTGGAATGTTTCTGTATTAGCTATTATTCTAATATTCAACTTTTAATATTGTTTATATTTTACATATGCTCTTTAATGTTAACATATTTAATTGCTTTGGGTTATTGTCATCAGCTGTTGACACTGAAGACCTGTTTTGTTGACCCAAACTGGTGGTGCCTTGAGCTAATCTAGTCAAATTATAAATAGTGAGTGTAGTGAGAATCTAGCTTCAGCACTCTCCACTGTCTACAGTTTACAATGCTCGAAGGAGCATAGATTGTTGAATTTGAGGAAGCAGTGGAATAGAAAATTGTAGTTTCATTCTCAAATGCTGAAGTTGTAGCTTTTGTTCTTTACTGAGTACAATTTGTGACATGCCTTTAAAAAACAGTGCTCTAAACAAACAGCCAGAAGCTGAATGATACTTTCTCGTATTAACAGATGTTTTGTTGTTTGAGTTGTTATGATGTAGTTTGGGTTTTTTTTTAATGAAAGTGTGTATGTGCTTTTGCTAGAGCAGTTGTCTGATTGAAAATACAGCAGATGCACCTTTTTGAAAGCTTTTCTTAAGTTTTAATTATTGTTTGCACTTTCTAGTAAAGAGAACCTAATGACTGTTTTTTATTCCTATAAAAGCAGATATATATACAGTGATCTGTATCACTGTATATAATTTTTGAAATTATCTTTTAATATATTTTGTGTATGTATATGTAAATTTGGAGCAGTTGGTTCCTTGCAGCTAACCATAAAAGCCTATTTTATATATCAAAATATTTAGTTATTACTTGTAATTTTTTATCCTTTTAGGTTTTCAACAAATTGTTGAGTCTGGCCAGCACTGCTTCATCTCAGAAGTTCCAGTCACACATGTGGAGTCAGATGTTGGTTTCCACATCTGGATTTTTGAAATCTATCTCCAATGTCTCTGGCAAAGACATCCAACCTTTAATAAAGCAGTGGGTGTATCCTTTTCTACTCTTAGTCTGAATTCTTAATGTGGAGAATGAGTTTGGTCTTTAATTATCGCTGTTAAAGGAATGTGAAGAAAGGTATGAACTACCTTTACTTTAAACAGTTAAGAACATTATTCTTTGATTTAGATCTATATGTGAGCCACAGGTTTATTGTGAACTTTCGTGGTCATTCATAGCTGGCTTTTTCATGTGTTCTTTACTAGGAGGGATTTCATTATTTTAAGTTTTACTTTGAAGGAAGCACAAGAACTCTGCAGGAATTCAAGGCCAAGTTATACTAGAGGGATTCCAGAGGACACTGCCCATAGAAATATGCTGAAGTCTGACATGGAAAATGCTAGAGTCTGCTGCATTTTAAGATGCTATTTCCAGTAAATCACCATGAAATAAGTAACCTAAAGTGCAGATTGATAATTTAAAATACACTGACATCTAATAGCTTGTGTTGGTATTACTATTTCAGATAAAATAAACATCTCTGTGTTGACTCTTTAAATTTCAGTGATACTAAGAAAGAGGATTTCTTATTTTGGATTGGTATGAGGGTAAATTAGAATTTGCTTCATTTGACAGGTATAATTGGTACTTCTAATTAATGTGACTGCAAACTAAAGTAACACATTACTGTGGCAAAACCGTACCTTCCTCTTCTAACAGAAAGCAAAAGAAGGTATTTATATTTAGAGCTCTTCTTTGAGCTTACTTAATAATATTTATGCATCTCCATGTCTAACTGAAACCACTGCATAATTTATAGAGTAATATCAGAACTTAGTATTTTATCTACATCCAAAACTATTAATGAAGTATAAATACACATTATTCTAATTTCCAAACTTCGTTTTGCTAGGCAGTTGAAGAAAACAATGTTGTGTATGTCCATATATTCACACTGCAGCTATACCCAAGAGTCAGTGTTACCAGATGGTAATTATCCTGAGCTGGGTGAATCTTAAATATATCTGTTCTGTAAGAAAGGAAGAATTGTAACTCAGATCTGGGGATTTTTTCAGCTGCTGTGGACTTTGACCCAAAGGCTGATCCTGTTAACTATAAATTTGGTTTAATCCTGTGGTGGCAACCTCCCTACCACGCTTCAACCATTGTCATACCTGTAGATTTTACACTTTGTAAGACCACAGCAGGCCTCTGTATTTTTTTGGGAGGATATCTGACTACTATTAACTTCTAAATTTTGTGGATGAACAAATGTAAGTTCTTCCATTGTCCTGATTTTCTTGAGTTGGAAAGTTAGAGGAATAAATAAGCATAAAGCAAGGGTGAAGAATGAAAACATCAAGAATTGTGTTTGCTTATAATTGTTGCACCATGCATTAGAATTCCTATACTGCTTATTAGGGACCAGAGTGGAGTGGTAAAATTTTATGGCAGCTTTGCATTTAATAGAAAACGGAATGTATTGGAATTGGAAATAAAACAAGACTACACATCTCCTGGGACACAGAAATATGTGGTAAGGTCAATTTTCCATATTTTACCTACGTGTTATAAGCATGATAAACGCATGAATCAGCATCGTTTTAATGCTAATAACAATATCTTGTGAACTTGAAGGGTCCTCTTAAAGTGACAGTTCAAGAACTTGATGGATCATTCAACCATACATTGCAGATTGAAGAAAACAGTCTTAAACATGATATACCTTGCCATTCTAAAAGCAGGAGGTAAGGCTACATTGCAGACTGCAAGTATTTCTGGCATGGGTATGTGAAAGTATGTAGTGCATTTGATGATAAATATGTTTTTTTTTCAAGTTTTATGTTTCTGTTTTCTTAATCTTACTGAATTAGATTTACTTTTGATGCAATGAATGGGAGAAAACCATTTACTACTGTTTATAGGCAGCAGGAAACCTTACATTTTATATCCAGTTGTTAATTGTAAGTGATATCATGGAAGTTTTATAAAAAACTTACATAGAATGAGCTCAGATGCCTTTTAACAGGAAGGCCAAATTAAGGGGAAGACAAACATAGTCCAGAGGAGTAACTGATGTGAAGATACATGAATGAAGCACTTGCATATCTTTCTGTGAGTTTGCCACAGCTGTTTTCTAAACCTAATAAACAAGAAAAGTAACACATTTCCAAATAGATTCTCTTATTTTCCTAATGCATTTTAATAACGACTTTGACCTCTTCTTCTCAAGGTTGTATGCTTATTGTGAAAATGATGAGTTTAAACTGATGTAAAGTACTGGTGATTATTACTTGAGTAGAACTGATGCACAGCTGGACTTGGCAATCATTTTTTGCTGGAAACTGCTTTATTTTTTGGTGTGATGAAAGAAGAAGAGAATACTTTCACAGGCATAAACTTAATTTATAAACATATAAACACAGTTTTGCTAGTATGATAATTAATACCTTTGTTTTCCTCTCTTTTTTTTTTTTCATAGAAATAAAAAGAAAAAGATTCCACTGATGAATGGAGAAGAGGTGGACATGGACCTTTCTGCTATGGAGTAAGTTATCTTGTTTGAGTTTCTCATTTTGAGACTGAGCCATGTTCCCCTTGTCTAAAGCAAGCTATTTTGAGTTATTTGATGGTAATGTGCATCATTGCATGACTGGCAAATTTCAAGACTGTACTACATTACTTTGCTGTCATTAAGACTTCTTCTGCAGCTGGGAAAATGTTGGCAAAGTGTAAAATCTGTGGGTCAACTACTGTCATCAGTTTTAAAAAAATCTTAGGCATGATAAATTGCTACTATAAGTTACTTAATTGTCTTACACATTTCTGATTTTATCTTTCAACTTACTTTATAGACAAAATGCAAACAAGAATTTGCTTGAAACAAAGTAAGCAATTTTTGTTGGACCTCGATGAAGACCATTTAACTGGCACTAAGACAGAGAAGTTCCTGAAATCTGTGGTTAATTAAGAAAAAAATCCTTTCAGATTGAAAATAAGTGATTAAATGCTTTGTACTGAAATTCTTCCTGGTATTCACTTGGGACCACTTACCTCTTCAGTAGCAAATTCTTGCTCAATTTAAATCTTTACCCTCTCTAGGCTGAGGCCAGGGGTACACTCAAAAGATGCTGAAGGTGTTGGTAACTTATATATTTGCTGAGGGAAGTAAATAATCTGCTCTTGAAAAGTAATGGTGATTCTTTCTTCAATTAGCATAAATATTTGTGATTAGTCCTGCTGAGTTATGCTCAGGTAGCTATTGCATTTCACTGAGTTGAGATTTCTTAGAACTATATTTGAGTTACTGTATGATTTTATAAAAGGCAGTTAGACTTCATCTGCTAATCTGATCTGCAATGCTGTCATTCTTCTGTCCAGTTTGGACTCCTGCTCCAAGTATATATGATAAAATTCTTTTCTATTTTTCTGAATCTGGTGTATGCACTGTTCTTTTCACCATCCTTTCTTCTTTAGCTACTGTCATCACAGTAATTCTAGATATTCTACAGATTTATACAGAAATACATATCATATTCATAATTGTTCACTTCTTGTCGTTCTAAACTCTCCTAATTCCTTGTCTGTATTTTGCTGTTACCTATTTTATGTGGAAAACTTAGAGACTTTGCTATATAGTTTGTGCTCGTTGCACCCACAAGCTACTTCTGCAGTTATGGTGCTGTGCGAATAATAAAGTATAAAACATTTGTGTGGGTGAAATACAACTGAGTACGACTGATTTTAATCCTATCTGTTCATACTTTCCTTTTTACCATCCTTTGGCTTGGCAGTTCTGTGCATGTGTGGTTACTCTTGTTAGCTTTCAACATGATATCGTGTGCATTTGGAAAGCGCTTTCACATCTATTGATAAAAAACATTATATATATAAAAAAAGTATTTACCACCAGATTATTTTTGTTGGAGTTTTTTTTTAAGTCTTAATTCATAGAAGGTGTTAAAGTGCTGCTGATCTATGAAAGTTAAAATGTCTGAGAAAGTAGAACTAAATATATTGAAATGATACAGTAACTTACCATGAAGTTAGATTTGTAGGTTAAAAATACTAAAGCACTGTGTGCATTGTGAAACATTAGAGGTTTGGACTGATTGCCTTGGGAGACTATAGATTTGCTATCCTATAAGTAGGAGATTGCACCAAGTGACTCCCAGAAGAAGTTCCCCCTCTAACTTAGATTCTTTTATGTTCATTGAATGTAAATACTTTAACTCATAAAAAGTTAGAGCATCTTTTGAATAGTCTTGAAATGTTGTAAGCTATTAATTTTTTTTTCATATCTGTCTTAGTGCTGATTCCCCTTTGCTCTGGATAAGAATAGACCCTGATATGTCAGTACTGAGGAAGGTAGAATTTGAACAATCTGATTTCATGTGGCAGTACCAGCTTCGATATGAGAGAGATGTGGTTGCACAGGAAGAAGCCATTCTGGCATTGGAAAAGTTCCCTACCCCAGCATCACGGCTTGCACTGACTGATATACTCGAGCAGGAGCAGTGTTTCTACCGAGTGAGGATGCTGGCCTGCTTCTGCCTTGCAAAGGTGAGGTTGTCTCGATGGGAGTAAGGGAAGAAATCTGACAGACATTGTAAACGTTTGAAAATGGGTCAAAACTCATCACAATTCTTAGACTGGCTTGATATTTTGCCTCTTGAAAGTGTTTGCCAAGTATTTTAACGTGACTGATTCAAAGGGAAAGCCGTATTATTTTAATCTGTAAATGGAGACTGCAGGCGGCTTTCATAATTGTCAGAATTGAGATGTCAGACATGAAAACCACAAGGGATATTTCCAGATTTCATTAAATGGCAGAAATAAAAGACTTCTCATTTTTTTTCAGAGCCAAAGTGTGTTGTTTTTACTTTACTGGGAAGTTCCTTGGCCTGTCTATTGAGAACTCTGAAGTGCTGAAATTCACCTCTTTCTCTAATATGAATTCAGATTGTGGCTTTATATTGTTTCAGACTGAATATGGGCACAAAATAAACATCAGGTTGTTCTGCAATTAAATATTGAGCCATATAATTGCCTTAAAAAGGCAAAATCTTTATTCTTTAAACACAAAATTGGCATTAAAAAACAAAATAAGAGTACTCAATGAAACAACTGAGTGAAAACACAGAAACCTAAGAATGTTGTCAACATACTTTTATGGACATAAAGGCATATTTATTGACAATGTGTAGAATTCAGATTACTGTGTTTAGCTTGCTTTCTGTTGAGTGCCTCTAGAGAATAAATCAGTAGCTGCATAGAATTATTTTTGGGGCATGTTTTGAAATATCAAAATTCAAGAAAATGACAACATATTTTAATGTTATGAAATGCTGATGTAATGCTACCATTGTGCATTATAGTGTGAGGAATGTGCAAATACATTTAATTCAGAGTGTGTCTTGTATCAATAGAATAAGTAGAAAACTTGAATTCTCTCACTATTTAATGGGAAATTCAAATGAGTCAGAACACAATGTAAGACTGAAAAATACCTAGAAGATGATAATCTAACCACTGTTGATTTAACTTGAAAAACTGGTGTCCATCTATGGTTTCTGCAAAATCAAATAATAAGCAGAAGTTTAAAACTGCATCAACATTTACATCTCAGTTTTCATGAAATAGTGACTATCTTGTAAATGTGGTAAACGTGGAGAACATTTTATGGGTAAGTTTTAGTTACACTGTTATATTAATTTCAGATCAGCAGTCTTATGTTCATCGTCATGGTTTCTAAGCAGTTCTTGGGATCCAGCTTCCTCTGTAGGTAGAGCCATTATTATGTACCTTAAAGAAAAAGCTCTGCCTGCATTTTTAGATCAAAGACTTCAGTTACTGCAAAGAGGAGAGCCAGTCTGACCATAGTATTTTCTCGCTCTGACTTTACTTTTCAAAGTAGGGGAATGGTTTTCAGTAATAAAGTACCCATCTTGCATAAGAGCAAGAGTAAAATGGATTACTCTTACCAAGATAGCCTCTTGGTTTTCTTTTATTGTATGTGCAGTGCCTTTTGAAATAAACCAAATAGTTTAGAAGGAAGTGATTGAATCAATTTTCTTCTGTGTGAAAAGATTTTTTCCTCAGTTTGTGGTGAGTCTCTGCCAGTGGAAACTCCTGCTAGATGCTAAGTGCTTTGCCCCGTCTCTTTGTTCACACACAGAGATGATCTTTCACCAGGCTCAATCTTCTGTCAGGCTTAGGTGTTTGTGTCTGCAGGTTCCTATTGCTCCATACAGCAAGGATATGCAACATAGGATACTGGGAAGGTACAAAAGTTGTTTTGTCTTTGTGGACCCTTACCACCTTCCACTAAAACAGACTTCATAGAAATGAACTTGTCTCACTGCCCAATCTGTCTATGAATTGTGATTAAAGTTAGCTGACTGGCTGTTCACTTTAGGGGTGGCTAAGTAGTCCTAGGGTGGCTGAGCCCTGCTTAAAGTTTAGACTGAGGTTACTACTGCAGAGTCAGTTTGGGAAGTTGGTATTGCAAAACCCGCTTCCATCACTGGCTTCTGTGGAGTCAGAAAACTTGGCGTGGTAAACACAGAATTTCCTTCTAAAATTTAAAAGAGAAACTAATGAATAACAGACATTTATCATGGAAGGATAATTACTTGCAGACATCTTCCAAGTGGAATGATTTTCATAAAATACACTTTTAATGTAGTGAAGGTATTTTGGGGAAGGCAGTGAAAACTTAGCTAATACATTACACCAATGAAAACGTATCTATTTGAAGGACAGTATGTTCTTGGCAGTTATCTTTTTTGATTGTAAGAAATGTGTATTTTTGTCCAGCCAACCTAAATTTAAGTGGTGATGTTAATAAAATTTGCTTTCCCCTCTACTTACACAGATTGCTAATTCCATGGTAAGTACATGGACAGGACCACCAGCCATGAAGTCACTCTTTACCCGAATGTTTTGTTGTAAGACCTGTCCAAACATTGTGAAGACCAACAACTTCATGAACTTTCAAAGCTACTTTCTGCAAAAGGTAAATTTATTCTTTTTTCACCAAACTGTTTAAAATAAATGCTAAAATACAGAACTATTTCTATGGTTGACAACAGCAGGAAGATCAATAGCACAGTCCTGCTTTATCCCTTCATAAAAATCTAAGTTAACTAGTTCTTTTTTATATGCATCCATTGTTCTATATCAGTAACAAAGCTAGACTTTCAGGTGAATTCAGCACCTGTCCTAATCAATGGCAATGATGTCACACCTCAGATAATATCCCAAATCATACCTTAAACTGACCTAGTTTTAGTTCAAGGCACAGAGTCATCCTCCTTGCCCTCCCCTTTCTATTGTCAACACCAAGTGTTCCTGCAGCTTATTTTGATATTAATGCAGATTTTTTTACTGGGGTCTGTAGTTGCTGGCTGTTTAGTGAATAGTAAAAGTAGTTAGAATGGTTTTATCAAAAGATTCAGTTTATAATTATATATTGTTAAATTTCACAGATTTCATATTACTGAGAAAACTCAGATTTTGTTTTCTTAGCCTGTCCAGAACTGCTCCATCTTTCTTCTCACATACCTTTCTTGGTGCTTCTTTTGTATTTTTCTAGTCTTCTTGTCATTATTTGTTCCTTCCCACTAAATCTTACACTTTTCTCCTTTTTAATTCCTCATCCCAAGTTTACAGATCTAGAGTAAGACTCTTAAATCTGTGTGATTGGAGCCTACAGTGCTGCTTAGCCCATTCTAATATAAATACCTAATTAGGCAAGTATCTATCTAGCTAGTAATTCTTCAGTCTTCACTGACTGTATTGGACCTATACCTCTCAGTGGTGATGGAAGCTTCATGTTCATGTGAAAGCACCCAAATCTAGTGTCTGTCTCAGAATTACTTCCATCATTGGTTTTTATGCTTCATTATTTTTCATTTGTTGCTTTTTTTTAGCAATGCCTTGATCTGAGAGTCTTTTCTTGGCTATACAGATTCCTCAGCTTTCTACACTGTGACTGATAGTTGAGCATTAATTACATAATTTGATCTGAAAATTATATAGCATGTGGTATGACTTTCAAAAAGCATTGGTCAGAGATTCACTATTCTGGAATTGCTCACTGGTCGCTTTCAGAATGTAGCTATTTTCAGGATGCAACTCTCATTTCAGAAATGCAAGAATGATGTTAGTATTCATTTTATTACACACAGACTATGCCTGTTGCCATGGCCCTTCTGAGAGATGTTCACAACCTGTGTCCTAAGGAGGTTTTAATGTTTATTTTGGATCTGATCAAGTATAACGATAACAGGAAGAATAAGGTAAAGAATGTGTTTATTTTAATCTCACTTTTTTTTGTTTAAACAAGTCTTAGTTAATATACTGTATGATGTTTTATGCCACTAGTATAAATATCTGCCTAGGAGAGTTGATGAAAAATAATACACTAAACAGAATGTTCTTTAACTGACATTTCTGTGGCAGCATTTCTCAGATGCTTCGAAGTTCTTAGTGCTTATTGACTTACTAAGGTCCTGCCTGTCTTCATTTGCAGATATACTCTTCTTTCTTTATTCTTCTTTATTCTAGACCCATGTGCATGAGGCTAATGTAGTATAGAAAGCTAAGCACTTATTTGTTGGAGTTTTTTTCACCTTGAGAAGTGAACTTGAAAGAACAAGGAAAGGAAGTAACTTGTTGTTTAAAGATACGTAGGACTGTGATTCTGGGTTCTGAATGTCAGCTCTAGCTCACAGAACTGGGTTGTCTTCATCTAGTTAAAGAACAGCTGAAACCTAGAGTAATACTGTTCATCACTACATTGAAGCACCTCAGTTGGATCTCTTGTCATCTAAAGTTCCTTCCCATACAGACCACCTCTGAAGGATGATGAGGTGACATTTAAGGTTGTGGAGTTACACAAAATTCCACCTTTATAGCTACGGAGGAAGCCTACAGCTGCCAAGAACCTAGCATAATCCTTGCAAATAAATGCTTAAAGTGAATTCAAGGTGTCTAAGGCCTCCCTTTCCTGTGTGAAACACATACTGTAACAGGGTACCAGCTGCAAGATTACCAAAATTACTAAATGCAAGCACCAGTAGTCATAGGTGTTGTTGAGTTGTGCTACCATCTCTTCACCACCAAGGAAGAGATCCCACCTTGATTAACCTTGATGACCTTTATACTGAATATAGAAACAGGTAGTTTTAGATGCTCACATTTAGACATAATGGCTTCTCTTTTCCCTGTCTGGAGAATTTGCAATGGCTATTTTTTCCACTTTTATAAAACAATGTAGAACATTAATGTGCTTGTATTAGAGTGAAGGTTAATGATTGATAGTATACGTGCTTGCTCAATCTCTCTCACATCCTTTTTCAGAACTAGTTGATTCCTGTGTTCCACACTCACGCAATTTCTCACATGTTTTTTTGTTGTAAGATCTTGTTCCATAACAGTGCTTCAACACTTCTTTTTCACAACATATATTGTTGTATTTGCTTGTGTTTAATTGCTGGTTTTATCTAGTTTTCAGACAACTACTACCGTGCTGAGCTGATTGATGCCCTAGCCAACTCTGTAACTCCTGCAGTCAGTGTCAACAATGAAGTGCGAACACTGGATAACTTAAATCCTGATGTTCGACTTATTCTTGAGGAAATAACTCGTTTCCTAAATATGGAGAAGCTTCTTCCCAGCTACAGGCATACCATTACAGTCAGGTGTGGTTTAATAATTTTTCTACACTTGAAGAGAGCAGACACCTAAATCCTGCCTTTTTTTGTTGGATGGTTGGTTTTTCACCCTTCTGTACTTAGTATTTGAGATTTTATCTTGTGTCTCTTAACCTTCAATGACAGATTCCTTCCAATTTCTGAAAGCTGATAGTGCAATTTTGTTTTGATTGCTTTTTTTTTAAAGTTTTCTTTTCTATCACTATAGACTTTTGATAGCAGCCATAAGTTGTTCATGCTTGTGCCTCTTTACAAAGAGCGTTTATAAAGTTCTGCAAACAGGTAGCCTTGTAACAATACCTGTAGTGCCCACAGCATACCGTCAGCTGTGTTTCCTCTGTGACTTAGCACAGTTCTACTGAAACCAAACAATGACTTAGACTGTGATGGTTTGGGTGTTACCCCCCCCCCCCCCCCCCCCCCCGAAGGGGAAATTCTGCTTGTGTTTCAGCCTAATTCAGAGTTAATGAGAAGCATGTGTTAGTGCTCTGAAAGGAACACGTTAATTTGGATAATACAGTTCTAGAAAAATTGCACTACTTGATTTGAAGAAAGTAATTTTATTCTAACCTGCCATTCTATAAACCTAATGTAACTTTCCTCTTTCTACTGTATCTAGCTGTTTAAAAGCTATTCGAGTGCTTCAGAAGAATGGTCATGTCCCAAGTGATCCTGCCCTTTTCAAGTCATATGCAGAATATGGACACTTTGTAGATGTCCGAATAGCAGCACTGGAAGCTGTTGTTGATTATACAAAAGGTACTTTTTTTTTTTTCAAGTATTTTGACACTTTTTCCCACTTGTGACATATTAGGAAAAAAATTAATACTTACCAATACTGTCCAACAGGAGGGCTTATGTGGTGACAGAGGTATTGATAAGAAGGTGAGATTTATATTAATGCTATGTCCTAGAGAATTGGATTTCTATGAGTACGTGCTGAGAGTTCTTTCTCAGTGCCTTCTCAGGAATTTAATGATAGGACAGAAGGTAATGGATTTAAACTGAAAGAAGTTAGATTTAGATTAGATCTAAGGAAGAAGTTCTTCACTGTGATGGTGGTGAGGTGCTAGAAGGGATTGCTTAATGGATGCCACATCCCTGGAAGCATTCAAGGCCAGATGGTGGGGCTTTCAGCAACTTGGTCTAGAGGCAGGTGTCCCTGCCTGTGGTGGGCAGATGATCTTTAAGGTCTGTACATCTCTTTCTCTGTTAGGCTACTTCTTTGTTCCTCCCTTCATAGAATGTTAGTGGAAAGAATTGCTGGAAAATAGAAAGCTTACTTATCAGCCTGCTTCCTTAAGAATACTTTCAATAATTCATCCCACTCTTCGGAAAAAAATTGGTGGAAATAATGTTTCCTCTTTGTATTTTTGACCTTTTATGGATAGTGTTTAGAGTAAATAACTGCCTTGGATATGAAAATATTTGTACTGTAAAGTAATACAGTTCATCTTTAAAACAGCTTTGTCAGATATGTTGCTGTATAAGCAAGCTAGGGTAAGTTGCTACAGGAAGGTAAAAAGTAGTAGAAAGGTTACATGAAGAAATCAGTGGTTGAGCTGAACATAATTTTTGACTGAGCTCATTGTGAGATCTGGAAATGGTGGATTACAGCAGTATTGTACCTAGCTGCCCTGCTCCTTGCCAGTGTCTTTTTCTGCAATACAAAGGTAACAGATGAAAATACCTATCTGCCGTAAAGTCAGTACAGTTCACAACACAGCCTGCTATTTACTGGTCACTAGTATCATTTCTGAAATACCACCCTCCAGCGCTGAACACGTTAGCTTCTGCTGTAAGACTGGCAAGTTTTTGGTCAAGGGGTGCTTACTGACTTGTTCAAGTTAGCAGCACTTGTCTTACACGGCCCTAAACCTGGCTTTGGAATGAGAAATGATTGGCTGGCTATTGCCAAGAGGTCTGATTTTTTTGTTGCTCCCAGTTCCCTGGTTTTCAGTTGATACTGGATATTAACCAGCAGCTATCAAATGCCTCTTGCTAGTGCCAAAGCTCTCTTTCAACAGTTCTTGTAAAGGAAGCTGACAGATTTTGTAATTTTCATAAAAAGGAAAGTCTGTATTTTCTGGGACAGTATGGAACTCCCATGTTTTTCTGTCAGCTCTCAGGGTAGGAATAACATTGCCTTTTTTAAAAAATCGCTTTAAAAGAAATAATTTCTCCATGGAACTGACTAAGTTGTTTTCTTTGCTGTTAATAGTGAAGGATTTTTTGAGATAAAACTCTATAAAATTTATGAGGCTGCATGTAAGGACTTGACAGTTCATCTAAACTGGCTCAAAGTATAGAGAGTTTATTAACTTTATGGTTAGCTTCTGATGGTTATGTGAGTATTTGTATGTGTACAACAAAGCAGTTGGAAATTTAGAATCATAGAATCAACCAGGTTGGAAGAGACCTCCAAGATCATCCAGTCCAACCTGTCCCCCAGCCCTATCCAGTCAACTAGACCATGGCACTAAGTGCCTCATCCAGGCTTTTCTTGAACACCTCCAGGGATGGTGACTCCACCACCTCCCTGGGCAGCCCATTCCAATGGGAAATCACTCTCTGTGAAGAACTTCCTCCTAACATAGAAGACATAATGACAAATCATCCTAAATAAATATCCGTGATTATCTAATCTATTTAATGTTAGTTTAGGATCTTGGAGGTGCTCTGCTGTAATTGGGAAGTGGTACATTATCTCTTGAAAAAAATCTCAAGGAGGGGTTTACTTCAGGCAGCAATTACATGTTTTTATGTTTATCAGAAGTATGGAAATCCAGCTGTCTGTCTTTACCCACAGCCTTCTCCTAGACAAGATACAGACAGGGTGGGTGGTGTATGAGATGGGTTGGAAGCTGGGTCATGGGACACACTTGGAGGATGATCAGTATTTTTCACTCGAACTGGCAGCCTGTCACAGGTAGAGGTCCCTTGGATAACATCTTCATAAATAATCTGAGCAACAACATTGAAAGTAGCTTCACCAAATTTGCTGATGGCACTAATTTGGTTGAGATGGACAATTCAGAAGAGAGCCATCTTACAAAGAGACATGGCAGGCTGGAAGAGTAGGCAAGCAAAAACTGTATGAAGTATGTTTATATCTGGAGAGGAGTGTTCCTCTTTTGCATTCATAATCTTATAATCCAAATAATTTTGGGATGTATTTTAAATTTTATCTTAACAAAGTTATTTTATTTCCAACAGTGTCAGGCAGCACTTCTCTAGAAGCATGTGCTCATACATTTCAAAATTCATTTTAATTGTGAAATACAATGATTAAAAAAAATAAGGAAGGCTACTGAGATAAAGTGTGCTTGCAATTTTGAGTAAACTACCTCAGTCTATCCTATTTTTGCACAATAATTTTGCACAGATTCCTGTGCATGAGAATTGTGTATTCTCTGTGCCTTATGGAAAATACTGTATTTCTGATTGTTGAAGGGATATTTGAATGTCTTCATTCTAGGAAGCACACCATCTCAGGTTGATAATCTGCTCTATAATCTTGCCAGTCGATGTACAAAAGTGACAGTTACCTGCTAATAGTGAAATTGATGTGGCTTGAAAAATTGAGGCACAAAGGAGTTTTGTGCACATTTCTGGTTTGAATTTGCACTATAATTAATGAAATTCCTTTTTAGTTGCAGTGATTCAGATTCTTTGTATGTTCTTTGTGGTTGATGAAAATCTTTCCAGTTTATGTGACATTTAATTTTATTTTTATTGGCAGTTGATAGGAGCTATGAAGAACTGCAGTGGCTGCTTACCATGGTCCAGAATGATCCTGTACCCTACATAAGGTTGGTGAGTTATTAAGGAGACAGTATTTCTGCTAATGCTGGAACTCCCAAGTAAATTTTTGGCCTGGATGGAATCATTAGAATAGAACCAAGTGCTGAACTGCTTCATAATTCCTCCCAAAACTGATCTTTTTTTCCTTGTTATTTCATATAAATTGATACATATTTTGATATTACAACAGTTCACATTTCAAAGAGTAATATACTCCATTATATTATTTTTCTTCTTTATGTTCTACCTGCGTGGTGGAATTCTGAAGTTAAGAGGTCGTTTCCTGATCATGAAGTATAGAAATTTGATGTTGCATATGACAGTAAGACTTTGTGGTACTTAGACAAGATAAATACTGAGACATAGTGCACACAATGTTTTGCCACCACCAAGTGTAAAGCAGTTGTTAGACTGTAGATGGGGTGAAAGGACAACATGAAAATATGGTGTAATTTCTGGTATTGTCTGTTTCAACTTTGTTTTCACCAATGAGTGATTGGATTTTGTAGCACACTGATTATAAACCTTTAAAATCAAGGTTCATAATTACTGTTTTTCCTTAACATAGGATCACAGCTACAAGATTGTTCTCTGTTTTGTTTCTGTCATTCTTGTTAACAACAGTAGATGCAGTTAGACTCACTAGAGGAGGTTTAGCTTCAGTCTCAGAGGGAGATTTGATTTGATTTATAGCTTTTCAAAGAGGAGGTTTAATTTTTAATTGAACACAATAAGCAGTAAGCCTCTTCTGAAAGAAAAAGCAGGAAAAAAGTCTACAAGAGCTTTCTTGTCCTAGATGTATAAGACAGCAAGGGGAAGGCTGGCTATAGATGGAAAATAGTTAAACAATAAGTAATTAATCAAATAATTATTTTAATTCATAAAATTGAAGGCCAGATTTAAAGGAAGAAAATGGAGGAAAACATGTCTAATTTTAGCTTAATGTGTAAATACTGTGATCAAACATGGTAGTGCAGAGCCTGTGTACACCGGCATAACTTAGGAAGTGATTGTGTTCCTTGCCAGAAAAGTTTACAAGTCAGTGGGTTTTTTTAGTATCAGTTATAAACTTTTAAAGTTATTTAAGAATTCTTTGATGTATCTAAGAGGCTTATTTGCCTGTGTGCAAAAACGATTGCTACTAAAGAGTATAATGTAGCCTACAATTTTATACCTTACTGTTAAAAATTATGGGTAATAACATCCTGCTGCTTTGCACTGTTACTTCTCATCTCTGAGTTACATTGCTGATGGTAGCTGTGCCTGTGCACATTGTGGACAGAAGAGCTAAAATCCTGAAACATTGGTTAACATTTTGAAATAAATTCTGTATTTGTCTAAGTTTGTAGAACTGAACAGACTTTGTGTACTTGGTGTGTTCACCTGGATAAAATAAAGATGCCTTTTTCTGTCTGTCTTTCAGGCATAAGATTCTGGATATGCTGACTAAGAATCCACCTTTTACCAAGAACATGGAGTCCCCTTTATGCAATGAAGCTTTGGTAGATCAACTTTGGAAACTGATGAATTCAGGTTGTTTGGGTTCTTTGTTTGTTGTCTCATTGGGGGTTTTTGGTTTTATTGTAAGGATTTTTTTAATTAAGTGTTAAAGACTTAGTTCAGAATATGCCAAGAGCTCTCTACTTTTGACAGTTAGAAACTGAAAATTCAGTCTCTGGAGTTCAGTATCATGTACATACTGCCATAACTTTCAGTCTTTGTCATTCTTTTGTCTGCTACTGTAATGTGCTTTGATGTACTTTGCCACAGGATGATTTTTTTTGACCCATATGTTCAGAGCAAATGTTTTCTCAAACGGTGGTTTGTTCCCTTTATAGTTTGCTTTAGATTAGATAGTCTGTCTTTGTCTTCTGTTACTTAACTGAGAGTATGAGAGGATAACACTTGCATAGATAATTAAAATGAGATTTGTAGAAGTGTATTAGAAAACCAAGATTCAATTTGACTTGTGTGATTAGGAAAGTTCCTAATGAGAGAAGGACTTGCATCTTTTGCCATTGACCTGTTTTTCATTACTGAAGCCATTTTATCCAGCTCTGACAAATGGCCCTTTTAACATCTGGCACGTTACTCCATAGATTACGTATAAACGTTTATATAGCTTTTTAAGTCATTGAAGGCTGTCTGTTCTCTGTGTATCATAATTTTTAGTGTTTAAAAGTTGATGTCTACACTCCGGGGGCTGAAGTGGGGAGACTACTAGTACCGTTTTGTAGGATTTGCCAAGTGTCAGGCACAGAAAATAAACAGTTTTGATGTTCCCATCAGAGAGTTTGTTTTTCCTTTTTCTTGAGAGAAGAGTGTGTGCAGTGTTACTTACAACCATTGCCTCTTTTTGCAAGTAACAAATAGGGTATACATTCTTGTTATGGTTTATGGAGCTTTAAGTACTTAAATTTTTATGCATCAAGATGACATAATGTTCCAGTTTATTTTCTGTAAGGAATAACTGTAGCATTGCAAGGTGCCTTGAAAAAATGTTTGTCAATGTGAGACAAGTTAGTAGCTAGGTTTGAAACTGCATGGTTCTAGAATCATGAATTGTTTTCATTTAACAGAAGGAAACTCTAATAGATGTAATCTTTGTAATCGTTTTTTTCCCTCTCTTTTTCCCTCTGTGTTATTCTTCATTAAATGGATAATGTTCACATATTCCAGAGATGGCAGAGAAACACAGCAATTAGTTGTATTTAAGCTTAATTTAAGCTGGAAAAGTGGAGCGATAGCAAATGGGAATTTGTCATGCCATTTTAAGATGTACTAGTCAAAGAAGTTGTGTAGATTATTTATTGTTAAAATGTTAGGATTGGGTTTAGTACTTGTTTGATTTCAATATTTGTCATTCTCTGTGGGGTATTTTAATGTTAGAAATGCTCAGATCAATATTCATATTGCTTTCACTTGGGAAAGGGTATGTACAGCTAAGCATACAGAAAACACTATTTAGTTTTTACAGTGATAGGTCTTAATAATTTTGTTTTGTGCTAGGTCTTGCACAGCCACATTAACATAGCAGTGGACACGCCTATGTCGTGTTTACTAGATATAGTTCTATTCCTGCTGCAGAACAATATGTTCAATAAACTTGCAATCAGTCAAGAGCTGGACTGCATTAACACCAGAATCACGGTATCTGTAGTGTTGCACCAGATGTTAGATGTCTTTCTGATGTGATTGGTGCCAAACATGCTTTGACCATTGGTGTATGAAGATATAAAAGCAACACAGTTCTTGGTGAAAAATAGAATTAATAAAGTACTGCTTTCTGTAGTAAGGATACATACATCCAGTACAAATACAAACTGAAGAGTATGCAGTGAAGTACATGGCATAGTAATGACATCAGAAAGCATATATGTGTTTTATCGATTTGTGTTCTCCATTAGTGTATCTTCCAGAGGGTAGAAATCTTGTCAGGCTTAAGGCTCCTACTGCATTTCATGGAATACATAGGCAAGTGCAACTAAATCCATTGATAGAGGAATGCCAGTTTGGCATTAGAATGTTCTATTTAATTGTCTGCCAGTAAAACCTAAAGTGAAAGTTTAAAAATAAAAACATCTGGATGTGATTATTTTCCTTTTTTCAGTATGTTATTATAGCACTTAGTTCCCCAGTGTCGATCCACTAAACTTGGGCAGTTTACAACCCAAACAGCAAAGTCTTCCTTTTAAACAAGATGTGGCAGGTGAGTTTGAGTTAATAAGAGGCAGAAATAATGAGGGAAGTGTATCTTAATCACAGAAAATATCATACCCTGGTGGATCTAGATCACTTAAACTATTTTATGTGCCAGAGAAGAGAAGGTTGTATCTCTGTAATAACAATAATCTCCTTTGGATTTTAGGAACTTCACATGACTGGAGACTACGATGTGGTGCTGTGGACCTCTATTTTACACTTTTTGGCCTCAGCAGACCATCCTGTTTACCGTTACCAGAGCTTGGACTTGTTCTTAATCTCAAAGAAAAGAAGGCTGTACTTAACCCAACGATTATCCCTGAATCAGTTGCAAATAATCAGGAAACTGTGAATATTGCTAACAATCACGGACAGCCAGTGGGATTTCAGAACACCGTAAGCACAAACCATCTGCATACATCCCTTCAGCTGGCTCAGTCCTTGCTTTGGTTGCTATTTTAGTTTTCTGTTTTCTTCAAGCTTCTCATGAATCACCTAAGCTAATTGTATATCTTACTCCTCTTGATTCTTTCCACTTGAGAAGCTGGCATATATCATAACCTTTTTGGCTGTTCCTAACTGTTTTGCATAGTGTATGCAAGGTTTTTACTTTTTTTCCCCTAGTCTCATCATTGCTGTTCTTTATAAAACTTTTTGTATATTGCTTATGAGACATGATGTGATTCACAGAAATGTTTGATGCTGTGATTAAAACTGTTTTTTACTACTCTAATAATATTGTTTATAGACAAGTTATGGAATTTTCCAAACCAAAACCTTCAATCAGTAAATTTATTACCTCTTAAAATACATCAATATACCTTTTTTTCTTAAAACAACATTAAGAGATGTAAAAGTTGGAACTTTAGCACATCTTCAGTGAACACTTGAATCTGACAATTTAGTAGTCTGCTTTGAAGGATTTGTAACAACTTCTGAAAAATTGCATACACTGTTTGATATTTTTTCTGGCTTTGGAGGCTTCAGTCCTAACATACTCCATTGTGTAGTTAGAAAATAGATATTATAAGCTACTCCAGTCATATTTTTCTTGAGAATAACTGCCATTCCTGTAAGAATTAAGGGTTTTTTTGTTGAACAAGTTTAATTATGAGGGGAAAAACTCAACAGACATGGAAATAATGAGAAATATCCTTAATTTCAAAGACTACATTTGATTAAAACTGCTTAGGATTAAGCCTTGAAAGAGAATGTCAACATGTGATTATCATGTTTGAAATTCTTTCTACCCTTTTGAATGGGATGTCTACCATTACTTCATCAGTCCCATCTAAATCACATTTATTCCAAAGTATACTGAGAGTGAAAACAGTCTTGTGGGGTATTTCCAGTAGGGGGAGAAAATTATGATGGAGACAAATATCATTAGAGCTATACTATATATTTTTGGACATATACTAAGTTCTGATTTGCTGAGCATAAATATCAGAATTAGCAGGAGACATTTTTTGGGCAGATTTTTAGGCTGCAGTTCAGTGAACATCCAAACTTTTTTAGCAAACAGTCTTAATTCTTAAAAATCTGCTTTTAATTCTTCATTTTCCTGTACTGCCCCTTGTGCTAGCACAGTTACTGCATAGTGATCAGGATTATCTGGTTGAAAAATACTTCTTTATGAACACAGATTTCCTGTTGCGTCAGTTACCTAGTCCAGTTCATTGTGTAGTTACAGAAATGCTTGTGGCATCCCAGGGCAGAAAGGTAAGAGGAAGATGAGGAAGCTGCTTCTTTTAGCAGCTGTGCTAGCTTACACTAGTGTGAAAGTACAGCATTCATGTAAGCCTAAATTAACACTTCATCCCTTGTATCTTCTATCTTTCATCCCCATTGTCCTAACCCTTAGTTTAAGGTTATCATTTCCACTGTGACTCCCTCAAAATCCAGGGGATTTCCTTCTAAATAATAAAAAGCCCCAAACAGCAAACCAGTTACATAACACAAAGACTGTGTTTCCAGCAGTGTTTCACAACAGCAGTGTGTTGAACTGAAAAATAGGGATGAAGAAAGGGAAATCCATATTTGAGGAGAAAAAGCAATTCACAGGTGATGGAATACATCAGATTAGGTTTGTTGATGCAGACTTTATTCTGAGAGCACAAACATGTTAAAATCCATACTGATAGACTTGTGACACTGAACTTGCTGAGGAAGATAAGTTATAAAGCACTTGAGAAAGCTGAGTTTGAATTATTCAGAGCAAGAGTTTGTGGGGCAGGGATATCCTTTGTAGGACAGAACAGCAGCTCAAGTGGAGCAGCATGTGGTCCTGAGATTCTGTGACAGAGCTTTTATCTAGCATTTAGTGGGCCTTTAATTATGTTTGCTTCTGTGGATGCTTCACTTTTCTGTCTATGTTTTGGACTTGTTGGAACACCTGTCTCCTTATTTTGATTACTAGCTGTGTAACTTAGTAGGCTCTCCTGCTATTTCTGTGTTCTTTTTACTATTTTGTTGGTATTCTAAGCAGTAATTTACAGAAGAGTTTAAGTCTTGTTTTAATAAAAGCTGTTGTGAAATCAAAATAACCCCCAAGTTCGAAGTTCTCGTTATGATTTGTATTCAACAAAGAGAGCAATAGTTCTCAAAGCTAACTAAAAGAAGATTTAGGTTAAACCCCACATGTAGATCAGAGGTTATCACAGTTTTTCAGCTGAGATCTCAACTGAGGAGAGTCTGCCAGGCACAGATTTATAGAAAGGCTATTCACAAGCAGCAAATGCTCTTGCACACCAACAGTACCATGATTGTGAGAAGGGACAGAGAAGATGCCAATGCTAGATATGCAGAAGGAGCAGGAATAGAAGTAAAGAGAAGCTATGTTTGTAGGAGAGGTTGGCACAAATCCATACAGGGTTTTAGAAATACTTTTTGCCAGTACTACAGGGAAAACTTTGTTCAAGTCACCCGCTTTACTCAGAAGTGTTTTCAGCTGTCAGGTCTCTTTTAGGCTGAAACATGGCTCTTGCTCTCTTCTAATTTTAATCTTTTAATGCTGCTTCAGGAGGATGATCATCTTATTAAGGAAACAGCATCCAGCATTTCTGGTCATCAGCAGGGGGTGAAGAGGAAGGCTGATATGCCACTCGGGTCTCCATTGGAGCCAGGGCAAATACTAGAGAAGAATGAAGACAGTAAAGTCAAACTCAAAATCAGAGTAAGAAATGGAAATTCAACTTGGGCAATATGTAGGGTATTTGGAATAACAGCAGTGGCTTCTGCTGACTTCCCTTAAAGCTGTGTTCAAACAAAAGGCATGTTGTGTATATCTGTACTGTAGTTGTTAGGCTTGTTTTGGCAAAATTCACTTCCCATCTGATTCTTTATTGGCTGGCAAGAATTGAAGTTGACAGTTGATGCTCTTGTTCACACAGCTTCAAGGTAAATTGGAAAGAAAAAAAGACACTGACCTTTTTTAGTTCTATTGAACTTTTATCCCTTTGCAGTGGTAGATATCATTTCCTTTCCCTCTCACCCCCAGTTTACCTCAAAAATAAAATATAACTTGTATTTAGTGATACTCTTAGAAGTTATTAGCATCTGCTTGTTTGTTTTTTTTTCCTGGTATCTTAGTTCTCAAACTCTCAAGAAGAGGAGGAAATTGATATGGACACAGTTCATGACAGTCAAGCCTTTATTTACCACCATTTGAATATGCTGGAGCGACCGTCCACACCAGGTATGAGCAGATTTATTGGCAAAATGATAGTATGAATTTTTCAACTGTTTCAGTTGTTGGAATATTTTGCTGCTGCTTATTCACATACATAGGATGGTGGTTAAGTGTTCAATGTTAATTGCAGGAAGTGTGGAGAGGATTTGTGTGGGTTTTTTCATACATATCTAAGTAAGGCAAGTATGTTTCATGCCCATAAAAGTGAAAAGCTAAGGAATGAATAAAATAGCATGAATCTGAAATAGCACTCCAAGAGAAATGAGGCAAAACTTATTTTGTCATAGCTGTCATTTAAAATAATAATAATTTTAAATATTAACTTTAAAAAAATACGTTCAAGGCAAATAAATCAAGATTAGGAATAATTTTGCAACTCAACATCAGTAGATGAAAAACACAGAAGCTTGACAGATGCTTAGAAGGGATTTTCAAAAGCTGAAAAGATTGCATATGTGCATTAAATGGTTTCTTTCATTCAAGCATTTCTTCTCTTTCACTGCTTCTCTTTTGTATCTTTTTTCAGAAGATATTTAACAAAAAATTCTCAAGTTATAGTGTTTCTTAGAAAACTTAAGGCAGGTTGAATTTCACTGGGGAGGTTCCACCTTCTTATGTGTCTAGCAAAAAAAATGCAGTGTTTACTCTCATCTTCTGAAAATGCTTTAACTGCATTTCTTAAGTTTAGTTCCAGAATGTGCCAGTGGACTTAAGCTGAGGTAGTGTGACTACGTAACAAAAATTTCGAGAGATCTTTGGGACACATCCAGAACAAGGTTTTAAGGTTGCAGTACTGCAATGTGTAAAAGTGTGTAGCCTTAAAAGTAGGATTCACAGTAATTACCCTGTTGCTTGTTTTTCTGGTTTTATCCAGTGGTTGCCTAATGTAAAACACAAGTAAACCTTAGTTAGCAGCAGGATCTGGAGCACTGGTTCTATCTTGAGTGCCCTAGGTCCTTAGCTATGCTAACAGGTGACTTCATCTGCTTTCCCTGTGACCTGACAATTTAATGACCTTGTTTAAGAGAAGGACTGGTGGACATTCCTGCTCCAAGTATCCAGCTGAGGCTGATGCCTTGGTGCTGGCTGGGAGTGTGGAAGTTGTAGGCTCATACTCCCCTAGGGGCCTGGGACTTAATGCTTTTCCTTCCTTGGCAGATGCTCTGGCCAGTAAGGGGGGTTGTTTTGATTTTTATAAAAGGTAACTGCTGTCATTGCTCAGTAAACAAATTAAGTTCATATGGGGACATAAACCACCAGGAGGTCTAGTTTCTGGATTCCAGATGGCCCTTGGTTACTGACGTGTGCCTGAACAGCCAGCTCCACCAGGATGGATTTCAGTTGGATAGGTAGAGCAGCAAAACTCACAACTTTTTGCCTAAAGCATTTCAGCAGAGTAAAGGGGAAGACTCCATAGAGGTTGTTTTCATGATTTTAGGAGCCTAATTCTCCACAACCTTTACTTTAAAGCTTTCACAGAGAGCTGCTTTGCATTTTGTCCTCAGTAGTTATGGTTAACCATCACATTTTCTCTTACGGCAAAGAATGACACATCAGGGCACATGAGTGCAAAGCTGTTCTGCCGAGGATTAGTATTTATAATTCTTACATGATATTTTGCAATTTTTTTTTAACTGGATTTACACACTCTATGGAAGTATCAAGTCATAAACAAAACTCTGCCAAATACTTCACAAATAGGGCTTGTGGGACGCTGTGTACGCCAGCTCTGTCCTGCAGGACTCTTGCATAGTAAGTTTGCCCTAGAGTTCAGAAAGGGGTAAGGTCTGATCAGGAGTGGGATATGGCCAGTTGACTGCTGCTTTTGCAGACTTAGAGCAGACAAAAGCTACTTTGAGTTTCATTTGTGTGCTGGATGACCTTTCTCACCTCTGCCATTTAGACACTCTGCACATTGGAAAACGTTTTCTTTCCTAGGTAATAAATGAGGCAAAAGCTGGGTTTTGCCACAGAATTAATTTTAAATAGTAAGTCTTTTTCAATATAATTTTGAAACACTTGAGATTATTTTCATTTTCTTTGGTTTGTGCAGTTAGAAACAGTCCCACTTCAGATGATATTTTGCTTCTAAAATTTCACCTATTTCTAATTCATGTAATTTTTTGGAGAAGCAGAGATGTATGAATTTCAGACTGAGTAAATAAAGACAATTCAGTCTCGAGGAGATGGCATGTTTCTGAGAAGAACCAGATAGGGTAAAATAAAAGTGTACATGAATAAATCTGGTCCCACATAGAATCGACCAGGTTGGAAAAGACCTCCAAGATCATCCAGTCCAACATATCACCCAGCCCTATCCAGTCAACTAGATAATGGCACCAAGTGCCTCATCCAGTCTTTTCTTCAACACCTCCAGGGACAGTGACTCCACCACCTCCCTGGGCAGTGTTCTGTTTTGCAAAGAAATCACAGATTATATTTCCTGAGGGCCTTGGAGTTTTTTCAGCAGTGATGGAGGATGGCTGAGCTTCAGTGAGTGATGATTGTGAAACAGACTGACAGCAAGTTCTGGAAGTCCAATATCTTGCTAATGAATCTGTGAGACCTTGTATCTGTCTCAGTGCTGTGACTCTTACTTGGAAGGCTCTTAGTCCATACTCAGTTTTCCTCCCACAGCTGTGTGTTATCTCCCATATGTCACGTGAAATGTTAGGTCATCAGCTAAATGCAGCCTGCAAAGAGCAGCTGCCAGGAGGAGGGTCAAATGGGGTCTAAATCCTGCCCTATCTATGGGTTTGCTTTTTTTTTTTGTCTTACACTCCCTGCACCACACCAAATGATAACTTGCATTTGTTGATCTCAAAGCAATCCCCATAAAGCCAGGGAAATATTTAAAATAACATTTTTTAAAGCCTTTTCTTTTTCTGTACACCTCTTCTCATGGTTGTGAAAGGTCAGGGTTGACCTTTCACTACAAAGGCAGTGAAAGAGGTCCTGTATTGTAACTCCAGCAGCATTAAGGGTTTTTGTACTATAATAACAGCACCTTTTGTAGTCATCCTGTCTATGATGATGAACTGTGGACTATGGTAGTTATAACAGAGTCTGAGTAATTTTTAAGAAGCTGTTAAACTAAACTTCAGTTGTGAACTCCATGAAGAATGGTGTTGTGTTGGTTATTCATGTGTTATAAGGACTAGAAATATGGCAGCCTTCCTTGGAATCTCTAAACCTGTGCAAAGTCATATTTATAGCATCAGAACAGATTTCTATTTGCTATCAAGTCATGAAGAATAGTAGTAGCATTTCCTACTCGTATCTCAAGGTGAAAAGAATTTCAAGATCAGATTTTTTGTAAGCAGTAGATTTAAGCTCTCATCTCAGACTTTACAGTGACTTGTCAGGGGTCGTTGATTTGAGTGAAACCAGATAAAGATACACTTCTTTAATATTTCACTTGTCCAAAAATATAATACTTCAAAATTAACATTGAAAATATTCAGCCGTCTGTGTGACCTATTCTGCTAAACATTTAAGTAGAACTTCCCCAGCTATTTTTGGTAGTTTTCTAGTTGATACAAAGCATTATCCAGTTCTCATCTGTATTTCTGCAAAAGGAAAAACAAAAGTAAATACATCAATGTTCTCTGGGCACTGGCAGCACTTTTTCTGATCGCATATGGGACACACTGAGGACACATCTTGCTCATTCCAGCTCAGATCAGAAAAATCCTTTGGCCAGTCTATTAATCCATTTGCTCTTTTCCAGGATAATCAAAATGGAAATGTGCACTGCTAACCTGGTAGGTCACTCTGTTTACCATATAGATGTAGACAAAACTTTGAAGGTCTAGACCACACTCATAAATGTTGGTTGGACCATGGTCATCTTTATCACATTTACTGTCTGCAGTTTCAGGAAATAATGATTTAGCTGGATTGGATTGTTTCTGGAGTGGTTTGAAACTGGATTCAGCACATACTGCAGTAGGGCACAGAGGGAAAACTACAGTAGTCATTAATGTTTAAAGAGTACATTTATGACAGTAGATTTGAGCCTGTGTTGCAAATCACCACATTTCATGTGTAGATTCAGTAGTAAATAGGAATTGAGTCTGAACTGTATAAAAAGCACAGTGCTCTGCATCTGCCCTGAGTTAGCTATAAGGGCACCAGAACCTCCAGAGTTCAGCCATTAGTTAGTGGTTCCCTGCCAAAAGGAGTTATGGAAACATCAACACACAAACAAATAGATAAATGAACACTTCTTGGCTATGAGGACACCACTGACAATGATGAATTTTTGCTTGCTTTTTTTAGGGTAGGCCTGTGGTGTTCCATTCCCTTTATACAAAATCAGAAGTACTGGAGAGACCATATGGAAGATCTTAGGAAAGTTGCTGGCATCTTAAAGTCTGAAGTTACATATTCCCAAATTCTAAAGGCTTAATAAAAAATTAGGAGTAAAATAAATAAAACACTCTACCTAACAATATTGTTCCATGTTCACGTACCAGTGATTCTTTAAAACAATAGTTGATGGGCAGAATATTTTTATTATCTGACAGCAATTTTTATTGTGGCAGAAAATGTTACTTTAAAGCTTATCATGAAGTAAATCCCTGTCATTCTAAAACTAAACTACAAGATCTGTTTTTGTATTTTATTCTCTCTCATGATATCCACAGCATCTGTATAAGTCCCTGTGACAAGGTGTGCACAGTTTCTGATCTTTCTCCCCTGGAATGGTGATCCTGTTGTAATTTTAAGCACCTATTCACATAGCTGTAACATTGCAAAGCCAATAATTGCCTCGAAATCTCCACATCCCAAATGGAAGGAGGTCCAAGTGGACAGACACATGTATGTGCATTTTCTTCCAAGGAATGCTACTAATCACTTCAGAAGTGAGCTCTTGGGCTCACTCTCCACTTATTGTGTGTTGCTGTGATTTGAGAAACCTGGGGTGCAGTTCTGATCCTTCTGGCAAGAGGACGTGAGTTCCCTGCAGGAAGAGGGAGTGCTCAGTGCTGTCTTTCCTGCTACTCCTGCTGAAGTGAGGATGATAAGGCCCCTGTAAAGTGATTCTTGTTCCGCCTTACTTTCCTAGTTTGGCAAGTTCCCAGCATGAACTTTTAAGTAGATGTTAATTTAAATGAAGAAAATGTTAATAGTGAATTTTACAGGTACAAATCTACAGAATTTTTGTAGAGCTTTTACAGGTCTGTTCATTTTACAGATAACCAAGTTCAGTAGTCTGTGCATATCTTTTCTGAGCCATTGGCCAGGATCAGTGTTTTTCAAAGCATTCTTCCGCAGTAGGAGGAAATATTCTGGGTAGTTGTCACTTTTGCATTTAAAAAACCAACAGATGATAGCTATCATTTATGAAAAAAGTGTATGCATGCTCTTTAGTACTGTCTCAGTAGAGGTTTGCAATGATCTTTGCTTTCTTGCTGACATTGTGCCAGTGTTGACTGTCTCCTTAAGCATCAGTAGCTGTTGAGTTGCAGTTGGATCCTATTTTTCCCCTTCCTGAAAGTCTTCCTGTCTTATTTCAGATCTTGGGTGCTTGTCACCACCCTATCAGTCCTGTTGTCTTACGCTGCTGTTGTATTTGCTCCCTAATTTGCTCCAGTCAATGATGTTTAACTGCTTTAAATACCAGATTTTTTTTCATAACCCATCTGAAGTAAGAAGTGATGTTGCAGACTGTTGCCTTAGTAGAGCTAGTAATTCAATAAAGATCGGGACATTTGCACAAATCCAAGTAGTGCAGCAGAGCCAAGAGGGTCTGATTGCATCTTTGGTCTTTGCTGGTACTTGGCACTGTTGCTGCATCATCCTGGAAGACTTAAGCCCATGTGCTTAGCCCAGTTATACTGGGTTAAGACTTTTACAGTTCAGAGGCTTAGCTTTGTTTTCAGGTTGTTACAAAAGTAGTGTCTAGACTTACAGGTTCAGTTTCCATATAAAAATAACCCACAGATTGGAACTAATGAAGCTGTGAAGTTCTAAAGGCTTATGTCATGTGTGGGTTTTTTGTTCTCTTTTAAGTTGGCTTTGGTTTGCCTTCTATATTTTAATGCATCATGTGCCTGTAGCTTGAGAATATGTCTGTACCCTAGATAATCTTTAGATATCTTTTATGGACAAACCCCAATTAGTCTTTAGGCTTTTTGCCACAACCTTAACCTCCACCTTGTGCTACTGGTAGTTGTGTTTATGTCACTGCCACAGCTCACCTTTAAGTACTGTGGCCTGTTGTAACGGTGTCAAATACTGTGTGCTTTGGTTTTCTAAGGTATAGAAACCATGCCTTTTCTATTTGTCTTAGTTAGATACACTCTTTTTTCCACTGTTCTGATTGGTTTTGCATCCTTTCAGCTGCTAAATTTTCTTGTCCAAAAGCTGGATGCTCTAGAGAGATGAGTTTAAGAAATGGGGATTATCTTAGGTACAGTTTGGAATTCCCTAAGTGAAATACAATTAGAAATGGTTAAGTTGTGAAGCAGCCTCTGCCTTTTTCCATCAGTTCCAGTATGCTTCGGTGCTGTCTACACTGAAAACTGTTCCAGGTAACAACATAACAAATATTACAGTAACTGGGCATTGAAGTCAGCCAGTGGAAGTTTGAATTTGTGTGCCTACCTTCTATCTGTTCCTTTGCGTGCATTAAAAAGTGAAGTCATGGTCAGCTCTGCGGAAATCCTTGCATTGATAACATGAGCATACTGCTGCATAGTTCTGATTAAATAATTTACTTTTAAAAAATACTTGTATATTAGAGATTTTTAGTCTGCAGGAAGCTATGGTACTTTACTCTAGCCTCCCTTCTGACATCAACGGAGTTTCAGATTGCATCGTATTCACCGCTTGTAGTTGAGCCCAAAGATATTTCTAGAAAGACATCACTTTTGCTGATTAAGACTTTAAGCAATAGAGATTGCACCGTGTCCCATAGTAAGTCATTGATTGTCCTCCCTGGATAAATGTTTTCTGACTTTTAAATACTGCATGCAGATGTAGATTTTGTTTTTTTCCAGCCACGTTTAAAAACAAAGAAACAAAACCTAGAACATCTGTGCTGTCTAGAATTTTTTCAGTATGTGCTTGATTGAATCAGTCCTTAATCTCTTGGATAAGGCTGGAAAAATTGCATGGAAATTTTTCTCTGTGCTTCATTGTCATACTACAGGGAGCTGGTTCTTCAGACTTCCAGGAATCATTACCAGACACAAATCATTCTTGCCTTTAAAGATAGAAAATCAACCAACCAACCAAAAAAAATGTACCAGGGAAAAAAAAAATCCATTTTCAAATATAAAGATAATTACAAATTATGTATTGTAAATTCCTTGTTATTTAACAGTTTTTCTTGTCACCAAAAACTAGAGGGGGGGAATAAAAACAGAACCAAACATTTAAAGCAGCTGTGAAGAAAATCTATTTTAACTATAACTTAAGGGTGTAGTTGCCTTCAGAAATGCAATGGTGCTTTTCTACAGCTGTCAAGTAATTAAAGCACATTCTTGCAATGTAAGTTGATTCAGTTTCTGCCTAAAGGAATCAGAGTCTTCTACCTTCCAAGTGTTTCCCCTCATTAACAAGGTTATCCTTAGACTATCACTCTTTAATTCCTGCTATTGAAGGTGTTGCATTTTTTACTTCTGTAAAAACTATGGCTAGTACAGGAACTTCAGCAGCACATTTGAAGTCAAAAAGCTGATAGTATCCAGTATAAAACCAGATTGTGTTTGCATGTTTAAGTGACACTGTAGATTTTATCTAATATTTCAGAATTTCTTGTGCTTGAAAACAATGCAAAATAAACATTTACTAATCTCACTGTATCCATTCTTCCAGGTAAAGAACAATCTTCAGGAGAGATGAACATGCACCCTGTCTCAGCAGCTCCACTCTCTGTGTATAGTAAAGAAACAAACTCCTCAAAACATAGTGACCACCACCATCATCACCACCACGAGCACAAGAAAAAGAAGAAGAAACACAAGCATAAGCACAAGCATAAACATAAACATGATAACAAGGAAAAGGAAAAGGATGCCTTTGCTTTCTCTAACAGTCCAGCCAGTGCACGATCAATCCGTTCCCCATCACTTTCAGACTGACGGCAATGGCTTCTCTGAAGTTCACCTTGCGGTGTTCTCTGAGTAGTTGGAAGGATGTACATAATGATAGTGTCTGTCTTTTTTGATGGAAATAAGAATATATCAATTGCCTTAGCAGTTCAGAAGCTCTGCCACTGTCCTTGTCTTCGGCCTTCTGTTTGCAGATGCGGTTGTTGAAACTATCTGATTCAAACAAATCTGTTTGATGATTCTGAGTCATTTTGTATTTCACTGTTCTACACCCCCTCCCACTCTTTTTTCCATTTAAACAAAACAGCCCTTTACATAAGGGCCTCACGTCCACTGGCAACCCCCTGTGTGTCGTGCTGACCACGTGTAGTGCCAGAATCAATTATGGTTTAATCCTGTGAGGAATGTTACAAAGCAGAGTACGTTTTAATCAGAAGCCAATTGCCAGACCTTTGGTGAAGTGCTGTTTCCAGAGTAGTATTGTATAACCAAGCATAGGCCTCCTGAGAGGACAGGGATTTTCTGCAGTCTTCAGCTGAGCTGTTTCTTGCTGTAACCATTGCAATGTAATGTCAGGATTTTAAGAACAGTACATAGAAGTTTTGCTTTTTTTTTTCATATACTAAACACTCTTCAAAAACTACAAGCTGCTTTTAAGCTGCAAGTATTTATTATGGACATGAGCCTTCAAATATAACAACATTCTGCAGTTACATTTTTGGGATTTTAGCTTAATGCATGTTTTGTCCTGTAATCAGGCTTTTAAAAACTCAATAAAGTTTGTGAATTATTTGAGAGGCAGATCGTCTTCTTCAGGTTTGACAGTGGAGTAAACTTTTGCAAGATGGCTTTGCTAAAAAAAAAAAAAGCAAATATTTTTTAAGACTTTAAAGATTTTTAAAAACCCAAACCATATTTACTCCTGAAGGGTGGGTTTTTGGAAGCATTTTGTATCTTATCGGTTCATGAACCCACAGGAGAAATGCATTACTAGGTTACATCCGAGACTTTAAGTGATGAATGCATTTAATTCTTTTAGCTGTGTTTTATGCAGTGTACTCTTTACACCCAGTGAATGTTTTATTTAAAACTTAAGTTTTTAGACATTTAGATGCTAGAGATAAACAATCTCTGCCCCTTTTTGTGTTTTCTTTATTTGTATGTAGAGGCAGGGGTTGTATTTCCATGCACTGGTGGAATTCTGCTGTCCAGCGTTCACTTCGCATTTAGCTTTCTAGAAGATGGTTGTATTTGGGTTAAACTTTCTTTTTTATTATTATCCCAAATTCCTCTCCTTCTTAGGACAAAGAAAAGTTCGAGAGGGACCCAAGAAGATTTTTTTCTTTAAAGCCATATTCTGTTTCATGGAAGTTAATAAATGCTTTTGTATTATATACTTGCTATTGAATCCTGTAGTTTTTGTCATAACAAATTACCTGTCGAGTGGAAAGATGATGGACTTGGATGTTTTGTGATGCACATACTTTGTTATTTAAATACCACGTCCCTTTAATACTGTGTGGGTAGTTGTGCTAATTGTTGTACTTGAGACACATGTTAAGGTATGTTAGGGCTGGATTTGGACATGATAGAGCTGGATAGTGTTGGAGCCTCTCACCTGCTGCTGCCACACCAGCACCACCTTGCATTACGTGAAGCTCACCTGGTGTATCTGTGACTGCAGGCTTTTGCAGCTTGGATAAGCTAGAGGTGCAACAGGACAAGAAGATGCATTAGCTTGGGTAGAATGAGGGACTGAGCATGTTTTGGGCTGTGAGTGCGGCTCGGCTCAGCACCTCTCTTGAGCCAGCAAGCTGTTATGTTAGTCCTGTGAACTGTGAATCACAAGAGGGGAGGTTGGGAGGCTATAGTAATAGCTCAATGGAAAGATTTTTAGGTGTTTTTCCACTGAGGCAGCAGTGCCAAAGGTGTTTGTGGCAGACCTGGGCTAATAAGCAGTGAAAGCTGGCATTGTTTGGGGGAGCAAAGGCAGATGCATTTATACTTTAAAAATGAGGTCATTGGTAATTCAGGCTGGTTGTTTCTGCTTTTGGATATGTGGATTTACGGTCTTATGCTGAGGGGAAGTTTATTGTTCTGTGAGACAAGCACAGAGCTGAGGCAGAGCTGTGATACGGTAACTGCCATCACAACTGGATTGTATGACTGTAAGTGAACTGTTGAATATATGCTACAGAAATGTGATGAAGACACTTAATAGGAAAAGAGAGGGGGGAGGGAAATCCAAAAGGATTCTTAGTTTCTGAGGTTGTGCCCTAGTCATGATTAATGTGTTCAGTGGAATCCAAAGTAAGTTTGAGGTCTGCAGGTAGTGCAACATGAACGGACAGTGCTCACAAACTGATAGATGTGCTCAGAAGTGAGGGTAGTCAGCTAGGTTGCACAGGTGATCCAAAAGCAGCAGGATAAAATTGAGTAGGAATGAATGTGAAACACTAAACAAGGGAAAATGAAGTGCATGAAAGCAAACTGCTCCTCCCATCTTGCCAGGTGCATTAACAAAAAAACAACTGATTGTACAAAGGTGAGCAACTTGATACTATTGCAAAAGTAACATTTACTTAACACAAATCCCCATCCCCATTTTGGTGGCCAGAAGGCTATTACAGTTTGTTTCTCTACTCTGCAGACCAGGCATTGATGTTCCTTGTCCTAATGGACATTTTACCATTTTAGAGCCTGACAAAGCAACTGGAGACAGAACAAGGGGGAATGGCCTCAAGCTGAGACTGAGTAGGTTTAGATTGGGTATTAAGAAAAAGTTTTCCATGGAGAGAGTGGTCAGGCACTGGAATGAGCTGCCCAGGGAGGTAGTTGAGTCACCCACCCTAGATGTGTTTAAGGGTCATTTGGATGTGGTGCTTAGGGACATGGTTTAAGGTGAATCTTGTAGAGTAGGTTGGACTTGGTGACCCTGAGGGTCTTTTCCAACCTGGATGTTTCTGTGATTCTTGCATTTGGAGCAGCATGTAAAAAAAAGTGCTTCTCAAATGCTTTTACCAAAGGATGCTGTTGTTATAAAACGTTGGAATTAGCACCTCAATGTCCTTCTGTAGCCAGGGCCCCAAAACTTAGTTCATGAGGAGCAGCCTCACCAGTGCCTGTTACAGGGGTAAGACCACCTTCTTGGTCCTGCTGGTCAGACTATTTCTGATACAGGCCAGGATGCTGTTGGCATTCTTGGCATGTTTTCTACTGCCCAGAGAGAAGGCATTCAGCCCTTGGCAGCCTAGCACAGCCCCAGCATGGTGGAGCTGATTAGGGAGAGGGGCAGCACCAGTGCCTGGCGTGGCTGAGGTGGCTGGGCTGAGGGTCACACTGGCAGTTCAGTGGTAATCACCGACTGGTTTCCACCAACTGGATCAAAGTGTAAGTAGCAATTCAACTCCACACACAGCTGGCATCCAGCACTGTGTTTACAAGCTGGCCTGTGAACAGGCAGCTGAGCAGCATTTTCAGCCTAGAGAAATGCATAGTTTTGTTTAAGATTGGCTTTAATTTTAGCATGTAAGCCTGTGAAACATACTAAACAATGTGAGGCTGAGCTAGCTGTAGACTATGCCCTTTCCACTCAGAGACTCTAGATTTTCTTTTAATACAACATTTGTGCTGAATGATTCCAGCATTTCTACATAAATTGACTTTATGTGGCTCCAACCATGTCCTGTGTTGACAGTATTCTTACTAAGATTTGATTCTGAAATACAGTAAAAGCTCAGTAAGACTTAACCTCACCCACTGGGTGAGGTCCCTGCCCCAGCGAGTAGAAGCATGATTCATTAATACACATCTAACAGCTTTATCACAGAAATTACTGAGATGAGTTAGCAAAAAGGCAGTAGGAAAATGTACATAGGAAAGAACACTCAAGTAAAACACCATGGATAAATATGTTAGCTGCTTTCTGTTTAAAAACTCTGCTTGGTTTTGAATACTGATTATTGTTCCTAGACTCTGAAATGCTTCCAAATTGTGGCTCTGACACAAAAAGTTACAATTAAAAGCTTGGATGTCACACTGACATCAATTGTAGAAAAGATGCAATTAAGGAAATTCAGGATTTACAATATATGTTGTACTGACAGGCTAATTAGTGGCATGTTTTGCTTCCTTAAAAGAAAGGGAGGTTATTCTTCCCCTGTACTCAGCACTGGTCAGGCCACAACTTGAGTACTGTGTCCAGTTCTGGGCTTCTCAGTTCAAGAGAGACCTTGAGGTGCTGGAACGTGTCCAGAGAAGGGTGACAAAGCTGGTGAGAGGCCTGGAACACAAACCCTATGAGGAGAGGCTGAGGGAGCTGGGGGTGTGCAGCCTGGAGAAGAGGAGGCTCAGGGGGGACCTCATTGCTGTCTACAACTACCTGAAGGGAGGTTGTAGCCAGGTGGGAGTTGGTCTCTTCTCCCAGGCAACCAGCAACAGAACAAGGGGACACAGTCTCAAGTTGTGCCGGGGGAAGTATAGGCTGGATGTTAGGAGGAAGTTGTTGGCAGCGAGAGTGATTGGCATTGGAATGGGCTGCCCAGGGAGGTGGTGGAGTCACTGTCCCTGGAGGTGTTCAGGCAAAGCCTCATGAGGCACTTAGTGCCATGGTCTAGTTGACTGGCTAGGGATGGGTGCTAGGTTGGACTGGATGATTTTGGAGGTCTCTTCCCACCTGTTTGATTCTATGATTCTATGATAAGAGAGAGGCCCCCTTGTGAGCCAGTGACCTCTGTGAATGAACAAACATGTCAGCACTGTAAAATGAGATACTCTTTAATAGTTTTTTACAATGGATACTTGTACATGACGCACATCAGCATACTGTGAAGTGGTTTGTTATGATAAGACCATAATGTAAAACTTTTCTGTTTAAATGTTTTTCTCTCCCTACTTCTTGGGAAATATTTGTTCAAATAAATATGTGGGTTAGTGAGGCAACAGATAGTTATTTGTCTCTCAAGTGTGAGTAATGTAATGTGAACAAGCATTGATGACCTAACTCCTTAATTCAACAGGAGATCCTTTTTTTTCTTACATATTTCTTAATATTTTGGAATCTGTTGCTCAGTGTGTGTTGTGTGTTCCCAGGGGAGATGAGTGCAAGCTACAAGCTTTGGATAACTCTCAGTTCTGCTCAACTTTATCATCTCTTGGACTTCTTCAACTCAATGGCTGGCAACTACTTGTATCTGCTCCTTGAATCGTCCTCTAGCATCTGCCTGAAATAATGAAAAGACTTGCAGTTTTCACTGGTCATGAGAGGTAGAATTGGCCAAACCATCCACATGATTTAGAAGTCTTTGCCTGGTTTCCAGGAGACACTCCAGCATTGAGTTTTCAAAGTCTTATGAATAAGTGTCTGTGAGAGTTACCACTTTGATACCCTGGCAAAGCAGTTCACACAATTGTTGCCTCCAGGGCAAAGGCAGCAGAAAGGAATGGGTGCTTCAGACTCAGCAGTTCAGTAAACTTTGGTGTTTAATGGTGAGTCAAGTGTGAAACAGAAAGTTAAGCTATCCTAGAGAGTGAGGGAACTGAGAAAATGGATCAAGGACTGGAACAAGGAACAACTAACAAGGAATAAAGACAAATGAACATCTGCAATAAAACATCAACAAGAAGGAGAATCACAGAATCACATTCAGGTTGGAAAAGATCCTTGGGATCACCCAGTCCAGCCACTAATCCTACTCTACAAAGTTCATCCCTAAATCATATCCCCAAGCATGTTAAATGACTTTTAAACACATGCAGGGTTGGTGACTCAACCACCTCCCTGGGCAGCCCATTCCAATGTCTGACCACTCTTTCTGTGGGAAAAAAAAAATCTTAATGTCCATTCTAAACCTATCCTGTTGCAGTTTTGAGGCTGACAGTCTAAACCTACTCTGCTGCAGTTTGAGAAGCTGGGCAGTGAGGGACAAAGGGCAAAAATAACAGGACAGAATCCCCTTGAACAAAAATCTCCTCTGGAACTTGAGGTGTAAGCAGGGGTTCAGCAGTCTCAATGCTTCTGGGCAACAGATTTCATAGCCTTTTGATGAAATGCATACTTTATTCCTCTGTAGATATCAGTTACCAATAGGATGGCAATCTACAATAGCTGTTAGTTGCCAGCCTCTTGCCTTGTGAGAACCTGATGTGTTCCAGTGCTGCTGTTGAACCATGGAAGAGTCAGCGTGCATGATATCATTGACACACTAAAAAATGCTCTTCTTCAAATCCAGTCTTTCTTTTAAAAACAAGCAGCCACAAAGTTCTCTCTTTGGAGAATATGATTAAGGCTGCAATTCAAGTGCAAATAAGATGGGCAACTTCACTCAGCCCCTTGGAATCAAAGTATGATGACATGACTTCAGAGCAGTGTCTTCGGTGCAGAATGAGGCTGCAGGAAGAATCAGGTCAATGCTCAGATAGGTTCAGTGTTTTTCTGGAGGGCTGAGTCCTATTTCTGTGTCTTCATAGACACAGTTACTATGGGATGGTGCCAGGTCATTTGAGCTATAATTTTCTGAAAAGGTCATATATAACTTCTCTGCTCAGCACTCAGCATGAAATGCACAGTTCTGTGAAAGGTAAACAACCTCTTAAAAAACCCAAACCACAACCTCCCCACACTGCAAAACGCATGTCTGCTAACACCTTTTGCTCAAAGAAAACCCCAAACAATTAGTTGTTGAGATTTTATTGGCTCCTTCAGCACCTGCAGCACGCTGATTAGGGAAACTGCTGGGCCTTAATGGCTTCAGCTGGAGATAGGAGGTCTGTGCTGCACACATCCAGTACAGCAAGTCTCTGGTAATGCCTACTGCATCTGGAGTAGTAGTAGTGTTATATAATGCTGTGGGTTCTAGGAGCTGTGATTCTTGAAGTCTTAAGGCAAGGCTTTAAAACTGATGGAAACTGTTAATATCTTATCTGAAAACTGTGATGGTGCTGCCTTTACCTCAAGGGAGTGTTGTCACTGTCTTTTGGAAACAGCTTGGACACTACTGCAGGGGTATTTTTGAGCATCTCATCCTCAAACAACAAAGAAATCAAGAATTTGTATGCAGTGACTGTGCTGGGCTGCTCTGTGCTTTGGATATCACTGGCAGCTCCTGGGAGATTCAGCTGGTCCTGCAGCCCCAGTGCACAGCTCTGCAGCGTGCACTGAGGATGTGGTACTGTGTCCTTTTCTTCTCAGCAGCAGCTAGCACTGCAAAATGGATCTGACTAGGAGAAAGCTGGCTCAGTGTTTCTGATCTGTAACAGCTCTCTGGCTTGTTTTACAGTGTGATGTTGATGAAGGGAAGCAGATGGAGCAAGGTGCTGTAAGACCATCTGCTTGTTGCTGTGGATGATGTAGTTTGAAACAAGGGTCTACAGCACCAGGATCTGGGCAGAAAGCACCTGAGTAAACAGGACACACTGGTGTCAGGGCAGCAGAGCCATGAATCAATGTCTTGCCAGAGGACATACTCCAGTGGGAGTGGGAACCTACCCTAGTTTGAGTGACTTGGAGTACATTTGGGGTATTGCATTTTGCATTTAAATCACCATGCTGATACCTCTAAAGCTGGTTGTTACAGAGATAGGAAAATACTAGAAAGTGCAGGAGAAATGTTTGCCTATGTTGGTGTCTTCTACGACACAACTGGTCCCTGTCTTGATCAGTAGAAGAGAAATATTCAACCAGCTTGGGACTCCTTCCATAGAAGGCAGGAGGCTGTCCCTCAGCCATACGGCAAGCACCCTTCAGCCCTGTGCTGCATGTTGAGCACCATGTGTCTTCTCAGTATCTGATCACTATGTGAATTTGACAAGGGACCTTGCAGCTGGGATGAAATATAATCCATCTTAGTGGCTACTTGCCATCCCTTGTTATATCTGCCTGCTTTAAGGTCATTGCAAAACATTAGATGGGCTTCTGGTGAAAATAATTGGCTTTCTCTTTGGACAGTGTTCCAAATATAGCACATCCTCTCTGAGGCTTACCAAAGCACTTTCCTGGAGCTGCATCAAACTCTAGTGTTCAGTGTTTACAGCTTAGCATTAATGCCTGCTGGAGACGATGTTGCAACAGTTAGAAACCCCTGTCACACTTTGAGCAATGCTCTTGTTTTCTGGAAAGCTCTCTAGCATGTTGGAGATGTCAAACTTTGGAATAAAACACTGACTTTAGTGAAAGAACAATCCCCATGGGCCCTGAATCTTTTATCCAAAAGTCTAAACCTTTGTATACAATTATTGCTGTTGATTTCCAGCCTAGGGCATTGGCTAAAATTTCCCCCAATTTGGTGTCACTGAGAAAAAAAATCCACAGCTCTTCGCAGAGAGTCAGAAAGAAGGGACAGGCATTAGGAGATCATCTAAGTTTGAAGACATTGAAGGAACCCTGGAGTAGTAGCTGTGAAGATGAAGATTTATAAAGTGATTTTTATGTATTGTATTCACTTTTCTGGAGGGACTGACTCCCTCTCTTGACAAAATGAGACAACTCTTTGCTGCTTCTCTTCATTCTGCTCCTCAGGGATGGGAGGGGTTCCTTCAATTAAATATAAACCAAAAAAATCAAGATTCAGTTGCTACGTGGAGAATAGAAGTTATCATTTTCACTATGAATGTTTAAAACCTTTTTTATGTTTTAACTGTCCTATACTTCTTTTCCAGGTAAGGAAATTGATTTGACCTAAACCCCTCCAGAAAGGCCTGGATAACTTAACCCTGTTACTAGAATACAGGATTTCTTTGTGTAATCAAGCATGCATGAGACTGGGGGACCAGAATCATAGAATCAACCAGGTTGGAAGAGACCTCCAAAATCATCCAGTCCAACCTAGCACCCAGCCCTATCCAGTCAACTAGACCATGGCACTAAGTGCCTCATCCAGGCTTTTCTTCAACACCTCCAGGGACAGCAACTCCACCACCTCCCTGGGCAGCCCATTCCAATGCCAATCACTTTCTCTGGCAACAACTTCCTCCTAACATCCAGCCTAGACCTCCCCCAGCACAACTTGAGACTGTGTCCCCTTGTTCTGTTGCTGGTTGTCTGGGAGAAGAGACCAACTCCCACCTGGCTACAACCTCCCTTCAGGTAGTTGTAGACAGCAATGAGGTCCCCCCTGAGCCTCCTCTTCTCCAGGCTGCACACCCCCAGCTCCCTCAGCCTCTCCTCACAGGGCTGTGTTCCAGGCCCCTCACCAGCTTTGTTGCCCTTCTCTGGACATGTTCCAGCACCTCAACATCTCTCTTGAATTGAAGGGCCCAGAACTGGACACAGTACTCAAGTTGTGGCCTGACCAGTGCTGAGTACAGGGGAAGAATAACCTCCTTCATCCTACTGGCCATCTCTCAGACTGTTTCCTCAAAGGTTCAGAATTCTTGTGCATGTGTCTGGGGAGCCTCGGTGTTATCATGAAGTGTGAACTCAGCCATAAACGTGGGCATTAGGAAAAAGCTCTTCACAGTGAGAGTGATCAGGCACTGGAATGAGCTGCCCAGGGAGGTGATTGAGTCACCCACCCTGGATGTGTTTAAGGGTCATTTGGACGTGGTGCTTAGGGATATGGTTTAAGGTGAATCTTATAGATTAGGGTTCTAGGCTGGAGTGGTGATCTTGAGGGTCTTTACCAGCCTGGATGTTTCTGTGATTCTGTGATAGAGTCATTGCAGCTCCAGCTCAAAAGTGTTTTGATGGAAGTGAATTTTTGATACGAATTTCATCTCCCAGCTGCTTTGTGGCAGCACACAGAGGGCAAGATTTAGCATCAGGTAAAGGGAAGGGGTTGCTTTTCTGAATGAAGGGCCCAGCTGTGCCTTGCTGCCGTGCCTGTTGCTAATGTTGTTTCTGATGAGGCGTGTTTACTTGCTTTCACCATGACTGTCTGGAAATCCCATGGCAAGGAGAGTCAGAACCTTTGCCAAATCACTACTTCACTCTTCAAGTCGATTGTTTCATCCTATTTGGTCTGGTTCACATTAAGAGTTTGCTCCAGTGCTGCCTCTGGTCTTTTTGGGTCTATTGATTAGTTCTGGTGGGTTTTATAACAAACAGCCCTTTTGGAGGGCTTACCCCTCCCTCCCTCCTTCTCTCACTGAGCCTGTGGCACGTTAGTAAATACAGCACTGATCTCTTCTACTCCAGACACAGTCTCTCTAAGGCAATTCTTCCAGAGGGATCGAAAGCAGAATCTTTCCACTTGTTAATTGTCATGATTATAATAATGTCTTTTGCAAAACAAACGAGAAAGAAACAGCCTGCCCATGAAATGGAAGGAATGCAATAAAACTGAAAGGAGCTTAATTTCTTCTCCTGACAGGTATCTCATTTTTCCATACATTGAAGCTGGCGTAAGAGGGAGAAGTCCTGCAAGCAGAGAGAGGGAGGCTGCTGCCGCTCGGGAGCCAACTGGCTGCGCGAAGGGAACGTCTGGCAGCCCGAAGGTCCGGCTGGCTGGGGGTGCACGCTGCTGAGCCCCCAGTGCCAGCTCAACAAGGCGGGCTGAAGCCTCTCCAGGGGCCTCCTCCGGAGTGCAAGAGGAGATCTGACTGATAAAGACAGGCCTGAAAGGCTGCCTCAGATCTGCTGTCTGCAGTAGACAGAGGAGGCCTTTCACAGCCTGGGCTCGGCAGCCTGGCTTGCTCCCCAGCCTCTGATTTAACAATTTCATCTCACTTCCAACCTTAAATGAATGGCAAAAGCATAAGGGATCAGAGAGAGAAGACTGCTGCTTTCCAAGAGAGAGGCAACACCTTCCTGGAGCTCTCTGCGAGTGACGTTAGTGCTGCTCCTACGCAGTTCCACACTGCTTCTGCTGCTTTCACCTGCGGTAAAGAATGAGCTGAGTGAACAGAGGGGTGAGACTGCTGGGCAGTACGTGCTGCAGTAATTAGTCTTCAGAATTAATGTCCTGGTTTATTGCTGCCACGTTGGCTTTCTGTTCTGCTTCAAGAATTCCTGGGCATCCTGCAGGTAACTCGAGCAGGACGCAAGATGTGCTTCCACTCTATAAATCCTGTAAAATGTAGACAATGCACCTTGGAAAGTTGTCTTCTAGTGTGTGTTTGGTGCTTGGTTTTACTTTTGAAATTCATATTAGTCCCCTGGAATATGGTTGTTCTTCCCCTGGGCTGAGCACTGCTCAGGCCACAACTTGAGTGCTGTGTCCAGTTCTGGGCTCCTCAGTTCAAGAGAGATGTTGAGGTGCTGGAGTGTGTCCAGAGAAGGGCAACAAAGCTGGTGAGGGGCCTGGAGCACAGCCCTGTGAGGAGAGGCTGAGGGAGCTGGGGGTGTGCAGCCTGCAGAAGAGGAGGCTCAGGGCAGAGCTCATTGCTGTCTACAACTACCTGAAGGGAGGCTGTAGCCAGGTGGGGGTTGGTCTCTTCTGCCAGGCAACCAGCAACAGAACAAGGGGACACAGTCTCAAGTTGTGCCGGGGGAAGTCTAGGCTGGATGTTAGGAGGAAGTTGTTGGCAGAAAGAGTGATTGGCATTGGAATGGGCTGCCCAGGGAGGTGGTGGAGTCACCGTCCCTGGAGGCGACTGGATGAGACACTTAGTGCCATGGTCTGGTTGATTGGACAGGGCTGGGAGCTAGGTTGGACTGGATGATCTTGGAGGTTCTATGAACTTATTTTGGTAGTAGAATCATAGAATCATAGAATCAGTCAGGGTTGGAAGGGACCACAAGGATCATCTAGTTCCAACACCCCTGCCATGGGCAGGGACACCCTACCTTAGGTCAGGCTGGCCACAGCCTCATCCAGCCTGGCCTTAAACACCTCCAGGGAGAGGGCCTCAACCACCTCCCTGGGCAACCCATTCCAGGCTCTCACCACTCTCATGGTGGAAAAACTCCCTCCTCACATCCAGCCTGAACCTACCCATCTCCAGCTGTGCTCCATCCCCCCTAGTCCTGTCACTCCCTGATCTCCTGAAAAGTCCTTCCCCACCTGTTTTGCAGGCCCCCTTCAGACACTGGAAGGCCACAGTAGTAGTAGTTAGAGGTTTTCTGAAAGTGCCATGAGCACTCTGTAGAAGGTGAAATGATGGATGGGATTTGCACCAAGTAGGTTTTACAGTAAGAATTATATGAAAATGGCTGTCAGTGGAGTAAGAAGAGAGTGTGGAAGAAGGATGCCCTTCCAGTTATCTGAAAGGTTGCCTACAAGAAAGCTGATGGGGACTTTTTAGGGTGTTGGGTAGTGATAGGACTAGGGAGAATGAACAGAACAAAATTAGAAGTGGGTAGGTTCAGACTGGATGTTATGAAGTTCTTCACCATGAGGTTGATGAGACCCTGGAACAGGTTACCCAGGGAGGTGGTGGAAGCCTCATCCCTGGATGTTTTTAAGGCCAGGCTGGATGTGGCTCTGATCAATCTGATGTGGTATGAGGTGTCCCTGCCCATGGCAGGAGGGTTGGAACTGGATGATCTTTGAGGCCCCTTCCAACCCTGGCAATTCTGTGATGCATGCTATCAGCTGGTCATTCATTTCAGGCTTCTCTATACTTGTTCCAAATGCTTCTCCCTTTCTGAAGTAATGGATTTACAGGTGGGGTGATAATCAGATGCATAGTAGGCTGAGCCTGGATGTTTTTTCACCTTTTGACCCAAAAGAGGTGATTAAGAGTATCAGCAGTGGTACTATGAGTAACAAACTTGGAGGAATGGAAATACTGAACCTTAGGTATGAACCACAGAAATCTAACCTGATATTCAACTGTGATACATTTCTGGAGCTATCTGGGTCAGCTCCACAACTCTTAATTAAGGAAGTCTGAACTATACTTATTTCAGTACTGTGATTCATAACAGCAAACTCCAAATGGAAGCAAGAAACTCAGTTAAATGCAGCTTGGCAAGTTTTATATGCTCCTTTGGCTACACAGATTTGTTGTAGAAGAGGTTACAACAGCTTGAACTGGAGATGCTCAAAGCCCTAATGAAAGGTTTGATATTTGAAGTGTGGAGAAAGATTATGCCCTTGTCAAAAAATGAGAAGGAGGAGTCGATGCCACCTTAGCTGGATTTGAGCTTTCATTGGCTAAGTAATAAGCTAGGGAAAGACTTGAGAAGAAAGTGCATGTCTGGTGACAGGAAATTGCCTTGTTTAGACCTTCTAAAGAGATTCCTTTCTGTGCTGTTCCATTCCCTGGCAGCTGTATCATGAAAGCAGGTGAGAGTTGTCAAGAAACATAGTGCCAAGAGACAAGAGATGGCATGTGAAGATGAGTCCAGCTCTCACCTGCCCCAGACCTCTTTCTTGGTATCCCCTCACAAGCCCATGCCTCTCTGTTCCAGCCTCACACAGCACTGTCCTGTGCACATAGATTGAAAAAAAAAACCTCCAAAAACATCCCCCCCCCCAAAAAAAACAACCACTCCCCCAAAACCCCCCAAACAAATGGAAAAAGCACAAACCAACCAAACACACAAAACCCAACAACAAAACCCCAACTCTCTCCTAAAACCCCTTAAGAAAAAAAAAGAAAATCAACTCACAACAAAACAAAAAGCCCCAAACTAAAGAATCCAAAAAACACCCACATGGAGCAATAGCTTCAAACCCTTTGTTTAGTGAAAGGTGGCTACACAAGCCAATGTGACCACCAGCTCCAATTCACTGTACAGGTCCTTGTCTCTGCTGGGAAATGAGGGAGTCTGGTTGAAAACGAATCAACAGAAGTAGCATTGATGGTCAGAGATCCTGCAAGAACTAAAGCACAACTTTTGGACATGCAAATAAACACCCATTTCTTGGCATTCCTACACACGCTGCTGCTGCTGCTTGTGAGCAGCATGGGACAGCTAAGAACTCTGATTCACATACCTCAGGTCTTGCTTGCTCTTCACCCTCCTAGGAATTGATAGGGTGCCAGTGACTTGCCTGCTTTGTTCAGGCCACCCTTCTGTAGTACTTCATCTCATCATACAGCTGATTAATTATGCAGGCACTTAAAAGTTATGGCCTGTCGTGAGAAATTCTGTCACAGATAAGCCTCCAAATTTGCTACTGTAAATCTTGAAAGGCTTATAGATGGGTGGTTAAAACACAGCCATGAATGTCTCTGTGAGACATCAGGCATGGAAGGAAACCCATGGAGGGGTAGGGGTGTGTGTGTGTGTGCTCATGACAGCAGTTACAAGCAAAAGGCTCAGTGCTCCTCACTGCTGCCAATCTAACCCCATTCATGTCTGAAGTAGATTTCCAGGTTTGTACCATAGCTGGAAAGTGATAAAAAGAACCAATAGAGAAGCTTTTACCTTGAGTCCTGTTACTGAGAAATGCAAGCAGCCATAAAAGCCTTCAGGTGTTTTCACTTGAGTTCAAGAGGAGAAGCATTGCGAAATGGAAGTTCCTGTCCTCTACCTCTTGATCCCGAGTATGTGGTAATCAAACTGTTTGGCTTTAACTTGAGGGATACAACTAACATACCCTAGCTTTGAAATATGCTCAAATGCTGCTAAAAATCTCTCCAGGTACAGCAATTGCCCTCAGTTTCAGGAAATCTGCACTAAGGCATTTTCTCATGTTTTTGTATTGTAAAATACGAACATGAAGGAGAAGGTGCATGCAGATAGGCTGTGGAAAGGATATATGGAGCTGCCTCTCTCTTCTAATTAGAGAATGATTGTACAAACAGTTCAGTGCTGCTGTACCTGGTGCTCCTGTCCACCTCTCATTCCACTTCTGGAGATTCTTGCGCATCAACAGAGTCTGATTCTGCTAAATAGCTAGAAAGCAAAGCCAACCAAAACCAGCAGGGTTTATGCCTTTTTTGGGGACTGCTGGGGGCCAAGTGAGGCACAAAGGTGGTACAAGGAGGCAGCAGTGGAGCCAGCTGGAGGCTGCTGGACCTGAAATGTGCCTGGCTGCAGGTGAGACCGTGCTCTTAGATACCAGTGAGGAGTGTGATGGTTTGGGCTCTTACCCGCCCCCCCACACTTTTGTAGGTACCCAGCTAACTCAGACGGACCCTGGGAATATAGATGAAGAAATTTATTTACAGCTAGCAGAATTTACAAGCAGCTATTTACAATATATACAGTTATATACTATTATATACAGAAATATACAAAGGATAAACAATACAAAAGCACAACTCCCCTCCCAGAAACCTGAGTCCCCAGGAGGGGCTCTCAAACCACCCCAACACCTCCCCCGGCCCTCTCAACCTTACCCCAGTTCTCAGGAAGAAGAGAGGTGCAGCCAAGAGGTTAGGGAGCAAGGTTAGTAGGAGCAGGGTTAATGAGATGTGACCAGGTCTGAAGGCAAAGGCAGAAGAAAAAGAAGACAAAATGGAGAAAGTTTACTTCTTCTTCCCAGAGCTCTCAGTGAGACTGTGAGAGAAGTTGACATCAATTGTTTTTCATTTCACTGCCCGTTATCTAGTTCTGTTACCAAAACATTCCAGTTTGCTTCAAACTAGCACAGGGAGCAAACTCCACAGGAATTTAGGCACCTGGCGGTGTCTAGACCTCAATAGTACTTAGCAAAAGGTGTCTCCATCAAGCAAAGGGCAGTGGTGCAAAGCTGCAAGCTGGAGGCCATGAGGTTGCATTGGATTTTGCAAGTGGGTTTGGAAGAGAAAGCCAACTTGTCTTGGAACTACAAGGGGGAGGCTGTTCCCTGTGTGTAGTGTGGGGACACAGCTATATTAAAGGAGACATTAATTGGGAGCATGGATGCAGCACCGGTTCGGGAAAGCTGCTCAGTGCTTGCTTATGTCCCTTCCATTCCATCAAAGCTCAAGCACTTCACTGAATGAAGGCATATGGGACCAATAAAGCAGATTTAAGGAGATGGAGTCCAGGTGGCAAAAGGGTATAATGGGAAGTGACTTATGGGAAAATGTTGCATTCAAAACTCTCGTGTTTGTTTAGGTGACCCTGTAAATCCAGACCCTGCTTTTAGTCAATGGGCCTACTCATGAGAGCTAAATTGCTTATGTTGCAGGATTGAGCCTACTGAAAGGAAGACTTTTCAAGGAGGTCCACATAAATGTTGTAACTCATGCATATAGTGCTCTTGTTTTATAGCACTAACCCAGTTATGAACGCAGCCAACCAATTTGCCATAATTTGCGTTCTTGGTTGGCATGTGTTTACAGAAGGGAGATCTGAATTTGTTTTAAAGAACTACTTTTCCTCTGGTTTCCTTGTCCTTACCTTAATCCCTCTGCACAAAAGGAGTTCAAACAAAACCCCCACCCCTCCCCTTCCCCCACTTAAATGGAAATTTGAAAGCAAACCCTGTACAGTCTACCTTTCATATGCACATAGATACTTTGCAATGAAATGAGAAACAGCAGAAGAGCTTTGCAATAACCATAACAGAGTGGGTAAGCAAAAACCAAAAGGCCTTCAGTAAAATAATGCTTTGTTAGATCTTAATAAGAGAAAAAGTCCCCCTAGAAATAAATCCTCCCTCAACATGATTCTCATATGAAAGAGAATCCTTCTACGTTGAAACCAAATGTTCAAAAGCTCTGAGCTTTGTTTTATTAATGCTCATAATTTATTCTTCTTAGAAAACATCCCTCGCAGGCTACCAGAGCACTCAGTGTGGTATACATCATCATAAAAACAATTTAGAAGGCAAAAATGCTAGAACAAAACCAGAACTCTTCAAGCTTTAGTGAATAAAACCATGCAGGGGGGTCTGGAAAAAGGACACAGATGTGAGGAATCAAAAGCAGAAGATAAATTACAAACAGGAATATAAACCAAGCCTTGCAAACAGACTGGAGTGTTGTTTGGAAGTCTTAAATAGTTACATGTAACATTCAAGTCAGAGATCATTTGTGCAGCTCCTCTCTTCAGCATCCAAAAACCGACCAGGCCAGTCAGCTCTCATTTTTTTTTCCACAGAACTGAGTGCATTTCAATGCAGGAGCAGCTGTCATCATGATCAATACCTGCTCAGTCTAGCATTTGGAAGGTCCTAATCCATGTTGCAGCTGGGCTTGTAGCTTCCTTTCATGCTAAATCTTCTACAGGCTCCACTTGAGTTGTTCATTCACTTGAAGTAGCTTTTACACCCCAATGCAGGCAATAAGAATTAAGTTGTTGGTTTTTACTTCTGGAAAAAAAAAACAACCAATTTCCCCATCCCCCCAAAGACTGAAATATTTATGTGCTCTCCAGACAACAACTTTATTTTCAGGGAGATGAATATCCAGACATTATAGCAATGGTGACCAACTTGCTGGTCTTGAATTACAGACCAGCAGGTCTGTAATTGGGTGACAAAACATTGGAACAGGCTGCCCAGGGGAGTTGTGGAGTCTCCCTCTCTAGAGATATTCAAAACCCACCTGGACAAGTTCCTGTGTGATCTGGTCTAGGTGATCCTGCTCTGGCAGGGGAGTTGGACTGGATGAGCTTTTGAGGTCTGTGATTCTGCGATATAGACAGTGAATGAACAACTCAAGTGATGTGTAGGGTTGGCTTTGGGCAAGAAAACCAGTAGGAGAAGAGAAGGAAAGGAGGTGTAGAAAGCAATGTTTCAGTGATACGGAAAGTAGATAAAGGAACTACGGTGCTAGCCCTCAAGCCAAAGAGCAGGAGCTTGCCTGATGTTGGTAACGTTCTGCTCTCCCCTACAGCTCTTTCCTGGGCTTATCCAGGATCTGGAGTGCTCTGTGTAATGGTGCAAGTGATAAAGCTTTAAGCTATATCAGCAGGTTCATGCTGTCTCAGAGGAAATCCCCTGCCTGTGCAGAGCCTCTTCGTGCTGGTCAGGGAGAACCAAACTTTAGTTTATGACCTCTATGATCCTTCACACATCCATGCCTAACCTCCCCTCACACGCTTACCTACAACCACAGTTTGTGGCCATTTGTCTTCCATCCCAAGCTCCCCAGGGCAGACACTTCAAGGGAGGTGAATCTTGCTAGTGTAAGTTTGTAAAGCTGTGCTATTTCATAACTGCTTGTAGCCTCCTATACTGTCATTAATGGAGCTCAGGAGGGGAGGGTTAAGCTTTTGACAAAGGATCTACAGAAGCTTTGGGTCTGGTGACTTTTCAAAGTGAAGATACATTTTTGTATAAACTGAGGACAAAGGATACCATAACATCCCTGTTGGTGGGCAAAGCCTAGCAGAAATAAAACAACAGTTCATGGTAGGAAAAATGCCATTGAATGAGAGAAGTGATAAACCTTTGGAGTTTGAGCAAAACTTTATGCAGCTGTAATGCCACAATCTAAGGGTTAAGTAAAGGAAAATATGCAAAGCAAAGCCAGAGATATAAGACCACATCATCCATTCAGATTGCAGCAGGAGTAACTCCAGCTATGCCTAGAAGGTAGCCAGACGAAATATGTTCTTTCCATTAGCTCAGTTTGTGCAATTATGCTTGTACAGAGTTACATACTCGTGCACAGTTCTGGCCACAGAAGCCATTTCTTCATGCTCAGACCTGTTTGCAGGAGGTGAAACTGAGCTGGGACATTGGAGCTGCAGAGAAACTCCTAATGAAGCAAGACTGCACGAGGCTGTACTTTGCAGGGGGTGGGTGGTTGGATTAAGCAGTGCATTAAGTAATCCCCCGGGATATTTTTCAACTGTAATTCATGCTCAGTCATCAAATATGGAACAGATTAACAGGGTTTGTATATTTCTTGTAAGTCACAATCTTCTTTTATTCCTGACTATCTACAGTGCAATGTCTTTTTAAGCACTGGCTTTTAAGCCTGATTGTCATGCTGTACTATCTATGGCCTATTTAACTGCCAATATAATTTCCTGATTAATTTATTTGCAACAATGTTGTTTAATAATTGTCCTGGGTTAATGCAACCCACTTTTCATGAGCCCTTCCCTCCCCATACAGACAAAAGGGAAAGTGACACACAAAAACCCCTCTGAGTTGAGGTAAAGAGTTTTACTGGAAATGATATAATGTACAGTGACCTCAGCCTGCTTGCAGCAAAATGCAGAAGCAGCAGCAGAAGCCAGTGACAGAAACAGTTCCCCCCTGCCAAGCATGCAGCAGCCAACCCAGCAGGAAAGAGCAAACCCCCCCAAAACTGGAAACCAGGAGCAACAACACAACAGGGAGCCTCTCACACTACAATCTGAACTTCAAGCCCCAAGATGCTCTGCTCCAGCCAGTGCTTTCATTCTGAAGCTGGCATGGTGGTACCATGGTATTGAATATATGCAGCTGACTCAACTCAACCCATGACAATAACAAATGCAGAACATTCAAGGATTAAGAGGAATCACGTTCAGAAGGTTTGGGTTTGGGGTTTTTTTTTTCCTAGCAGGATGGCTGTAAATATAGTACTGATAGCTCCAGAAATCCATAGATAGGTGTTCAATGAGTGGCCTGGTTTAAGTGTATATCTATTCCTTCCAAATGCACAAGATTGAGGAGCATCCAGATTTCTGATTCTGGTGAGAAGAGCAAGTTTAAAGCTGAGCCTGTACAATCTTTCCTCCTGTGGGGCTGCAGAAGTTCAGTCTCACCCACTATCACAAAATTATAGAATCATAGAATCAACCAGGTTGGAAGAGGTCATCTCCTTACCTTCTGAATATTGAAGAAAAAAAATTTTTTTCTTTGTTTTGTTGTTTGGTTTTGGTTTTTTTTCATTAACCTTCCAGTGCAGCCTGGCCTGGGCTACATAGGAAAGCATGAAACTACGAGAGAGTGATTTGCATTGGAATGGGCTGCCCAGGGAGGTGGTGGAGTCACCATCCTTGGAGGTGTTGAAGAAAAGCCTGGATGAGGCACTTAGTGCCATGGTCTAGTTGACTGGATAGGGCTGGAGGATAGGTTGGAATGGCTTATCTTGGAGGTCTCTTCCAACCTGGTTGATTCTATGATTCTATGACTCACAAGAAGTTTCCCCCTCAGAACATTTGTTGTAAAATCAAATTCCTGAGTATCAATTTCTGAACCTAGTGTAGGTGGGAAGTTCTTGTTTTGGTTTTCATTATACTACAATCCAAATAGGTGGATTTCTGATTCCTCATCCAAGATTTGCAATCCACTGTCTGCCCACCTGAGCTGCACCTTCGGATGGGAAATAACTGTCTGCCACATCTGGAGAATTCCTAAATGCAGCAGCACTGTCCAGCCCTGCCCTGATATAGGCTGCACTTGATGATCATAGAATCATACAATCAAACAGGTTGGAAGAGACCTCCAAGATCATTCAGTGACCTAGACCTCCCCCGGCACAACTTGAGACTGTGTCCCCTTGTTCTGTTGCTGGTTGTCTGGCAGAAGAGACCAACCCCACCTGGCTACAGCCTCCCTTCAGGTAGTTGTAGACAGCAATGAGATCACCTCTGAGCCTCCTCTTCTCCAGGCTAAACATCGTCAAGGTCTTTTCTGATTGATCGGTTGGTAAAGACTTTTGAGATCATAGAATCATAGAATTCTATGATTCTATGATCTTGGAGGTCTTTCCCAATGTGATTAGTTCTGTGATTTTGCGATCTGAGCAGTTTGTGCATGCCCACAGCCTAAAGCCAAGTCCAGAACTCAAATCTGGCATCTCTGCACATAGCTCACCAGGCGCATGCCACAGGGAGAAGATGTTGGCTAAAAAGCAGCAACGGCTGCAGTCTGTAAAAGAGCAGTGGTGGCATTGCACAGACCTCCCTTTGCAGGAGGTGCATCTACCCCTTCGGATTTACATGTGTAAGAAGGTGGTGTTTATGGGTAGAAATGCATCCTTAAAGCCTTTCCTGTGCCTTTTGAGACCTTAAGAACAGACTCTGCCTTCCGCTGACAGCACTGTGTGCTCCTCTGACCAAGCCCTGCCTCTGGGCACTGCCCGTGCTTGAACTGCACTAGATGGAGTGCGGTAATCCTGACGAGGCACTACCTAAAGCAATGCCCACCGCTCCCCATGGCACCTGGAGACAGCAGCCTCTGTTTTGCTAAACAGCTCGCATTTGTTTATACAGAATGAGAGCTGACTAAGATTTATTTTAACTGAGTATGACTCAGAGAAGTTGACAGCCATATGACCAAGAATGCTGCGGTGCTAAGACAGGGGCAAAGACCTACCAAAGTATTTTTAGATGACAATGAATGCATTGGGAAATAGTGAATCATGCTGGTTCCTGTGAACCATGCTGAAACGAGACTGAGCAGAGAAGCCAGTGCTTGTGTCAGGGAATATGAAAATGTGGAGAAAACATTTCACTTTGTTATGTAAACATCTCTTGATTCAGCAGAGCACTTGCAACAAGGACTTTTAGCCCCTCTGCTGCAGAACAGATGTGTTTTCCTGGGGTAACAAATAATTGGAAGTGATAAGCTGAAATTAAGAAGGAAAAAAAAAAATTAAAGTCAGATGGGAAACAAAGGATAAAAAGATTGTCAATGGCACAGCAGGCTGCACATTAGCTTCTGGGGGAAGTGAGATGCATATTCTTTTAGATAGAATTCAAACAAGTAGTAGGGATCGCAGCCTGCTGGGAGGCGAAATCTCCTGTGAGTTTGCTAATTTGTTTCTTCCTCATGGGGACGATTTTTGCTCCCTCGTGTCAAGGTGCCTAGATATTTTGCTCCTAGATATTGCAGATTTCTTTTTAATTGCATTTCATACTTTTATAATTCTAATTGGATTTGTATCTGCAATTATTTGACCTGAGAAGCAAAATATAGTGAAATGGCAGCTAAGAATTTCTATATCAAACACTTGAAATCTGTCTGCTTCTATGGTGCCTGTGCATTACCACAAACTCTTTGCTGCCTTTCCAACAGCAGCCTCGTTTCCTTTATAATAAAGGACCAGCCACCTGCTCAGGGGCTGTAGGGAGCCAGGAGGGTGAACGGGGCGTCCCTGGGGGAAATTCATACTGGAGTCTGATTTTGTCTGAGGGATGAAGCAGGTTTTATTTCAGGAGAAGGCAGCTTCTTTCCTAGTTTGTACAAGCACAGAGACTTTTTACAGCCGAGAACATCTCTGCTGTATGCTCTGTGTGCAGTAAGTGGGGTGGGGATGTGTATGACAGATGGATGGATGTCAGTCCTGGATCTCGTTGTGACTGCAAGCATCTTTCAAAACTCTTTTCCCTCGAAGTAAACCTGCAGTGTGATCCATGGGCTCAAAGACACTCAGAAAAGATCATCTTCAGAGAACTCAGCAACTAAGTGTGAGCAGGCTGCACAGAGGGCTGAGCACACACAAAGATTCCTTAAAGATTTATAACTTAACCAAATTTGGCTGGAATTTGGTAAGGATGGCTGAACATATTCACTTAACAAAGGCCATTCTTCCCTGGTCCTCAAAGTCCAATCTGTTGCTCTAGTGTGTCTAAGCCCGAGATCTGTTTATGGGAAGCAGAGATAATTTTGCTTAACATTAACTTTAATCTCAAAAATGTTTGGCATGCTTTGCCTTAAATTAAAAATAGATTAAAATCCCTGCCTCCTTCCAGCACAAAAATGCCAGTGCAAATGTTAGTTTGTCAGCACAATAAACAGCAAAGATCAGGATCTCACATTAAAAAAACAACAACAAAACAATCCAAACTGGCTAACCTTAAAGAGGCACATTGCTATTAACCGTCTCTATAACTTAACAAAGAAACGCCCTGAGGGACCTCCCTTTCCCCTGCTCACATCCTCAGCCTTCACTGCAGTATCCCTATGGGAGGGCGATAAATTCCATCTCCACCCCTCCACCTCCAGCCTTGTTATAGTGGTACTTGGATACTGTGTGTGCTATGTACTGACAGCTTCTGGTTCATATCCAGTCAAGTCGGAAGCCTTCAAAATGCTTAAAAATCACAGTTACAAAACCCGAATTTATAATAAGTCAGTCATTCCAATCCATTAGAGAGCCAAATGCTTTGATAATCCTGTCTGAAGGCATACATTTAAAATGATATACATTCTAGCAAAGGTGGCCTAAGGTTGGAAGCAGCTGGTAGGTTGCCTCAGGCCATAGGACTGGGAGTTAGGGTACCACGGTTCTGTAGTTAAATTCCTAAAAGCAGACAAAAACACTCACTCCAGTTAGCAGATTTTGGTGAGGCATTTTGAAAAGTGAAGAAAATGATTGTATCCATTACAGATTAGCTCTATTAAATGGCCAGAAAGAGCTCAGCATCACCTTGTTATCTGCACATGACCTCTCCTGAGGCATTTGTGGCACAAAAATTAAAAAGAAAAGAAAAGAAAAGAAAAGAAAAGAAAAGAAAAGAAAAGAAAAGAAAAGAAAAGAAAAGAAAAGAAAAGAGAAGAAAAGAAAAGGGGGGGGGGAAAAAGAGGCAGATGAAGCAAGTGCCTCAGACTGCTACGTTTGAAAGCAGAGGTTCAGGACAGGGACACTTTCCATGGAGTCATTTCAGGCAAAGGTCACATGTGTGCATATAAAATATTCCTGAAAGCAGTGTCTTTGTCCCCCAGCTGTCTCCCAATGGAGCCATTGTCCTGCCAGGGCAGCTGGCACCCTGACTTCAGTCCTGCTGCATTGGGATCCCAGGCCCAGGGCGGCCAGGCAGCCCTCTGGGAGCCAACCCAGGGCCAAGAGAGCCTGCAGCCTCCCCAGGCAAGCACATCTGCTGGAGCTGCTGCTGCTGGGGCGAGGGTGAGGCAAAGTTTTCACATTGAGCTTCAGCTATGGAGAAAAAAGACCCACTGGTACGGTAGGAGCATCTTTCCTTCTCTCTCATGTGTTTCTCTAGCTTGTTAAAGTAGTCTTAACCAAATATAATTACAAGCAAAGTCAGGCTGTGAAGTAGCATGAATGTGTTTTTGCCAGGTGCAGCTTAGACTGGGATTTGGCAAGCTGGGAAGTCCTTTCACTATGTATTCAGGGGTGATGTTGGAAGTGTTCTGATTCATAAGTAGAGAGTATTATTTAATGCACTGAGAAGAAAATGCATTTTAAATTCCACAGTAGATCTCTTGCAGCTTTTTTTGCCTTCTGAAGATATCTTCTCTCTTAACATTCTTAATAGCAACTGCTTTTCATATATGTTGTTACTGTATGGCAACGTTAAAATAGGCATCCAGCACAGACATCAAAGTAGCTTTTCTTTTGTTTGCATTTACCTCTTACAATATTCATATCATGCAAATACACAGTGAAGAGTTTAAACCTCCCATATCACTTCACTTTTCATTTATATTCAAATTTTCAGCATCCATTCTCTGGTAGAGGCCTGGGCTCAAAGGCATTCTCTCAGTAAAGTTCCTATCTCTGACATCTCTACTCAATCTTTCTTTTCTCCAGAGGACATACAGGGATTTATTTAATCAGAGCAGTAGCTTCTCAAAGACTTTTCATAACTCCCTATGGCACAAACTTAAAGTGCTGATTAGAGAGGCAAGTGGATAAGGAGTTAATAACAGTGCATGCCTTGTAGTTCCTCTCCATATGACTGGGCTCATAATGGGTTTAATTACTCTGATTTTGAAGTATTAATCATCAAATTCCTTTTTTGCTTCTGATTTGCTTAGATTTTAATTGGGATTTGCCTCTGATTATTACTGATCTATGCAAGCTTCCTGCCAGTAGTTATCAATGCTGTACCGGCTGCTTCTCGCTGCTGTTGCATCTGGTGTGGAAAGGCTGAGCTCAGTGAGTTGAGGAGAGGTGCTGGCTTGTTGGTTTCAAAAATAGAGCATCTCTGTTGTGAAGAAGATATTGCTCCCTTTATTTGAAAGACTGCCTTATATTTGAAAGACTGCCTTACTGCAGTGGTGCCAAGGCTCTTTCTGCAGCTTACATGGGTGCTGCAGCCCCTGTCTGCTGGACTTGTGGTGGGGAGGTACACTAGGGGTCAGCAGAGTATGATCTGGGGAGTAGGGAAAGGTAACAGGGTAGTCTGTACCTAAAAGAAAGAAGAGGCTAATTCTGCCCCTACCGTTTGCTTATCCACAGGTGGCCTGCTGGACTGTTCAAAGATAGCTAAGGACATTCTGAGATTAAGAGAGAGCTTCTCATGAAGTTCAAGGCTGGAGAAATGTTTCTCCCTAGAAAGCTGTCCTGTGTAGGATGTTAAGAAAACAAAACTGCTCCATTTGTGTAGTGACAAAATCTTGCCTTGCTCCAGGGGATGCAATGTGATGGTTAAATGATGAACTTAAAGTCACTGCAGTGGGGAGGTCTCCAATTACTCATCAAAGATGCCAGCTGAGTTTGAATGCCAGATAGCTAAATATACGTCAGCAGCACTCTTGAAAACTGGAGTGCCTGCACAGCAGCCTTTATATGTGGACAGCAGATGCAATCCTTTCACATTAGCTGAGCTGAAGGTGGAGGTAATTAATATTTCTGAGAGCTGGATGAAAGGTGGTGGCATGAGACTGCTCCTGGCAGCACTGGAGCTAGCATCACCTCATCTGAATTCCCATGCTCTATTTAAATGCTTCACCAAATTAATGGGGCACCTACTGAAATAGATCAAAATCTGTTATTGCTGACAAAACAGTAGCACAAACTGCTTTTCATGTGCTTGTGAAGCTGATAGTACCCTTGACCTCGGCATCACCTTCCTGGATGGGGTCTTTTGAGCCTCCCAGAGCCACTTTTCAGTGCTGCCAACTGCAGCAGCCCAGCTGGGATCCACCCTCCCTTGGGCTCTTCACTTGGAGATGACTGTGCTTGCCGAGTGTCACACCAAATGATATCACAGGATTGCTTTGTCTCAAAGCCCATGAAACTCTGTGTGCTCCACACATTGAGAGTAAAGGAGAACAGGGTCACTGGCACTTTGGCACACAAAGAAATGTAAATATAGAAAGGAATACGTATGGGTACAACTGGTGTTGGAGAACTATTTTGCTGTTGTGTAAAATTCCATTGCTTAGAATTTCCAATTGCTAGTTCTGTACATGAAAAATTGGATGAGATTAAAAACACAAAATCATTGCATATATGTTCAAATCCTGTCTTATGAGCCAGACACAGCTTTTCTCCTATGGCAGATGGACCTTCCTTACATATGTAAATGGGAGAAAAGTTGCATCCTCAGATGCCTCCCCCTCTAATATAATTCCTGTTCAGTCACTCTCTTTTAATTTCTATGAGAATCTTGATGCCCTCCTTCCACTCTTTATATTGTGAAGTTCCTCAATTTTTTATTCTATAAGCTTTCTCCTTTGTTCACCTAATTTCATAATACCTTGTAGAGATTTTTAATAGGAAGCTGTGGTGGGTTGACTTTGGCTGGTTGCCTGATGCTCATCCAGCCACTCTCACTCCTTCTCCTCAACGGACCAAGGGAAGAAAACGAGGTGGAAAAGCTCATGGATTGAGATAAAGTCTTGAGATGCCTCCTTATGCATCAGGCAGAAAACATGCCCACATGAGGGCACGTACCCATTTGATGGGGGGGAATCCTCCATTTCCACCATGACTTCAATTTCTTCCCCAGAATCACAGAATCATAGAATCAACCAGGTTGGAAGAGACCTCCAAGATCATCCAGTCCAACCTAGCACTCATCCCTAGCCAGTCCACTGGACCATGGCACTAAGTGCCTCATCCAGGCTTTTCTTGAACACCTCCAGGCACGGCAACTCCACCACCTCCCTGGGCAGCCCATTCCAATGCCAATCACTCTCTCTGTGAAGAACTTCCTCCTAACATCCAGCCTATACTTCCCCTGGCACAACTTGAGACTGTGTCCCCTTGTTCTATTGCTGGTTGCCTGGGAGAGGAGGCCACCCCCACCTGGCTACAATGTCCACCCAAAGCATGGATGCTACAGAGCATGGATATTCAAAGCTTCATCTGCAGGCAAGTTGGGAATACTCCTAGTAACATATCTCTTTAAATGGAAATCAAATAGGATTTGCTATGTAGAAAATATCAGTGGTTTGGGTTTGGTTTTCTTTCTAGATTAACAAGAAGAAAACACTAATTAAAATACTTCTTCCTTGATCTAAATGCCAAAAAGATTGGAAAAAAAAATCAAACAAACAAAGAGAAACTCTTATTTGGCAAAGAAAACAAACTCAAACAAACTCGAAGTAAACAAAACAGTATTAATTAAATCCACATTTTACTTGTGGGGAAGAGATTAGCACTTGGAAATGTTTTAATCATATCCAAGCCTTGAGCTTGATAAGTGTGCCAAAACAGAGTTTGGGCTGAGAGTAAATGTGATTAAGCAGGAGAGATACATTACAGGATTACTGCAGGAGTCCCCACAAGAACTTTCATGAACCCAGGAAATTCAAAGCTATTGTATTAGTGAGAAAGGTTCAAACATGGTGAAGGACATACATACATGGAGAAGAGGAGGCTCTGAGGTCACTTTATTGTGGCCTTCCAGTATCTGAAGGGGGTCTACAAAAAAGCTGGGGAAGGACTTTTCAGGATATCAGGGAGTGTCGGGACTAGGGGGAATGGAGCAAAGCTGGAGATGGGTAGGTTCAGGCTGGCCATGAGGAGGAAGTTGCTCAGCATGAGAATTGTGAGAGGCTGGAATGGGTTGCCCAGGGAGGTGGTTGAGACCTCATCCCTGGAGGTGTTTAAGGCCAGGCTGGATGAGGCTGTTGCCAGCCTGATCTAGGGTAGGGTGTCCCTGCCCGAGGCAGGGGCGTTGGAACTGGCTGATCCTTGTGGTCCCTTCCAACCCTGACTGATTCTATTCTATGATACACACAAGTTACAGAAAGAAAACAGGAATATGAAGTCTTAGGAAACCTGCTTCTTGACATCTCTAAGTGGCTTTCCCATCTGTTATTGGCTTGCTTTTTTTCTCCTCCTTTTTTTCCCCTCCACTTTAAGTCCTTGTTTCTAAATGACTATGTTTTGGTGAGGGGACAGGATACCTTTTATCACTTGTAAAATTCAAACAAAGAGACAGTTCTTGTATATGGCTTATGCAAGGTGCCACTGAGACCTCCAGACTACTGCCAGGTGGCAGATGGGTGACCTTCCTACCATGCAAGTCTACATCTTCTTTGAATGATGGATGCAAACCTGCTGACGGGCACTTGTGACATCTGCTACCATCTCAAGTGGAGGAAAGGAGAAAACTCAAGGACTTGTTCTGCTTCATAACAATCACACTGTCTAGAAACTGAATTGGGAAAATGCTTTTAGAAGTTATGAAGGTAGAGATGTTGGACTGGTGTTTATGCTGATCCTGCCACAAATGTGGTCCAGAGCACGAAGTGCAGTAGCCTGTTAATTAGTTAGTACTGCTGGAAGAGAGAGACAGCCATTCAGACATGCAAAGCGTTCTTGAGGTCACTGAAAGCTTCTCTCCCTTTCCCAGTTGCCCTAACTGTTCTGATAAAAGACATGACTTTGCTGGTAAACCTTGTTTTGCTTGTGTGCAGGCACACATAGGGGTGGTGGTGTGTGTGTGTAGGGTGCACTTCAACCAAGGCCTCAGCACAGGCATCAGAGGGAGCTTCAGGAGCTGCACCACATCCATAGCCCACATTTAGCCACTGAAGCAATTGCATCTGGTGTGTGATACAGGAGAAATTATTTCTCTACTGCATTATGCCCTCAGTTTTTCCACCATACTACACATCTGGGTTTCAGTCCTCATCCCAATGTGTACACAAGTGTTTTACATGAGTAAAGCATCTCCCTTTTTCCTCTCTGATTAGGCAGAGCATGTGGGCTTGGTTTTGGACAGGTACACATGCAATACGACTCTGTTTTGTGTAGGACGTGATAGCCATCCTGGGAGAGTTCTTACAGGAAGGTGAAGTGAGGAGGGATGTGATATGCGTTGCTGGTCCACGTGCTTTGCCGATCATCCTCACTGAGGCTGGGGCTGGATCTGGGTGCTTACCTCCCAGCCCTGTGAACCCTGCAGGCATTATGTAGGGTGCTCAGAAATGTTGATGGACCCAAGGCACTTGGTGCCTCAGGAGCCGGGCTGCAGCACACTGCAATTTTGAAGACTTTAATTTGCCCATGATTGTCCCTGAGGGTCTGGCATCTCTTTATGGATCCTTTTGGCCAAGAAAGTAATCCTCAGCACACTCCTTCAGTGCACCATGGTTTGCATACCTTGCCCCCAGGGCAATGATGAGCAGACAGATAACTGGTGATTGTTAGGCAAGCTTAAAGGTGCTGTCAGGTGGTGTTCTGAGGCAGGGCAGTGAGGAGTGTGTACCTTCATGAGCACAGTCTGCTTTGGGGGTCTTCCTAGTCTCATGGGGTAGCAGCAGGCGTGGTGGTGCAGCTGTTCATCAGTTAGTCCTGGGCCCACTGCAAGGAAATGACCTCCTTGACAAAAATGCAGCTTTTTATCTGTGTAAGAGAAGATATGTTTAGAAGCTTCTGCAGCCCTCAAAACATGTCCTGTAACCAAAGGAAGCAATAGCATGAGCCCTATCTATACTAATAGCTTCTTTTCTTCTATACTCTGCATGCTATACTAGTTGATCAATGTGAACATCTGTGTCCTCTCCTACCTTTTACAAGCACTGATTTTTTGTTTCTAAACCAGCTTGCCAGCAATTTGAAATCTGTCCCTTGCCTGAGTCTTTTGCCTCCATCAGGTACAGTGGATTTGCCTGTGAGCCTGTTTGGGCTCAGTGGTACTCTTACAAGCTGAGCAGAAACAGATCCCTTGTCCCTCAGAAACTCTTGTGTATTTTTCCCTGTATACCCAGGCTGTACAGTCACATTTCTGGGCTACTGTATGTGACCTGGATCCTGGGTTGAACTCTGCTGAAGGACTGCTCATCACAGGTTGTCACCCTCACACACCAATTCTTACTCCTCTCCCCTCTCTTTTTGTCATCAAGCTGCTGACTCTGGTTGGCTTTGCTGTCCTTCTGCTGTCCTTTTGCTGTCTGTTTGCTGTCCACTTGCTGCCCTTGCTCTCACACTCTCACCTTCCCTTCCTTCTTAGACTCCAGAAGAGGAGGCTCAGGGGTGACCTTATTACTGTCTACAACTACCCGAAGGGAGGCTGTAGCCAGGTAGGGGGTGGCCTCTTCTCCCAGGCAACCAGCAATAGAACAAGGGGACACAGTCTCAAGTTGTGCCAGGGTAGGTATAGGCTGGAGATTAGGAAGTTCTTCACAGAGAGAGTGATTTCCCATTGGAATGGGCTGCCCAGGGAGGTGGTGGAGGCACCGTCCCTGGGGGTCTTCAAGAAAAGCCTGGATGAGGCACTTAGTGCCATGGTCTAGTTGACTGGATAGGGCTGGGTGCTAGGTTGGACTGGATGATCTTGGAGGTCTCTTCCAACCTTCTTGATTCTATGATTCTATGATTCTCTGTTTTGTTTATCAGTTGCTATGCTAGATGAATGTTACAGGTATTTGGTTTTGATCTATAAAGTCCTATAAAAACATATTTAAATGCCTTTGTACACAAAAATCATCTGCTCTTGTTATGGTCACACTTCTTTGGCTATGCTGAAAAGCCTCATGTTGTTTTCTGTGAGCTACCTACATCTTCTCATGTTCAATTTGGCTGATGGAATCTTCTTTGGCTCCAGAGTGGGCACGGCTTGAATTTCTAGAGCTTATCAAGAAGTTCTGTTGCTTGAAATTGCTGTTTCATGTACCCGACTAAGTGTTTGTCTTGGACACAACCATATGAGTAAGCTGGTTGAGTGGGTTGAGAGCTCTGGGACACTCTGGAGAAGTCCTTCACTTTTCTGCCTTTCATGCTGCTGGAAGCTTTCACCCTGGCTCCCTGGACAGGTGATGCAGCTACATCTAGCACCCAGTGCAAAGTGCCTATGTTGTACTCATCAGAGGAACAGACGAAGAGGAATGGTTGTGGCTGTGACAATGCTACAGCGGGACCCGCTCATGTAAAGTGCCACCTAGTGGCGCTTGTCAGTATTGCAGCTCAAGTTAAACGCGAATATGATCGGGGCAAGTCAATCAAAGCCAAGGGCCAACCCTTACGCGCAACAACCGGTGAGGAGGCATTTCATATTTCCCCGATATTTTTAACATTCCTTTGAAATGTGTTTCATTTAAGCCCTAAAATTTGTACTGAACCGCTGCATTCTTGGCCCAGGAATACATATTTCAGCTTTAGTCTTTCCTATTCTGATGAGCAAAATGGCAATCAATTGCCAAAAAAAAAAAAGTTAATTGCCAGTGATCCTAGCAGTGAAATTTTGTCTGGAAAAAAAAATCATTAGACTGTGATTATGCTAATAAGTTCCTTGTGCATCTACGTAGTGGCTTCAAGCAGAACTCTTGTGACAAAAAGATGATTGTGCATCTGAGTATGTGGTCAGTTCAGAGCTACTGGAAAATGTGTCTTACACAACACATATGTAAGAGATTAGCAGCCCTCATCATCTATAGTTCTAAAGGATACTGTAAAAGAGCTTAATTAATTTATTTGTAACATAGGCCTGGAAAATTAAAATGAGCTCTTCTACTGATGTAAAATCGTGAGGTTTACTAGCCACAGAGAAGCTACATGAATGGAAAAATGAAACATGTATTTCCAAATCACTAGAAGTCATCCATGATGCTGTATTTTTGGGGGTTGTTTTCTTGCTTTAATTTTTCTGCTTGTCCGTTTTTAACTTATGTTGGAAATTCCTTTCAAAAGAACTGACCACCTGTGTGTTAGGAAGATATTCAGGAGCAGTGAAGGCTCAGCAACTCTGAAAATGAGCATAGATGTATTGGCTTGGACACTCAAAATTGGTCACTAGATTTGAAAAGTCAGTTGTGTTTTGTCTGTGTTGGTAAACTAAGGGTTCCAGGATGGAGGAGAGTTAGGGACTGCACATTCCCATGTTAAACCTATGAAATGAGCTTCATTAACTGAGATATATTTGCAACACTATTAAGTGTTGCAATGACTTATGACAATTTTGGTTTCCCTTCTGCTGCTGCCACACACACCTCTGTACTTGTGGTGAAGTTTAATCACGAGATATGTGTGAGGCTAAGTGAAGGTGAAGGATTTTGTAGGAACAGCTAGTAAAAATGGTGGTGATTACTTTTCTCTAGGTCTTTATGCACAGTGGTGGGGTTCTAGAAAAACATTACTTATTGCAATCTATTTAATTTTCAACCCAGGTAGTGATGAACTGATCATTAGGGAATGGGCTGCCCGGGGAGGTGGTGGAGTCGCCGTCCCTGGGGCTGTTCAAAGCAAGGTTGGACGTGGCACTTGGTGCCATGGTCTAGCCTTGAGCTCTGTGGTAAAGGGTTGGACTTGATGATCTGTGAGGTCTCTTCCAACCCTGATGATACTGTGATACTGTGATTAGAAGATAGGTCTTCACAGTCCTAGTGTGTGCAAGGGAGACAAAGATGATGTCCTAGTAGCTAAGATGTAGGTTAAGCACATTTCTCTGAGCCTTGCAGTGCAAAGATGCCACTGCACAGTGGAGTCACTTTTGTTTAAGAAACTGCATTTAAAAGCACCAGCTTCTAGTAAAGGCTAGCAGGCTGCTAGGATGTGGATAGCAAAGAAAAGGGATGTTTAGCCTCTGCCATGTAAAGCTACATGGTAGGGAAGGAGAGATATAGCAGCAGGGAAAAGGTATCTCTAAACAAAGCCCCAAACTGTATGTATTTAATATTGCAAGATTGTTTAAAGAAAACTGTGCCTCTTAATGCCAGTATAGAATACAGGACAGGTCCCTAGGGATGCTTAGTCCATCTGAGGGCTTATGAACCTTGACTCTGCCCCTTTAAATGCAATTGTTAGTAAATACTTCAATGAAAAGAGCTTTCATCAGAGGAAAAAAAAAAAAAAAACCACAGCAAATTATACTTGTAAATAATTTGCCCTGGTAAACAATATTTAAGTCGCTAATCTGAACTGTAATTCTGCTCGGTATTATAATTTGCTTTCTAAATAGCAGCATTTGGACAAGCAGCTTTCTGTTGTTGATGAAAATGGGGAAAATGTGGGGCAGAGGGAAGGTATCACTTCCCTTCCTTTCGGCAAGTCTGCCGTTGCCAGCTATTCAGATAAAACTGCTTGCGTTTCCATGGATCAGAGATCTGCACTGCTACGGGAGAACAGTGTTGAAAACCACCCCTTACTCGGAAGGTGTCTTCACTGCTTTTTTTTTTTTTGGGGGGGGACACACACACACACACGACACTCTGCTCTGCAACCTAGTTAGAAACTTCAGGAGCACCCTTGGTGAATGCGATGGGAGCCAGAGCTCCCCAAACCCACCCGTCTGTTGCAGGGTCAGCAGGCACGGCGATGTGCTCAACCCCGTGCCCCGAGCCCACCGCGCTGCGACGCATGCAAAGCTGGGCGACTTTTGGGGATGGCATTGGGATAGTTTAGTTTCACAGCCCTGAGTGAGCTTCACCCCCTTCTCGGGGAGCCAGATGGAGACGCATTTGGTTTCTCTTTTAACCATGTTACTTTTGCGAGGAGAATAAAACGAGCAGGAACAGCTATTGGCTGCAGCAACAGAAGAAAGCCCAGCTTTGCCAGAGGAAACCACATAAAAGCTTGCGTGTGTGTGTTTGGGGGGAGGGAGCAGCTAGGGATGATGCCTGGAGCTTCTTGTACTCGGAGCTGCGATTTGTGAGTGAAACATGATGAAATCACCCCCTGGACAAATCACACGAGCCTGTCAACCTCACCAGGTGGGATTACTTGTAGCTAATAGCCCGAACTCCCAGAGCGAGCAGAGCTCTGTGCTCTCTAAAAAAGAAAAGGCGGCGGCGCCGTGCGAGCTTTTCAAGAACTCCCTAGAATGGCTAAGAAGGGCTGCGTCCACTCACACCAGGTAGGGGAGGAGAGGAGCGTGTTTGCTTTTGGAGGAGGAGTAGCCCGTCGCTCCTGAAAAAGTTCCTGCAGAAAGGAGCGTTTCAGCCTCAGAAAGAGATGTTTTATTCATAAACCCCTTCTGGTTTGTGTTACTCTCCAACCGTGACGCTACCAACTGCTGCTCCAGTGATGGGAACTGCAGTGCTGGGGAGCTCCAATGTACAGAAGACCATCTTTGCCCCTTTAACCGTAGTGCTCTTAGCTTGAAAGTCCTGCTTTTTGCACAGTTTGCTTACTTTGCTGTTTTGCTTTTGCAGGTTATATCTTTATTTGCTTTTGCCTTTGGAGTAAATGTCTGCATGGGATTTACAACAAATCGATTTAGGAGATCTGAAGAATGGGATGAGGGCCCGGTCTCAGGTACAGTAACAGACGTACATTGTACATCTCAGTACTCTTATGTTATATGCTGTGGTTAGAAAGCACTTCTGCTCCGAAACAGTAGTTTGCTTGTTCCTTTTCCCTCTAGGATATAGAGAAGAATAAATACCTCACTGAGCCTGAGTCAGTTGACCTTTGGGACTCACCTATAGGTCTTCTATTTACTTAAACTTTTGCTCTGTGTGCATGTGACTCTGGAAAATCTAGCTTATTTTAGGACTGAGCACTGTCAGTCTCACAGAGACCGATCTCATCAGCTCCTACATAGCATTTGCTGTGCTTTATGCTCCGCTCAGTTTCCTTCTAGAGGCTGGGAGAAACTCCCCGATGGGTTTAAGAGTTCTGGTTTTATTTTGGTAGCTATTGAAGTGGTTCCTAGAAACTTGATGAATGCTTTCAAGAGGCACTGGTGAGAAAAGCTTTTGGGATTTCTGTGGCTGCTGAGGTCATGCTGGTTTGTGAACAGTAGACGGCAGACATCTGACAGCGGAGAGGGCCAGGGAGAGGAGAGCAGGTGTTCGTGCAGATGTGCTGTCACTGAGTCCTCTGTTTCTCTTTTGCCTCCTACTTTTTGCTTTGGAGGAGAGCAAGAACATGACACAGAAGGGACTGTTGTTTGTGTTCTGGGGCAATATAGAGTTCTGTGAGCTCAGGCGTAGTCTAAGTGGAAAAATATATAAAATGGAAAACTAGTTAAGGAGGCTTGAGTTGAGTCTCTGTTCCTTCCTTTTGTAGGAGAAAAGAAACCTGTGGGCATCGACTTAGAGCTGTAACTGAAGTGAAAGGGTCTCATTTGCCGGGCCTCTCTGTGAAGTTTAATTAATTGTTAAATTGTTTGCCATGGCCAGAGTTTGTGGTGTTCCTGATTATGTGCTTGTGTTCTTCACTGCTCTGTCTTTCACAGGAATTGGTGTCTAATCATAGCCACAATCAGGGCTGCTGATTACTGAGCATTTTAAGTAAAGAAAAGGATAGCGACTGTTGCTTTTATCTGTACACAGCAGTAAAAAGCATTTCTTTGTGCCTTTATCTTCTAGTATGTTAACCACAGGGCAGTTATGTAGTGTATGTGTCTAACAGTTGCTTGAAGGGTTTGCATTTCATGTCTTCAACACTGGACTACCAGTTGCTCTTGCTTCTGCTGGCTGGCTAGGCTTTACGGCAGGGCTGCTAGGTTGATTTATGCTGAAGTCCCAAAGCTTGGGTGTTGTTTTTTTTGCTGAAGACCCTATGGGTCTACTGAGAACCCCTCACAGCTCATAAGTATCAGCTCTGCTGAGCCAGACAGCACTGTTCAGCACTGCTGGGGCTGGGATCAGTAGCTGCATGGTGATTCCAGTAGCAGGAGGTTTAGCTTAGCATTCCAGAAGAATAGGAAGAAATACAGGTTCTCTTGCATGAAGGCAGGTGATAGGGTGCTTTTAGCAGTCTGTTGAGAATTTCCTTATGAGTCGACTTGCACCAGCACCTGGCATTGGAGTAGTTCAGTCCAAGGTGCAACAATGAGAGAAAAGTAACAGAGGGTTTTGTCCCTTCTGTGTTTATCCAGCTTGGTTACTCTATTGCAGTAAAAAAAAGAAGTGTGTCATAGCAGAGAATGAAGTATTGTATGTAGTCACATCTATCTAAGGGAGAAAGTAAAAAGCTACAATGCAGAGGTGCTTTTCTTAAGCTCTCACTTAAGGACTTGTTTAGGCTCTTCTAATTGCATGGTTTCCAAGCCCAGTGCAAGGACAGAATTAAAGAAGGATTTGTTGTGGTTTTTTTTTTAACTTCACTCTGTCTTAACTTATTTATTACCAAATTTCTTGATGTGTAGAGTTAATTACTTTGGCCTGACAAAACATTTTTACCAGCTATTACTGTATAGACCAACTTGCTATTTCTCCAGAGGTATGCCATGATTGTGAGCAAATTTCAGTTTTCATCTAGCATGGAACAGCTCTGTGAGTCAAAAATCAAGGTGGTTAGATTTCCACACATCCCCTCCAGTCCCTTGTAAATATAAGTCAAAGAAATACCATAATGCTTAGGACAACTGCCCCCCTCCTACCCTTCTTGTTCTCTTTTTACAGATACATAAACCTTCAAGCCCTTCAGATGTTTAATATTTGTACCCCCAAAAAAAAAAACCATTGAAAGAATTTTTTAACTTACTGTTTCTAAAAGACCTTAGAGAACCAAGACTCCCATTTTTTCATATCTTTGCCCTTATTTGGTTTATGAGCTTTCTACACATCGTTATAAAAGCACTCTCCTGGCCTTAGTAGTCACTTGAAACATGTGTCTGGATAATGAGAGGATGATAGCCTAAATTTTGGAAGGAGAAAGAAACACCAAAGGTTTTCTTGGTGTGTTTTTAAGTGTGTCATTAAAAATGGAGTCATATCTTACTTGTACTGGAACAGTCAGGATGCTTTTCATGGAAATTTTACTCCCTGCAATGACATTCTGCAAAACTTAAATTGAAGCTTGTAATATTATCTATCAAAACTGATGTTCCAGGTGTGTTGGTTGTGTAGGCTCCATATGGGATGCAAAATGGCAGATTCTTGCCAGGTAGAATCCTTCCTGTAATGACTATGTAAACATATATATATTGTGTAGTCCTGTGACTGAAATACTTGAGGTAAATGGATTTCATTATGTATGTATGTACTTTTAACATTGAAATCAGGAGCAGAGCAGGTATTTTGATATGGCACTTCCCAAGGTAAATAAAACTTATTTACAATAGAAATGTAAAAACCTTCATGGACTGAATCACTAATGCCCTATGCAACTACTGTTTTCAACCTAATAAGAGACAGTCCTTAGATGGTTGTTTTGAGCTTAACTGTGGGGGAGTGAGGGAGGAGGAAGGTGTGGAAAGGTATATAAAAAGGCTTACCTATTAATTAAGGAGGGGAGATTCCCCCCTGCCTGCTACACAGTCTGATTGCAGGAGCTGTAGAGGGATGCAGGAATTTAGAAAAGGGTTTTGAAAATGTGTGGGTTTCTTCTGTGCAGGATTTATTTTTGTTACTTTGAAAATCCTCACCAGGGCTGGAGCTCCTGATGCTCTACTTTCAAATGATTCTGCATGCACCAGTACCTATGCCATGGCATTGTGCACGACCTGAAAATCATGGTCTGGCTGCAAGTGCAAGGTCAAGCATGATAAACAAAGGAATGATCTTAATGCATTCACAGATCAGAGGAGTTAAACCAAGTCCTCTTTTGTGTTGCTGTGTGGAAAATGTCCTACGTTGGCTCAAGAGGTGTGACTTGAATTTGCTAAGTAATGTGGGATAATTCATCCCACTACAGTACATCTGTGGTTGCCAAGAGGAGTGAGAAAGTAACAGATACCTGGGATAAACCTTTCTCAAGTGAAATAGAAAACCCATTTGCAGTTATAAAAGCTAGAGCTGCAGGAAACCTTGGACAGCTATGTAGACCTTCTCCACATCCCAAGACATGGCCATTTATTAATGAAGTGCTTCTCACAGATCTTGGTCTGATAGGTTCTTGACAATCTCCACAAGCAGAGACTGCAGAGCCTACGAAGATTCTGATCTGAGTGTTGCCAACGTAGAAGCTTTAACTCCTTGGAACTCCAAATGGCCAAAATATTGTTGGCTTTGAAGGTTTAATTCAAAATATTAAGAATGTGCTTGGAGGACATGTACCTATAGAGCGAATTTTCACTGTGTCCATGATGTTTCTCCCTGAGCATTGCTGACCCGACTGAAAAAAAAACCCAAACACAGAAGCCAGAGGCAGACATGGTTTTTTTTCCTGCTGCCTTTCCCAGCACTCATAAGAATGTGCCTTGCTGCTGACGTGATCCATAACTGCAGCCGTGGTAGATTTGGTTTTCTCACCTGATACCTTACTGTAGGATCCATTTGCTGCCAGGTTTGCACACTGAATTGATTTATGCCAAAATCCTACCAGTTCCAGTCCAAGGGAAGTTATGGAGTTGCAGTGCTGTCAGTGGGAGTCGGTGATCCATCAGCTGCTACAGTGTCATGTCCTAACTCCCCGTTTGTCTTTTCTTCCGTCCATTCTCAGTGTCGGGATAATGACATTGTGTTTGGAACAAACACAGTTTGGAACTTTAGTCTCCCAGACTAAAGTTTTAGCTATGTAAATGAGCAAGAGAACACTCTATAAGAAAATATGAGAGCAGCTGCTTCCCAAAAAGTGCCTTTGCATCAGTCCTTTTAAAAATCATACTGCAAATCACAGTGAGATTTGCCAAAACCCAAACCGTAGCCTGAAAGAAAACAAACCCCAAGACGATTTCAAAGGCTTAATTTTAATAGGTCTCTCAAGGAACAAAAGGCATTGTGAAAATTTCCCTGGAACACCTCGGGTTTTGGAGAATAACATTATTTTATTTCATGAAATGAAATTAACAAGCATTTATTTTCCTACAAGAGAATCCTATATAGCAGTTTATATGAAGTAGGGAAAAAGAGCAGTGTCACATATCAGCTTTGACAGTAAGGGCTCTTACTAATAAATAGATTATTAATGGTTTTCAGACTGGCAGTCCTCTGGTTATACACATCAAATACATTAATTTCTTACATTCTTCTATAATTTTGGTGTTTTTTTTTTCTTTTTAATAATTTAATACTCTGTAAAAGCCACCAAAAAAGCTGTACTTCACTTCCCCGTTAATTTATGAGCATCTTACCGCTTGCTTTCATGCTTGACATTAATTTGGTGCCTTTCAATATAACAAACCAAGATCTGCTGACTGCGTGTAGATTAACTGCAGTCCTTTCCTATGCAAACTGCCCATCCAGCCATGAAGATGTCACTAGGTTTCTGAAAAGAAAGGTCTGCTCCCGAGGAATGATTGTAGCTCCTGAAATGGGGCCTTGGAGACTTCAATACATTTCTGCTAATGATCTCTTGATTGTTACAGAAGTAAAGGCAGGGCTGCTGCTTTGCAGGACGTCACAGCACTCTGCTTCCCTTTTTTTTTGTTCCTCCCCCAAAAGAGCAACCTTTTTGGAATGTGTTCCTTTGTTATTGCTGCTGTTGTGGGGTGGGATTTTTTTTGGTTGGTTTTTGAGTTTTTGGTTTTTTCTTTGTTTTCCTTTGTTTTCTTCCTTCAAGCAGCCCTTCTCCTCTCCTTGCTCCCTTCATCAGAGCAGGCAGCCAAGGTTTTGCTCATCCAAGTGGTTTCAGGGCTGAGGCACCCATCTCAGCGCTGCTGGCCTGACAGATGTTGCCCTGTTCTTCTTCCACACAGTCCTGTCCGATTCCCCCTGGATCAGTACCTCTGGCTCCTGCAAAAACAGATGCTTTGAACTTGAAGAGGCAGAGCCTCCTGGCTGCCGCTGTGACAACCTGTGCAAGAGCTACAACAGCTGCTGCTTCGACTTTGATGAGCTGTGCTTAAAGACAGGTACGATGGGGCTCCTGTCCCGCACTGCCAGGCACTGTTGACAGCTGCTTTCTACAAGCAGTCGAGACCTGCCTGGTAAACCAGTGCTCCCTGTCATAACCTGCATCTCCTCACTACCTTGCCTGCCCAGACAGGCTTGGCTCAGACCAAAATGCAGCCCTTATTTCCTTGCAAGGAGCAGCAGGCATGTGCATCTATTGCTCCTCACTGCTGGGCTCCAGCCATGGCTTCCAAGGCAGAAAAAGGCAGGGTGTAATATCTGTATTAAGTGAAGAGTAGATCTTCTGATGCTCAGTGAAAAGCAAAAATCGGTGTTCAGGCATCAGTTTGATCTAGAAGTTACAATGGAAAGAGCCGTAGTAAAGGTTGGAGCTTGGTCATTTGGTGTCAGCCAGTCTTTTTTTTTTTCTCTGAAAGCGATACCTTTGGAGAAGTGGAGCAATTCGTGCTTGCTTGTGCATTGTGGTTACTTGTGAAGGCACCTCAGGAGCTGGGAGAGCTGAAGCAACGTGGGTTCTCTCAGAGGCAGCTGCAGGTGACTGGCAGGGCTTATTACCCTTGCCCCAGACTCCGATTTCCAGATGTCAGGATGCGTATAACACACTGGTAGAAACATTTGACTTCAATTGATTGGACCCTGGGGGATGAAAACACAGCGCAGGGCTCATTTTCTTTGGGGTGTTTTTTTCATGATTTGTGGGCAAGGAAAACTTCAAAGTGTGCCATGAGTTATGTTTTACTTCTAGCATAGTGCATTTAAATTATCGTTTGTACCCATCTTCTCAAGTGTTTGCACAGTGGTCAGAGTTGACACAGGTGCCTTCTACTCTTGCCACTGAACATTTTCTTGCTTTATCAAAGACTAACACTTCCTAAGCAGCCAGAAGGGAATCATAGAGTTGTTTCACTAGGAAAAGACCTCCAAGACCAGACCCCAGTTGTCAACCTGACACCTCCATGCCCGTTAAATCACGTCACAAAGTGCAATGTTTACCTGCTTTTTGAGCACCTCTGGGGAGGGTGTCTCTATCACCTCTCTGGGTAGCCCATTCCAATGTCTGACCACTCTTTCAGTAAGGAAATACTTCCTAATATCTAATTTAAAACTCCCCTTGTGCAACTTAGAGGCCATTTCCTCTTGTTCTATTGCTTGATAGAAGTCTAATGGTTAAAACCATCAATTGCCATTGGGTGTGCCAAGCCTGAGAGTCTCGACTTCCTTAGTTCTGTTTGTAATGGTATCATTTTACTAGCTTGGTACATCCTTAGGCCCTATTCCAAAGTGTAACAGCATACTGACCCTGAGAGAGCACCCTAATTTAGACAGACCTTCAGCTCCTAATTTCATTTGCAAGATGAGAAGAGCTGCAGTGTTTTACAGTGGCTGTGCCATGCTTTTCCTTGAAGAACAACTCTTGTTCTTGGTGCTGAATCCTGTAGGTGAGGACCTGATTGGAGTAACACATAAATTTACAACCACATGCTCTCTTTTAAACTTATTTGTTAGGGATTGAACTGTGGACTCAACTATTGGAGAGAAAGAGAACGGATTGCCCACGAAACACTAGAATTCTTAGTTCGGGAGCTCACCATTTAGCAATTGAGGTCCTTCTCTTCCTGGACTTTCTCTGGCATTTAGGTTGCATAGAGCCTGGAGTACACCTGAGGGTAGCAGAAAGCATTTCTCTGTGGATCTTGCAAGACGCAGGGATCCTTTTTATTTGTGGTTGACATGCCTGCTTCGGAGATCTTGAAATCGCTACAATGGGGCGCTAAATTCTACATCCAACTTAAGTGACTTGTCAGTATTGCTTGAGTGAGTACTTTTTGGTTTGATTTTAATCTCTTGTTCTTGCTTACCTTGTGAATATTTTAGCTCGGGGCTGGGAATGCACCAAAGATCGCTGTGGAGAAACCAGGAATGAGGACAATGCTTGCCACTGCTCTGAAGACTGCTTAAGTAGAGGAGATTGTTGTACTAATTACCAAGTCGTTTGCAAAGGTGCGTCTTTGGTCTTTCTGCCTCTTATCTTTTCGAACCTGATACAAAGCAGCCCTGTGGGTAAAGAGTTTTCTTCTAAAAGCGGAACCTTCTCCTTGTTTTGCTCTGATTTTTCAGAGGAGGAGGAAGAATTGGGGAATTGCATTTGCAATTCTTTGAGCGCTAGCAGAGACGAATCCTTTCAATTTGTGAATGGTAGAAGGATGCTGTCTTTGGCTGTAGAGATACTGATAGAGAAGAAGTGGATGAAGAAGTGTTTAAAGTAAAACACAAGTGTTCAGGTGCATTTGTCTGCTTCACAGGGAAAGGAAGGATATCTAATGGTCTCAGGAGGAATGGAGCATTCCTAGATACGTTATCTGATTCGAAGAGCTCTCCCCACCCTCAGCACAAAAGCTCCCGCTGCAACTGCTTGATCTAACACCTGTAGGCTTTGTTCCCTTCTGGGAGAGGAGTTGTGAGAAGAGGAGGGCTGTAATTCACAGATGGGTGGCATGGGCTTCAGATGATCAGGCCACTTTCTAGACAAACCATGGCTGCACTGGCCTATGGGTGGATGGGCTGCGAAGGCTTCATTTTCATGCTCTACACTCATCTTCTGAACTATGTTCTACATCATGTAATGTGTTTCCCATTGGGAGCGGGTCTTCTATGCCTTGATAACGAGCTCTAAAAGTTCTGGCTGTTGTATTTCAGGTAGTTTGTGTGTTTTTTTTTCCCCTCCATCCATTAACTTTACTGGTGGAAGACTTAAGGTTTGCAAGTTTTTCTTCCACACCATTGTGGCTAACTGTGTATACTCAGTAAATGACAGTGGTCCAAACCAATACACTGAAAATGTTTCTTGGTTTATTGGTTTTTTTTTTTCCTAGTTGAGTTTTGCTGTTGGGAATCCAAATGAAATATCAATCTTCCAGCAAGCCCCATAGATTACTTTCTCCCCTTTACAAAAGAACCCCCAAGCTGCAACCAATTATATACTGGTTTTGGTACGACTTAAATACAGTTTTCAGTTCTTGCGTTTTTGGTGAGCTCCCTCTTACAAGGATCAAAACAGATGAATGTATGTCTCCAGCTTTAACATGTGTAGTCTTTGTTTAATTGGCTAACAACAAATTATCTCAGTGAGCCTGTCACTTTGACAGCAGTAAGCTTTATATGAGAACAGTGTTTCCTCTTTATTTGTTCTTTTGTCTGTCTCAGAATACTGTGTTGGTTTGGTTGTGTTTTTTTTTTTCCCCCTTGGAAATTGTCTCTCCACCTCCTGTCATGGTCAGATGGAATTGCTGCAGGACACATTTCCTGTAGATCTTTTCTATGGTGTTTTTGTGTGGGCAGGTTTTAATTTTTCTTCATTCTGATTGAACTGCAGTTCCTTTAATAGTGTCAGGTTCAGGAAGTGCACCTGATTAGTTAATAATTTGTTTTTCAGTTGACCCGTGAAAGTGCAAGTCATGAGCCACTCTATAGTAAGCATTCAGCAGCAAAAACACTGGAATAGTTGATTGCATGAAGTAGCTTTAACTAGTCCAGTTCAGAGACTATTAATACTTTTTTTGTTTTATATGTGTCTTACTCTCACCTGATCCATGAGCTGATCAGCTCTCAAACCCAGCTGCAAAGTATTTAGAGTTGTTTTTCTTCCCCGGAGTGGGTTTTGTTTTGAACCAGCTCTTGGAGACATCAGAGCTGGTGGGGAGGGAAGTGGGAATTCACAGCCAGAACCAGCACACTGAAGAAAATTAAAGTAGATGCCTATTGTGCCAAAAATGTTACCACTGTCTCTTGCAATCAATGCCACTTTTAAGTCCAGTTTTAAGATCTACTTCCAGGAGTGCTAGTTTGGATATTCATGTTGAGTAGAATGTAACCAGGTCACTCGCTTAGCTTTGTCAAAAGACCTGCTCATTGCTATGGGAAGTGTGACAGGACAGCCCATTAACTGGAGCTAAACTTGACTTTTTGGACATTTTCTGTGAAGCCTGTACCTTTGTCCACACATATATATATATATATAATTTCTGACACTCCAATGTGCATTTTCTGGTAGGAGAAACCCACTGGGTGGATGATGACTGTGAAGAGATAAAGACTCCTGAATGCCCAGCGGGGTAAGTGTTTTGTACACAACTGCAAAGGTAGCTGCAGCAAGGCCAATGGTCCCCAGCTCTGCCCTGGACTTCCAAACAGCATGTTCCTGTGCTGTCCCTGTCATGCAGGCAGAATGGCTGTGGGTTGCATGCTTTCCAGTGCTTCACCATTTGTACACTTAGGCTGATAATATTGTAGTGTACTTGTCTTTGAGTTTCTGGATGAAACCATGTATGAAATGTGGGCTTGAACTTCTGATGTTTGATCACTTGATCAAAGATAGATTTGCCTGCTCCACTTGCACGCACAGGAAAGGAAACTACACTACCTTGAAGTCAGTGGAAAAGTTTAGTTCTTTTCTGATTTCAGTAAAACTGAGGTTGAGCCACAAATGAAGACAGTTCAGGATTGTTTTTAGTTGAATTTTATTCTTCTATTGTTGTTTTCCTAAATGAAAGGATTTCCAAGTTGCAGTGGGGTGCAAGCTTGATGTAGTGAGGTATTTGAGCACATAACATTGAAAAAGTAAGCACTTTTGAAATCAGGTAGCTCACCATTATCCTTAAAAGTAAGCATCTGCTCAGATGCGTGCTGCATTGCATCTCAGTCTGTGCTATTAGGATAGTGTGGAGGAGATAGGAGTCCCTGCTCGTCCTAGTGATAGTTGTGGCTGCATGTGCCTGCAGCAGGTAACTAACTTTAAAAGCCTATCTGTGTCTGTCCAGGACACACATCTATCTTCTTAGGGTAGATGCTACTCCCAGTAGCAGTAGTAAATGAAAGTGTAATAAAATCACATGAGATGCCATCATCTTTAGTATGCAAGAATGCCAAGTGGACTTTGTGAAGAGAGACCAGCTCTCATGAGACATGGCTTGTAACTACAGATTATAGGCTAGTGTGGGTACTCTTGAACACTACTTCTTTCTCATTCTTTGACTATAAGAACTTGCACTTTTGAGCCATATGCTTTTAGATGGTCAGGGAAGATGTCTTTTATGCTGGAGCTCAGCCCTCTTGCTGACTGTGAGTGAGCATTGGATGTTAGCAGAGTAAAGATTATCCATTTGTCTTTATCTGTTAAGTAAAATAATTGCAGATGTATAGCATATACACTCACTGTACTTCAGATTTTTTGGAGTCTCAGTGAGCAAGTGGAAAGAAAAAGCCAGCACAAAACCCAAGCTGCCTTACACTCCCACTGCTTTTACTTTTAGCTTTGTTCGTCCTCCTTTGATCATCTTCTCTGTCGATGGCTTCCGTGCATCGTATATGAAGAAAGGGAGCAAGGTTATGCCTAATATTGAAAAACTGAGTGAGTACCTCTGCTTTCTTACAATAAACAAAAGACAGTCTCTTGAAGCCCAGTTGGTTTTGTTTGTTGAGCAACAGAAGTCAGCATGGAACTGGCGGGTAGAAGAGCTGCAACAGATGCAGAGCTTCTGCACCTGAAGGCCTAACGAAAATGAAGTCACCTTTTTCCACAAAAGGAGAATGGCAGAAGTCTCCTGAAGTGTGCTAGTTTGAAGCAAGCTAGAATGTTTTGGTGAAAAGAACTAGATAATTGGCTATGAAAGGTAAACATGGTTGTGTCTCTTCTCTCACAGTCTCGCTGAGAGTTCTGGGAAGAAGAAGAACATTAGATAACGTTCTCCATTTTGTTTCTCACTCTGCTTTGAGCTTCAGACCTAGCCACATCTCCTTAACCTCACTGCCACTAACCTTCCTTCTTAACCTCTTGGCTGTACCTTTATTCCTTTCTCAGGATTTGGGGTAAGGTTGAGAGGGCAAGGGGAGGTGTCGGGGTGGTTTGAGAGCCCCTCCTGGGGACTCGGGTTTCTGAGAGGGGAGTTGTGCTTCTGTATTACTTATCCTTTCTATATTTCTGTATATAACTGTATATATTGTAAATAGCTGCTTGTATATTGTGCTGCTTGTAAATAAATAGCTTCATTTATATTCCTGGAGACCTTCTGAGTTAGCTGGGGCAATTCCAGAAAGTGTGGGGGGGGGTGGGTAAGAGCCCAAACCATCTCATGAAGTTTAGGTAGTAGTAACTAGTGGCTTGAAAGCACCTCAGCTAAAGCAGCACACAGCAGTGCAGGAAGAGAGCTGCTGTTTTGAGGAATGTTGCTCAGAACCAGTGACCTTCATGTGGTTTTGTGAACAAGAAATGCATCTTCAGTACATGATAGGTATCAGGCACTCTTAAAGGTTAGTTAAGAAGTGGCCATGAAATTTGCTGCTTGATCCAGGCGTAATGAATATGTGATGACTGGCTGGGGTCAAGCCCTATTGATGAGCACTCACCTTTGGACAAGCAGGCATCCATCCAGGTGTGTGGAGTGAAAGATTCAGTGCCTATTTGATCTTTTCAGGGTGGTAACTTGTGTGTGTGCCCATACCCTTTAAATGTGTTGTGTGGTGTTTTGGGTTTTTTTTTTTGGTTGGTCGTTTTTTTGTTAACCCTGTCTGTGCTGACCCTCCTGTTTATGTAGTCACAGTATCACAGTATCATCAGGGTTGGAAGAGACCTCACAGATCATCAAGTCCAACCCTTTACCACAGAGCTCATAGTCATCTATGGTTGGACTTGATGATCTTAAAGGTCATCACTAAACTAAACGATTCTATGATCTGGAGGCTGTGGCCAAAGCCCATTGTGAAACTGCACCTTTAGTATATTTGTTACTTCAAAAACTAGCCTGTGTTTTCTTGTGTTGTATTACTTGTCAAGAGACTCCTAAGGACTTTGGAAGGAGGCTAGCTCAGGGGAGAGAACAGTCTAAGCAAACGTACCTGGTTCTGTAGCTCTCTGGCTGCACTGTTTCAGTTGTTCATTGTGAAGTGCAAAGTGTGCACGAGTGGGTTTACTACTGTCCTGTGGGAAAATCCTGCCCATTTAAAGCAGCAGAATGTTCATTTAAATTGGTTAAAATTTAACCAGTTTTTGGAGCATTTAGAGTCACAGCAAATGACTTCCTCTGTTTTTATTTTCCCTGTCTGAGAGCTTCACTTCCTAATGTTTGCATTCACTGTTGATTCTTTTTTTTTTCAGGGTCTTGTGGAACACATTCTCCTTACATGAGACCTGTCTACCCTACAAAAACCTTCCCCAATTTGTACACCCTTGCTACTGTAAGTTCCTGGGAAGGCTTTTTGGTGATGAAACGTTGCACTACAGTAGAAATATAGGTTGTGGGAAGTAAGATTTCTTTTCAAATTTGGTGTTCTTTTTTTTAACAAAACAGCCTCACTGTCAATCATTTTCAGCTTTCATTTATGTATTTTCTCAGTAGTTTGGAGTTCTGAGATACACTTCATCTCACCATTCTACACTGTTACAGCTTCTCTGTACTTTCTTATGTCTGCTTTTACAGTAATTTGTACTGCTGTGTAATTACAGGTCACATTTTTTTTTCTAGGGGGAATAAAACCACCCCTGCCCAGAATACAACCAGCAGTTGTTCCTTCCTCAGAGTAGCTGAAGTCATTGGGGCTGGCTTAGCAGCTAACTTACAATTTACAGCTGCTTAGTGTGTCTGGATGCTGTGTTTGCCCTACAGTAAAACAAACCATCACCTCTGCACTCTAGTGGCATGGCTGGTGGCCAGGCTCTCTCTCCCCACCCTGGCATGCAGATGCTTCTGTGTGACCATGACAATGTTCTCAAATTTGGGCTAAGTGGCTCCTTATTGGCAGACACATTTTTCCCCCCCCCTCCCCTTCCTCTCTTTCCTGTAGCCTCTGTACACATGTTAAATAGGAAGAGAGGGAATGGAGAAACAGACTAGCTGGAGATAAGAGGGGGCTAAGAGAAAGGGACAAGAACAGAAGCTTCTTAAATTGCCTATGTATCACAACTTGTCCAGCAGTAAAGCTATGACTTTGGCTGATTTGCCTTATTTTTTTTTCCTTGTTAAAACCCTCTTGTCTCACAGAGGCTCTGGTGAAGATAAAGCACAAAATCTAAGTGCTAAGTGTTACTCTTGCAACCAGAGAATGAATTACTGTTGCTAGAAAGGCAGTTCATGAAGAGGAACTGAAAGTTCAAATCAATCTTCTTTTCATAAATCTTTGCTTACTTTAGATGGCCTCAAACTAAAATTTAGCCAGTGTGAGAGTACCTTCAAGTATCAAGTAACAGGAGCCTTCATGCTTTTTAGCACAGTTTGGTTGTCATCTACTGCTTTCATTACTACAGCTGGTTTTAACGGGCTTCTCTTTAAGTTAAAACCTTCTCTGGTCTGCTGTTAAAGGTATCTATCGTAAAGTTACTTAGTGGTATCTGCAGATAGCTGTGAAGAGCTGAATTTGTGTGCAGTGGGATTTTACTAATTAGTTTGCTTCTGCACAAAGGGACTCTATCCTGAATCACATGGAATCGTTGGCAATTCGATGTATGACCCAGTGTTTGATGCCAGCTTCAGTCTTCGAGGGCGAGAGAAATTCAATCACAGATGGTGGGGAGGTCAACCAGTAAGTTTCATATTCCCTCCCTCTTCCCTCCTCCATCTCTTCCCCTCCCCCTGTGCTGTGGAACATAGCCAACAATAATAATTTAAAGAAAAAAAAGGCATCTGTGAACAATTTGTACCCAATTTCCCCCACCCTCCCCTGCCCTGGCTGGCCCTGTGTCTATCAATTTAATGTTACATTTGGAGTTGGCTTTTGCTTTTCAGAATAATAAAGCCATTGATTATGGGAAGGTGCTTGTGTTGATAAGTATAAATTAGATGTGGTTAGGAAAAAAAAATACCTCATTTCAGTCAACAGGTTTAACACTGTATTTTCTTCTCTGTGGCATAATGTTTCCTTTTCATTATGGGTTTAGGTCCTCATCCTAGTAATATTCTTGTGGCTGTTTCAGTATTAATGTTCTGTCAACACAGCATGGCACAACTCCATAATTATTATTTGTTATGCCCACAAGTGATGGCTGTTACCTGACTTGCAGCAGAGGCTGTAGAAGGTTGTGACTTAATTTCTGCCTTGAGGACAGCAGCAGGGGCTGAAGTAGGGCCTTTTTCTCAGATTAGCATTGGCTTCTGGTTTCTCCTGCTCTGAATCCTTATTGTAGGCAAGGAAGTGGCCTCTTTTGAAGCATCCTCTGTTACTCCAATCAGGAAGGTCCCCTTGCTTCTGCTACCCCTATTACTGCATGCTGTGGTCACTTGCTTTGCCAACAAAAGTGGTCTTAAATTTAACTAGTATGTTTTGTGTGCAAGCAGCAAAGGTGCATGCATGTCTCATTGCACTTGTTGCTTAGTCTAAAAGCTCCCTGAGGAGTCTGACTGGTTAACCCCACAGAAGAGTGAGGTGATAGAGATGGAGAAATTGAAAGAGGTCTGGGAACACAGGAATGTGTCGTTGCTGTTTGCTAAAGTGATCAGTGCCATCCCCTAAATCTCTTAAGATGGAAATATCCCTAGAGACTGCAGGAAGTAACTCAGATGGTTTTAGGCTTAGCAAGCACATGTGTTACTTGTCTGCATGTGGTTTTAGTCTGCAGCAAATGCAAGACAAGATAATTTGGAGCTGCAGGCAGATGTGTCTTGGCTGTAGCTGAGCCACAGTGAGTGCTCTTGCAAGATTGGTCAGTGAATGTAGGCACTCCTTTGCCCAGCTATGACCTGAATTAGCTTTTAACACAGCTTACATAGAGAGGTGAGAGTGAGGAATGTCTAGCTATTATCCTACTACATGTAAGCAAAGAACCAGGTTCAAAACCAGGAGCAGTGAAAAGGCAGCAGCAAGTAACCCTTTCCTTTCTCTCAGCTACACCCAGCACTAGACGGCTGTCAATATGTGTCTGCTGCAGTCAGGTATTGCAGACAATATTGTGGCTTAACTGCAGTGTGACAACTTGTTAAGCAACTGTAATTTAATTATACATTGCAAACTTAACTGTGCATTTTACCTTAATCACAACTAGGTAACAGTTAGTGGGGACCTAGCTGTTTGGGACTGTATTTCTAAAGTACACTGTAAGCTATAAATACTTCATCACCTGCTGAATTGAGTAAAGAACATTGGTAATTCCCACACCCACCATTAGAAAAGCCTCTGCTGCCTCAGAGAATTGTGTATGTTTTTTTTTCCCCTGGATTTTAATTAAGGATCATGAAAAATGTCAGCTGAGAAGAGTTCAAGGAAGTTGCACAACAGTGGGTGACCATAGGCTGGATGAAATCCTCATAGGATGGGCAGAGTGTTGCATACACAAATAAGGATGATAAAACAAACCAGCTGATCTGCTGAAGTGTTAAAAAGGAAAACCACACAAACAGAGGAATAAATTGGAAAAGCCTTGGTACAATTGGACACAAATACATACAGGAAGGACTATAGCTCCTTCTCCACACACTTAAACTTACAAGCTTCCCTACTATTAACAAACCTGATTGAGTGGGCATAGTAGCTGGGTTAATGAGGTGGTATGTAATATGTAACATAAATGATGCTCTCTGTGCAGATGGAAGAAATGTACATTTTGTAACAGAATTGCACATTTTTATAAGAAAAAACTATCACTCACCTATATATGGATTAGATTCAGTCCATTTCTACCTCTTTTTAAATCATTTTCTCCAAATATCACATAGACATATACTTCCAAAACAGTTGTCTTTTAATAAAGACAAGACAGTAGACTTAAGAGAGATTGAAGGGAAGTCTGGCCTGCATATCACACAAATCTGGTCTGTCATATTGCAGATTCATCTGCTGCTTTTGAGAACTTGGGTCTCAAGCTGGAGGAGTCAAAGCACTGCAGTGTGGGATTTGGTTTGCACAGAGTTGGAAGATACTGTTAGTTTTCCACCTGAGAAACTGTTTCTGGGACCCTCAGCATCATATTGTAGTTAAAATATATTCTCTTCAGGCAGTTTTTAGTGCTGATAACTTCTGAAGTAACTTTGTTGCTCCTGGCAACTGGCTTATTGTGTATGGCTTTGCTAAAATGTGAGGGGTTGCCATTGTTTGTTTGCTTTTCCTTTTTAATTCCTTGTTCTCATACTCAGCATCTTGCTGGGAAACAGAGAGATTAGCATGGACATCAGTGGAATTTGATGGGTAGCTGAGAGTTTCTACACCAGGTATTATGAGAGATTAATTTTAATAGCATTAGGTAAAGAAGAAAGAGGGAAAAGGTAGCTTGGAAGTGTTTTGAGGTGGTGTAACTGGTTGTGGGACTCCCTGAAATCCAGTCTGATTTAACACACAACTTTGATTTATATTATAACCTCAAAGCCACCTTGTATTCAAAACAAAAGTATTTGACAGGAAACAGCTGCAAAACCACTCCTTGTGCTGCTACAGCATCTGACAGAAATGGTGAGCATCAGTGCCCGTGCTCCCCAGGGGGAAACTATTTTTCATGATACTGAGACTTTGTTTTCATCCTCAGTAACTTTAAGCACTTTAAGCAAAGTCCAGCTGGCTTTAGCTTGCGTTAAGCAGTAGTTTTCCATGTCTTGATTTGCTGTTCTGAGCCTAAGCTTACAGTATAGACAATATGTTGCTTGTTTTGGTGACCTTTCATGATCCTTAGAAATAATCCATTGGCCTCCCCAAGGTCAGAAGACAACAGGTGTAAAACTGCCAGTTTGTGGTTAATTCAACCCAGCTTGTATTTGAGTCTGGCTACAGAGATGCTTCTCCTATCAGAAATACCTTAATTAAGAAAGCATTTAATTTTTTTAAGTGCACCTTGCATGAAACTTCAAATTTCACTCTTGGCCTTTTAAAGAAAATACAATGCTCAAAAAGGACCCAGCTTGAGGTGCTGAGATAGTCTTTTAAAAGGGTCATGACATTCCTAGTGTGTCCTGAAGATATCTTTACAGTTTGCACACTGTGCCTGTACCCAGTAGCCATCACCACCATGCATCCTAACTGGATATTCCTGCTCTTCCCTAAATTCCATGTTCTAGATGGATGTTTGGGATAAATCAGTTTTGCTCTGCTGTTGAGTGGAACTCAGATGATTTTGACTATCTAGTGATTACGGAAAGAACTTGCTTTCATTTGTTTGCCTAGTCAGGATAGTTACATTTGAGGAGCCCAGGTTCTGCAGAAGGCTGTCATCTGCCTTTTTGGCCTGAACAAGTTTTGCAAGCCCTTTATAGATTGATGGAGGAAGCAGAAGGAAGCATGTCTGTAACTCTCTTTTTATATGTATTTCTTCTGGTCTATCTTGAGCTATGAAAAAGCATCAGGGCTCTTTGGGTATGTCTGTACTAGACTTCTTGTACCGTGGACAAGAAGCCAATGCTTGGTTGTCAAGCATGTGATGTCATTTGTGTGCTGTTGAAGGGCAAGGAGTGTGGAAGGGGCTACTCCACTTTTTACCTTGTTGGCAGGATGAACAGCAAATGCTGGAGGGGTATGATATTTCCCACCCCTCTGGTATTAATTCCGCATGCTTGCACCAGTCTGGTAGATGTTTCTTTACCTGAGAAATGCTGATGTCCTCTTTCCCACCTTTGTATCTGTTGGGAAGTGATTTCCCATTCATGCATTACCAGCTCTTGGCTGCAGTGGGTGTATATATGCTTCCTCTGCTCTTGACACACATCTCCTTCCCTGGCTGGCGAGCGGGAGCATGTTTGCGCAATTTGGCAGAAGAATCCAGCTTCAGAGCTGTCCCTCCCATTAGCCTTGGTCTGAGATGTGCTGCTGCTGGTCCTTTCTTAGTGCAACAAACACAAGGCGGCCTTCTCAGAGTTATGAGGTCATGTTTATTGATTGAAGCTTGAAAGTAGGGAGTTGCCTCACTCTCTGTGAGGGTTTTCAGAGACAGTTCAGCAGCCAAATTGATTAGCTCTGGATGTAACATCTGTGTAAATGTCTCTAGCACAAGAAGGGAGAGCTTAAGACTTTCATGTTCCACATGGCATTGCCACCTAACCTACCAGCCTGTCTGATTTTATCATAGAATGTTAGGGGCTGGAAGGGGCCTTAAAAGATCATAGAATCAACCAGGTTGGAAGAGACCTCCAAGATCATCCAGCCCAACTTATCATAGAGCCTTATCCAGTCAATCAGACCATGGCACTAAGTGCCTCATCCAGGCTTTTCTTGAACACCTCCCTGGGCAGCCCATTCCAATGCCAATCACTCTCTCTGGCAACAACTTCCTCCTAACATCCAGCCTAGACTCCTCCCAACACAACTTGAGACTGTGTCCCCTTGTTCTGTTGCTGGTTGCCTGGCAGAAGAGACCTGGCTACCTCCCTTCAGGTAGTTGTAGACAGCAATGAGGTCACCCCTGGGCCTCCTCTTCTCCAGGCTGCACAACCCCAGCTCCCTCAGCCTCTCTAATAGGGTTTGTGGTCCATCTAGTCCAACCTCCCTGCCAGAGCAGGTTCACCTAGACCAGTTCATATAGGAATGTGTCCAAGCAGGTTTTGAATATCTCCAGAGAGGGAGACTCCACTACTGCCTGAGCAGCCTGTTCCAGTGTTCTGTCACCCTCACAGGGAAAAAAATCCTCCTTGTGTTTAAATGAAACTTCCTATGCCTCAGCTTCTGCCCATTGCCCCTTGCCCTGTCATCAGGCATCACCCAGAAAAGCCTGGCTCCATCCTCCTGTAAATAAAGAACTGTAATCGTTCAACACGGAGGCTACAACAATGACTGCTTACAGAGTGCATTTCATGTGCATCTGGAAAAGCCTGTATATTATTTCTTGAGACATTCACTGGTGTGCCAGGGTTGACTCTTTTGAGTCCATAATTTAACAGCTCTTCTTTAAACTGGAAAAGTTGGATATTCTTTGATCCCTATGATATGAAGTCAGTGGTTAATCTTTGGGTTTATTTTAAGTCATTCCCTTCCTCTCAGCTTGACAGGTGGTTGGCAGTACAAGAGAGGCTTGTCCTATATGCAAACCAGGGGTGCTCATCTGACTTAAACTAGTGACTACAAAATTCTAACATACTAACAGTTAAAACCTATTCACATATGACAAATGCATTACATAAGCTCACAAATGGTGCTGACCTCACAAGGCCTAACAGCCAGCTTTATGATAAGTGACCTGAACAGATGTCATCAGCCATGGAGCACATTTACATGCTGAGTGCTGGAACATCTAGGATTAGTTTTAAGGCTGTGACTCTAACCAACAGAGGAAATGGAACAATAACCCTTATTCACTTCTACTAGTAGTTATTTTCTATGGACAAGGTTGAGAGGGCATCAGATAATTTTTTTTTTCCTGTCCTACATTCCCTGACAACCTACTCATGTTAGTCTGCAAGAAGTGTGACTTGTCTACCTTGGAAGAAAATTTAAAGGCTGTGAGACATGGTGATGAGGCTGCAGAAAATCTGCCATGCTCTTCTGCTGGAGTTACTATCCTATGGCTGAGGATAGTAAGGAGAATTTTATGCTCCTATCGGCTGATCCAGTCTGCTGTCTAATTTTACCTAGCTAGTAAAAGGGTCTGGCTCTCTGTGGTAGAGATTGCTACCACTAGATTCATCAGCAATAACTGCTCCAACTCTAAAATACACTGGAAGTTCAATTTAAACCTTGTTCAGTGCAGATAGAAATTCTTCCACCTAGATAACTTGGCATGAGCCAACAATGTGCACTTGCAGCTGAGAAAGCCAGCTGGGCTGCAACAAAACAAATGTGACCAGCAGGATGGGGGGAGGAGATTCTACCCCTCTGCTCTGCTCTTGTGAGCCACTCACCTGGAATACTGCATCCAGTTCTGGTGCCCCCAGCATAAGAAGGACATCAAACTGCTGGTGTGCATCCAGAGGAGGGCCATGAAGATGATCAGAGGGCTGGAGCACCTCCTCTATGAGGACAGACTACAAGAAATGGGGCTGTTCAACCTGGAGAAAAGGGGATTCTAAGGACACCTTAGAGGAGCCTTCCAGTACCTAAAGGGAGCCTACGAGAAAGCCAGGAAGGGACTTTTTACAAGAGCTTGTTGTAATAGGAGTGGGAATGGATCCAAACTTAGATTTATACCATCCTCAAAAAGAAGTTCTTTACATTAAGGGTGGTGAGATACTGGGTCAGGTTGCCCGGAGAGGTTCTGGATCTTCCCTCTCTGTAGGTGGTCAAGACCAGGTTGGATAAGGCCTTGAGCAACCTGATTTAGTGAAAGATGTCTCTGCCCCTGATAGGCAGTTTGGAACTGGATGGTCTTTAAAGACTTTTCCAACCCAAACTACTCTGTGCTGCTTCCCTGTATCCTTAAAGACATCTCTGGAAATGTGTTGTTATGAGTAGCACCTTTTAGGTATGATGTTGGATAGTGTTGTATTTTCTTATTTTGCTTTTAATAAACCAAAAGCTTAAAAAACAGGATGGGGAAGATCTAGTAGTGTTTTGTTGTAACCTTGAGTTGAACCAGGCTCTTCTTGGCATTCAAACTCAGTTCTCCAGCGTTACTGTCAGATCAATAGGTCATAGTCTTCATCCTCTTAGCTGTTTAGCTTATTCCAAGTGCAGCAGACTCATATCCTCATCCAAACAGCTAATGCCAGTGTAAATGACTGCATTCAAGAAGGGGAAGAAAGGAGGGTGCAGTTTTTCCCTGTCTGAAGCCAGTCTGATTGCCTTACTGGTCACTTAGGAGTGTGCAACTAGAAGCAGTATCCATTTACTTGCATTGCTCGTGGTAGAGAAAGGTGTTCACACCGTCTTCACATGCTATTCATGAAGCTCACTCTGTGCTTGACAGGAGTAAAAAATAGCTGCCACCTTCTTGCAGGCATGCTGGGTACTTTGGCAATGTATGTAAGGCTTACTTATTAATCTGTCAAGATGACTACTGTTTTACTTGCTTGGCCAGAGAGAGACTGTCTTTTGGCACATGTTTAAAATCATTACCTAAAATAGGTCATGGGTGATTTCAGCAGTGCTAACAGGCAGGAGCAGTGGAGGACAGCTTCAGCTGCCGAGGGTGGAACTTGACTGCTCTGATTTGGTCAACCAGGCAGGCTGGACCACTCGGATCTGTGCAAGCCAAAGCTCTAGAAAGTTGAACTGGAGTTAACAGATGGTGAAATACTGAGTTCCCTGGCCTTAGTTTGTTGGTACCTTCCCAAAGATATCTGCAAAATATTTAAACTTTGCTGGAACACAAACATGTTCAAAGAAAAACAAATCTACTGCAGCTCTGCAGGAACAATGGTTTTCCAAGTGCAGCAAGCCCAAAGAGCATAACAGCAGTAGAGCTGACACTCCTTGTGCTGAATTTGTATTTGACCCCATTTCTCTGCCCTGACAGAGTTCTACTCCAGATATAAACCTACAAAGAAAAAGCAATTGCTTTAAATGTGAGCCCTTTTTCACCTGGGAGGCCCATAAACTGCTAAAGAATGTGGCTCCTGCCTTAGTTAGAGCTCCATCCTGCACCCTGCTTCTATAGCCTTTGCTGGTTTATATGTCACAAATGAGCTTGTGGATGCACCCTTGCATTGCAGCCACACCTCCACTACATCTGGGCTCACTGATGCGATTAGTGGACTGTAGGCACACTTACACATCAATTCTGTTTACCTGCATGCTTCTGTCCTGTCCTTTCAGAGCTAATATTCTGTGAAAAACACTATCTCTGTTATTCAACAACTCAAAGCCAAATCCCAATATAAATTCAAAGACCTTTTTTTGATGACTTACTCTGCAGCCTCATCATCTTCTCATTGTCATCGTGCAACCCCCAGTGCTAGCATAAGACGGGGGCTTCAGAGGCTGGAGGAATTGCTTGGAGGACTCCCTGTTTGGTAGAAGATTCAGCACAGATTAATATAAACCAACTCTAAAATAAGACTTTTGAGGAGAAGCCCTGGAGAACAGAATAGGATGGGATGCATGTGTGTGGACATTCTGTTGCTTACTCTTGCTGCATTCGTTCAGTAAACCATGATTTCTGCAGTTGCCTTGGATGCATTCTTCCCTGAAAAAGAGGATGCATTAACAAAAAGAGTACAATGAAAACAAATGAACTCTCATAGCTGTGTTTCTACTTTAACTGGAATGAGTCCAGTAAGCAATGGATGAGCAAAAGATGAGAGATAAGTGATAGGACAAGGAGCAATCGGTCTAAGTTGCAGCACAAGAGGTTCCACCTCAATACAGGGGGACCTTCTTTACTGTAAGGGTCACAGAGCACTGGAAAAGGTTCTCCATAGAGCTTGCAGAGTCTCCTTCTCTGGAGGCTTTCAAGGCCTTCCTGGATGTGTTCCTCTGTGATGTGTGCTAGATTGTGTGATCCTGCTTTATCGGGGGGCTTGGACTCAATGATCTAGTTCTGGGCTCCTCAATTCAAGAGATATTTTGAGGTACTCGAATGTATCTAGAGAAGGGTGATGAAGCTGGTGAGAGGCCTGGAACACAGCTCTATGAAGAGAGGCTGAGGGAGCTGGGGGTGTTTAGCCTGGAGAAGAGGAGTCTCAGAGGTGATCTCATTGCTGTCTACAACTACCTGAAGGGAGGCTGTAGCTAGGTGGAGTTGGTCTCTTCTCCCAGGCACCCAGCAAAAGAACAAGGGGACACAGTCTCAAGTTGTGCTGGGAGAGGTGTAGGCTGGATGTAGGAGGAAGTTCTTCACAGAGAGAGTGATTTCCCCTTGGAATGGGCTGTCCAGGGAAGTGGTGGAGTCACTGTCCCTGGAAGTGTTCAAGAAAAGCCTGAATGAGGCACTTAGTGCTATGGTCTAGTTGATTGGCTAGGGCTGGGTGCTAGGTTGGACTGGATGATGTTGGAGGTCTCCTCCAACCTGGTCGATTCTATGATCTCTTTGGGTCCCTTCCAACCCCTAACACCCTGTGAACCAAGGCTACTCTTGCTCAAAAAGGAATTGAGGGGAATATCATGAATGTTGTATAGAAACTGGAAGGGAAAGCACCAATAACCTTTTTTCAAAGTACAAGAACACTATCTTAACCCTAGTGAAGCTGGCAGGCATAAAGCAAACAAATACAAACCCACACTCATACAGTGTGTGGCTACATCTGTGGACCTTTGTGCTGCAAACTGATTTATAGGCAGAAAAAAAAGAAGTTTGAAGGACTGGAAAACAGAATTTGGAAAATTCATGGAGGTTGTTGCTACCATTTCCAGCAATCACCACTTCAGGTGATCTCAAAAAAGTTCTCCAACACCTATAGAGGAAGGTGTCCCTCCCTGCTTTCCTTGTATCCCTGCTCACTCCTCTATGCTCTTTGATGTGTACTCTTTCTAAACACATTTTTGTTGTTGATGGCTCCTAGGGGTGGGATATGGAAAAAGGCATTTATGCAGACACTAATTAGCCTTAAGCCATGTTCTTTCCTAGCTGATTACCCTCCAAAAGTTGCAACAATGCTCAGGTGAGTAATGGCTGATTTTTTGGAAAGTAAGTGGAACACTCTCCATCATTTATCAGCAGTCCTGGCTCACTGGAGAGGTCCCTGAAGACTGGAAGCTGGCCAATGTGATTCCCATACACAAGAAGGGTCGTAAGGAGGAGCCAGAAAACTACAGACCTGTGAGCCTGACCTCAGTGCCAGGCAAGGTGATGGAACAGGTCATCTTGGGTGCCATCACAAAGCACCTACAGGATAGCCAAGGGATCAGGCCCAGCCAGCATGGGTTTAGGAAGGGCAGGTCCTGCCTCACCAACCTGATCTCCTTTTATGATCAGGTTACCCGCCTGGTGAATGTGGGGAAGGCTGTGGATGTAGTCTACTTGGACTTCAGCAAAGCCTTTGACACTGTCTGCCACAAGAAGCTCCTAGCCAAGCTGGCAGCTCATGGTTTGGACAGATTCACTCTGTGCTGGATCAAGAACTGGCTGGATGGCAGAGCTCAGAGAGTGGTGGTGAATGGTGCCACGTCCAGTTGGCAGCCAGTCACAAGTGGTGTTCCCCAGGGATCAGTGCTGGGCCCAGTCCTGTTCAATATCTTTATTGATGATCTGGACGAGGGCATTGAGTCCAGCATCAGTAAGTTTGCGGATGACACCAAGCTAGGAGCAGGTGTTGATCTGTTGGAGGGTAGGAGAGCCCTGCAGAGGGACCTGGACAGGCTGGATGGGTGGGCAGAGGCCAATGGGATGAGATTTAACAAGGCCAAGTGCAGGGTTCTGCACTTCGGCCACAATAACCCCAAGCAGCGCTATAGGCTGGGGACTGAGTGGCTGGAGAGCAGCCAGGAGGAAAGGGACCTGGGGGTACTGATAGATAGTAAGCTGAAGATGAGCCAGCAGTGTGCCCAGGTGGCCAAGAGAGCCAATGGCATCCTGGCCTGCATCAGGAACAGTGTGGCCAGTAGGACAAGGGAGGTTATTCTTCCCCTGTACTCAGCACTGGTCAGGCCACACCTTGAGTACTGTGTCCAGTTCTGGGCCCCTCAATTCAAGAAAGATGTTGAGGTGCTGGAACATGTCCAGAGAAGGGCAACAAAGCTGGTGAGGGGCCTGGAACACAAATCCTATGAGGAGAGGTTGAGGGAACTGGGCCTGTTTAGCCTGGAGAAGAGGAGGCTCAGGGGTGATCTTATTACTGTCTACAACTACCTGAAGGGACATTGTAGCCAGGTGGGGGGTGGCCTCTTCTCCCAGGCAACCAGCAATAGAACAAGGGGACACAGTCTCAAGTTGTGCCAGGGTAGGTATAGGCTGGATGTTAGGAAGAAGTTTTTCACAGAGAGAGTGATTTCCCATTGGAATGGGCTGCCCAGGGAGGTGGTGGAGGCACCGTCCCTGGGGGTCTTCAAGAAAAGACTGGATGAGGCACTCAGTGCCATGGTCTAGTTGACTGGCTAGGGCTGGGTGATAGGTTGGACTCGATGATCTTGGAGGTCTCTTCCAACCTGGTTGATTCTATGATTCTATGATTCTACCAGAGAAATTCCTCAGCAGGAATGTTAATACTTTGCATTAAGACAGAGATTTAGGGGTGAAAGTCTACAGTGCAGTGACTCATCCACTTCTACAGAGTTCATTTAAGTTTGTCATTCCACATGTTTGAACTGGGAATGTAAGCTGAAAATGGCAATTTTCACTTCCAGGCTCAGAGTGCAAGAATGTGTCTTGAAAACATTTTCTTTTGACTTCAGAGGGTCATTAAAGATCCAAACACTTTATAATCCTCTTATATTTTCCTCATTAGATTTGGATTACTGCAGCCAAGCAAGGGGTGAAAGCTGGCACGTTCTTCTGGTCTGTGTAAGTGTCCTGTTTTCTGGAGATTTGTGATAATAACTCAGAATTAATTTGATCCAAGTGTTAAAGTGGTTTTCTTTATGCTAAGCGTTTGGTAGCCTGGAGACCACACTTGTAACCCTCGTTTCATGTGTGCAATGCTTCTGATAACAAGAGCCGATGCTAGAGTTTGCTGCTCTAAGTTCATACACTCATGCAACGTTTTAACAGTCCTTTGAAGAAAAGATGTGTGAATGTGTAAAACAAACTGCTTTGTTTCGTTTCAGGGTGTGTTGTTTTGCCTCCTTAGTATTGCTAGTAATTTTCCTAAGAGTCTGTGGAAGACTCTTCTTGTCCTCTTGTGTTATCTGTCAGCAGCAGCCTAATTGACTCAACAGTCTAACTGGCTCATTCATTTTACAATCCAGCCTGACCTTTGAGTGATACAACCGATTTCCCTTTCCAGAAAGACAGCCTTGAGGAGCTTTGCTGTTTATTCTTTTGTTTAACTGTTCCAAATTATTTTCCCTTATCCTAGCTGAGATAGTTTCCTAACTGAGAAGGAATTATTTTGATGATTTCTGAGTTCTGAACAACTTGTGCGCATCGATCTTTCTTTGCAGGAGCAAGGAAATTGGGCAAACTGTCAAAACTGAAATACCAAGAGGGGTTTTGCCTCTTTTTTTTGGGTGATTGCACCAGGAATAACTGTGTTTGCAACTGTAAATATCATACAACAATGGAGGGAAGAATAAAATATACCAAGGCTGGGTGATAGGTTGGACTGGATGATCTTGGAGGTCTCTTCCAACCTGCTTGATTCTGTGAAATACAATGCTGATGGCAGGCTTAGGCTTGCAAGACATCAGACAAAGCTCCAATCCAGTGCTCTATAAGACAAAGAAATGAATGTGATTCTTAAGCTTTGCAACTGCATGGTTACCATAAACACCCTGCCCAAAGCATGTTTGGGGATATAAAATATTAGGGAATGTAGCCAAGGATATATGAATGGCAATAGTAAGAGGCTGAGACAGCCACTTGTGTATGAATGAAATGTCTATGCCTTAAAACTGCATCATTTAAGTTGAGACACAATGTTTTGGGGGAGAATTTTCAGCAAACTACTTTAGGAAAACAGAAATGTTGAAATTTCTTAATTGAAAGAATCGATTCTTCCCTCCACCCCATATCACACAATTAATAAACATTCAAAACCAGACAACAGCCAAGATTATAATTCTGGTATTGGAAATTTTAGCATGAATTCTTATTTTTATAGTTATTTTACTACCAGAAGTTCTCTGCATAGTTAGAGACTAAGGACCACTGCTGTTCTACAAGGCATTCAAAGCTCACTTATATCATAAAGGCTGTTGGTGTCTCTATTTATCTGCCAGACTTTTCTATAGTACTGAACTCAGTTCAGCATGGTGAATGCAAGGTGATTCCTTAAGAATCTGGGCTAATTATGCTATTACATTAAAACTATTAACCTGTAGGACTTTCCTAAGGTGAGATACAATCATAGAATCAACCAGGTTGGAAGACACCTCCAAGATCATCCAGTCCAACCTAGCACCCTAAGATCAGTCATTTTTATGGCGTGAAATTGGCCTCGGTAACCAAGTGAGAACTCTCTGGATGCAAGCAGTGAAGTAGGATGAGTCTGGCCTGCGGAATGAGAAGCTGCCATGGTTGTGCAAGCCTCTGTGCTGGTAACCTGGTGTTTCAGGTGGTCCTGTCTTGTTTTACACCAGCCTAGTCCTCACCTTGGTTACTATTAAGTCAATAGGAACGTCGCCAGCATCTTCAAGGCTTCCAGGGCAGTTGTTTAAACCCAACGTGAGCAATTTAATAGTTTTACTTGTGCCAGCTGTCCAATGGTGGCACTGCTGTGCATGAAAACAAGTTCATCTGGGCTCAATTTATCAGAATGGATCTTTATTTACTCCTCTTTAGAACAGTTAGATTGGCTGCTTGGAGTTCTGACTCCAGTTACAGAGTTTTCTTCATCTTTCTTTTGGAGTATGTGGACATGCAGGACATCGGAAGTGATTAGAAGAACTAGTGTCAAGCAAGAAAGAAGATACAGCATACTGAAAGCAAATTGTCTTGTGCTGATTGATTTTAGTTATGTTTCAGTCAGTTCATAGCAAGGCTCTGTTGATGCTTCTTGTAATCTAACATATGTTTTTTAATTTTGTGGTCCAGTGTCATCCCCCACGAGCGCAGAATATTAACAATACTGCAGTGGCTAACCCTTCCAGACAATGAAAGGTAATGTACTTATTGCTGTCTGCTGTTGGATTCCTGCTGGATTTTTTTTTCTCCTCTAAAAGAATAAGGGGGAATTTAATTCTAACAATATTTTTTTGCCTGTCACACACTATCACTGGTTTAAGGATTTGCTTTCACACTTTTAGGTTTTATTGTTGGTGCTTTTAGGTTTTATTGTTGGTGCTTTTAGGTTTTATTGTTGGTGGGTTTTAATCTCAGCTTTTAACCCATCAGCATTTTGATTCTCCTTAATAAATGTATGGTATGAGTTTGCTTCCCATAAAAAAAAAATACTTAGTTAGGTGGATTAACTTGGCTTGTTCTTATCCTGCTGAGTCTAATATCGTTTAACAACCTTATAGGCAATGGAAGCAGCAGAGCTGGACCTTGAGGACTGAGAAAATGTTAAGACTTTAATTATGAGTATTTTGTAGTACACAGGTTCCCACATGCTGCTGGCTGCAATGCTCGGGCGAGCTGCTGTTTTGATCTCTCCTGCAAGACTCAGAAAGAGCATGTGTCCTCAGATGGTACCCCATGTGCCTCCCTGCATGTGTTCTTGGATTTAATAAAACTGCAGAACAACTAATGGCTTAATCACATCATGGAAACATATGACTGAGAAACAGTCCTTTTTCCCTAAAGCCAACTCTTATTGGAAGGTTGACTTGATTTGGCCTGACCCTAAGGGTCTTTTGTTGCTGTCAAAGGAAAGCTGTCCTAACTAAGACCTTTCTTTCTTTCAGGCCTTATGTTTATGCTTTCTACTCTGAGCAACCAGATGCCGCTGGCCACAGATACGGTCCTTTCAACTCAGAGGTTAGTGCAGATTTTCTTCTGCAGAAAAAAGCACGTGTCTCAAGTGCATTTCTGAATTATTCTCACTGCTCAGGAGTTACATTTTTAGTAACTTCTTCCTCACTCATTTGTGCAGTCTGTTTCCCCTCTGCCAGAGAAAGCAAAGTTATTGTCTAACGGATTTATCTTGTGAGATTCGCTTCTGAGAGAAGGAACTGCCTGTGCTTTTCAGGAGGTTATTTCTCTGTCTGATATGATAATGCAAATGGAAAGATTTATCTGGCAAGGACAGAAGTATATTTGAGTTCAACAGCATAATTTAACTTCTACTGATGTATTCTTCTTAAAAGAAATAAAACTATGATGCATAAAATAGCAAGGAAAAATGCAGCGAAGAAAAGGCTTTCTCTAAAGCTGACAGCCTGCAGTAGCTGAAGTAGTTTCAATCTGTCATGAACTGTAAAGAGCTGCTATTTCCATTTTCACATAGGCCCTGCAGGGGTTCTGAGAGCTTTGCCAGTGCTGCTCCCGCAGGACCCCACTGTTGAGTTTGGAAAAAAGTTTTGATGCAGTGTGAGGTTTTTTAGGGAAAAATTCTGTGCAAAAACCCTGCTGTGGTTTAACCCCTTCTTTGAGCCTTTAGTTATCTGCTCAGGACTAATGAGTACTGCTGCTCTGCCAGCACTGTCCAGGTTGCAGCAGCTTAAAAGACTATGCACTTGTGTGCAATTTGTGGGGAGGTAAAGGAGGTTCTTCACCTGAGCATTCTACTACTTCAGGTGGCTGAGTTCTGACACCTCCAGTGACCTCTGACATCTGGCAAAGGTCTCCTAGTTTCACTGCAAATGTATGCCTGCCATCATGAGACTTTCATCCATGGCTTTTGAACAGTAAACAAAATGTTTTCAAATCTTCAAAATCTGAAAGCATTTCAGATGCTTCCCTTTTGTAAGTAATGCAAATCTTCTTGAGCAGCTGAGTAAACAGCAGTAGTTTCTCGTTGAGGATCCATTTGCTTGCTGCTCTTCACTGGAGAAGAGAGCAAAGAGAAGCAGTACTCACAATTTTTAAAACATGCTCGAGTTATTTGGGCTGTTTCAATAAGTTTGAGGCAGTTATGAGCTTCTTTGTCAGCAACACTCCATCCACAGCAGTTTAAGCCACAGGCCCAGAGTAGTGGATGTGAGGAATTATTCCAAACCAGCACTGTAATGCCATATTGGATAGAATCTTAGAATGGTCTGTGTTGGAAGGACCTCCAAAGGTCATCTAGTCCAACCCCCTCTGCAGTAAGCATGGACATTCTCCACTAGGTCAGGTTGTCCAGAACTCTGTTGATCCTCACTTGGAATATCTTCAGGGATGGGGCCCCAGCCCTGGGCAACCTGTTACAGTGTTTGACTACCCTCATGGTAAAGAACTTGTTCCTAACATCCAAGAATAGGAAGTAGTAATACTTTTTCTGGATAAGTAGTGGTTAAAATCTGCCAACATTCTTGCTAAGTTGACAGGCATTGATACATCATATTTGGCTCAGAGCAGGAGAAATGTCTGACTCAGTCAAGGAGGGTACCAGTAATTAGAGCTCTCTGATTCAAAAATGCTTTACAGTTCTTCTTACTCAATTGTTAAAAGGAATATGTGTGGCTTTTGACTGACAAATCTAATTCTATTTATCTGTAGACAACCACTTCTTTCTGAACAGAGTTGTGGGGCTCTTTCCATGGACTTAGAGGAGAATGCAAAGATGAAGGCATTTAATTAGTTCTTTAAGTTGTGGTCTTTAACAAGAGTTTAGCATCCAATGTGGAAAACTAGTTTCAGGCTAACTAAAACTACATGAAAAGTGAAGTGTAATTGTATTGTTATAGGAAAAGTCATTATAAAAGCAAAAGGCCCCCAAAGGCTCTTACTTTGGGAGATTCCTATGAGTGATTACCTGAAGATTAACCTCCAATTGCAAGGCAGAGCTTAAGCTTCTGATAAGTATGAACTAATAGCTTATTAAAGATTTACAAATTGATCTATGCCATTTGTGTTAAACACCAGAAGAGCATGAAATTGTTAGCAAATTGAGAACAGATAACTTAGCAGATGGGGATGTGTGGGCTTGCAGTTCAAGCAGCAGACAGAAGGTTATGAATGGAAATGTAAGTGAGTGAACACAGCTGTGTAAGAGTACAGATGCTGAGATTTGCTACGGGCCTGGCTTCAAGGATAGAAAACCTGAGAAGTATTTTGTATTGTTTCTTGTGACACTCTTTTCAATGTAAGTTTTGGGAGCTATGCAATTTCCATAAACCAGCTAGGAAGAAAGCAGATCCTCAAAGGAATCCCTTTCAGTTGCTTCCCTGGCACTGAGAGCATGACCTGCCCATGGAATTGTTCTTTTCTTGCATACAGTTGGCAGCAGATAGACATTTGGAATAGTACTGACCATTTGATTTTTCTTCATGCAAAGGCAAGTCAGACAGAAAGCAAACTCTCAACAATTCTGGGTTATATTTAAGATGGGCTTCTTGTTTCTTCTTTCAAAAAGTGAAGATGCTATTTGAAATGTGAAGAGATTTCTTGCTGCATTTAATAGGCTGGAGCATAGTTTTAAACCTTGAAAACATCCAAGTCTGATAGATGTCTGTTAGAGAAAACTAACTGTTTACTAGAACTTATTATACCAAACAATGTTCAAAATGTATTTTAAATGTATATTCTTAAAGGTCTAATGGCCTCAATTACTGATAATTGTCAGATTCCAGGTTTCAGAAGATGGCACTTATGGCCTTACAGGACATACACAACAGCTGAAGAGTGTCTTAAAAGCTAGAAATAAAGGGAGTTAGACGCACTTACTGGTGAATTGCTAGTGTTGGTGACACAACACAGGTTATGGCCACTGAACACTAGTGTAACTTTGCACATCTTCTAACATCATGAATTTCAGTGTAACTGAGTTGTTTATCTAGGTTTTGGGGCTTGTGTTTTGTTTTATGGTGGTTTTGTTTGTTTGGCTTTAGGTTTGGGGGGTTTGATGTGAGACATGACTGAATTTCCTAGACAGTATTCCAGTGAGTTCCACTTCCAGGAGTAGTTATGAGAGTTATTAAATATGTGCTTGCTCTTGGTTTTACTTCTGCATTTTTTATCTTCCCCTCACCCCCGCCTCTGTGCTTCTGCAGTTGAACTTCGGTAGGTTGGTCCATCTGGGTCAAGAAGCAGAGCTTTGGCTGGCTAGTTACCCTTGTGATGTTACAGTTCCCTTCTGTAAGTGGAGAGGGATTCATTTCCCTCCTCCATAACTCTATTCTGACTCTTCTCAAGCAAGACTAAGATTTGGCTGGTTAATAAGAACTTGGCTTTTTTTTTTTTCTTTTTTTATCTCCTAGCTAACTTAAAAAAAATAAATCTAGAAATGTACTACAGTAAGAGCTCTAAAACACATTGAAATCTGACACTGCTAAGCCGTTCCTGCTGCTCCTCTAACACGCTGTCTTGAGACGGCCATTCTCAGTGTTCAGACCTTGGGTCTCCTGCACTCGTGTGTTTCTGGCATTGTGGAGCTTTGTCTGAGCTGATTCAGAGACAGTAAAATGAGAATCCTTCCTTTTCCTGCTGCTCCTCTCATCAGGACTGCACAAAGCTTGAAGCATTTTAAAAACAGAAAACTTTGGTGCTGCTTTATTAAAATGCCTTTCTGGAGAGAGACGAATGAGACTGGACTAGAATCTCCTTTCCAGCTGCTTGCCTTGGAAGCAATGAAACAGCATGGCAGATGGTAACATCCCCTTCCTTCCCTTCCCTGTTTACGTAGCTCTGTAACTGAACCAACTGTGAGAAGCTGCCTAAGTGCATAGAGGTTAAATAACATCATAAATCTCCAACTCTCCTCAAGCCCACTCAGCGTGTTCCCTTATACACAACATATCATGTGCTGCCCAGCAGGCATCATCTCTCAGCACTTCACACGCAATCCTGAGCAGTGCCAAGAGCCTGTGACTTGTGTGAGAGTCAGTGAGGGTGGTACAGTTTAAAATTATGAGTGAGCTGATTAATGGAGTAGTAGTTTTTTCCAGTGATATCTTACTTTTCCTTTTGTTTTTTTTCCCCCCTCTTCTAAAAGTCTATCCTGGATATTTGTGCAGTTATGAACAATAACATTACTCAATAAGATGCCACAATGAAGGTGCTAGGGATTCAACTTCTCAAATTGCCCATGCAGCTGGTGATAAGGCAGTTAGCAGTCTAGCCCTGCACACCTGATGTGAAAAGTACAAGCTCCATGCTAGCTGAATCACACTTCCATGGCTATGTCCTGCAGACCTGCAGTCCCCTGCTGGTGATTTCAGTGGGGCGCATGGCCTGGCACACAATGGTGGCACCTGCTAATGCTACTGATGATGGTGCCTGGTATTGCTGGTCCTGCCAAACATTAGATGTGGGGAGCCTTGGAAGAAAGCTGTTTGGACTGGACAGGCTCTAGTGCTCATACTTGAACTCAAGTGTGAATTCAAGTGAAAAGTCACAATTCTACTATCAATCTATCCCAGATACCTGTTAAATTGTATGCAATTAATTGTACTTAAATTGAAATTAAGGTTGCTTACATTTTGATGGCATTAATTGATTACTATTTGATCAACAATCCTCCCCATATAACTATATAGTTTGAAAGCTAGAAGCCCAGCATATCTCCTGAAGCACCATTTTAATTTGCTTTTGTACTGTCTGCTCTCGTAACTGCTGTTCTGCTTTCAGCACAATGTGGTGGAATGATTCATCCTTAAAAAAAGACAGATCCTAAATTGTCCAAAAGCCTACATCTTTGAAAATGCCACAGCTTTATGCTTCATGATTATCTGGCACAAGTAGCTTTACTATCTTCTGTGAGTTGAGACAGGCTTTATTTCTGAGTCCAGACATCTCTCCCCGCCAGTACAGGAGAGTAGTTATGGCTCCTCTCTTACTACGCCTAAGAGACCTAAGAGAAAGCTTCCTCCTAAGAGGAGACAGGAAAGACCAGTTGCAGCTCCACAGAAAAGAAGAAGGAAAGTACATAGAGTGGATCAATATTCTACGGAAGCTCGTCGGAAGAAAGTAAGTTTACATATGTTCCAAACTGTTATGATGGAAGTGCCACTTTTTGGGCACTGCTCTAGCTTTACTTCTCTCAACTTGGGAGTTCCCTCCGTGCTTCAGGTTGGGATTTTACAGACAAAACATCTATAAATGTACTGAAGGATCCAAAGGAAAGCAGCCAAACCAGACCAAGTCCTCTGGGAGTTTTTGTCTTGTTTCAGACTCTTTTTGTGTTAGGGAAAGGCATCTTTGTAATAAATCTCTTTGTATTTTCAAGTCCAGCCATCAATTAAAGGCAATGTCAGATCAGTCCCTGGTGTGTTGCTAGCTCGTCCAAGCTATTACAAAGCCTGCAGTTGTTGTGGCTTCTTTTATACCCCAGCCAGGTGATTATTTGAAATTCTACATCTAGTCATCGTGTTTCTGGAAAAGTCCTGAAAATGTGGCTCTCAAAATCTAAAAAGAAAATAACTTGCAAAAGATCTTCTTTTAAAAGCTATATTTAATAGCCAGTTTCTGACTTTGGAAGGCAGGGGGTTCTTGATTACATGATTTCTGAATGTTTTCCTTTTTTGCACTAGAAATGGTGCATAAATCTGTTTTCACAAGGAAAAGGACAAATGTAAGTTGAATGGTGCACAAGTCTGTTTTCACAAGGAAAAGGACAAATGTAAGTTGAATGGTGCACAAGTCTGTTTTCACAAGGAGAAGGACAAATGTAAGTTGAATGGTGCACAAGTCTGTTTTCACAAGGAAAAGGACAAATGTAAGTTGAATGGTGCACAAGTCTGTTTTCACAAGGAAAAGGACAAATGTAAGTTGAATGGTGCACAAGTCTGTTTTCACAAGGAAAAGGACAAATGTAAGTTGAATGGTGCACAAGTCTGTTTTCACAAGGAGAAGGACAAATGTAAGTTGCTTTCTTAGGTAAAGGTGCAAATAGAGGAAAGTGGTATTCCTTTGTGTACTGTCTTTTCCCTCACACCCTGGGAAAGGTTACAGACCACTTCAGTAGTAATTTCATTCTGAAAATTTAACTAATTCCTCAAATAAACAAGTGAAACATTTCTCCTTTAAGCTTTAAACAAAAGTCTTGACACTTTACTATATCCAAAAGGGAGCTATACATGCTTTTCTCAATAGCTATTTTTTTTCTGGGGGTGATTTTTTTTTTTACTTGGGTGATTCAAGTTAAAAATGGCAAATTTGAGAGCAATTCTTTCAGTGTAAAAGTCGTGGTAGACAGAGACATGCAAATGATCATGTATAAGAAAACAGTTTTTTTCCAGACAATTTTTAACATAGATTTCATAGAATCATAGAATCAACCAGGTTGGAAGAGACCTCCAAGATCATCCAGTCCAACCTAGCACCCAGCCCTAGCCAGTCAACTAGACTATGGTTCTAAGTGCTCCATCCAGTCTTTTGTTGAACACCTCCAGGGATGGCGATTCCATCACCTCCCAGAAAGGAGAACTGATAACTGCTGTGGCTGGCATTGCTATTACTCTTTAATTTGCCAATCTAAATGGTACCTTTCTGCCCTATAGTTCATAACATTCTTACTGATGTGAGCATATGTGACTCCATTTTTAATTTCCCCCCCCTTCTCCTTTCTTTCTGTGTTGAAAAAGTACCCCACAGTTACTCCTCAAGAGCTCTTCCTGCTAAGTCAACTGTGAAAATTTATCAGTGTTATTTCACCCCCAAAAAAACCCTAATGTTTTTAGTTCCCATCATATCTTTTTAATCTTTTGGTGCTGTTTGAGAGCAGTAGGATATAGTACAGGCTGGATACTACCATTTCAATTTTAAAAGGATAAAGTGAAATTCTTTCTTCCTTCTTATCAAGCTTATTCTAAGGGAAAACTGAGGGGACAATCCAATTGTGGTCTGTATGTCTCAGATTCCAGGCTTGGTGCTTGCACAATACAGAATCACAGAACATATTTGGAAGACACCTTCAAGATCATCCAGCCCAACCTTCGACCCGGTGCTGAAGGGTCAAAACTAAACCACATGCCTAAGTTCCAGATCCAACTCTTTACTGTTAGGCTGTCTTGGACATCCATATGTAATGAAATACAAAATGTTTCTGTTCAGTCTTCAAAGTCTTGTTAGCAACATTAGGTAAAGAAGAGTATATGCAGGAGTTTTAAGAGTTTTTTTACCAGTAGGTCTTTGGAAGATACATTTGGGCAAGAACATGAGCTGTAAGAGCAGCATGACCACACAAATCCTCGCTTGACTCTTCTACTTACAGCCAGCCTTAGACTGCAAAGACCTTGAAAGATCATCTAGTCCAATCCCCCTGCCAGAGCAGGATCACCTAGACCAGATCACACATGAACATGTCCAGTGAGGTTTTGAATATCTCCGGAGAGGGAGACTTCACAGTCCCCTGAGCAGCCTGTTCCAGTGTTCTGTCACCCTCACAGGGAAAAAAAAATCCTTCTCATGTTTAAATGAAAGTTCTTATGGCTCTACCCATTGCCCCTTGTCCTGTCATCAGGCAACACTGAGCAGAGCCTGGCTCCATCCTCCTGGCACTCAGCCTTTACATATATATAACCATTGATGAGGTCACCTCTCAGGTTCCTCTTCTCCAAGCAGCACAGCCCCAGCTGCCTCAGTCTCTCCTTGTATGAGAGATGTTCCATTCTCTTCATCATCTTTGTGGCTCTGTGCTGGACTCTCTCAAGCAGTTCTACATTTTTCTTGAACTGGGGGGCCCAGAACTGGACACAATACTCCAGATGTGGTCTCACTAGGGCAAGGTAGAGGGGCAGAAGAACCTCTCTCCACCTCCTAGCCACAGCCCTTCTAATACACCCCAGAATGGCATTGCCCAGAATCACAGAAGACAGTTGAATTTTAAAATTGAAGAGAGGCAGAAAGAAATGAAATGAAGAAATACTGATGAAAGCCTTCCTGAGAGCTGCTTTGAATGCAGCCAAGTAGTGAAAACTGCAAAGCTGAAGGGATTGTTTTGGGTGGTTTTCTGTGTGAGATTTGTATTCTTTTAAACCCAGGATTTTCCATTTCTATTGACCTTCTTATGGGTTCCTAAGTATCTCTGCAAGTTTACAGACTGAATTGATGGAGAGGGTAGCTAAACCAAATTACCATCACTCAGGGATGCTTGATATCTCTGGAAATACTGTTGACTTTTTTTTTTTCCTCTTAAGAAACCTTAATTCTGCTGCCAGAAGTAAACATTAATGAGAAATTCATCTGGATTTCCAGCTTACTTGAATAAGCTTTGGATTCTGAGTGAAAGTTGTTCTTCCTTATATGACTGATTTTATACACAGAGATTTTCATAGGCATGAAATTCCCATTTGTTGAAGAAATCCTTTATTTGGGAATGGAGGAATGCTGAAACCAATTTGGTTTTTTTTTTTTCTGAATTCAGAATGTTTCCAAGTTTTAAACAAACTGACTCCTTAGGCTTTCCTGAGTTAAAATACTTCAGATTTTCACTGCTTGCCTGAACCACTTCCATGTGTTGCAGAAACTGTTCTTCCTCTTCTCCACCACAATTCCATCTCTCCTGAGCTGCTGCTTTGTGTATTTATAGTGCCACATGGGAGACGACATTTCCCTATCTCCTCTTACAACCTATCAGACTCTTTCAACATCCATTCCTTACTCAGGCAGAGGGAGAATTGCTGAACCGTCTCTTTCTGGGTCACACTAACATGTTTTGCCTTTCTTCTTTTCCCTTCTCAGTCAGAAAACTCTGCCAAAACCTAGTTTTATCTCATCCAGAAAATGTTAGCATTTTGTTTGTCACTTGGGAGCATGTTTTGTTGTGGATACTTGAACCAGCCAAATCAAACAGAGAAGTGAGGAGGAAGCTGGCATGTAATGACATGAAATGTTTTCTTCTCAAAACAAAACAAAATCTGTGTCCTCTGCCTAGAAGCTTTCTTTAAAATGCTTCCTTTCTCTGTGCCATCTGGTAAAAAATGTTGCATTTCCTTATAGCTGAAAACACAATCCTGTGAACATACCTTCATGGGTTTGGGTTTGTTGCTTATTGACCAGAAGGAGACTTCCATGAAGGAACCACAGTACTGTATCCATGTCTTCTGGGGCTTGTCCATGGTTTTGCCCAAACTGCCATCTGAGATGTTGGAAACTCTTGGCTTTGAAGCTGAAGAATGCTTCCTCTGAGCCCCATGTGCTACTCGAATGACTTGCATATTGTCAACCTAGTATCAGATGTCCTTTGAAGCCGATTTCATTAAGTGATTTGGCATACAAATCCTAAACCCTAAGCTTAATTTTGCGTTAATGTTGTGACTAAACCATCCACATAAAACAGCTTTTAAAAAGTGCTGCTGTTTATCTGTAAGAAACAAACTGGAACCCAGTGTCACATGCATTTTCCTAGTGTGTGTGTATATATATATATATATATATATATACTTTGTTTCACCAAATGTCCACATATCCATGGAAGCATCAACCATAAAGATCTTCTGCTGTCTTGTGTCAGCATCTCAGAAGGGTTTTCTCATGGTGAAATGATAGTGTGGATAGAGAAAATGAAACGGTACAATAATTGTAGGTGTAACAGCTCAGCCAAGGCTTTGCCTCTTGACCTAGATGGTTATCTTATCCTTTGCCCAAGGACCTCCACTGGTCAAAGAAGGAAGAACACTGCAGTGACAGAATTCACTTCTTTCTTTTCTGCATATTTATACAGATGATGGTGAATCCCCTGAGAGAGATTGACAAGACAGTAGGACAACTAATGGATGGACTGAAACAGTTGAAATTACATCGATGTGTCAATGTCATCTTTGTTGGTGATCACGGTAAAACAAGCAATATTCTTTATCAGTGTATAAATGCTTGAGCAGTGTAGATGTGCATACAACAGGTGGCTTAAAGGAAAATTCCATTCAAGGTACTTCTGTGCCCAGTGGGTGTAGAGCTGCCACTCAAATCACCTGTTAATTGTCGTTGGAGGACATCTCTTTCACAACACCGGCCTGGGCATTTACACTCTCATTTAGAGTGTTTTAAAGCTAGAAGTGGTTGATATCACATTCCAGTGCAGCTCCCTTGCATGTACTAGAAGGCTGTGATGTGCCTAGGGTAAGCTTTCTGGCAGGTTTTATAGAAGGAAAATAAGCAGTATCACTGATCTCTTTGTGAAGAAAGGAGTAGGGCTTTAGAGTGACACATTTCCTTGTCAAATAGTGAGTCAGGTTATCCTGCTGGGAGAAAAGACTGGAATAGTCTTGACAAATAGTGAGTCTTGTCAAATAGTGAGTCAGGGGCTGTGGCCAGTTTGGATGGAAAATGTCATCAAAGTAATGGAGAGATCAAAGTGATGCAAAGATCATTCAGATTCAGGTGGAGAGTCACCCAAAAGCACCTTTTTGCTGGGTCTTAACTCTTTCAGACACCAGATGAAAATTGACTGCAGAGGGAATTGTAAATACTAACAAGACAACAAAAGAAAAAGGTTTTATTAAAGAAAAAAAATGTGACCATGTTTGAGATAAAAGTTGGGTTTGCATTATTTTTGAGTGATGCTGCCAAAGTTCCTGTTCTGTTTAGAACTTTGTTTATGACAGTTGTCTAATAACTGCTGCATTAGCAATAAAATGGCACATGAGTCCCTTTTAGCTGTGGGGAGGAGAAGGGTAAGGGGAAGGAAGGATTTCCAGGGGAGGCAGTTTGGTGCTGAGCACTGCCTGTGGCTGGCAGGACATTCCTCCATGCCACAAAGGGCTGGAGGAGAGAATTGTTTATCTGTGGCTGCCTTAGGACAGACCACCAACAGACAATATCTTTTGTGTGTGAGCCTTCTTAAAATCCTTTGTTTGGAAAAAAAAAAAAAATCACCCCAAAGCAGCACAGTAAACTAGAAACAGACTTTTGAGCTAAGTTTGGATAGGCATCAGTGCACACATGGTGTATGTGGTGACTGTTTCTACAGTGCTGAGACTGCTATTTCTCTTCTGTAGGCAAGAGCTAAAATCACCCCTAGTTTGGCTCCTACCAGTGCCTGATCTTGGAATTAGATGACTGGGATGACCAAGAATGAGATTAATCATACAAAAAAAACCCCCAAAAAGCAAACCAAACCAAAAACCCAACCCAAGCAACCAAAAAAACCCCAAACAAACCAAAAGCCCCAACAAACAAAGCAAATAGAAAACACAACCAAAGAAACTACATAGGCACTTTGGGACCTCTTTCTGTGTTGTTTTGGAAAACATGTTTGGTTTTCAAAGATTAATTCTGCCTCTTGCTTCTGCAGGGATGGAAGACAGCACTTGTGAAAGAACTGAATTTTTAAGCAACTATCTAACTAATGTGGAAGATATTGTTTTGCTGCCTGGATCTTTAGGGCGAATTCGCCCTAAATCTAGCAATAACCTAAAATGTAAGTTCATTTCACTGTACCCCTCATGTCCTGAGGACTAAACTTCAGCCCTTTCATTGGGCTGATGTTGTCCAGAGGGTGTAAGCTCACACAGTGTGTCAGTGAGACATTTAGAAGGAAGCCTATTGAAGGCCACCTGCCTGCTCGCTTCCCAGTCTGTAGTTCACAGACCCCACAGTGGTAGAACTGTGTCAGGCTGATGGTTGAAGTTTTCTTGCTTGAACCACACCCTTGTATACAGCAAAGAGAAGTGAAACTCTTGAAGCCAGTTTCACATGCCAGCTTACACATCACTGTGAGTTTATTCATGCACTTCTTCCCTCTGCCAATAGAAATTGGGCTTGGAAGATCTCAGCACTGCTCTGACTGGGTATTAAAAAAGTCTGGTACTTATTCTGAGTTAATGGAGAAGTGGAAATTGTTGACTTTTAATTCAGTAGCTTCATTCTTTTGGCACAGATGAGAAGCTAAACAGCAGCAGGCTGGGGAAGTTGAAAGGTATAAGAGAGATTTAGAACAAGCATTGAGGGCGGATGTTTACAGTAGATCTCGCTCCTTTTTTGCACCGTGCTGTTAGTAATTCATCCTGACCTGCTGTTTGAGATTAGCTGAACTCCATGAGAAGGCTCAGGCAGGAGGCCTCTAGAGAAGCTAACCTGGTGATTAAAGATGTTTCAGATCTAGCTGCACTGCTACTACTCTGCTGAGTACCACTGCCACTACTCTGTGACTACCACTGCCCTTAGGGCAGTACCAGCACTGTGGCTGCTCTGGTTCAGCATACCAGGGCAAACCTGGCTTTGCCAGCAGGTGAAGCTACCATGCAAACTGTGAAACTCATACATTAACTACAAGTGCATATGTGTTGTAGTTTGAGGGCATGAGCTACCCAGAACTGGAAAGTGAAGTGACTCTTACTCCTTTTAGAGAGCAAGAATGAAAATACTGCACACTGTTTGGAAGTTTAAAGAGAGATTCTATTGCATAAGGCAATCATGTAGAACAAATACATCACAAGCTAAACCAACTCTATCAGACTAAATCCATCCAGATGCATGACACAGCTCAAAATTCCCTGCCAGCTAGGAGCCATCTCCCCACAAACCATCAGATATGAAGGAAGGAGCTCAGCCTGGAGAGAGATGTGAAGGGAGGAGAGGAGAAGGGAAGGAGAGCAATAGCTGACAGGGTCTGGATTATAAGATGTGAGGTTGTAACCAGGTGGGGGTTGGATACTGGAATGTGTCCAGAGAAGAGTGATGAAGCTGGTGAGAGGCCCAGCTTCATCACTGGTGAGAGACTGAGTGAGCTGGAGGTGTGCAGCCTGGAGAAGAGGAGGCTCAGGGGTGACCTCATAACTCTCTACAACTACCTGAAGGGAGGTTGTATCCAGGAGGGGTTGGTCTCTTCTACCAGGCAACCAGCAGCAGGACAAGGGGACACAGTCTCAAGTTGTGCTGGGGGAGGTTTAGGCTGGATGTTAGGAGAAAGTTCTTGACAGAGAGAGTGATTGGCATTGGAATGGGCTGCCCAGGGAGGTGGTGGAGTAGCCATGCCTGGAGGCATTCTAGAAAAGCCTGGATGAGGCACTTAGTGCCATGGTCTAGTTGACTGGCTAGGGCTGGGTGCTAGGTTGGACTGGATGATCTTGAAGGTCTCTTCCAACCTGGTTGATTCTATGATTCTCTTTCTAGAGATGTGCATTGTTCTATTCTAATGTGCTTTCAAGTCTTTGTCTTTAGAGATAATTTTTTTTAGGGAGAGCAGTCAAAAGACTTGAAAATGTGCTTTCAGAAAATGGAATAAATATTAAGCTAAGAGCCAAACCAGAAAACAGTGAGCAAGGCTACTTAAGCAAACACAGTATCACAAAGTGTAGGGCATATTTCAGTATACCCTGAAGTGAAACTTCAGTTGATACTCAGGATATCTTACCTGATATATACAACGTGCTCTTAGTAAGATTGCTTCTGTGAAATCACATTATTACCTTATGTTTCTTCTGCAAATTGATCATACTTCATGTTATTCCCCCCCCTTTTTTTTTCCTTTGCTGAACAGATGACCCTAAAGTGATTGTTGCCAACCTTACAGTAAGTATTTGTGACTGGGACATACCTTTCTATGCTACAGTGTTCACATCTTATTTCAGCATTCTCTCATCACTCTTTAGACAGGAAAACCAACCATTAACATGGATAAAGAGTGTTAAATAGTGCCCTTCATGAGTACAGATTAATGCTTGTCGTAGATTCCACTGTTTGCTGCTGTAATAGCTTAACCTTTTTTGGGCAATGCAGAGCCAGAATCACTCTAACCATGTTGACTCCCTGAATCGAGTCTATTTATTCATTCCTTCAGAAATGGAAAATAGGGTAAATATTTTACCAGACTTTGAAGATGCTAAAAAACTCCTTTTGATAGCCTTCAACTATAACCTTGCTTTTAATGGCACAAAAAAAAAAAATGTTTTAACTATAACATAATTAAAAATATATCAGTTTTTGTAGCCAGATAACTTTAAACACATCTGAAAGCTAGATATGTTTTCAACATTCATCTTTCCTCTGAACCCTAAGCTTTGCTTCAGTAAGGAGAAAACTCCACGCTTGTGAGCCAAGTGTGATGCTTTCAGAAACGCTGTCATGAGAATGAAGCTTTCAAAATACTTCTTTGAACTGGCTCCCTAAGCCCCTCATCTTATATCAACACCACACAGAAAGGGATGGACTGCTGTGTTTTCAAGACATCATGGGCAGGTGTCCCTGCCCATGGCAGGGGAGTTGGAACTAGATGATCCTTGCGGTCCCTTCCAACCCTGCCTGTTTCTATGATCATCAGTAATGTCCCCAACAGCTTGAGGTTTTATATGCATCTAAACTCACTGACAGCAATGTTGTTTGTAACCATTTATTTTTCAGTGTAGAAAGCCAGACCAGCACTTCAAGCCCTACTTGAAACAGCACCTGCCTAAGCGCTTGCACTACGCCTACAACCGAAGAATCGAGGATGTCCATTTACTGGTGGATCGCAAATGGCATGTGGCAAGGTGAACTCTTGAGTTTGCTTCCATCTTCACTTTCAGCCTTTTTTCCCTGAGGAAATGAGACACCTGGGATTGTCAACATCTCACTCCTGCACTCTGTCAGTAAGAGGAGTTTTGAACTCCTGATGAAGCTCAGTCGTATTTGGTGCAGGGAGATGTGGGTCAGAACACAAAACTGTTTTAAAGTGTGGGAAAATCAGTAGCTGGATAGAGAGTAGAAACCCTCCTAGGTTTCCTCAAGCAGCTGTGTAATTTTGGACTGATTATCTCAAATACAGGAGCTGAGAAGTTTTTTTTAAATGAGGTGCCAGCTTATTCCAACCAGGAAACAGAGAATATGGGAGGAAGAAGGAGGTTTATCTGACCAGAGGATGTTAGGGAACAAGAGGCTGTGTGTGTACAATCAGCGAATGGAAAGGAAATGGAAGTGTTGGCAAAGTGGGTGAATGCCTGAGGATGTGTGGAAAGGTATAACAGAGTGGCCATCAACATGTTGGCATATGCCTCTGAATTGTCAGTTTGTAGTATTAGTTTCAGTATTTAGTACTATTTAGGATTTAGAGTGGGTTTTTTTTAGAATTATTAGAGTTTTTAGTATTAGCTAAAAATGAAGCAAGGAAAAAGAAGCTGGCACATACATACAGAGTGAGCAGAAGAGGAATAGATTTTGTTTGTGAGTTGTGCACCCCTTTCTGATTTAATAGATGTTCTGTGTTACAGCTGCAAAAAGCTGACTCAGTGATTCTTAGAAGGTGACACAGCTTTTGGCTTATGGTAGTCTGCTATGAGCTTTAATGTGGCAGGGGGTTTTGCCCATGTAGCTGCCAGGCAAACACACAGTGTGTTGTAAAGTGCCTTTTGACTTCTGTGCTTATCTTTCCATGAGTTGTGCAAGGAGCACTCTGCTGCAGCAGTGAATGAGAAACTCCAGTTGCTTTCTTGCATAACTCCAGTCGCTGGCTGGCTGGCTGCCCTGTGCTGTTTCTGTGGCTAGGCTTCATGTGCATTTCAAAGAATCACACACTGGATTTTAGGCCTGTAAAACTTTCAGTTTCTAGAACTTTACTGGAACTGATGAGATGACCTAGATTAATTTACATGTAGTAAGTTCTTATGTACAACATCAGACTTTCCTGGACTTAATTATTGATTAGATTTTCTGAAATCTAATTCACCAACCATTTATTTGTAATCTAACTGTAATTCATTGTATAGTCACAGCCAGGAAAATGGTGCTTACACACCTGATTGCTGTAGCTCTAGTAGCCAAAATCAAACTTTGGCTGAGCATCATTCAATTGCAGATGAAGACATTAACTTGTAGGATAACGTGGTCCACTGCCTGTATTACCTGCACCTGGCTCTCATGAAACTAAAAAACTCACTCTGGAATGAGCTGACAATTAGAATTCCTCCATCTTCTGCCTAGTCTGTAAAAGCATGTCACAGTACCAAGCTAATAATTTGCATTCCTGTGGTACAGCACTTGTTTTCTCAGCTATTTGTCCTCGTTACAGTCTTTCTGCTTTCTCTCCAGCTTTCTTTCTGCTCCCCTTTTTGGTTTGTTTGTTTGTTGGGTGGAACACAGAAAGGTGAAAGCATTGTGTGACATTTGCAGCATTGCAGCATCCCTAAAATGCTCTGTTGGCCTTTGGAGAATGGGAAGTGTGGTCTAAAATACCTCCAGTATGTAGGAAATTAGGTGACATGAGAAAGCTTGAGAAAATAAGTAAGTAGGTGTGGAAACTGTTATCAGTGAGCAAGAGTTGGCTCTTAGGCTTACAGTGACATTACAGGGAGAAACTCTGAGGTTATGCAATTCCAGAGGCTCCACTATGGCTACTGAAGAAACATAATCAGTGCCTTGTATCCCTCCTACCCTCAAAGCGTGTGTTGTCAGGTCAGCCACCATACTTACACCTTTTAGGAAACTTTCTAATCCTTTTTCAATTTAGAAAAGCTGTGGATGTTTACAAGAAACCAACGGGGAAATGTTTCTTCCATGGAGACCATGGCTATGACAACAAGATAAACAGCATGCAGGTATGAGTAACCTTTGTGGTAAGGTCATTGAAGGCAGAAGAAACTGAAAGTCTCTGAAATCCCCTGTGCCTTTTAATGCTCTTCTTCTGTATTCTTCTCTCTTCCTTTTTTTCTTTTTAAGACTGTCTTCATAGGCTACGGCCCTACGTTCAAATACAAGACCAAAGTGCCTCCCTTTGAAAACATTGAGCTATACAACGTCATGTGTGGTAAGCTATCTGCTTGAGAAAGGGCAAGTGAAACACATTGCTTTAGCTAGGGCTCGTACCCTGCCTCCCTGTCAGTGTCTCCTCCTCTGCCCCCCTTTCCCATGCACTTGCTTTTTGGCAGTAAGGCTGAAGGCACTTCTCCAGGTTTGCTCTGCTTTAGCAGTTGGTTAATGGATGTGGATTACTATAGCTTTGTTGAGTGCAGCTTGGCAGAGATTAAATACACCTCACTACAGTTTATGGTATCCACACCTCTAAGAGGGAGGTTTCTGTTTAGAGATGGCTTCTGCAACTGCATGTCTCAGAGGCATCACTTCTTTTCTGTGGCATTTCCTGGTGTGACTGTTTCATAGAATCATAGAATCAACCAGGTTGGAAGAGACCTCCAAGATCATCCAGTCCAACCTAGCACCCAGCCCTAGCCAATCAACTAGACCATGGCACTAAGTGCCTCATCCAGGCTTTTCTTGAAGACCTCCAGGGGCAGTGCCTCCACCACCTCTCTGGGCAGTCTATTGCAATAGGAAATCACTCTCTCTGTGAAGAACTTCTTCCTAATATCCAGCCTATACCTACCCTGGCACAACTTGAGACTGTGTCCCCTTGTTCTATTGCTGGTTGCCTGGGAGAAGAGGCCACCCCCCCACCTGGCTACAATGCCCCTTCAAGTAGTTGTAGACAGTAATAAGATCACCCCTGACAGTAATAAGATCACCCCTGGGCTTGACTATAGCCATGAAGAAGAATCTGATGATGTATATAGGTATTCTTTAGGATCTTCTTTACTGGTTTTCCAGGGCAATAAAACTTTTCAAACCAGAGGTGTAATTGAGTTATTAAATGTATTTTTTTTTTCCAAACATGAAATACCAACAGGGTAATTATCCTGCATTCCTGGTGCTTGGTATGAGCTCAGCACATTGACCGTAGCTTTGCACTGGAAGCTGCAAGAGGTGTTATAATAGAACTGTTTCCCAGTGTCTTGATGTAAATTAATCTCCTTGTCATAATGACTACTGTACTGTTCAGGCAACATCTGCACTTTTGTGATTTGGACAAAATGTTAGTATTTTTGTTACACTGAAACTCTTCACTAACATGGCATGGGTGTAAACAGTATTGCAAATGAATGTCCTAGCTTGACAGAGATGCTGCTGAGTATGTTTGCAATCTGGCTATCACTTTTTCTGTGGTGCTTTCACAGATCTGCTTGGATTAAAGCCTGCTCCCAATAATGGCACTCATGGAAGTTTAAATCACCTGCTGAGAGCCAATGTTTATAAACCAACTGTGCCAGATGAAGTTGCTAAGCCACTTTATCCTGTTGCTCTACCTTCTGCATCAGATTTTGATATAGGATGTACATGTGATGATAAGGTAAGTGTTTAAGACCTGCTGGTGCTACTACTGTTAGCAGTAGTTGCCCAGTAAAGTTGCAGCTGTCTTACCTGGGAGGGTTTGTGTGATGGTTTGGGTGTTACCTGTCCCCCCACACTTAAGAAAGTCGCCCAGACTAGACTCAGCCAAGCTGGAGATTGAACAAAGCTTTGTATTTACAGTTTAGCACAATAAACAAGCAGGTATTTACAATATTTACAGCTATATACAAAATATCCAAGTTAAAAAGTAATACAGAAACACAACAGCCCTCCCAGAAACCAGAGTCCCCAGGAGGGGCTCCCAACTACTCTTCCACCTTTTTCCCACCCCTCTACCTTACCCCAGACTTTGCCTTAAGTTCAAGGTGAGTTTGGAGGGTCATACAGGGGAGGTTAGGAAGCAGAAGGATTAGTGAGGCAGCAAGTTAGAAAGAAAGAATTGCAGCCCAAAGCCCAGAGAGAGACTCTGTTATCTGTGTTTGCGTTCTTGTTCTTACAAATCTCAGCAAGCCTATGAGTGAAGTAGACCTCACCAATGTTTCCTTTTCACAGTCTATAGTCTAATTCTTCTCACCAAAATATCCCAGCTAGGCTCAAACTAGTACAGTTTGATCTATAAGAATTCCCCAAATCCTTCTTGTGACAGGTTTGGGTGGCATTTTGGAACAATTGTGGCTTTTTGCAAAGCAGGAAACAAACACAAAACCTCATCAGTGTTTTATAGTGTTAGTTTTGTTTTGTTAGATGCCTAATAAAACAAGCTGTCAGAATGTTCCAGTGATCCTAATCTTGATTATTTTTTTTTCCTGTTCTTGAGAAGAACAAGTTGGATGAGCTCAACAAACGTTTTCATGTCAAGGGAACAGAAGGTAAGAGCCCAGTGCTTCAGCTAATAAAAGCTACTTTTGGAAGTTACTTTGCATCATTGATAGCAGAGAATTTCTTGATTTGGTTAGTTACTGTGCAGCAAAATCTCCAGAAAAGACTGGACGAGGCACTTAGTGCCATGGTCTAGTTGATTGGATAGGGCTGGGTGCTAGGTTGGACTGGATGATCTTGGAGGTCTCTTCCAACCTGGTTGATTCTATGATTCTATGATTCTCAAGTAACTGTCAAAACAGCACGTAGACATACAGGAGATTAAGTGCTGCTGCACACTACCTTTTGTTGCAACCAGGTCTGAAGTGTCATTGAAACTGATTGGAGTTTTAGCTCTTGCTTTCCATCGCCTTATATTTAATCTCTGCTGTGGATATCGAGAGATGAGGAAAGGAGAGGCTGCAGGAGGCAGTGCTTCATTCTACCACAAGCTATAAATGGTGAAATCCACCCAGACCACATCTTACACACTGTGTTTTACCAGGATTGTTCAGGCTGGTTTTACCAAGTTGGGGGCAGAAAGAAGTAAGCATTTAGGCCAATTCTACTTAATGTTTTTTAGGTGTTCTGTTAAGTGGCATTAAGTTGCCCTTATAGTAACAGGAAGTAGTTCTGCTACCTGCAAGTTGGTTTGTTTTCTGACAGGCTGTGTTTAGCTAGAAATTTCCCTTCTCCTGCATACTGGTCTGTGCATATTTAGCTGATATTATTATTCATGTGCAGAAGAAAAAGGTTATTTCAGAGTCTTTTAAATAAAGCAAGTATATAATCTTTGTTCTTAGATGAGGCTTTTCCTACTTTGCTTTCTTGTGTCCTACAAAACTATCCTCTATTTGTACTCAAGCAATAGTAAAATATGCCTGATTCTTTCAGGTTAAATGCCTGTCTGTGAGCAGTCTTAGGTTGCTTTCCTTGTTTTCTAGACTTGCATCACTTTTGGAAATCAGAGCATCTTTCCAGATGGTTATCAGTGTCAATGAACGGTGCAGCACAATGTGTCTGAGGCCTTTAGCAGCTGAGTTTAGTTGAGAACTGCACCTGCCCGTGGTAGGGAGGTTGGAGTGGATGATCTCTAAGATTCCTTCCAACCTAAGCCATTCTACGATACGAAAGACTATCCAGAAAAAAAAATATTTTTCTTCTCTTTCTATGATTTTTTTTTTTAGTCTTTTTTATAAGCAAGCTTGTCAGAGGTTGTAGTTAACCATAACAAATTGCCAAGACAGAAGAATAGGAAGTTTGCGGAGTTGGAGGTGGGTTTTTTTGGTAGGAAAAGGTTGGGGTTTGTTTGATCATTTCCTTTGATGTTACTGACAGAAAATAGCACATCAGTCTCCAGAACATGGCAAAGTGGGAAAAACAGTACTCTTTTAGTGAATTACCATCTTTCATAGAATCAACCAGGTTGGAAGAGACCTCCAAGATCATCCAGTCCAACCTAGCACCCAGCCCCAGCCAGTCAACTAGACCATGGTACTAAGTGCCTCATCCAGTCCCCTGAACACCTTCAGGGATGGTGCCTCCACCACCTCCCTGGGCAGCCCATTCCAATGCCAATCACTCTCTCTGTCAAGAACTTCCTCCTAACATACAGCCTATACTTCCCCCAGCACAACTTGAGACTGTGTCCCCTTATTCTGTTGCTGGTTGCCTGGGAGAAGAGACCAACCCCCACCTGATTACAATGTCCCTTCAGGTAGTTGTAGAGAGCAATGAGGTCACCCCTGAGCCTCCTCTTCTCCAGGCTAAACACCCCCAGCTTCCTCAGCCTCTCCTCATAGGGTTTGTGTTTCAGGCCTCTCACCAGCTTTGTTGCCCTTCTCTGGACACATTCCACCACCCCAACATCTGTCTTGGAGTTAGGGGCCCAGAACTGGACACAATACTCAAGGTGTGACCTGACCAGTGTTGAATACAGGAGAAGAATAACCTCCCTTGTCCTGCTGGCCACACTGTTCCTGATGCAGGCCAGGATGCCATTGGCTCTCTTGGCCACCTGGGCACACTGCTGGCTCATCTTCAGCTACTTTCTACCAGTACCCCCAGGTCCCTTTCTTCCTGGCTGCTCTTCAGCCACTCAGTCCCCAGCCTGTAGTGCTGCTTGGGGTTGTTGTGGCCAAAGTGCAGAACCCTGTGCTTGGCCTTGTTAAATCTCATCCCATTGGCCTCTGCCCACCCATCCAGCCTGTCCAGGTCCCTCTGCAGGGCTCTCCTACCTTCCAACAGATCAACACCTGCTCCTAGCTTGGTGTCATCTGCAAACTTACTGATGCTGGACTCAATCCCCTCGTCCAGATCTTTGCCCCTCTCTTGAGAGGAATTGTACAAAACAGAGAGAAAATTTGGAGGAGAGTGCCAGGAGTGACAGAAGATGATTTAAAGCTACAGAAAAAAGTGCTTAGCAACACATGTGTGACTGGTATGTGGGCAAAAAGATGGAGTATTTGTGGTTGGAGACTCCTGTGGCTGGAGAAACACCCTCTCTCCATGCTAGGATGCCAACAAGTTTTCCAGTGCAAAGGGAACTTTTAACCCCAGAGTGGGTTGTGAGCCTGGAACAGGGATGCCAACCAAAACTCCTGAAACACTGCTGCGCGCTCTGTCGTGGTGTTCCCGTGGCAGTTACTCAGGGTCAGTATTCCATGAAAGGTTACTGAAAAATCAGCATGGTTTGGAAAGCTGGCCTCTTTTAGTGTAAGGATTTCAGTAACAAATGTTAACTGTGATTTCTTCTGCTCTGCAGACAAGCATCTCCTCTATGGGCGCCCCGCAGTACTGTACCGCACAAAATACAACATCTTGCATCACCACGACTTTGAAAGTGGCTACAGTGAAACGTTCCTGATGCCCCTCTGGACTTCCTACACTATTTCAAAACAGGTTTGTGCTGTCTTTGGTCATGAAAAGGTGTGTTAAAAGTCCTATGGAAATCTGTTTAGTGTCTGTATTCTTGAAGCCCTAAAATTCTCCTTCCCCAAGAAGATTTTCCCACCAGAAATTTTGCCAAGTAACAATACTAAAAAGCCTTTTTTTTTTGCTTTCATGAGAAAAGAGTTTTAAGGCAGAAGGGCATGTCAAGAAAGGGCAACGAGGCTGGTGAGAGGCCTTGAGCACAGCCCTACGAGGAGAGGCTGAGGGAGCTGGGATTGGTTAGCCTGGAGAAGAGGAGGCTCAGGGGTGACCTTATTGCTGTCTACAACTACCTGAAGGGTGGTTGTGGCCAGGGGGAGGTTGCTCTCTTCTCTCAGGTGGCCAGCACCAGAACGAGAGGACACAGCCTCAGGCTGCGCCAGGGGAAATTTAGGCTGGAGGTGAGGAGAAAGTTCTTCACTGAGAGAGTCATTGGACACTGGAATGGGCTGCCCGGGGAGGTGGTGGAGTCGCCGTCCCTGGAGCTGTACAAGGCAAAGTTGGACGTGGCACTTGGTGCCATGGTCTGGCCTTGAGCTCTGTGGTAAAGGGTTGGACTTGCTGATCTATGAGGTCTCTTCCAACCTTGATGATACTGTGATACTTATTTTCATTTTTTTTTAATTCTATTTTTTGCTTTTTTATTATGGAATAAGCAATTTCATTTGAATTTTTTCCCATGAAGTAATTCTTCTATTGGAAGGAGAGGTTTTGGAGCAGATGCAGGAGCAGGATTTGCTTGTACAGCCAGATGCTTTGTTTTACTCCACATAAGGACTTTCATGTCACTTGTTGACTATATTAAATCATTTTCTTTTAGCAATAAGTGCTGGAATTACTTCTCTTGTAATGTCTGTCCATGTCCCTCTTTTCAGGCAGAGGTATCAGGCATACCAGAGCACCTGGCCAGCTGTGTGAGGCCTGACCTCCGCATTTCTCCAGGAAACAGCCAGAGCTGCTCAGCCTACAGGGGTGACAGACAGCTGTCCTATGGCTTCCTTTTCCCTCCTCGTAAGTTCAAATAGCTTTTCTACAGTCTCCCCTCCCAGAACAGACTGAGGGAGGTTTTTGAGATTGTTGGGAAAGCATATGGATAGGAATGGGTTCATTTCTTCAGAGGAGCTGCTCCTCATTGATGTCACATATGGAGCCAAATGGAATGGATACAGTATTCCTTCTGCCCTTGCTGAGGACCAAGGACCCAATGCTGCAAGTTGCCAGCTCTATGAGAAATACACCACACTGGTGCCCAGCTTCATGCACCAAACCAGTAAAGTGTCTCAGTTTAACAATGGGAAAAGTGAACAAAGAATTGCAGAGTGTAGGAGGACAAGCTAGAAGCTGGACCTCTAAAGTTGGTGGGTGGATACTAACTTCCATGAACTGGGAATGAAATTCTGGTTTTTATTTCAAACAACAGTAAAATAAATGTGCATTTAATTTATAAGTCCAAATTAGGCTTTTGCATACTTGAAGAATTTCTACCAGCTTATAGAAACAGTGCCAGTAGAAACGTGTGTAAATGTGTGTCCTGAATTCTGCATTGGTTCACTCTTGGAACAACGTTCTTTTTGGGGTTAGTAAGTGTGCAGGGGACACAACTGTTTGACAGTTGTGAATTTCATTGCTCTGCCTTCTTCAGTCAGTGGCTGAAATATCTTATGGGGGATTTCTGGTGGAATTACTGGTGCAGAGGCTTGCTCAAAGGTAGGAGGATAATCCCATGCACCTCCCTCTTTTGTAAAGTCCTGCAGAGCAGCTCTCTGACTGTTGAGTCTGCAAAAATAGAAGAACTATATAAATATTTTGCCCTGGTTGGCAGTTGAAGCAAATACAAAATCCTTGCTTTCCATGCTCATATGTCACATAAAAACAGATTCTATGCCTGTAATGTACACTTCAGAATCCATCATTCAGATCACTGTTTAGCAGTATTCCACCTGCTTAATCTCTGAAGCCATTTCTTTCAAAACATTTTTTTTTATCATTTGAATTTATGATATTTAATCTAATTAGTATTTTTCTGCTTTCTTATTTTCAGAATTAAGTTCCTCTGCAGAAGCAAAATATGATGCTTTTCTAATAACAAATGTAATTCCAATGTATCCTGCATTCAAAAGTAAGTGCCCTGTCCATGGCTTTACTTATTTTCCCAATAGTTTGGTTTGATTTGTTGGTTGGGGTTGTTTGGTTTTTAGTATGCAAATTGATGGGTGAAGTTTAGAATATAAAGTTCAGTTACTGGTAGTCAGCAGATGATACATATGGAGGGGGAAAATTACCTCTCATGACCTGCTGGCCATGCTTCTTTTGATGCAGGCCATGATATGGTTGACTTTCTGGGCTGCAAGTGCACATTGCCAGCTCATGTTGTTCTCATCCGCAAGCACCCTAAAGTCCTTCTCCTCAGGGCTCCTCTCTAATATATAATATTACTTTTCTTTTATGTGCACATCCCTTTCCTCTCTAGTTTTGCCAAGAGGTAGGAAAACCATCAGAGTATTCTGGTGGCATTTTTGGCTTGGCAGGAACTGAGAAGCCTTGGAAGAATCTCAAGAGCCTGTTTTTGTGAGATTTCCAATTCAGATTTGAGACCAGAGAGGTTTGGATAAACATCAAAGCCTATGGGAGGCTTTTTCTTTTTAACCAGAAAAGAGTGTTTTCAACTGAGAAACCTCTGAGTAGGAACAAGTGGTGATGTTTGCTGGAAATGTGAGCAAAGGCACTTAAGTGATAACAGACTGCAAAATTATTGGGGATTTCCTGCTTTCAAATCACTTCATATAAATGCTCTTATGCTAATGTTAGTCTAAGCAAATTAGATGAGATGTTAATCACAGAACAACCCACTACCAGCAGCTCCTTTTGTCTAGTGGCCATTCTCTTCATTGCAACTGGGTAAAGGATTATCTGAAAATAAGTGCTGGACCTAATATCGCTCCTGGCAGATTGTGTGCAGACTGCAATATTTGGAGCAGGCTATAAAATCATTATATGGAGCTTTCTCCACAACAGGGAGAATGCAAGGTGGCAATTTTATGCTATGCTGGTTTTGGTGACAGTGCTGCCTGCAGAGGCCCTCTCCTCTGCTTTGCTTTTGTAATTCATTGTCCCGTCCTATCCCTTTGGACAATAATTCTGTATCCATATTTTCTTTAGTGAGTCCAACTTCAGCAGCTCTTGCTTTGCTGGAGCTGAAGATGATGACCTTGGGCTGGCCCTGTCTTTGCATTGGCATTGCTGTCTCTGCGTGGCTGAAGTGGGAACCTAAGTTGGGAAAAGATGGAAAACTCAGGAGGGGGAAAGCTTTGGTTTTAAGCTATTTTTATTGTAAAAGCTGATGCACTGGAGAAGCGAGCAGCTGGAGCAGTGGTACTGCCAAGTGGTTACCACAGCCGTGTTAGATAATTGCTTGTGGGGCCCTCTGCAGCAGCCCAAGAAGGGACTTCATGTGGCACTGAGCAGCCTCTGGGCAAGGTGCACTGGGGAACTTGCTGAAGCAGTAGCTGCCATCAGCATCCAGGGAACCATGGACTTTGCATTCTGAGCTGGCAAGACAAGAGCTCAACTTTTATAAGTCTTAGATTTTTCATTTTAGACACATTTCTGGTGTCATAATGTCAAAGGGCTAAAAAGAAGGAAAAGAATGATGCAACTGGAGATTCCAGTACTTGGCATCTCTGCAGGCATCTTCACTTGTTACGGCTGAGGAGGGCGTGGTGGCAGAAAGCATGTCCATCTCTGCTGCAAGGAGATGCCATGCCATAATTTAGTCATCCTTGATGACACCTAATTTAAAAGCTGGACATTCTGTGTCCAGGGAGAATTTAACTGGAAGGCTATGACTTCTGTATTTCCCTTTCTTTTAAAATGCTTGAGTTTTGCTTTTAATCACTCTGTTCCCCTTAACTAGATGAAAACAACAACGTGTTTACAGGGGCATCAAAAGCATGCAAATAGCTGTTTCTGCAGCTTGCAAAGGAACAGTAGCCTCTCTGTGCAACGTCTGTGGCAATGCCAGCCTCAGAGTGGTACCAAACATTTCCTTTATCACTGCCTGGGGAAGAATATCCACAGAGAACAAGAAGTCTGAATAGGCTTTACTGACCAAACCAAATGAAGCTGTCGTAAATCTGTAATACTGCCTTTGATTTCTCCTACCACCGTGTGAATGAGGTCCACTGGATTTTTACTTTCAGGGGAAAAAAAAATCTTCACATATTTTGACTTAGTAAAACTGTGGTGAGGTTTTATTGCTTCATTTTGATTATTTTCCCCTCCCCCCCTCCTTCTCCTCCACAGAGGTATGGAATTATTTCCAAAGAGTTTTGGTGAAGAGATATGCCACTGAACGAAATGGAGTCAATGTTATAAGTGGACCAATCTTTGACTATGACTATGATGGTTTACATGACACACCTGACAAAATAAAACAGTAAGAACTTGTCTTGAAACTGGTTTACTATTTCTTCTCTAAGTAATGCCTTTATCTTACACAGTTAATTATCTGCACATTGTTTGATCTTAGGGAGGAGATATAATTTTCTACCATTTTCTAGAGTTATTGTTCATCAAAATTGAGTGCCTCTGTAGGCAAGACACTGATAATTTTTTTCAAGTGGCAGTTCTGCAGAATGTTCATTCATCTTTGAGGTAAAGCTGAATTATATTCCAGTTAATTTATTGTCTCCAGAATTATCCAGAATAATTGGATATCAGAGCCAGCCCTAGCAATGCTATTGGGTTAGATAAGTCTTTCTTCAATTTGGTAATGCTTTCTAGCTGTCCCTGAGCTGAAGCAGCCTTTCAGCACCAGCATGTGGTGTTTCTACAGCACAGTATCAGAACATGAGCTAATTGAATGTTCATTTTCCAACAGTGTTTAGGAATCAAGATCATCTCGGCAGTGTACGTGTGTTCTCGCATGGAGGGGAGGAAAGGCCACGTTGGTTATGTAACATTCTGCCAAACGAGTTTTTTGTTCATGGATAAATGTTTGCCTTCTTCCTCCAGGTTTGTGGAAGGCAGTGCCATCCCTGTTCCTACTCATTACTATGCCATCATAACCAGCTGCTTGGATTTCACTCAGCCAGCTGACAAGTGTGATGGACCACTCTCAGTTCTCTCATACATCCTTCCTCACCGGCCTGACAATGATGAGAGCTGCAATGTAAGTTCTGCTGCACTACTGCAGCCCTGTGGTAAATACAATCTTAGGACACACGAAACTCCACTGCTATTAGATGCTAGTGCTCACTGATGTCTTGAAAGAAAGCACATAGTTAGCTCATTAGAAAAAATACTCCTCCGTGATATCAGAGAAGCTATGGAACTGTTACTGCACCTCCTGTTGTCTGGAAGAACTGACATGCAGTAGGTTGGCAGTGAACAACCTGTAGGCTTCTACGTTTTAGCAGATGCTGTCAGTGTAACTTCAGAGCTGATTGTGGGAAAGCTGTGTGTGTGCATACATTGTGCTGGCAGCTAGCCTGATGCTTTCAACGAGGTCTCTTTCCATATGCAGGTATAATGCAGTCTGAATCACGATGTCTGCTATGGCAGTCTGAATGCGTGAGACCATGTGATCATATTCAGCCCACAATATCATTACTGTGTGCTAAACCCTGCCAAGGGTAGAGTGCCAGTTCTTGACATTTCTAGAACGTGTCTTGATGCAAGGAAAAAGTCTAGGCTCTTAATGAAAGAGATGACCAAGTCCCCTCCCAGTTCTTTCCCACCTTCCTTTAGGATGCCGTATCCTGTAGTGTAAGAGTCATGGTGAAGTACAAAGGCTTTGGTCTGGTCAGAGCTGCAGAAAGTAACATGCACACTGGGAGCTGATGGAGCAGCAGCAGCGGGTCCCCATGGGCTGTGGTGCTGTGCAAGGACAGTAGTCCTCCCAGGCAGCTCCTTTTAGACTTGTCCTTCCGCCTGAACTTGTTCTCCTCTTACACAGCTGTGTGGATTCCTGCACACAGACGCTTCACTATAGACTGCCAGGAGACCATTTCCTGAATGAACACATTAATGTTATGAATTTTGTGTTGGCACCAAACCTTCAGACTCCTATTCCAGCTACAGGCAGAAATAGTCATTCCAACTCTGTACACAATTCACCTGGAACACTGTCCCTTTCTCGTTCATCAAATATGTCTGCTTTCAGGTCCCTCTTCTGAAAACCACACTTTTGGAGCAGTATCCCTCTCTTGAGCAGATCTGGCTTCCCCCTGTTTAGACTCTTAACTGCTTTGGGCAGAGATGTCTTCCACCAGAAGTCTTGTAAAGTCCTACATATGTTCCATTGTGGTTTTTTTTTTCTCTGAATCCAGATCCAGTTGAGGATCTGGAAGTTACTAATCTGGCAGTCATTAGTGCCTCTCTCCTTGTATCTCTTCCCACCTTTTACTTCATGACACATTTTTTCTTCCCTATACTGTATATCATGATCCTCTTAAATAGCTGCAATCTTTGTTTTATAAACTAGTAAGAATAATGATCTCTTTTACTCCTTGATTTCTTACATTCCAACCCAGGCTTCTTTTCATGTAATTGTGCTACTTATGATTGATATATATATATATATATATTTATATATATATATATATTTATATCTATATATATAGATAGATATATATGGGTGTATATGTATATATACATAGAGAGAGAGAGAGTTCTAGGAGGAACTTCAGTGGTGCTACAAAGTCATTAGCAAACAGTGATCTATGCTATTTCAAACACTAAAAAAATCACTCCAGAAATACTTAAATTCAGCTCTTGAATGAAAATAATTAGGCATAATTTTGCCATTCACATACAGTGTCAGTCACACTTCTGCACATTGTGTTCCACCTTATTTGTTCAAAGAAGTGAGCGTGTAAAGCCTGACATATTTCATGGATTAAATGTATGGGATAACATAAGAATTCTTCCTTAACCTCTGAGCAGCTTTCTCTTCAGATCTGAAGAAATATTAGCTTCCCCCTCACTCTGCTCTTGTTGCACACACTTTCTCTCTCTTTCCATGGCTGTTGAAGAACACCACTGCTCTTCTTACTTAAATTTGTTCCATTTCCAAACTGTGTTTATTCATGGTGAGGTTATACCCATTTATTCTTGTGTCAACATTTTTCTATGGTTTAAATAGCCCTTCAGTGGGCTTCTTTGGGATTTACCCTAGTGATGATTTATGATGATTCTCAAAGGCATATACTTCTCTATTCATGGGAGATCCAGGTTCCTTTTCACTCTTCTTGTCAGAGAGGTTGAGCATTTTAATACCCTTCCAATGCATCTATTCCAGCCTGATTAGTTTTTTTTCCTTTTTTAACTCTTTTTTTTTTCTTTTGCTTGGAAAATGAATGACATAAAGTACTCCAGCTGAGATCTTGAAAATACTTTTCTTTCCATAGGTGGTATCAGAGGAGTTGTGTCCTAAGATTTGCTTTTTCCATAGCTGTCTTATAATGGTGGCTCAGAATCATGCACCATCAGTATACTCAGGTCTTTTCTCTTCTACCTGCTGTTTCACCTGAGAAGCCCACAGCTTGGCAGAAAAATTTGCCAGCAATGTGGATAACTCAATTTCATACCGTACCAGCAACTAGATCAGCTGGTTGATGAGGGGACACAGTCTCAAGCTGTGCCAGGGGAGGTACAGGCTGGATGTTAGGAGGAAGTTGTTGGCAGAGAGAGTGATTGGCATTGGAATGGGCTGCCCAGGGAGGTGGTGGAGGCACCGTGCCTGGAGGTGTTGAAGCAAAGCTTGTATGAGACAGTGCCATGGTCTGGTTGATTGGGTAGAGCTGGGTGCTAGGGTTGGAGAGGGTGAGCTTGGAGGTCTTTTCCAACCTGGTTGATTCTGTGATTCTATGATTCTGCCTGCTCCAGGGCTTGACAAACCTTTTGAGGAAGAAACTTTACCTCATGTCCAACCTTAAACTGCCTTTGAATATTCTCCTCTAACAAGACTTTAACTTAGACCCTTAACTAAGTGTATTGAAGTCAAAGGTGGACCAGTGTGTGAGTAGGCTCCCCTCCTGTAGCCCCTTCAGGTACTGGAACAAGGGGACACAGTCTCAGTCTCAAGTTGTGGCAGGGGAGGTCTAGGCTGGATGTGAGGAGGAAGTTGTTGTCAGAGAGAGTGATTGGCATTGGAATGGGCTGCCCAGGGAGGTGGTGGAGTCACCGTGCCTGGAGGTGTTGAAGCCAAGCCTGGCTGAGGCACTTAGTGCCATGGTCTGGTTGACTGGCCAGGGCTGGGTGCTAGGTTGGACTGGATGATCTTGGAGGTCTCTTCCAACCTGGTTGATTCTATGATTCTATGTTCTGGAGTCATGCAAATGTTGTCTTTCTGGACTTGGTTTAAACCAGCCTCAACAATCCTGTGATTTATTCATATTGCAGATCTTCTGCAAACCCTTAGAAGCCTTCCTTGAATTAAAAAAAAAAAAGAAGGAGTTTTGTAGAAATTGAACTTCAAGCTCTGTAAAATGCAGGTTTGAAGGCAACAAAAATGTAACATTTCCATTTGCACTAATACCCTTGTTGAAGCCTATTTGCAGGCTAGCAACGTGCTCACTGGGCTGAAGGCTGAGCAGGAGGCTTCCCCTGGCCACGTGCTGCCAGGTAGCAGTCCTGGAACATGGCAGTGCAGGTGAAGGGGTGTGAGTGGAACATGTTCCCTTTTAATTTGCAGCTTTCTTTTCTTGTTCCAGATCTGGATTTGGGCTTTAGGTTGCTAGTGACATGGAGAAGAAAGTCAGTTTGGAGCTTAAAAGCTTGAAAACAGAGAAGTGCTGACTGGGTCATGGACGTTGGCTTTAGAACAGACAGCTGGGAACTAGCTGGTACTTAGTGTCCTCTCTGGGCAAACGATCACACTCACCCTCTTGGCCTTTGCAGAGTGACCCAATGCTTGGTCTGTAGGTCCTCTCTGTGTTGAGTAGGCTCTGACATTGCTGCAGTTCAGTTTTGACTGGTGAGAGGATCACTTTGTAGGAGAGCCTTGTTGAGACAGTCAGAAAAGGGCTTGTTCTCAGAGTAAGGACAGAAACTTATTTTTATCAGGAAGAATTTAGAGTCTCACACATGGAGTCCAAATGCCTGGAGACACAACCATTCTTTCCTATGTTGCTTCCCCAGCAGTGGTGTAGACGTACAAGCCAGAGAGGCCAAAGGGGGAAAAGTCCTGTTTGCTCTGTCCTTTTCCCACGTTTGCTCCCCGCTGTGCAGTCTGCAGGGCTGGCTACAGTGCTCGTGGGATATGTCACTGGGCTGGCTAACGCACTCAAACAGCCAGCAGCTGCAGGATTTTGCAGGGCTGATTTTTTTGATGTGAGTTACATAAGTTTGTGGATGGCTCCAACGTGCTGGAGCTGGCACAAGGCATGTAGCAGGAGCAGTCCCCTAAAAGTGATTACACCCACTCAGCCCGACCTGGATCACTCTGGTAGCATCAGCTTCCTGGTTTGTGTTTCTCTTTTTTTTTTTTTCACATGGAGAAATGCTTAGTGAAAGTCTTTTCTTCTAGCAGTGAATAAGATGTGTGTCCCAAATGCAGGACTTTACAGGTACCAACACAAAGCGCAGTCCCAGCTATGTAATGAGTTGTAATGGTCTCTTAGCAGTGAAGCAGGAAGATTAAAACACTGCTATGCAGATGAGGGGTAGGGGCAAAGTTCAAAACTAAATAGGTTTTCAAATCTGTTTTCTTGGAACTTGTTTTACCTTGGCCATTTTTGAATAGGGTGCAGAGATTCTTCAAATGGAATGGATTCTTCAAAGGGTGCTGCACTTTGGCCACAACAACCCCATGCAGAGATACAGGCTGGGGTTGGAGTGGCTGAGAGCAGCCAGACAGAGAGGGATCTGGGGGTGCTGATTGATACCCACCTGAACATGAGCCAGCAGTGTGCCCAGGTGGCCAAGAGAGCCAGTGGCATCCTGGCCTGCATCAGGAATGGTGTGGCCAGCAGGAGCAGGGAGGTCATTCTGCCCCTGTACTCTGCACTGGTTAGACCACACCTTGAGTACTGTGTTCAGTTCTGGGCCCCCCAGTTTAAAAGGGACATTGAGATGCTTGAGCATGTCCAGAGAAGGGCGACGAGGCTGGTGAGAGGCCTTGAGCACAGCCCTACGAGGAGAGGCTGAGGGAGCTGGGATTGTTTAGCCTGGAGAAGAGGAGGCTCAGGGGTGACCTTATTGCTGTCTACAACTACCTGAGGGGTGGTTGTGGCCAGGAGGAGGTTGCTCTCTTCTCTCAGGTGGCCAGCACCAGAACGAGAGGACACAGCCTCAGGCTGCGCCAGGGGAGATTTAGGCTGGAGGTGAGGAGAAAGTTCTTCCCTGAGAGAGTCATTGGGCACTGGAATGGGCTGCCCGGGGAGGTGGTGGAGTCGCCGTCCCTGGGGCTGTTCAAGGCAGGATTGGACGTGGCACTTGGTGCCATGGTCTAGCCTTGAGCTCTGTGGTAAAGGGTTGGACTTGATGATCTGTGAGGTCTCTTCCAACCCTGATGATACTGTGATACTGTGATACTGTGAATGAACCGCACAGAGATTCTTCAAATGGAACAAACCCAGCATTAGAATGGTGGTGCTTGCATTTGGAGATGACCTCTTTGACATTGCATGCCTTTTTTATTTTTCACATTCCAGAGCTTGGAGGATGAATCAAAGTGGGTTGAAGATCTTCTTAAGATGCACACTGCACGCGTGCGTGACATTGAACAGCTCACAAGCTTGGACTTCTTCCGAAAGACCAGCCGTAGCTACACAGAAATCCTCTCCCTAAAGACATACCTGCATACGTTTGAAAGTGAAATTTAGCTCTCTAACCTTACTCAGTGCATCCTTTTATCAACTGGTGTATATTTTTATATTGTTTTTATATTTATTAATTTGAAACCAGGACAGTAAAAAAAAAATATTAGTATTTTAATCCTGTATCAAATCTTAAACCCCTGTGCCATTTGTTTTGTTTCTCTAATGTTTAATATAGGTATGTTTATTTAGTAGTGCTTGTAATACTGCCTCTTGAGTCCTTACTCTGAGCTTTTAAGTGGTGCTGCAGGATTTGATATGTGCATCAAGGAAATACTAATTTCCCCTGCTCCTTTTCCACACTTGCAGTCCTGTACTCTGTACCAAAACGCTGAACATGTAAAATTACATTCATTTACTGTTAACTGTGTGACAGACATATTTAAACCCTATAGACAAATAGCATCTTAAATATAATAAACCACACATTCAGTTTTTGTAATGTGTTTTGATTTCCTTTCACAGGGACAACTGGAGGGACTTGTGGGCAGCTGAGTGCTGCCAAATCTCTCTTACTTATCAGGTGGACCCCTTCTGAAGAATTTAGGTTTGTTGGATAGAGGATTGCCAGGAGCAAAGTTGCCATGCCCTGGTTCTCAGCAGTGAGAGCGTGAAACAGATACCCATAATAGTCATAACTGGTTAGGTTTTGCCATAGGGGCAGAGCTGGGAGAGGAGGTGGTGTCATAAGGTCCTAAGGCTACCCCACCACTGGGCCCTGATCTAGAGCTGTGGGGAGGATGAAGAGTGAAATGCCTGAGTGACAGTCAGGCTGTGTCCATCCTTTCTCCACTGCTGCTGTGCTGGTTCCTGGGAATACCTGTCCCATCATCTTTGAGGGAAGCTGAGCTAGGGCAAGTGCTCATGGAGGTTATGTTGTTAGACATCTAGCAGTAAGCTTTTATCTTGTACAAGAAAATCTGGTTTTCATTATATTGTTCTAATGGTGAGAATTTGCTTCCCTTTCTGAAGCTGTCTGAGGCTTAATCCCAGCCCTCATTCTTGAAGGAAGCCCCTTGGCCTGGTTGCACATACACACCATCTGGCACTGTGAACCCTATACAGTGCACAGGGTTTGCAGTCATCACCTAGGTCAGGTCTCTGATGGCTACTATTGTGCAATCAGAGCCTCATAATCCTGGCAGGCCCCTACAAGTGACACTGATTTTATAGTCCTAAGACAGTGGAAGAGAAGGTGTTGTGCACTGGCACCTCAGTAGTGCTGTGCACACAAAAGGCTGTGCAAACGAACAACATAAATAACACAACGTAAGCAGCATTAGGATTAGTGTAGTTAAATGATGTACAAGATACATTACTGTTTAGAATGCCTCTTAAGTCTGAACCCAATAGTGGCTCTGTTACAAAGCCATTGGTTGGGTAACGTTTCTCTCTCTCTTCCAAAGTGGTTTGTGTCTGTTTCCCCTTTGAGGTTTGCAAATGCCAGAGCAAAGCGGGAAGGGCTGCAAAGCATCTCAGCCACATACACAAATGTGCAGCCAGGTCACAGAGTCACAGAATGTCAGGGGTTGGAAGGGACCTTGAAAGATCATCCAACCTCCCTACCAGAGCAGGATCAGCTAGAGTAGGTCACACAGGATCAAGTCCAGGTGGGTTTTGGATGTCTGCAGAGGAGACTCACAACCACTCTGGGCAGCCTGTTCCAGCGTTCTGTCACTCTCACAGTGAAAAAGTTTTTCCTTACGCTCATGTGGAACCTATGTGTAGCTTGCACCCACTGGCCCTTGTCCTATCATTGGGCATCACTGAGAAGAGCCTGACTGCACCATCTTTGTAGCTCTGTGCTGGACTCTTGCAAGCAATTTCCTCAGGTCCTTCTTCAGCTGAGGAGCCCAGGACTGGGCATAGTATTCCAAACGTGGCCTCACTGGGGCAGAATAGAATGGAGAACCTGTCTCAATCTAACTAATTACACCCAGGATACCATTGGCCTTGGCCACGAGGGCACATTGCTGGTTTATGGTCATTCAGCAACAGAACAAGGGGGGACAGTCTCAAGTTGTTCTGGGGGAAGTATAGGCTGGAAGTTAGGAGGAAGTTCTTCACAGAGAGAGTGATTGGCATTGGAATGGGCTGCCCAGGGAGGTAGTGGAGTTGCTGTGCCTGGAGGTGTTGAAGAAAAGCCTGGATGAGGCACTTAGTGCCATGGTCTGGTTGATTGGATAGAACTGGAGGATAGGTTGGACTGGATGATCTTGGAGACCTCTTGAACCTGGTTGATTCTATGATTCTATGATCCTTCTGTCCACCAGGACCCCCAGGACTCCTAAGGAAAATTAATCTGGCACAGTTCTAGCAAGTGACATCCCTGTAACATCCATCCAAGAGAATGTAGAAAACCAAAATGAAACATGTTAATGATCATGGTGAAGTTCTTACCAGTAGACAGAATTTTATTATTGTAGGTGTCAAATTTTGTTTACATTAGAAGAGTGCAACTCTTGAGTGCTTTAAAATCCCCCCCAAATGTTAGGGTGGAAATCCTAATAATTGGCACAAAACTCTGGGAAACATCCTGTTCTTGCAACTTAAAAATCATCTCTTGAGGTGGTCTGGTAGCACAGAAATGCTTTCCTGTGAGCTCTTGGCCATTCGTACAAATGGCTATTTCCTCTGGATTTAAAAGACTTTTCACTTAAGCTCTAATTCCTCCAACACCAGCCTCAGAGATGCTATCATGTGGTGGTTTGTAAACTAAAGACCACCGCTACTGTGCAGCTTTGACATTCAGCTGTTGCTGTATTTGATTGTTTTTTAATCCACTTGCACTAATGATGGAAATCTTTTAATTTCTCCCAAAATAATGTGACATTTATACCAAAGGAACATTTAAGCTCAGAAAGATAATCCTTGTTTTCAGAGAAGGTTGCTTTTGAAATGCATTAAGTGAAGATGTTGGGAGAGACAGTTTAACTCTTCCTCAATTTCACTGAAAAATGCCTGCTAGTGTCTAGAGAAATGTTATTTTTCACTCAGTTGCTTACTGTGAGCATAAATGCCACCAATTTACTTCTAACTAGGTCTTTTAAGTCCTTGCCCCTGTGCTCTTCTGTGCTATTGCTATTTTATTTGACTGTGCTGAGAATTGCTTGTGGCAACTCTGTGACCTGTGTGAGGTTTTGCTGCCTCTTGGAAGATGCCTTACCAACGCCATGGTGGGTTTACACCACTTAGAGTTTGGGAACTACCCCGCAAAGGTCAGTTACCAATCTACGCACAATTTGGAAGTAAAATGAAATTATCATTTGCAGAAGTAGGCTAAATAGAAAAAGTAATAAACATATGTAAATACATATAGAATCATAGAATCATAGAATCAACCAGGTTGGAAGAGACCTCCAAGATCATCCAGTACAACCTAGCACCCAGCCCTAACCAATCAACCAGACCATGGCACTAAGTGCCTCATCCAGGCTTTTCCTGAAGACCCCCAGGGACGGTGCCTCCACCACCTCCCTGGGCAGCCCATTCCAATAGGAAATCACTCTCTCTGTGAAGAACTTCTTCCTAATATCCAGCCTATACCTACCCTGGCACAACTTGAGACTGTGTCCCCTTGTTCTATTGCTGGTTGCCTGGGAGAAGAGGCCACCCCCCACCTGGCTACAATGCCCCTTCAGGTAGTTGTAGACAGCAATAAGATCACCCCTGAGCCTCCTCTTCTCCAGGCTAAACAACCCCAGCTCCCTCAACCTCTCCTCATAGGATTTGTGCTTCAGGCCCCTCACCAGCTTTGTTGCCCTTCTCTGGACATGTTCCAGCACCTCAACATCTTTCTTGAATTGAGGGGCCCAGAACTGGACACAGTTTGTATATGTACATATACAAACTAGACAATAGCTCAGCTACCCACTCCCACCCCCCCAAAGCCCAGATGCTGCCCTGGACACCGCAGCCTGCAAGACCTCACTAGTGCAATGTAACCCAATGTTCTGCCCAGAGCATGCAAGGCCAGAGGGAGACACAGTGAGAAAAGCAAGCAGGCAAGAGAAAAAGAACACTCTGAACTCCTAACTGTATAGGAACAATAACATGTCAATGAAATGAGATAAGGCTACCTCTTATGTTCTGTTCAGTCCCTTTTTGGGATGTACTCTCCAACTCTTTCTAAAACTTTATTTGCAATGAAGACACTTAAACTGCAACGAGCACAGTGCACAGCTAAAACCTTGTAATTCCCTCTAAGCAAACACAAGCTCTGCAGGAACAACAGGCATTTGTGAGGAAACTTGCAGTTTCCCTGTGGTGTTCATCAGGGTGAATGTTAGCTTAGGGCAGCACATAGGAAGGACCCCCTCTGCTTTCCACTCCTGTTAGATGACTTTGAAAATATAGAATACCAATTGCTTCTGTTCCATGTTTCCTTTTCTTGCTGTTACACTGGCTCCTGCAAGAGGTCCACTGAGGAGAGCAAGTGCTGAATTTTTTCTGTCCAGTTTTGAGGGTTTGGGTAATTGCTGTTTGCAGTCGATGATGTAAGTTTGAGGTATGTTTAATGAGTTAGAAGCAGTTCAGTTGAGCAGTTGTCGAAGCAGCAAAAGCTGTATGTGTCCTGCACACCCAACAAAGGCCTTTTTGCTCCAGAGAAAATTATGTGGAGGTAGTTTAGCAAGTGGAATATGCCTGCTACTGGGACTTGTTGATTTTTTTAGATTCCTTTTTCACAGCTGTGTACCAGAACAAAATCCATAAAAAGTAAGCACTGACTGACGTCATAACCTGGCATGGTTGCAGTGGCAAAATTATAGCAAAAGTCACTGTCCTTTACTGGCAGCAGTGACATACTTAATTATCACTGATTATATTCTGTTGTGATTACATTCATACTTTCTGCTTGCTGCTGCTGCATCACAGAATCACAGAATTTACCAGCTTAGAAGAGACCTTTGAGATCAAGTCCTACTTATCACCCAACACCTTCTAATTAACTAAGCCATGGCACTAAATGCCTCATCCAGTCTCCGTTTAAACACCTCCAGGGATGGTAACTCCACCACCTCCTTGCTTTCCATCTTGCAGTCCCTTTGGTATTAGTTGCAGCATTAAACAGCTTCTCTGCTCAATTGGACACTGGCACTGTTTCAGTAATAGCAGATGAGTTTGTACAGTGTTCTAAAGCACTTTCAGCTCCAGACGAACTAGAAAGCTAGGAGATGCAATCATCAGGTCTGTGACATCTTGTGAAGGTTTCTCAGTATGCACAGGGATATAGCATTTAAATACTCATGTTTAATTAGGTCAGTCTTGCTGTGACCATGGAGGCTAAATGATCCTGCCATAGCCCCAACTTCTCAGTGCTTTATATGCAAACAGTTGGTCAACTGATTGTGCAGAACTTTTAACAAATGAAAACATGCACTTTTTGTAGGAGAGGCCATAAAACAAAAGCAGAGAGAAAGAGAAGAGAGGAAGTTCCCCATTTTTAGAACATAGAAGAGGCTGAACAGGTTGAAGGTCCAGGAGATGCTGCCAGAAGGGAACTGGAGCTGGAAAAGATTTATTTGGCAGGTTTATGAAGTCTCTGTTTCCCCTGAATCTGGCTTCTTCCAATAGACCTTAATGTGCAACAGATGAAACAACTCCCTGCTCTCTGCACACAGCCAGGAAGCAGAAAACTTCATAGGGAAGCTGAGAGAGTTCCTCTCTGAAGGTGTTGCTAATTGCAAGAGCAGAATGCAAACCCCAGAAGTGTCAGGACCTGTGCAGTGAAGCCAGAATACCAGATATGGCCCAAAAAACCCCAAATTTATAGGAGCTGGAGCTGATATTCCTGTAGTATTTCCCTTCAGTTTCATGTCCATTCGAAGCATCTGTAATTAAATTCATATTACTGGGCTGTCAAGCTTAGCTTCCATCTGCAGGAGATGAAGGAGGTCCTGCTCGAGCAGCAACTGAGAACATTCCCTTTAAAAAAAATAACCCCAAGCTTCCTACTTAAAAGTGGGCAAATGCTCTTGCCTTGTGTCCTGAGGCAGATGAGAGAAACCCAGGATTTCCTGGAGCAGAGGAGTGGGGTGGTGCTGGAGACCTGCCACCTCTCCTTCACTCCAGCATGGTGTGCTTCACACAAGTTTTGCACTTAACTACAGTGCTCTTTTGGCACAGAGAGGGAAATCAAATTTCACAGTCTCCCTGGGAGGCAGCTTTTATCAAAGGTGTGGATGAAACTGTGGCATGGAGAGGCTGAATAACACATTTAAAGACATGCATGCAGTAATTCCTCTAAAGCTGGTCACAGAATTCCTGGGTGCAGTTTAATATGTGACACTTCTAAACAATTTCTGGTAAGAGGGCATAGGGTAAGGTTTTGGTTCCTTTTTTTAAAGCAGAAGCCTCAGAATCATGTGGCTGAAATAAAATTTGAATACAGGACTACAGAAGCAGATCTCCCTTTCTCAGGGGCCAGTCAATCATGCTGAATTTGTTTTCTGTCAATCCAATCCACAGGCTTGTGATAAGCCTGGTTCCACATCAGAGTGCTCTCCTGCCTCTAGATGCCAGGGAATGTGTTTGATCATCCTCTCTGTAGTCCTAGCCTTGCTCAATTTTGTGAGTCTAGTTTCCATTTCCATTTGCTGCAGACCCAGACAACCTTTGCACTTGACCTGACAGAGGCTGGGATAGTCATGGTAACACAACTACAGTCTCCTCAGGATAGACCTGCCAGTAAATGATTAGTACTGCGTTAAGTGTTATGCCTTCCAAGTGGGGCCATACGTGTTTGAAACGTTCAAAGTTTAGCCCTTGGTCAAGACAGGAGGGAGAAGGGTGGAAAGAAGAGATCTTAAGCATTGTGGAAAAATACCTACTCTGGTTTCTTTGCACTTGTTGTGTAAATACAAGATAAGAGCAGCATTCCCAAGGTTACTGCAAACAGCCCATCACTACAGAGTACAAGCTAACATTGACTGAAATGGATGTTGACATAAAAAGCAGCATTGCTGCAGTCAGCTGTGGTAAACAAAACCACAGGTTGCTTTGCCTTTACAAGTCAAAAGCTCGGCCTGTGAGCTGGTCGGACCTGCCCTCGCAAAGGAAAATCCCTGCTGTGCCAGAGCATCCACCGGAGGCACACAGTGCTCCTGCAGCCAGCGGCTCTGCAAGTCTCCCCATGGAGAGAGAGCCCTGCACAAAAGCAGTACTTGTGGGTGAGCACGGCTGTAACAGACTGACCCCAAACTGAATTTCCTAGGAAAGAGGATGATTTCAGGCAGATTCTCCCAGTAAGTGTTCTGGCTGCACGCAGAAAGTAGGTGGTGGTTTGACCTGCTGTATGTGAGGAGGCTGGGTGCAGGGGAAACAGGGATTTCATCAGGCTGCCAAATCAATCTTCTGCAGTCGTAGAATCATAGAATCAACCAGGTTGGAAGAGACCTCCAAGATCATCCAGTCCAACCTAGCACCCAGCCCTATCCAGTCAACCAGACCATGGCACTAAGTGCCTCATCCAGGCTTTTCTTGAACACCTCCAGGGACTGCGACTTCACCACCTCCCTGGGCAGCCCATTCCAATGCCAATCACTCTCTCTGGCAAGAACTTCCTCCTTATATCCAGCCTAGACCTCCCCCAGCACCACTTAAGACTGTGTCCCCTTGTTCTGTTGCTGCTTGCCTGGCAGAAGAGACCAACCCCAGCTGGCTACAGCCTCCCTTCAGGTAGTTGTAGACAGCAATGAGGTCCCCCCTGAGCCTCCTCCAGGCTGCACACCCCCAGCTCCCTCAGCCTCTCCTCACAGGGTTTGTGTTCCAGGCCTCTCACCAGCTTCATCTTGGAGACCCTTTTGGCAGGATCTCCTGGACCTTCAAACTGTTCAGCCTCTTCTGTCTCCTGCAGTGGGGAACTTCCTCTCTTATCTCTTTATCACTTTTTTTTTTCCCCTGATGGCCTCTCTGTTTTATTTCAGCTTTGATCTGTTTATCAGCAGCAAATAGCTTTGGTGTTAGCCTAGCCAGAGCAATTTCTGTGCACATACATACCTACAGGGCACTGCCACCAGCTCTCAGCCCTTACACACCTGACTCAGAAACAGCTGCTCACCTGCCTTGATTGCCATTACCTCCCATGCCCAAGGAGCCCTGGCTGAACTCAGGGTCTGCAGTCTGGTTACTGGCCTCATCCGCAGTGGTGACTGAAAGAGACAGTATGAAGCAGGTCAGAGATGATGTTACTCTCTGGTGGGCTGTATCTAATCCAGGTGCACTGCAGTCTGGTCAGATATTGACAGCCTTTTCCCATGGGAGAAAACCAGAATCCTCAAACATTATTCACTAGCCAAAGTTACTTCACAGTATCACAGTATCATCAGGGTTGGAAGAGATCATCAAGTCCAACCCTTTACCACAGAGCTCAAGGCTAGACCATGGCACCAAGTGCCACGTCCAACCTTGCCTTGAACAACTTCAATTTCAAAGGTTCTTACATCTAGCACCAGAAGAAACACTGCTGCTTCAGGGATCTAAAACCTGATGTTCTTATAAGAATTCACCTATGGCAGTAGGAAAACCCCAGAAATTTACAGGAAAATACTTCCTTTTGTTTCTTTCTTTCCCCCCCTTGTTTCTGAAGACAAAAGCCTTTTTACATAGTGTGCTCAGCTGGCCCAGCAGGCATCCACTCTGAATTAGGAGCAGCTCCATGGCTTTCATCTTCTGCGCCTCACCATCTATTTCTAGTCTGTCTCAAAAGGTTTCCATGTGCATTCATGAAGCCTGGGAGCCCTCCTGTGGTCAAAATCATAGCTATTCTTCTGGCAGTTACCCCAAATCTGACACAGGAAATCCCGTTTTAAACTTTGTGCTTGGACTAGGAAAGGTTTCAATCAATTAAATAAAAACAAATTTAAATCGTTCTCTGGGTCTGTGGGGAGGTGACCTCATTACACCTCCCTCCTCTTGGCCATTATCTGATGCTCTGCACATATTTTTTCCAAGGTTAGGGTTATTGCCTAACAATCTACCCATTACTTTGTCCTTCTTCCTGTTTCCTGTCCTTTGTAGGCTTTTCTTCTGCTCTGATCCAGCCAGGTTCTCTCAGCTGTGCAAACACTTATGATATCATTGCATTCTGTGGTCTACATCACAAACACTAGGATGGCCCATGGGAGATGTTGGGTTCAGCACACAGAGTGGCTAGCAGGGAAGGTCCAAAGTCCTTGGCTCTTCCCAGTACCCTGCAATCTGTGAAGACAGATGGGTATTAGTGAAGGTAAATGCTTTGAGGCTTGTCATTTGTAACATGATTGCCACTGGAATGGGCTGCCCAGGGAGGTGGTGGAGTCACTGTCCCTGGAGGTGTTAAAAAAAAGCCTGGATGAGGCACTTAGTGCCATGGTCTAGTTGATGGGACAGGGCTGGGTGCTAGGTTGGACTGGATGATCTTGGAGGTCTCTTCCAACCTGGTTGATTCTATGATAATAGTGCACATACCACAAAGAGTTAACGTTTTGAAGCTTCTAATATGTAGTACAGTTATAACATTTGAATACCACCCAAAATATCAGCATCATAAATTGAGTAGGTCTTGCAAGGCTAGCCTAGAATGAGGCAAAGTTTGGAGCTTTACTTCTGTCATAAGCATCACCTGATAGAAGAGAATAACCATAATTGCAGGAATCACAAGACATTAGGGGCTGGCACCTCAGAAGTTCATCTAGTCCAACTGCCCTGCCAGAGCAGGACCAACTTTATTTTCTTTCTTTAACAGTCCAGTTTTCAGTTTCCTTATTTTTCTTTTCATTCCCCTTCCCCCCCAACTTCCTCCTTTACTTTCTTGTCCATCTCCTTCTTTCCCCCCTCATCTTCCTCTTTTCATCTCCATCCTGTTCCTCTCCCTCCTTTAGGCACCACCTCCTCTTTTCGACCATGCCTGCTGTGGCCGTTTGAGCTGATCCTCTAGCTCAGACATAGGGGAGAGATGAACATTCCAGGGATAGGTCACATAAATGGCAACAATAGATAAATTAATATAATTTCATTGGAGCATCAAGAACTTAATGTCTAGAAGCACAGTTTGTTCTTCCCTTTTTCTCCCGCTAGCTTCTGCTGCTGCAGCTTTGCCTGTGGTCCCCCGGCTGCTGTTTTGGCTACTGCTGCTTTGCTGCTTCGCTGCCGCTTGATCCCTCCCCATCTCCTTTAAGGTTATTGTATTTTTTTTCCCCTTCTTTCCTTCTCTAGTTATTATCTCTCTTTACGTTGTTATACTATAAGAAAATACAATTTCATCCTTCCCTGAATTTCAAAAAAAAGGGGGCTTGTGTTGTGAATTTTCTTCCCAGGGGAGGGATCAGCCCAAACCTGGGACACCTGCCTCTTTCCCAGCCCACACCTCATTTTTTTTCCCCCATTTACTCCCCAAACCCAGAGCACCTGGGTTCTGTTGGAGTCTTCTCCCACCCCAGGTGTGACTACTTTGTCCTCCCTGCCCACTCCTCTTTCTAATCTGGGTTCTGTTGGAGTCTCCTCCCACCCCAGGTGTGACCACTTTGTCCTCCCTGCCCACTCCTCTTTCTAATCTGGGTTCTGTTGGAGTCTCCTCCCACCCCAGGTGTGGCCACTTTGCCTTCCCTGCCCACTCCTCTTTCTAATCTGGGTTCTGTTGAAGTCTCCTCCCACCCCAGGTGTGGCCACTTTGCTCTCTCTGCCCACTCCCCTTTTTAAGCTGCTCCAGGAAAGGCAGAAGCCCCAAATTTGCCCAACTGGGCAGAGGGATCCTCCCATCATCACTGGTGAGTACCTCCCATCATCACATGGTGCGCACTGGGTGAATGGTGAAGGTGACAAAAAGGCCGGGGGGCCTGGTGGCCCCCCGGTTAGACAGGAACAGACTTCATGCTCGTTCTAATGTCACCTGTGGGTGCTGGCTGCTTAGCTGTTTGTGTTTAGCTGCTTCTTTCTGCTCACTTGTGATGGATCTCAAAACTAAATGCAAAGACTTGTTAAGCAAAACTTTGTCTCATCCTGGTTACTACCACCCCGGGCAACCTGCTCCAGTGCTCTACCACCCTCATAGTAAAGAACTTGTTCTTAATATCCAATCTAAATCTGCTCTTCTTGAGATTGAACCTATTGCCCTTCGTTCTGTCACGGTAGGCCTTTGTAAACATCTTCTCTCCATCCTTTTTTTAGGCTCCCTTCAGGTACTGGAAGGCTACTATTAGGTTCCCCTGGAGCTGTCTCCACTTTGGGCTGAACAAACCCTTAGCCTGTTCTCACAGCAGCCTTGCTCCAACCCTCTGATCATTTTTGTGGTCTTCTGTACCCACTCCATCAGGACCTTCCTATACTGAGGGCTCCAGAACTGGATGCAGTGCTCCGGGTGAGGTCTCACCAGAACAATGAGGCAGAATCACCTCTTTGGTTCTGCTGGCCGCAGTTCTGATGCAGCCCAGGATATGATTTGCCTTCTGGGCTGCAGGCTCACACTGTCTGCCCATGTCCAGCATCCCCAAGTCCCTTTTCACAGGGTTTGTGCTAGTTTGAAGCAGGGTAGAATGTTTTGGTGAGAAGAACTAGCTCCCAGGCTGTGAAAGGAAAACAGTGGTGATGTCTGCTTCACTCAGAAGTCTCGCTAAGGAGTTTGGGAAGAAGAAATGAAAACATTAGATAACACTCTCGCCATTTTCACTCACTCTGCCTTGGGCTGCTGACTGAGCTGCATCTCCCTAACCTCACCTTGCATTTGGCCTAACCCACCTTTGCTTCTTAACCTCTTGGCTGGACCTCTATTCTTCCTTAGGGCTGGGGTATGGTTGAGCGGGGCAGGGGTGGTTGAGAGCCCCTCCTGGGGACTCAGGTTTCTGGGAGGGCTGTTGTGTTTCTGTATTACCTTTTACCTTGTATATTTCTGTATGTAACTGTAAATACTGTAAATATCTGCTTGTATATTGTGCTAGCTGTAAATAAATAGCTTCATTTATATTCCCAGAGCCAGCTGAGTCTAGTCTGGGTAATTTCTAAAGTGTGGTGGGGCAGGGAACACCCAAACCATCACAGGGCTGGTCTCTAACACCTCACCCCCCAGCCTGTACTGATAGTGAGGATTGTTCCATCCCAGGTGCAAGACCTTGCTCTTGTTAAAGTTCATGAGGTTAACCTGAGCCCACCTCTCGAGCCTGTCCAGGTCTCTTTGGATGACTTCCCATCTCTCTGGCCTGTTGACACCACCACACAGCTTGGTGTCATCTGCAAATTTGCTGTGTCCCTGATAAAAATGATAGGTCCCAGCATGGACCCTTGAGGGATACCACTTGTCAGTACTCTCCATCTGGACCTCAAGCCATTGAGCACCAATCTCTAGATGCAACCATCCACCCAATTCCTTATGCAGTGAACAGTCCATCTATCAAATCCACATCTCTCCTGTTTGGTGAGCAGGATGTTGTGGGGGTGCTGTGGAGGGCCCATAGGTCCAAAATAGGCTTATATGTGTCCTGCCTTGACTAGGCATGTTTTTCTGCTCCACCAGAGAGGCAAGTGTAGGAAACAGACAAAAAGTACCTGGAGCCACTGAGTCGGTCCTGTGGTGTAAGGCACACACACTTAGCTTGTGCCTGTCTAGTGCAAGGCCTGTGCAAGTGAGCCTATGGCTTTGCATAAGATGGTTTGGTTTGGCTAGCTGCCACCCTGATGGGCTATTCTTGTGTCCAAAGGGCAGTTAATCTCAGCCCATATTGACAAAAGGAGATATGCAGGTGAACAACCTGCTTTTGCTTCCCTGCTCTTTGCCTGCTCTCTCTGTTGTGCCCAGCCCTGCTGCTATTGCACACTGCCTTATTGCTTGCCTGCTAAACTCCACTGCTGCCAGTTACCAGGAGCAGACCCTGGATGCCTGCATGCAACCAGCCTGTGTGGCCAGCTGACATCATGCTGAGACTGCACAACATCTGCCTTCTGCACCTGAAGGTCCTGCCTAGAACCCCTGAGCATACATACAGATGGTCCAAAAGCCAAGAGACAAGGTCAGAGACGTCTGCATCCTTTCCCCAGGAGCCGGGAAGATTCAAGCCTCAACATCCAACAAGACAGAGTCCCCTGAAAGCATTTGGGCACTGTCTGGATTGTTAGGGTAATAATAATAATCTGTGAGTAAATGCTTAAATGCCTCTTTGTAATTCTCCATTGCCTTCTGCCATAGAGTGGAAAGAGCTTGAGCCCAGCTACTGGGCAAGCAGCATATTGACCGCAAGCAGCATCTGACTGTGGGAACCTTCTCTTCCAGTTCAATTGCTGTTTCTCTATTTTGCTGGTTATTACTAGATCTAGATATTATCCATAAAATGTTTCCATAACCGTGCAAGAATCAAAATATTATTAAAATGAGTGGATGGGGGTGGCAGAGTTGTGAACAGCAACATTAATAAACAATATTTGTTTTGGAAAACATCATCTTGCATCAATTAATTTCCCTTCTGCAACAGGGAGACCATGTCAAAGGCCTTGCACAAGTCCAGATAGATCACACTCAGAGGGTGTCCCTTATCTAATGACTTAACCACTTTATCATAGAAAGCTACTAGGTTAGTTGGGCAGGACCTGTCCCTACTAAAGCCATGGTGACTGCTGTGAATCACCTCCCTGTAATTCTGCAATCTTGGAGGCCACAGGTCTGAATTTCACCCAAAAGAACACACAGGTACTTTCAAAAGTGAGACTTTGTCAGACCACTGCATCCCAGCTTGACACTGAAGGCAGCTGCTCTAGGAAACCACTTAGTAACAACGGCAACAAGCTGAAGCCCTGGAGGTCTAGGCTGGATGTTAGCAGGAAGTTCTTTGCCAGAGAGAGTGATTGGCATTGGAATGGGCTGCCCAGGGAGGTGGTGGAGGCACTGTCCCTGGAGGTGCTCAAGAAAAGCCTGGATGAGGCACTTAGTGCCATGGTCTAGTTGACTGGCTAGGGCTGGGTGCTAGGTTGGACTGGATGATCTTGGAGGTCTCTTCCAACCTGGTTGATTCTATGATAAGCTATTGGCCTCATTGTTTTAACTGGAAGAGAGATCCAGAACTGGACTGATTAAGATAATAGCACAAACCTGAAAGTGTTTGTGATCAGATTACTTTTTTTTTTTTTAATTCTTTTTGTGTCCACATTATTTGTAACTATTTTTCCTCACTGGCATTTAAATCACCCACTCTTTCCCAAATAATTTTGGTGTTTTTCATTTTAAGTTGCAAGCACATATCTTCAGAATAAAGAAAGAAACTGTTGCAACAGCTTCCTGGAAGAGAGGCTTGTTTAATTTTTGTATTCATTTTATGGATTCAGATTTATGGGAGGTACATTTTATGCCCTGGGTACCTTTGCCTAATTCTAGTTTTACAATATGGATGTCATGGAGAGGATTGTGTTTTCTATTCTCATAATTAAATGTACACCAGCAAATAAAGCTTGCACAAAGATAATAATACTCCAGCAACCACATAATTTAGTGTTGGGTTTTGCCTAAGGACATGTTTTTGTGGGGCTTTCTGGAATGATTGAACGAGTCACCACCTCCAGCTGAAGGTTACATTTCTTGGCATTACAGAAGCAGATCATGTAATGTTCCTAGGCTTTGGACATGGACTTTTTTAGCTGTGCAGAGCTGGCTGAAGAAATTGTTGCCTCCACTCTCTGCGAGGGTTATTGTCTACCCAGTGTCTACAGAACTGCTCACTGCTAACCCACTTCACTTAGAGTAGCAAAGTATTTCACTCATTTGACTTGGAAATGGGTTGGGAAGTTACATGGGATATGGCTGCTTAGAAATCAGATTAAAATATAAAGCAATTAGTCATGGAGTGACTGAGTTGATCTAGACAGCTGGAATTGGGACAGATGATCCTGCACAGTCCTAGTCTACCTCAGACACAGCACAGTCTGATTCTTTTAAATCACCTGTACTAATTGTACAAACTCATCTAGTCACCCATGTTGATGCAGGCTTGACCTATAGAGCTATAGCTGAGCTTAAACACAGGCAGGGCCTTGCTGACCTTAAACTTCTGTGTGCTCTCAGCTCAGCCCATCTCCTGCCACTTCATCCTGGGGCTGCTTCTGAAAGCAGTAGCTGAGGCCTCAGCTGAGGGGCTGCCAGGGGTTAAAGTAAACTACTGCTGTTCAGGAGAAGTAAAAATGACTATGTCTGTAAAGTATATCTGTGTATCAGAGTGTGTCCTGAGCTGCAGTGCAACAAACCTGAGCAACGTATTTGCCTCTGACTAGCTGGATCCCTGCTCCTTGTAGCAGGCTTGGACTACAGCAGCTTCAGAGATCCTTTTCAAGCCAAACCCTTCTATGTTTCTAACTCTCTCTTGCTGAAGAGAACTTCAGACCAAAGCAGGAGGGTTTTACATGTGCTGAGATCATTATTTTACAGAGTTTTAGGGCAGTTGTTTCACTATTTGCTCAATTATCCACACCATTTTAATGGTACTGGCTGTTTCCATTGTCCCCAACAGGATTCCTTATTTGCTCATAAACCCTGAAAATATGGCCCTGACTTTGCTGAGCTCTCTGTTGGCAAAGCATTTCAGGAGCTACCTAAGTCCAGGTATGTGTCAGTGTTAGATGCAGCTGCTGGGAATGCTCTGTGTGTGAAAACTGCATTGCTCTCTGGAGTGCCAAGCAGTGCTGGCCTGGTGATGGGAACACATCATGCGTGCGGTCTCCTCCCTGCAATAACCTTCCTCTTCATGGACCTATTTCAACACATTGTGTAAAGGTCTGAACAATCCAGATCCACGGGTTTCATAACCATGAGTGATGGTGCTACCTTTGCAAACTGAGCTGCTAGTCAGGACAAAGCAGAAGCTGCAAACGCTGTGGGAACGTTTGGGCATCTCCATTTTTGTGTATCCTGTCTTTGCTACTCCTCTGAAAGAAAACAACCAGACGTGTGTAGATAGGGTCTGATAGGATACAAGTTCAGCCTCAACCACACTACCAGATGCTGTGCATGGAAAATCCCTGTTAGATAATCTCCTTCTTGCCTGTCCAAAAGTTCCCTGCGGTGTGTTCTCCCCCAAGGGCTAGGGTTTAACCACTTCACTGGCAGTCTGCTCCCCTCCATTTTTCCTGCATTCAACATTTTCTTTACAATTTCACACCTCGCTTCCAGCTGCAGATCCTCTCACTGAACCCTTCCAAGTCCCTTTTAGGCAATACTTTTTCTTACTGCTCATTTTTTCACCTTTTCAGTGAGAACATTTGCAAGGCTTAACGAGCAGGAGAAGCTATTTTTGCAGCACTCCACTGCGATCTTCAATGTATAAAGGATCTCTTCTTTGAAATATGCTTAACATTTGAATGAAAAAGCTCCTATTATTATGTGATTCATCAGTGTTTCCTTTGATACCCTCAATTTGCAATGTAAAGAGCAGGATTTCCCTCTGAAAGCTTCTTAATCTCTTCCTGTCTTTCATCCTGGCCTTGTGCTGAATGATCTTTAGATCCCACTTCTCCAGTGTGAATTATTTTTTGTCCTCCTTACCCGGGTAGGGCATTGCCAAGCCATTTACTAACCATGTTTGTTGAGGGAACAAGGAGATAGATGTGTTTGAACCATGTGTTTGAACCAAGGAGAACCAAATTTCTCCTTTATTTGGAATACCATCTTTCCCTGCTGCTCATGTGCATACCTGCAAACCCTGCTTCCCCTGGATCTTATCTTTAGTAACCTAGTGTTTATTGGCTTGCTATAGCTTCTGATCACACACAAAGCAACTCTTCCCTCTTACCCATGTATACCCAGCCACTGCAGGAGCTTATAAGGTCCACAGCCAGGCTCTACTGGAAGAGAAATTATAGCAAGTAAGCCTCAAGTAGTCATAGAATCATAGAATGATCTGAGCTGGAAAGGACCTCCAAAAGCCATCCAGTCCAAGCCCCTCTGCCACAAGCAGGGCATCTTCAACTACATCAGGTTGTCCAGAGCCTGAGAAAGGACTTTCTTCAGGGCAAAGAGAGAGAGGAGTCCACTATTCTGTGATTTGGGATTAAATTAAGACTGGTTGTAAACAAATCTCACTCTTAGTCGTTGTATCCATACAGATAGGTCCTTTCCTGCCACCTTGTACCAGTTTCTTCAGTTGCATCGGCCCTCGGTTCCCCCAGACGTCGGGAGAAGCTCTTCATAGCATGTCTCATGTTCTGTTCTGTCAAAGTAGCCAAAGGAGGGACATTCCTTCTGCTCACCACTTGCTCCCACTTGTTTTTTCTCCTTCCCAGGATTTTCAGGGAAGATGGCATCTCCCTTTGCCACAGATGGCTCTGCCTGACCATAGCATGGCAGCCAGGATGAGGCAAACTGGTAGTGTTTCTCTCTGTTGCTCAGCCAAATCCTTTCAAAATAACATAATGTGTTCACAGAAAACCAGCTGTGAACAAAACACAGACCATCTGCCACAGCAATTTAAAACCACTGTTCTCATTGCCTGACTTCTTGGAAGTCATTGGAAATGCCATGGATCAAGTTAGCAGAGACGTCTGCAGTCACTTCAAGGATGCCCCTTGCAGGGCGGATGAGCATCTTTCCAGTGAGCACTAGAACTGACGTCAGTAATTGTTCAAGTGTGGGGTAGAGGCTAAATGAATTGGCACAAAGCCTACAAACCCCAAGATATCTTGTGCCTCTTGTAATGGTTTAAGTCGGAACAAAACGGGTCAAACTGAGTCAGGGGCTTAACCTGTCTACTTCTGTTTTCCCAAACAGAAGTGAGGGGAAAAGTAACACACAAAAACTCGGGACTGAGACACAAAAAATAAAGTGAGATAAGAGTAGAGTTTTCAGAGCAAACTCAGAAAAGCATGGTACAAGATGTAGAGTTACCTTAGCCTATTTTGCAGGAAATGCACAATGCAAAGCAGCTGCAAGCAGGAGCAAGCGAGCCAAAAGCCCAGGACAGAAGGCTACTCCATCCCTCCTTGTCCTGCGGCCATCCCAGTAGAAAAGACAACACTCAAAAACCCTGGAACCCAGAAGCAGCAACTGGAACAGGAAGCCTCTCATGTTACAACCTGAACTTCAAGCCTCATGACTTTGCTCCAGCCAGTGCTTTCATTTTTGAAGCTGGTGCGACTGCTGCATGGTGTGAATGGCAGCAGCAGGTTCCACTCAATCCATGACAGCCTATGTAAGGACCTAGGGCTTGCAACATTGGAGACTATGAGACCTGGGCATGGAGGGTGAAGGACTCTTTGTGCTGCCCCTACTCATGCCATCCACCTCTGCCCAATCTGCTGGCAGTGAGGAGCGGACATTGGCATTCAATTTGGAGGCCTGGGTTCAGTGTTTAAAGTATGGCCTTGGACAGGCCACCCTTAGATTTCTTTTTGAGCACCTCAGGTGCTCAGAGACCATCTTTGTAACCGAGCACAGAGGCTGTGCTGTTGTAGTTCTGGTGCATAACTGTGGGCAAATTAGCAGTGTGGCTCTCCTGCAGAGCACCTCCATCAGCCTGCAGAGCTGAGTGATGTGGTGTTTTCCCCCTAACATGCACCCTCTGAGACCCCAGGAACACTACACCTGAGTTGGGATCTGTGGTAGACAAGGCTGTGCACACAGCCAGAAAAAGCCCATCTTTGTACCTTTCCTGAATGCTCTGTCCTCTGGATCCTGCTGCCTGTCTCAGAGGCCCTGAACAATGCTCCTTTGGGTAGGCAAAGGAACCTACATGCTCCAAACTGAATTTCTACTCTTGCACTACTTTTCCCCTGTTCTTCATGTCTAAATCAGAATCTCCTTATGGAGATTTAAGTACATAGTGACAGCATCACAGCCTTTACCAACAGCACTTGTAATCTCAGCAGAAAGAAGTGTGCTTGTTTGACAAGGTCTATTTCTCATGTATCTACTGCCACTAACTGCACGTTTGTTGCCTTCCCGTCACTCCTAGCTCTTTACTCACATCTGTTCTGTTATTCCGCTTGTGCTCAGGCTAGCCAGATGAATCTGTAGTTCTTTCACTTGCTTTTGTTCACCTTCTCTGAAAACTGACCAAACTCAAACCTTCTTCTTGTCCTGCATGTTTTCTTGATGCTGCAACAAGCTGAAAATCTGAGCAAGACACTTGATTGAAGGTGATGTGGACTTACTGCTTTGTTGAGGTCTGTTTTTCACTTACTTTTCCATCATTGTGTTCACCAAGATCCCATTCAGTGTTACTGCAGAACTAAGATTAATTTTAGTTTTTCCCCTCTAATGGAAGTAATAATAAAAATAATGAATTCTAGAAGTATGATTTATAGTTCTTCCACTCTTACTATCCAACAAGGAATAATTACTGCTCTGATATGCTTAGGAAAAAGAAGCATAGAATCAATCAGGTTGGAAGAGACCTCCAAGATCATCCAGTCCAACCTAGCACCCAGCCCTGTCCAATCAACTAGACCATGGCACTAAGTGCCTCATCCAGGCTTTTCCTGAACACCTCCAGGCACAGCAACTCCACCACCTCCCTGGGCAGCCCATTCCAATGCAAATCACTCTCTCTGGCAACAACTTCCTCCTAACATCCAGCCTAGACCTCCACCAGCACAAGTTGAGACTGTGTCCCCTTGTTCTGTTGCTGGTTGCCTGGGAGAAGAGACCAACCCCAGCTGGCTACATCCTCCCTTCAGGTAGTTGTAGACAGCAATGAGCTCTGCCCTGAGTCTCCTCTTCTGCAGGCTGCACACCCCCAGCTCCATCAGCCTCTCCTCATAGGGTTTGTGTTCCAGGCCTCTCACCAGCTTCGTTGACCTTCTCTGGACTGTCATTCTGATGGCCATATAGCCACCTTTGTATACTGTTGCTTCCCATTCCCATCTTCTACCTTTGCTGCTGTCTGATACACAGTTGTTATCAGCAGCTCCTTCCTTACTCGTGATGACTTACGTGGGCTTGGGTTGTTTAATATTTTGTTGCTGAGAGAACAGTGGAGGGGGATTGTTTGTGGAAGCTTTTACAAAAGCTGATTTAATTTCCTCTTTAAACCAGCTTGTGCTTGTATTTGTTTTGCTTTTGTTTTCAACTTCACTTGACCTCTTATGCAATGTGAGACCGTGTCTTTTGGGGCATTTAGTAAATTGTGTTTAAGTAGCTCCCAATTGTCACTTGGCTTTTTTTTTCCTGTTTAAATTCTTCCTCTGAAATAATTTGGCTCATAATCATTTTCAGCTTTGTGCAATTGGACTTCTTGTAAGCACTAAGTGTATAGAATTGCTGGTTTGGAACACATACTGGCTGCATGCAATTCATGTAAACCAACCTCTTCAACTCCTTCCTTTGTAACTGTCAAGCCAAGTCTAATACTAGTGCTACCTTGAGCTGAGGGACACACTTCTTTTGTAAAGCTTCTGCAAGTGTTGTTACATGTTCCTGTAAGAACTGTGTGCTCTCTAGTCCCTCACATCATATTATTCTATTGCATAGAATCAATCAAGGATCATCCAGTTCCAACCCCCCTGCCATGGGCAGGGACACCCTACCCTAGATCAGGATGGCCACAGCCTCATCCAGCCTGGCCTTAAACACCTCCAGGGATGAGGCCTCAACTACCTCCTTGGGCAACCCATTCCAGCCTCTCACCGCTCTCATGCTCAACAACTTCCTCTTCACGTCCAGTCTGAATCTCCCCACCTCCAGCTTTGCTTCATTCCCCCCTAGTCCTGATAGCCTAAAAAGTCCCTCCCCAGTTTTTTTGCAGGCCCCCTTCAGATACTGGAAGGCCACAAGAAGGTCACCTCAGAGCCTCTCTTCTCCAGCCCCAACTCTTTCAGTCTGTCCTCATAGCAGAGCTGCTGCAGCCCTCTGATCAACCCAGTGGTCCTTCTCTGGACACACTCCAGCATCTCCACATCCCTCTTGTAATAGAGGCTCTAGGACTGGATGCAGTACTCCAGGTGGGGTCTCAGCCGAGCGGAATAGAGGGGGAGAATCACCTCCCTCGCCCTGCTGGCCACACTTCTCCTGATGCAGCCCAGGCTCTGGTTGGCCCTCTGGGCTGCAAGTGCATGCTGCACACTTGTCTTTGAGAACTCCCCTTCTTCTCAAGCTGAAGGTGTTCATGCTGTCTACCACAATCAACTGAGTAAGCATACCCTTCCATCTACCTTTTTCCCATTGCTGGTAAGGACAACTGAGAGAAGAGTAGAAGAGCTGTGAGAAAAGCCACATTAATGCTTCTCCTTGTGGTACTGTGGGAAAAAAGGAATTGTGAATTTGTGTCTCTCTGCTTTTCATAAGAGAGCTGCCTTTTGCACAGCCCTTTGCTGCAGGGCAGCAGAGTCTACCATGAGATTTACCTGAGTGATTACTGTTGATATTCTTTAATCTACTTCCTTGGTGTATCAGGTTAGGACAGATCCCTTCCCCGGTAGAGTACACTTACTACAGCATGGATTTCTGGAAAGTCAGGAAAAATGAAATTGCACTTTTTTAATAGCTTAAATTAAATATAACAGTGTAAGGAGAATAAACTACTACAGCAATCTAACAACCTTAAGGAAGACAGGGAAGAAGTCAGGCGGTGGTGAAGCACCAAAAGCAGCAGCACCCAAAACAGCGCCGGGGGCAGATAGCAGCAGATGCAGCAGAAGCATCAGAGGGAAGGTAGAAGCTGTGCTTCCAGACATAAAGCTCTTGATGCTCCAATGACATTACATTAACTTATCCATTGTTGCCATTATATGGCCTATGCCTAGAATGTTCACCTCTCCACTCAGAGCTTCCACTTCTAAGTTTCCCTGTTCTGAGTGTATTTTAATGTCTCAGCTAGAACTCCAGCTCAAACAGCCACACTTGGTTTTAGTTTGGGGCTCAGCCTTCTCTCCACTCTCATTTTGAGTGCCTGTCACAAAGAGAAACCATAAAAAACATGATAGGGAAGGACACAGTCAACATGAGGTAGGAAGGGATCAGTATGGAAGCCTGTCCCCATGAATTGGTGCTGGAGACAATCACAGAGGTCATAAGGACCCCTTTTCAGTTCATTTTTGCACTTGAGGAGCTCTGTAGCTTCTCTGTATTGATACCTCTGTTCAGACACACCACCCCTTGTGGTATGGGCATAGTCTAGTTAATTGGATAGGGCTGGGTGCTAGGTTGGACTGGATGATCTTGGAGGTCTCTTCCAATCTGTTTGATTCTATGATTCTATTCTATGTTGTCCTCTGTATTCCTGCTAATGGTGATTCCCATCAGAGGAAGTAATAGTAATTCCTTGGATTAGTAGTTCTGGCTACTTGGTTTCCAGACATAGTGCATATTTTGGACAAATAAACTTACATGTTTTTGAAGGAATGACCCTGCTCCAGATCTCTGTGTGGCTGCTTCTGAGTTAGAAGGGAATTTAAATTTGCTCTCCTATGCCCATTTTGAGCTTATGCCCCTGGATGTTTCTGAAGGCTAACACAACATAGCATTTATCCAGCCACAGAGTTTTTATTTGCTGACTTTTTTTCCCCAGTGATTTGATTATGTCTTGTGTGCTTCAAAACATCTTTCTTCTTCTGTATCCAATTGCCAGGCATCCAGGATTTTAATTTAATGGCCCTAATTTGGTCTGTAAAACTCTGCACGTTGCATGGGAGAAAAATTGTATGGCAAAAGGGGCACTACTGAAAGATAACAGCCTTGCACAATGAAAGGAGGAATGTTACAGGGTGAACAAAAAGCCCTTTTGTGGCTTTATAAGGTTGTTCACTTCTGTTTTGCATGAGGCTGTATTCATTTTAAGCTGAATGGTGTCTCTATTTCCATACTCTAATTTTTCCTCCTCCGAGAAGGCATTGATCAATACCATTGCCTGGGTCACCACATCGGTTCTCAAGCCCTGCTACTGTTTGCTCCTTCCCCAGAATGCTAACTTTGGTTTATTTACCTATCATTAGTAATCCCTGAGGTTTGCCTATTTTTTCCAAACCATATGATGAAAGTAATTTCCAGTCTGCTTGGAGTGAGAAGTCCACAATGTCTTTACAAGCAGAGCTGCTAAAGTAATCTATGCTACATTTGCAAAGATGCATTTTTATGCTTCAAACATCATTACACAGCAAGGGCAAATGTAATAGCTGAAGGTTAATCTGCCTCAGAGTTTGTTCTTGGTTTTGAGTTTCTGGACATAGCTGCCTATGACAATGTATAAATAGTCATAGAGCAAATTTGCCTTTGGAATGGGCTGCCCAGGGAGGTGGTGGAGTCACCATCCCTGGAGGTGTTCAAGAAAAGCCTGGATGAGGCACTTAGTGCCTAGATGACTGGATAGGGTTGGATGCTAGGTTGGACTGGATGATCTTGGAGGTCTCTCCAACCTGGTTGATTCTATGATTCTATACACTTTCTTTTGGAAAATAAAATGTTCTCATCCAAAACCTGCCCTGAAATGAGGAGATAGTCACAGGAAAAAAAGAGGAGTTTGTAAGTCTTCTTATCCTGTATGATCATAATGGCTATAGTCAGAGATGGGACGAGTTACTTGTCAGGAAGTTGGGGAAAGTGAATAAGAAGGATGTAAGGGGATGGAGATGAACTAAATAAGCACCACTTAGTGCTCTAATGAATGGCAAACATATTTTATGTAGCTCTGGACGTTGTATGGCATCCAAAGAAGTATTGTCTCAGTGAGAAATGGCATGCAATTGAAAACTGTGTTTAGTGGAAACCCAAAGAAAACTGGATTTCCTTGTCTGTGCGTTTCTTATCTTTTCTTTCTCCATTTATCTGTTTTGTTTTGCACAGTCTTTTTCAACTCCTCAAGGAGCTTCCAGAGTGAAACAAGATTAGGGCTGGTCTTCTTGCCATACTTCCTTCAAACAGAATCTGAGGTGGTATGAGGAAAACAGACCTTGGGTTATTTCAGGCTCAAAACTTCCCAGAGTCCAAAATATGTAATAAATGACTATAAATGCTAGTCCATAGGTATATCAGCCTGAATATGAGTCAGCAGTGTGCCCAGGTGGCCAAGAGAGCCAGTGGCATCCTGGCCTGCATCAGGAATGGTGTGGCCAGCAGGAGCAGGGAGGTCATTCTGCCCCTGTACTCTGCACTGGTTAGACCACACCTTGAGTACTGTGTTCAGTTCTGGGCCCCCCAGTTTAAAAGGGACGTTGAGATGCTTGAGTGTGTCCAGAGAAGGGTGACGAGGCTGGGGAGAGGCCTTGAGCACAGCCCTACGAGGAGAGGCTGAGGGAGCTGGGATTGGTTAGCCTGGAGAAGAGGAGGCTCAGGGGTGACCTTATTGCTGTCTACAACTACCTGAGGGGTGGTTGTGGCCAGGAGGAGGTTGCTCTCTTCTCTCAGGTGGCCAGCACCAGAACGAGAGGACACAGCCTCAGGCTGTGCCAGGGGAAATTTAGGCTTGAGGTGAGGAGAAAGTTCTTCACTGAGAGAGTCATTGGACACTGGAATGGGCTGCCCGGGGAGGTGGTGGAGTCGCCATCCCTGGGGCTGTTCAAGGCAAGATTGGACGTGGCACTTGGTGCCATGGTCTGGCCTTGAGCTCTGTGGTAAAGGGTTGGACTTGATGATCTGTGAGGTCTCTTCCAACCTTGATGATACTGTGATACTTAGAGCTGGCTACCTCCTCCTGGAGAGCTGCAAAGCTGCAGAAGGACACAGAGCCATTGTCCTCCTGGAGGTTGAACTACCTTGCCTTCAGCATCCCTGTGGAGGTGTACCGGCCCAGCATGATGCAGCTTTGAGTGGCATGCACACACTCCTGCTCTGTGCCACATGTCTAAATGTAGCTCCACATCTCTGCAAGCAGCTTGCTGCAGGCTGCCTCTGAGCATGAAGAAGCAGGGCTTGTGCATGCCTCTGAGCATCACTGGGTTGCTTGCACGGGAAGCAAAAGAGGAATCCTTCTTTTCCACAGAGACTTAGCATTGTTTCTTTACAGGGCACATTAATTTCTCAGTCGTGGATGCTGAGCAGAGTTGGGCAGCACATTATGGTGGGGTGCCATGGACAATGGCAAGCATTAGAATCAGCACAGTGTTTGTGTAAAAGAAATATATCAACATGATCTTCCTTATATTTAAAAAAACCATGAATCCATGCACTGCTGGTATTTTTTCCCCAGAGCACAGCTTTGTCCAGCTCTATTTTCACTTTTTCCCCAATAAAAGGCCAGGGATAAAGAAGAATAAGGCAAGGTTCTGTTATAACCTAACGAAACAGAGTTAGTTTAGTGGCTCAGGTCCATTCTTGAAGGAACTTTGTCTTTTTCCTCCGCTCATGTTGCACAAGAGATAAAGTTGTCTCTGCAGGCTTGGCCTGGGAGAACTGCTGCTGTTTCCATGTGACAAACAGCTTTTTAGAGGTGCTATGCAATATCTTCCTCTCTGCAATCTCTTTTCTAGAGGTTTTTAACCTCACTCCTGCTCTCTCCCTCTTCTGTGTTTGCCTAAGTGAAAGGCACCTTTTGCTGCGCTGGCTTGCAGGCATCAGGTCAAGAGAACTGAACATGTAATCAGCACTCCTCACCTCAGTTTTTGGCCCTGACACTGCTTTGCTGTGCCATTTACAGCAACTGACTCAAGCTTTCTGTATCCAAATGATAACATGCCATTTGCTTCCCAAGCAACCACAAATACTTTTTGAAGAGTCCAAATCAGAAAACGCCAAAGATTCCTTTTACAGAAATTGTTTTCTGAGCCTCTGAATGCATTTGCTAAGGTTCACCTTAGGGATAGGCAAGGAGCTCCAAAGAGCCCCACTCCACAATTCTGGCAGCTTGAAATACTTTCTTGCATCCTTGGACTTATCATCATGGGATGAGATTTAACAGGGCCAAGTGCAGGGTTCTGCACTTCGGCCACAATAACCCCAAGCAGTGCTACAGGCTGGGGACAGAGTGGCTGGAGAGCAGCCAGGAGGAAAGGGACCTGGGGGTACTGATAGATAGTAAGCTGAAGATGAGCCAGCAGTGTGCCCAGGTGGCCAAGAGAGCCAATGGCATCCTGGCCTGCATCAGAAACAGTGTGGCCAGTAGGACAAGGGAGGTTATTCTTCCCCTGTACTCAGCACTGGTCAGGTCACACCTTGAGTACTGTGTCCAGTTCTGGGCCCCTCAATTCAAGAAAGATGTTGAGGTGCTGGAAGGTGCCCAGAGAAGGGCAACAAAGCTGGTGAGGGGCCTGGAGCACAAATCCTATGAGGAGAGGTTGAGGGAGCTGGGCCTGTTTAGCCTGCAGAAGAGGAGGCTCAGGGGTGATCTTATTACTGTCTACAACTACCTGAAGGGGCATTGTAGCCAGGTGGGGGTTGGCCTCTTCTCCCAGGCAACCAGCAATAGAACAAGGGGACACAGTCTCAAGTTGTGCCAGGGTAGGTATAGGCTGGATGTTAGGAAGAAGTTCTTCACAGAGAGAGTGATTGGCATTGGAATGGGCTGCCCAGGGAGGTGGTGGAGGCACTGTCCCTGGGGGTGTTCAAGAAAAGACTGGATGAGGCACTCAGTGCCATGGTCTAGTTGACTGGCTAGGGCTGGGTGCTAGGTTGGACTGGATGATCTTGGAGGTCTCTTCCAACCTGGTTGATTCTATGATTCTATGATCATCCAGGTCTGTTGCTACCTGGGGACTTTGCAGATTCAAGGTGCTTACTTACCTGTCCATAAGAGAGTGAGGACTAAATGCAAATTTTCTTTTCCAAAACCACCATGGAAGGCTGAAAGTGTGTTAGTAGTAAAGCATATGTCACTTACAATATACCTACACTGCTCCACGGGGTTGTGGCTACACTATTTACAGTATCTGAATAAGCCTTGTTTAGAGGCAGCTTGGGCTTGCCTACCTTGTGGTATCTCCCAACAAGAAAAAACAAAAAGTCTTGCCTTTGAGGTCCACCAGGTTTCTGAATGTGCCTCTGTGCAGCGGTGTGCCATCCTCAGCAAGATCATTTAGAGATAGCTAAGGCAATTCTGCACAGCACCTCACTGTGCCCTGCAGATAACCCCCCCGTGTACGTGTGCACGTGTGCGTGCATGTCTATCACAGCATCTGCTGTTCACAGATGGATGTGTATTTAGAGTCTGGATGGATCTAAGAACACAAGCCAAGAATTCAAGAATGCCTGGAGCATAAGAAAACTGTATTTGGGCAAGACTTGAAGTAGTTATTTGTGGTTAGAGATCTCTGGTTTGCACAGCTCCACCTCCTCTATGTAAGGAAGACAACCAGGCCTTAGAATACAGACCCGCAAGACGCAAGAACTTTGAGAGAGCAGCTTGGGCCCATGACTAGTAAAAGAATTAAGCAAACAAGAAGGACCCAAATTAAACTATTTTATTAGATGTAGGAGAACCATCGATTGTGAAATTTACTGGTAGCCAAGTTTTCCTCCCTGCACTACCACTTATAATTATGCCTTAATTGCAGCTACTGGCTGTGGTACAAAGCTCATGCACGTAAACAAGTCCCAGGATGTGCTGCAAAAAATACACTGTATGGGAGGCATTAAATGAAGACAATCAGGAGCTGGGATCCTGTTCCCACATGGAAAGCCGCGGGTGGTATAAAGAGCTCTGTATCCATATGGTTACTTATGTGTAATATCTTTGTCATTACATTAGTACCCCTCTACTGCTTTTTCTGGCACGTTTCTAGCCTTGAGTCACTTGAGCCAATAGTTACCAAATTGTGGTTTGCAGACCACTGGTGGTCCAGGAGCTTATGATAAGTGGTCCGCAGCTGGGCTGCAGACCCAAACTGAACGGCTTTATGTCCTGTTTTCAATTAAAGGTTTGATGATACAGGGTACATGGTGGTCCACAAGAGGGTCTCGGCATTAATGGTGGTCCCATTACCCTACAAGTTTAAAACCTTGGTTAAAACAACCAAGCAAGATCAACAGCCTATTTGTGTGACGGTGTTTGAAGTTAAATGTTACAGCATGTCCTCTCCTTTGATGTGATAGGAACTGTGCTGCTGGCTCTGCTTGTCAGCTTTAAAAATATCACAAAGTAGTGACAAAAAAAAATGGTCTGGTCTCCCAGTTTATGAATTATTTAGCTCATCATTTCATATGTAGTGCTGTAGTCACAAATCAGAAGTGATTGCCTTAAAGCCTGTAGTATTCTGGGAGGAAAACAAGAGAAGTGTTTTTCACATTGCACTGAAGCTGGAGTTGGGCAGATGCGGGGGCTAGAGCTGAGCAGCAGAGAGACTTTGGTGAGAGTCACTGCAGTCTGTTCCCAGAGATTAAGCTGAGATGAGTAAATAAGGAGGTGAACTTTATTTTCCTTGGGAAGTTCTGTTGATCCTTTTATTGCTTCCTTGGGTTAAAAACTGGGGAATTCTCTAAAAGGGAAAGTACTTCAGTTTAGGCTGGGTATTTAAGATTAGGCAAAGGAGAGAATCACAGAATCTATTCACAAGGTTTGTTTGGCCTTTTTAAGCCCTGGCTAGGGGCTTACAACATTTAAAGAAAGGTCTTTACAGATTTGTCAGCTAGCAAATAGGAGTGGTCTACAGCTGTACCTCCAGCCAAGGCTGGCTCCCTCTCATGCCCTGGTGATTACAACAGTTGTCCATCATTCTAAACCAAGGCTCCCCTCAAACAGCAACTTCTTATTCATCAGTTCTGGATTGTTGTGGATCAAGCAAACTGCATTGCTCTTTGGGAAACAGCAGGGAAGAATTCAGGATACACTGGAAGAGAGAAAGAGCATAAACATGACTACTTTAAAGTTCAGGGCAGAGGGCACCTAGCTGGAAAAGAAATGGTCTAGTTCTCTCTGCTCCCAGAGTTTTTTTCATATCTTATCTAGTGTCTCATAGCATTACAGAAAGACTTTTGGGAGCAGAAATAAGGCCTATAGTTCCTTCTACCCACAAAGTTCTGCCCTTCTCTGCCTTGCCTGAATCATGTCATACTCATCCTCTGCTGACATGATTCAGGGTGAGTTCCCACCATGGTCATGTATCTTCTTTCCCAGACAAATGCTCTCACCACTGAGGTGTAACACACATCATCACCCCTGCTACTGCCACCCAAAGCAAAGCAGAATTGCTGTCTACAACTACCTGAAGGGAGGATGTAGCCAGGTGGGGGTCGGTCTCTTTTCCCAGGCAACCAGCAACAGAACAAGGGGACTCAGTCTCAAGTTGTGCCAGGGGAGCTCTAGGCTGGATGTTAGGAGGAAGTTCTTGGCAGAGAGAGTGATTGGCATTGGAATGGGCTGCCCAGGGAGGTGGTGGAGTCACCATCCCTGGAGGTGTTCAAGAAAAGCCTGGCTGAGGCACTTAGTGACATGGTCTGGTTGACTGGCTAGGGCTGGGTGCTAGGTTGGACTGGCTGATCTTGGAGGTCTCTTCCAACCTGGTTGACTCTATGAATTGCAATTCTGTGTGCACAGGAGGATGATATTGTTGGCTGATGGTCCCAAGGCAAGGCCACTAGTTCAGTCTGGACCTCTGACCTGGCTTAGGAGGTACAAAAGACCAATTTTAACATACCTGTTAAATCCAGGTGTCAGTGAAGTGCCCAGCTGCTTCCTCTAGTAAGACTGTACATACCCAGGGCTGCCCAGACCTTAGTCTGTAAAGCCAACCAACCTCCAACTCAAGCTCTTTGCCACTGCAGTGAAACAGATGGTTTGAATGAATTTAACAGGCACTGCACTAGAAATAAGTTGGGTTTGGGGATTTTTTTTCCTTCTTACTGGAATATGTTGATGATTTTCTCTGTTACAAGCCCTTTTTAGATTTCCAGCCTAAACTTCTTCATTGCCACTCTTTGCCCATGTGCTCTTGGATGAGCTTTTCTAGTTTATTTATTAGCTCTTTTCCCTTTTCTGTTTTTGGTTTAATTTCCTGTGCTTACAGGGAATAATCACATTTTTTCTCCCTGAGTGTTCGTTTCATGCTAATCCAGAGTCTTCTAATAGTGTCATACAAGGCAGGCATTCTCCTCCCCTGTTCTCATCTAGCTTAAATTATCCTGTGCTGAAAATGAGTATTTCAGGGGGTAAATAAATAAATAAAGCATATTATATGTTGTTCTTCCCCAAAATTCTTTCACCTGTTCTGGGTAAATCCTGAACTATCAGTTATATTCTGTAATCACCAAATTATTGCTTCTTGCACATGCCATGATACAGCTCTGGCTGTCTCACTGGGCCAGCTGGGATACTTGTCAGTCCATCTCCTTCTCCTGTGTTTCCCATCAAATAAGCTACACAGAATGGAAGTTGGGAGGGACCTATAAGTATCATTGAGTCTAACTCTCTGCTCCTTGCAGGGCTACCTGAAACAAAATTATATCAGAGGGCTGGAACAGCTCTGCTATGAGGACAGACTGAAAGAGTTGGGGCTGCTCAGACTGGAGAAGAGGAGGCTCTAAGGTGACCTTCTTGTGGCCTTCCACTATCTGAAGGAGGCCTACAAAAAAGCTGGGGAGAGACTTTCATGTTTGTCTTTTTTAGAATAGAATCATAGAATCAACCAGATTGGAAGAGATCTCCAAGACCAACCTAGCACCCAGTCCTATCCAGGCAACTAGACCATGGCACTAAGTGCCTCATCCAGGCTTTTCTTGAACACCTCCAGGGATGGTGGCTCCACCACCTCCCTGGGCAGCCCATTCCAATGCCAATCACTCTCTCTGGGAAGAACTTCCTCCTAGCATCCAGCCTATACTTCCCCCAGCACAACTTGAGACTGTGTCCCCTTGTTCTATTGCTGGTTGCCTGGGAGAAGAGACCAACCCCACCTGGCTGCTATGGAATTTCATCCTGTTTCTGCTCTTCCAGTCCCCAAGGTTATCCAAATGTCCCTTGGTACTACTTTGCTCTTCCTGAAGGCTGAGCAGGGCTGCTACCTCCAAGCCACCTGCCAGGCTCCCTGGCACACTCCCTACGCTGGCTTTTAAGTCATCTTTTACAGCTGCAAATTGAGCAACTTGAGCAACTCATGGTCTCTAACAGGTGGAAAACAGGCAACTCAGCAGGGTATGAGAGAGCACAACCCCTCCTCCAGATGTTAGAGATGTGCTGTGCGACAGGATCACAGGGTGTTAGGGGTTGGAAGGGACCTCAGGAGATCATCAAGCCCAATCTCCCTGTCAGGAGAGGACCATAATCTAGTGCAGGTCACGCAGATAACGCATCCAGACAGGTGGAGTGCAGTCTTGGGCTCCTGGAACGGGGTGCTGCTGGGCAGTCCCCTCTCACCACACCGCTCGGCGTGCAGGCACACCAACCTCCTGCAGCTAAGAAGTGCTACATCTTCCAGCTTTCACTTAATGCCTCCCAGAATTGCTAGGAACTCAAAACACATGTGATGGTGAACATCTAGAAGCTATCGCTTTTGACGGTGATTACCTCTCCTGACCAGGCAAGCATGTGAGCAGTCCTGCTTTGCAGCTGGAAGCGTTGTCCTGTGCTCAAGCACTGTTCCAATCTCTTGACTTTTCACACAGTGGAAACTGAGGCAAACATAGGCTGAGTGAGTAGAGCAGTGCTGCACAGCGAGGCTGTGGCAGAGCTGGGAACTGAATGCAGACTTTCTGACTCCCAGTCCTGGGCTTTAGCTGCCCACTGAGCTCTGACATGGGACGAAGTGAATCTCACCAGAGACATCAGATAACCACAGCTTAATTTGGTTTCTCTGTGCTCTGTGCCCTGGGGAGATAGCAGACCTCTCACCATGAAAGGCAAGTTATTGAGAGCTTTACTGTTAATTCCTCCTTATGAGGTCCATCTTGTTATGTTTGGAGTTGCCATAGGTTTCTGTTTGCTTTGTCTGTTTTTTTGCCTGTGTGGCTTGTGTATTTTATTAAGCCCTTGGCTAGTGTCTTGTGCATGTTTAAGATTTTATAAGGGTTTCTTTCGAGGTTATTCATTATAGCTTTCAAAGGTGGCCTATTCTGCAGCCTTGATATTGAATGCCAATCTTTGATAGACTCGTGTGTCACACAGAGGAGAAGACTATTTCTCATGCGCTTATAATTAGTGTGCCTAATGGCTCCCCAGCTGCTTTCCATAGTCCTACACTCACGTTGACCTTGGACTTTGAATGCTCCATAGCTTTCAACAAGCACAGTCATCAGAGAGGCTAAGAGAGAAAGTTCCTTTTATTTTCATCACCTAAAAGAAAAGTTATCCAGGAGATACCTTCCTAGTACCTCATATTTCTGTATCTGCCACTAATCTGTTGAAGACCACAGGGAAGGCAGTTGACCTCTCTCTCTGCTTTATCTGTCTCTTTTCTTTGCCTTTCTGCTGTTGGTGTGAGCAGTGGAAGGTTTTTGGCGACCTTAGTGATCACTCTCAATCATTTCATGTTCTTAGGTCTTGGTAATTGTGTCCTTAAAAATTCTCTTTCAGACACACAGCAAATTAATTAGGTTGGGGAACAGATTTATCAGAAAGAAAACAGTTGCTGTTTTAGTACAAGTATGTATTAACTTTATTCATAGAATCATAGAATCAGTCAGGGTTGGAAGGGACCACAAGGATCATCTAGATACAACCCCCCTGCCATGGGCAGGGACACCCTACCCTAGGTCAGGCTGGCCACAGCCTCATCCAGCCTGGCCTTAAACACCTCCAGGCGTGGGGCCTCAGCCACCTCCCTGGGCAACCCATTCCAGCCTCTCACCACTCTTATGCTGAACAACTTCCTCCTCACCTCCAGTCTGAATCTCCCCTCCTCCAGCTTTGCTCCATTCCCCCCTAGTCCTGTCACTCCCTGATAGCCTAAAAAGTTCCTCCCCAGCTTTTTTGCAGGCCCCCTTCAGATAGTGGAAGGGCACAAGAAGGTCACCTCAGAGCCTCCTCTTCTCCAGACTCAACAGCCCCAACTCTTTCAGTCTGTCCTCATAGCAGAGCTGCTCCAACCCTCTGATCAACCTCGTGGTCCTTCTCTGGATACACTCCAGCATCTCCACATCCCTCTTGTAATAGGGGCTGCAGAACTGGATGCAGTGCTCAAGGTGTGGTCTCAGCAGAGTGGAGGGGGAGAATCACCTCCCTCGCCCTGCTGGCCACACTTCTCCTGATGCAGCCCAGGCTCTGGTTGGCCTCCAGGCTGCAAGTGCACACTGCTGGCTCATGTTGAGCTTCTCATCCAGCAGCACCCCCAGGTCCCTCTCCTCAGGGCTGCTCCCCAGCCACTCACTGCCCAGCCTGGATCTGTGCTTGGGATTGCCTCGACCCAGATGCAGGACACTGCACTTGGTCTTGTTGAACCTCATGAGGTTAACTTGTGCCCACCTCTCCAGCCTGTCAAGGCCTCTCTGAATGGCATCCCTGCCCTCCAGCGTATCTGCTGCCCCACTCAGCTGGGTGTAGTATAACACATCTGAAATATGGATTTGTTTTCAAATCTGCTTTCTGCTCACCAACATTTGCTGGCTGATTTATATTATTTTTTATTATATAAGATTTTATATTATTTCTGTTATTTCAGTCCCTGTGTAAAAGGAAGGGCATCATTGCCATTAGCAGGTTTCCTTCCTCTAGGCAATGTTGAGTTTTATTCTCACTGCAGTTTGTAAGATTAAAAAAAAACAACAAACCAAAACAAAGAAAGCTTACTAAAAAGGGTAGGACTTGATGTCATCCACAAAAAGGTTACTGTTTTCTCTAAGGCTGAAGACAGAAGAGTTCTACGAATGGACATCTGATAACTTTTCAGCTGCCTCCCCCTCGTGGTAAATCTGAAAATCCTCTTTTTGTGGAAGTCCTGAAAATCTGAGTGAAGCTCAGTGCTTGCATTTCGACAGGTTGATTAGTTCTAGTTTGGTGGGATTTTTTAGTGTCTGATGGTTTGCTTGTTTGGTTTGGTTTGTTTTGTTTCAAGGGAGTGGGAGTGGATTTTAAAATGCTGAACAAGTGTGGATTAAGGCAAGAATTCCAGCTCTTTCTAGGAACCAAAAGTCCAAGTCACCTTAAGTAAAAGGGCACAGATACCTCAAAGAACTTGGTGTAACACCTGCAACTAGCTTGAGGCTTTCTGTCTCGCTCAAAACTATGCTCTTGCCCTTCCCTCTCCTCTCCTGCTGCAGGCAGACCTGAAAGTTGCAACAGAAACTTTTCCTCTTCTTTTTATGTGCATGAGGTGCCCGGGAAGCAGGGCAGAGACTCACTCCCCAGCTCAAGGGCCCCGATATTCCTTGTCTTCCTTTAGAGTCATGGTTCTGCTGTTGTATGTGGGCTGCAAATCCTGATCCCTAGGATTTGTGCTTTGTTCACAATAATATGGAAGCTAAAACGTTCCCTAGAGATTGGAAGAGCCAAAGATTCAACTATAGTGGTCAGTGCAAGTTGCAAATGTGCATTTCCTCCACCAGCATCCCAAGGAAGAGACACAAAGCCATATTCAACCAAGCAATGTGTAACCCAAAACATAGTGGTTTGCAATCAAATGAGGCAAGACTGTCTTAAACACATCTGTATCATATGAAGAGCTGTTTCCCGATGGAGTGAACAGTCACCATTCCTGAGACCACCATTTCCCCTGAGCTTGTTGTCCATCCAGTTTATAAAGTCCATATGTGATGCCCAAGGGCCTTCCAGTTCTCTATAAAGAAAGGACATTACCTCAGTTCCTCTGCAACGTGAAAAGGAGGACTGCCTTTGTGGTGAAGGCTATAGACAATGGCTTGGGAGAAATGGGCTCATTTCCCAGGTTTACCACAAACTCTCTATGGTGGGGAGGAAACTGCTCATATACTCTGACCTTTTAGTGCTGTGTGTCTTCACCAGACCAGCAAGACCTCTCCTGCCCTTTGTCTTTTGTGTTTTTCCAGCTTAACTAGGAAGCCTCTGGAATGAGAAACTTTGTTCTGCACCAAGCAAACAAGGTCCCCTATTATTACCTAATAATAATGTGGGTACATTAAAAAATGTAGCCTGGACAGCTCTCCATGTTAATGTTCCCATGACCAGTGACAGCTCTCTTAAGTAACATCAGTTGACTTCATGTTTGCAGGTACATCTTTACTGCCAGGAGCAGGCCCAGAGGTTAGCATGACCAAGACAAGATGGCCTGTAGCCACCAGGTGTCCCCCCTCTCCATGGCTTGGAGAACTGGCCCATCCCGCAGAAACTGATCTTTTATTGTAAGCATGAGGAGAAATGATGCTGTAATGCTGGTCCTAAGTCATGGGCTCTTGTGTATTCCTTCTAAGCAATGTGGTGGCAGCAAATGCAGTCCTTAGCCCTTCTCATGGTCCTGGTATGAGAACAGCAGAGTCTAATGTACAACCAGAAACTTATATCCCCCATAGGAAGAAATCAGCTACAGAGTGCTAAAGGTACTACTTGCAAAATGTTGAGAGCCTGATTCTTTTCCCCAAAGAGGAGCACTTTATTTCTGAAAGAGGTTACAGACTGAAGATGTGAGAACAGAACTTTTCAAAGCATTTCAGCATTGGAGTTGTTCAAGAAGGCAGTTCAGAGGGTTTAGTTCTGCCTCAGCCTATGCAAGGATTTCTGGGATTTGCTTCTGTTTTGCACACCCCACCCCCAGCTTTCTATTGAAGTGCAATTCTTTCATTGGAATTTTAATTGTACCACTCCTGGAATCATATTGGAAAACAGAAAGGTTAAAGTCATGATGCTACTGAAAGCAACTCTAGAATTTTACTCTAGTAGGTTTTCACTCCAGCGTCGTGCATCAGTTGAGTAGGCTATGCAATGCTCTCCTTATGTGGTCAGTGAAGGCAAAATCAAGACATATTTGCAATATGTCTTTGACTGCTGCATTAGACAAATTGAAAGCAGATTAAATGCAAGAATCATGTTGCATTAATGAAAGCCTAGAGATGAAACAATCCTGGAAATAACCACAAATGTCTCTGCCAGGTATATGTGCTCGAGAGCATAACGTTGGGTATCATCAGCATCACTTATTGAAGGTGCCTACCACTTGGTAACAACAGAAACTGTCCATGAAATAAAGGAATTGTTTTTTAAGATGATGTTTCTAAACCAGTTTATTTTTTGGGACAGCCCTTGAGTGATTCTAGCGAAGAAAAGGTGAATTTGTTCAGAGAACATGAGATGAACAAATCAACCAGCATATTTGGTGCTTGTTCCATCAATACATTGTGCTCAGTGTGTATCATTGTATGGACCCATACATTCAATGTCATGTTCCATTAAATGCTCCAGTGGGAATCCTTGGAGATGTGAAAATGAATTCCTGGCATTTAAATAATTCAATTATACTCGATCAGAATAACTTAACTGCTTCTTTGGGAGAATTGCCACCTGTGCTGGTTTGAGGCAAATTGGGAACTCACCTTGCATATAAGGTATACTCTGGGACAAGGTAGAGGCAACCAGCAACAGAACAGGGGGACACAGTCTTAAGTTGTGCCAGGGGAGGTATAAGCTGGATGTTAGGAAGAAGTTCTTCCCAGAGTGATTTGCCATTGGAATGGGCTGCCCAGGGAGGTGGTGGAGTCACCACCCCTGGAGGTGTTCAACACTGGATGAGGCACTTAGTGCCATGGTCTGGTTGATTGGCTAGGGCTGGGTGCTAGGTTGGACTGGACGATCTTGGAGGTCTCTTCCAACCTGGTTGATTCTATGATTCTATGAAAGAAAGTGAGAGTGGTTGAGAGCTCCTCCTGGGGACTCTGATTTCTAGGAGGGGTGTCAGGTTCCTGTATTACTTTTGTGTATTTCTGTATATAGCTGTAAATATTGTAAATATCTGCTTCTATATTGTGCCAAGCTGTAAATATAAAGCTTCATTCCTTAACTTCCAGCCAGCTTAGTCTGGGTGATTTCATAAGGGGGGTGGGTAACTCCCAAACCATCACACCACCCTTAACCAGAAACATTTAAGGTTTTATCATTGGAGTTTACTTACAGAAATGTCACAGGTTTGATACACTGCTGTTGATCAGTGTCATGACCTTTTGCAGGAACAGTCTGAGAAAGGGTCTTTTGGGTCTCTTTTTCTTCCACTTGCCTCAGCTGTTAAAAATTGATAGCTTAAGAAAAATAACTTCAGGAAAAAATACCTTTAATCACATAAAGTTTATTTACTTAGTAAAGTTATATTACAATTTGTACAGTTTCTATTCACATATACACCTTTCTACAAAAATGAAGCACCATATGATACAGTTAGCATTTTAGAGACATTTACAGAAACTCTGGGTTTGCATCCTCATATCTACAGATACATACTGGTTATAAACTTCAGTGGATTTTGGATGAGACTGCTAGTGAAATGTGTTTGCTGCCAGCATCAATCTGCCATCAATCTGCTGTGCTTTAGGATAAGAGATCTTAGCTACGTCATTTCAGGACCTATGTGCAAATTTAATCCTCAGAGAAAGTTTATAGATAGAAGGTATTCTGTAAGACTCAAGAATGCAGCACTTTCATCAGTAGAAGTTTTACTGTCATCAGAAACCGTTGCACTAGAATGGAAAAAGAACACTGTTTAAGTGTTCATATGCATCATACAAAATAAAGTTAAGAACCTGAAAGCTTATGTGATACAGCATCATGCTGTATCTTGTAGGGCCTATTCTTACAGCTATTGAAACTTGTGACACGAACCCCTTAACTCAAGGAGAAAGTCTAGTTGTTTGCTTTGCAATCTTTATGCCATTGTCGAGAAAAAAAGAAGGCTCTGTCCAAGACGTAAAATTTCATTCAAGTGAATGAAAGTCATTTGGAGGGGGGAAATGTAAAATGAGGTATTTAATAAACTACAGGGCAAAGGGAAGCTCCTAGACTGCTTTGAAAAACATCATAGATATTTTTACATAGGCATCTGTTACATTCACCTGATTGTGGGTCAAGTTTTGTATGAACTATAGCGTTTGCACCACCTCGTTTATGCATTTCACACGTTTGCTTCGCTGGACATGGGGTCTACGGGCTGGAAGAAAGCATTGTTACTCTGAGGACAGTTGCTGTGACAGACACAGGTGCTGATCAGCATCACTGGCTTTTTTAGGGCTTTGCCCTGAGGACAGCGGAACTCCACCTGAACCGTTTTGGTGTTGTGCGGGGTACAGCACCGCCCGTCGCTGCAGAGCCCACAGTAGCGAGGTTTGTAGGTCTGCACGCTGCTGCAGTTCCTGTACTCAAACCGAACAGCTCTCACTGACTTCTTGGTGCGGATACATTTCTTCCCTTTCTGAAAGAAATACAAAACCACATTAGATAAATCACTGCTTAAGATGGAAAGCAGTTCCAAATTGGCGTGTGAGGATAGAGGTCTGCTCTGAAAACTTCAATTTGTCATAGAATCATAGAATCAACCAGGTTGGAAGAGACCTCCAAGATCATCCAGTCCAACCTAGCACCCAGACCTGTCCAATCGTCTTGGCTTGCTTAATGGCAGTAAGACTCTGCACTTCCTTAAGTACTTACAGGCAATTCCTGCAAGATTTGCCCTTTGACATCCGCATGTTATTGGGTCAGTAATAAACAGCTAATTAAAACTTACTCTTATTCTATAAGACAAGCCAAACCAACATTCAATGTGTAACTATACTCTTACTGGAAAACTCAGGCTAAAGTAGTTGCATCAGAGAACTAAGAAGCCAACTAAGTAAGACTAGATTCAGAGGAACAAAACTGGCTAAACCAAACCTCTAAAGTCATAGCCCATTCTTCTGGCCCAAGGCAGAAACAGCTTTGTCCATGTTATTCTTAGCAGATGTCTAACTTGACCTTAAAAGTCTTCAGGGATAAAACCTCTGTATCTGCCCCAGACATTCCCAACAGTTTGCTATTCTTACAGCCTGGAAGTTTTTCTCTCATGTCCAGTTTTATGTAAAGTTACTATTTCATGTTCTGTTTCCAATAATCTCAGAACAGGCAGCAATACCTGCACAGTTCTGAGAACACTTTCCTTTCTCTCCTTGCATTCAGAAGAAGTTCTGTTAGACCAATTTTTCCCAAGCAAAACATGCTTTCTAGACCTCTAATCATCCTTGTAAGTCTCACTAACTCTTCCCAAAGGTTTCATATCCATCTCAAAACACAGTATTAAAAATTGCATGGACCATTCTGTGAAGGCCTTACAATGTTTCCAACACTTCTGACCATTACATAAAGTGGTAGTCCACTTACCTAGCTACATGCTGTTCTCCCTAACAGAAACACCTGTACAATGTGCAGAAGCACCACGAAAGTCAGCTGCCTGAGATACAGATTTATTGCACTCAAACTGTCACTGCTGATTTATAGAAAAAGCATCATAAAGATAAAATTTAATTTACCCAAGCAGATACTGCAGCATTGCACTCATTTCTGCACAGTTCCACACTGGAAATCTGACATTCTGTCTTGAACTTTCTTATAGGCTCACTTTTAAGTACTGGGAGATGCAATTAGGTCTCCCTGGAGCCTTCTCTTGTCCAGGCTGAACAACCCCAAATCTCTCAGCCTTTCCTCACTGGAGAGGTGTTCCAGCCATCTGATCACTTCCCTAGCCCTCCTCTGGACCCACTCCAACAGGCCCATCATCCTCGTGTGGAGGGCTCCAGAGCTGGACACAGTATTGCAGGTGGGGTCTTACCAGAGTGGACTAGAGGGACAGAATCATCTCCCTGAACCTGCTGGAGGTGCAGCATTAAGCTACTGAGCAAGCACCCAAGTCTAATGCTTCCCAAAAACACTGGGCTTGAAGCACACGTGCTAAAGCATGTATTTATGTACACTTGCATGTACTTGCATTCTAGACCATTAATACTGCAATCTTGGATTCACAGCTGAACAGGACTCTGCTCTCCTGACATTCTTTGCAGCATACCTTATCAGATGGTTCTTCATTTTCACAAGGTCTTATCATGCAAAGCCGCGTCTGCTTCACCATCTCACACTGCTGGTTTCTGTTGGTAACACGAGTGGAAAAGCCCATTCCACAGCTTTTGGAACAAGCACTCCACTCCGTTGTCTGCTCAATACAATTTGCACTCGAATCCGACACATCTACCCCAAGTGTGGCCTCTTGTCTGTAGGCTTGGAGACAAAACAAGGCAGAACCTTATTACAAGACAAACTCATGTGTGAACCCACCCTCTAACTGAGCTCTACCAGATCTAGGAAGAGGCAGATGAGACAAAATAAAAAATCCTAAATCTGTGCTTTTGAAAAGGATCTAGTAATTTTAAAAGCTATCTTTTTCAGAGAACTGGATGGCAACTTCCTACCTCTAAAAATAAGAGAAAGGTGCCTATCAGTGAAATTCAGAGTCGGCTCACTCCAAGTCCACAGCTGGAAGAACCTACTGCCATTTCAAAACCCACTTTAGAACTCTACTTTGGTAACTTTTTATTCCTCACTCTTTCCAATGGAAAGATGTCACAAAATTTGAAAGCTACACCATAAAAAACATTTGTATTAGATATTATGTGAGAGAGGCTGAATGATTTATCTGAACTAGCAATGGAAGTCAAGCCCTTTACTTTGGAGTCATAAAAGTCACCTGATCTTGTCGAGTATTGACAGACTAGAGCCAAAGTGACAGGGGTGAGGCAGGAAGGAAGTAATCTCAAGGAGCTCAAAGCCAGTGCCAGCTCTGATCATCGTCCTGCCCATATGGCAGTGTGAAGCTGCATTAAAGTAACCACTGCTAACTGTATAGATGGGTTCAATGATCCCAGCAGTAAACAGAATGAGACTGTCAGTCATATATCTCTTCCTGTTACACTCCTCTACAACAGCATTTCTGCCTTTTGCAAGGTACAGCTGCAAAACCTTGGGCCTCCCAAGAGGGATGACCATGGCTAGAAAGAATGCTGATAATCCATCTGTAGGCATTTTACAGATGAGCCTATCCCTGTCAAGCAAATCAAAGCAAAAACAGTAGAAAGGTGGCTAGCTTTTTGTTTATACCTTATGTGCATCACAAAGCACTCTGACAAGTTGTTAGAGCATTTCTTTTTGGATCCCTCCTTAAGTGTTTTTCCAATGGATTAGTGGAGTTTCACCATAACTAACTGCCTAAGACCACAAAGGGCAGTGACTGGAAGAGAACACAGTGCCCTCAACTCTCAGTAAAAGTAGCTTATGAAAATTCATGTCCAACTAACAGTCTAATTTAAAGGGTATAATTCAGTAAGAAAACAGGGGGAAAATGGAGCATATCTTTATTTTTTTCAATTATAAAAGCAGTTTATGAGTTCTGCACTTTGGAATGGGATGGTTTTTTTTTCAGATTCACTGACTAAATTTATAACCACTGCTTCTCCAAGTACTATGTAATGCTTTTGATGCCAACAGCAATGATGGGAGCTCTAGCTCAGACAGGCAGGAATTTGTTGGCATTTCAGCTACCAGCCTGACCACTTGTAATAGCTGGGGAATTCAAGGGGCAAAAAAATCTTTTGTAGACTAAACTGTTAGAATAATATTTATGATTCAACATGTTCTTGCAGAACAACTACCAACACTGCAGCTTTGATCTGGGGGTGGAAATAATGTTCAGAGGATCATGAGCTCGCCCCTGTTTTATTCCACTACCCTGTATCAGATAAGCAGCAATTTCACAATCAGGAACTAACTCAAGTTAACTACCTTTTAAAACTGCTATGCACATTCGTCCTTGGAGTATCTTTTCCTTTACTTATTGAGCTCTGCCTTTATTCATAACCACTGTATATTTAATTAGTCAATCTAGATAAGGAAAAAAGAGTAGGAAAAAAAACGACTGCACAAAGCAATGTGTCTTAGATTTGGCAACCCCGTGGGCATTTCCCGTGTGGTATCAACTTGTTCTCACAAAAATCATGGTAATTAGTTTTAGTTTCCTCACCAGCCATAGCAAAACCTCCCAAAATCACTTCATCTTTTGGGTCGCAGATCCACTTCTCACAGCACTCTCCAGGGACTTCGATTTTTCTGGGGAAAGGGCAGTCGGGGCCAGGGAGCAGCAGGTCCAGGTTACAGCGGGGCAGGCAGCCAATCTGTCCGTCTCGGCAGGTGCACTGGTACTTGCAGCTGGGCTGGAACGTCTCCCCATTGCGGTAAATCATCCCATCAAACACGCAGTTGTCTCCCTCCAGGACTAGCGAGCAAAGGGAACGAACATCACTGAACAGGGCGCACTCGGCTCGCTCCCGATGCCTCTCAGAACACTGCAGCGCCCCTCTTCGGCTCTCAGCCGCCTGCACCTGACACCCCTCCGGCACTCGGCACGCCGCAGCGCAGCGGGTCCTGAGCAGGAGCCGCTTCCACCGAGGGAAAACGGGAGAAGCCCGGGACAGTCGTTCCCAGCGGACAGCGTGGCTGGCGCCTGCTCGGTTGCGTCTCCTCGCCGCCCCGGGGAGCGCCGTCCCAAGCAGGGCACGCCCTGCCAGCCTCCCATCCCCGGTGTCCCCGGCCCGCCGCTCGCCGTCACCTACCCATGCAGATGCCGGTGGCCCCTCCGCCGTCCTCAGGGCCGCGGTCGCAGTAGAGGCCACTGCTCTCGTCGCAGGGCAGCAGCGGGGAGCAGCTCTCGCCGCGCTGCCGGGCGCACACCAGGCAGCAGGAGCAGCCGTCCAGCACGGCGGGCACCCCCGGCGCGCACCGCGGCGGCTCGGCCGGGCACCGCTCACCGCAGGGCCGGGAACACGCCTGCTCCCGGCAGCTCACCTGCAGGGACAAAGTGGCCCCGAGGGCCGGGTCACGGGGCCGGTCTAGCTGCCGGCTCCCCCCACCCGCCGACCCCTCCGGGCGCCCCGCACTTGCCTCGCACAGCCGGAGGAGGAGGAGGAGCAGAGCCGGCAAGCCCTGCCCGCCGCTCGTCGCCATGGTCCCGGGCATTGCCTGCCGTCTCGCCGTTCGGCTCTGCCGGGAGAGCCATTGCATCCGCTTATATAGAAGTCGCTGGGGACCCCCTCCACCCCCACAAACACTACCCGCCTGCGGACAGCGCGGGCCGGAGGCGGGGAGCTGGAGCCGGGCCGAGAGCGCTGCTCTCCTCGCTCCTCCCGCCACCTGCCCTGGCGACGCTGAGCCAGAGCCACTGCCGCTGCCCCCGCGCCGACGGTCAGCACGACCCTGCCTAGACGCGCTCTAGGTGGCACCGTCGGCAGCGCTCTGCTGGGAGGTGTTGCATGGAGAAAGGACCGGAGCCCCGAGGGCACATCCGGCCACTTCGCGGGGGTCGGACCATACGAGAGCCTGAGGTCAGGAGCTCTCCTGGACGGCAGCTGCCTCTCGCAAGTCGTTCTTAAGGTCCTCGCGTGTGCGTGCAGGCATCTCCCGCACGAGTTACGGTGTTGGTTATAAATTGTAGGGAAGCAGGATGCTGCCTGCCAGATCTGCCCCCTCCATGGCTGGCACGACCCCTGTGGTTGGGCAGTGTTTGGCGTTGCAAACCCAAATGCAAGCACCTCTCAGGGCTGTACTGCTTCTGGTCTGAGCCTTCTTGAGCTTGGTGGTCGTTACAGAGGCTGCAAATGGATCCCATGAAGATAAGAAGTTGTGGGGGTGATATGTGCTCCTCAATAAATTCTTCACCTTCAACTCATTACCTGAGGGGTGAAAATATATCAGCTGGTGGGAAATAGAGATTATACGGGGAGCCCTCCAAGCTGTGCCACTTGGACCCTTGGAACAATTAGAGACGCTTCAGTGTTCACATGGGAGATACAGAACTGGCATTTTCTGCCTTAGGAATGTTTTGGAGAAGTAACTCCATTCCTCTGTGCTCTGCACTTCAGCATCTGCAGGACAAATTTAGGCCAAGCGTGAGGGAGACTAAATCTGTTAACAGGTTTTACATGTCAGGAATTGCCTTCTGCCCACGGCAGGCCTTCTTGGGTCTTGCTAGGATACAGAAATGCTCTCTCTCTGGTTGTCTGGGGTAGATAGTATGTGCTGGACTCTGTTTTGGCTTGTTAAAGAGAAAATATTTGAAAAATAAACAGGAGTTGTAGACAGACCAGTGAAAACAAGATGCCTTTGAAGCTTAAGACATGACACAAGTGGTACCCATGAATTTACAAGGCTGCTGTACTGTGCCAAAGCGATACTCAGCACAAAACCAGGACTCACCAGGTACAAGTTTGTTTTCAGCAAAAGTCACCATTCCTTTCTTGATGCTCAGTGGCAACAGCAAGGTTGCCAGAGAAGCCTGTCCTTCTAGGGAAAGCAGACTTTTCTGGTGCTGAAACACAGAACTGCTGCTCACATGTTTGCCCTTTGTTTTCTTGTTCACAAATAGCAGGACCTGCTAAGGGAAACGTTTGGGTTGTTTGAACCTTATTAGCAGCTTGGGCATCCGTTTGAGGTTATTTCAGTGGTACACTGCCTTGCAGGTAATTTCACTTATTTCATCTTCCTTTTATCCTTGCCTCTTGCCTCTGATATAGACAGCACAAAGCTGCTGTTCACAGTACTTTGCCTGTGAACAGAGTGACCAATGCTCTTGCCCAGGTGTTAAGATTAGCTAAAGAGAAGCACAAGCAAGGCTGTTCCTTGCTTTCCCAGAAGCAGAGCTGTTACCCAGAGTGGCACATAAAAGGTCCCTCCATACATGAATCTGATGAACTTTTGATCATTCAGAGCCACTGAACGTTATCATCTTGCATTTCAACAAGCTTACTTCACACCACTCTTAAATATCTTCTGCTCTATACTGTGGCCGTTTGAGCTGATTTTCTAGCTCAGACATAGGGGAGAGGTGAACATTCCAGGGATAGGCCATATAATGGCAACAGTGGATAAGTTAATATCATTTCATTGGAGCATCAAGAGCTTTATGCCTAGAAGCACAGCTTGTTCTCTCCCCTTGCTGGCTTCTGCTGCTTGAGCTGCGCCTGCCTGCTGTCTTCCCCTGCTGCTGTTTTGGCTGCTGCTGCTTTTGCTGCTTCACTGCTACTTGACCCCTTCCCCATCTCCCTTAAGGTTATTATATTTATTTTCTCTAGTAGTTTATTTCTCTTTATACTGTTATACTTACACTACAAGAAACACAATTCCATCTTTCCCTGACTTTCAACAAAAAATCTGTGTTGTGGTGAGTTTATTCTACCAGGGGAGGGATCCACCCTAACCCAGGACATAATACAAAACATTTTAAGACATTAAAGTGCATAAATAACTTAAAAATGAAAATAATATTTACCAGCACACTTAATTTGGAAAAAAATGGAAACATTTAAGGCTGCATTTGTAAAATTCCAATGACAAAAATGAGATGATGCTGTGGTTTAGTACAACAGGCCCAAATAACTTTTCCTGGACATTCAAGCCACTTCAAAGTATGCATAATTTGGAGTCCATTGGAACTGCTAGTTCTAAGATAGGATTTCATTTTCCCAACAGTGATCTTTTGGCCTGTACTTGTTTTTACAACATTTCTAAAGGTGACTTACTTATCATATGGAAGCACACTTCTATTGTTCCTCACAGGGCGAAGGAATGATCAGGTGGAGAGGTTTTGTGCTGTCTCTGCTGACACTGAAGAGCTATTTGTTCATGCTACAAAATCAGTAGGTATAAATAAATATTTTCATTTCTCTGGGTTATTTGTTGGGGGGGGGGGGGAGTTACGGAGTTTTTGTTTGGTTTGGGTTTTTTGTTTGTTTTATTGTTGTTATTTTTGTCTGTTTCTTTTGTTTAATATGTAGAGAAATTAACCTTAGTCTTTCACTCTGCAAGGAGACATAATGCAGAGAAAAAAAAAAAGTCAGGTTCAGGGACTTGCAGAATCTTACTCAGCAGCATAACAGAAACTTACTCAGCAGAATCCCAGGATTAAAAATATACTTAAGGGCTTTCTTGCACCAGGGCTGCAGGCAAGGGAGATATTTCATGATAAACAGCAAAAGACAAAACATTAGGGACAAAATCTGTACAGGTATATAAAAGGCTAACTGTGGGCTGCGGAGGATACCAAACACTGAAGCATTCTTTGGTCTTCCCTCTGAAATCTAGCTTCTCATTGCTGTGAATGCTTAAGGAAGCCAGGTAATGAGCCTCATACTGCACTTATGCATTGCTAAAACACAAAGAGTTTGTTCAGATGTCTTTTCTCTCTGGAAGGGATGCAACTTTGTACTGACTGCAGAGTACGTAGAGTCAGCAGCAGTTGGTTTGAGCTCCTGCATGGGCCAATATCAGCTGTTGCACTCAAAGATGTCTCACTGTGGGTTTCCATAAATCTTCCTTGTATGATTATCTGGACATAATCTTTATTCAGATCCATAAAATTAATAACTCTAAATGTGCCACTCTTGCCCATCCTGTTTACTTCCACTCCGTTGGATGTATGTTTCACCACCATTACAACAAAGGAAGCTCTATCTAAAAGACTGGAAGCAGAGGCTACAAATAAAACTGACTTAACTTTTAGAGAACTTCTAGTTATCAATCCCATTCCTGTCAAGAGGCATTGAGGTATGTATTGAGCATTACAAAAATCATAGAATCATAGAATCAACCAGGTTGGAAGAGACCTCCAAGATCATCCAGTTCAACCCAGCACCCAGCCCTAGCCAGTCAACTAGACCATGGCACTAAGTGCCTCATCCAGCCTTTTCTTGAACACCTCCAGGGACGCTGACTCCACCACCTCCCTGGGCAGCCCATTCCAATGCCAATCACTCTCTCTGGCAAGAACTTCCTCCTAACATCCAGCCTATACTTCCCCTGGCACAACTTGAGACTGTGTCCCCTTGTTCTGCTGGTGGTTGCCTGGCAGAAGAGGCCACCCCCCACCTGACTACAATGTCCCTTCAGGTAGTTGTAGACAGCAGTGAGGTCCCCCCTGAGCCTCCACTTCTGCAGGCTGCACACCCCCAGCTCCCTCAGCCTCTCCTCAGTGGGTTTGTGTTCCAGGCCCCTCACCAGCTTTGTCGCCCTTCTTTGGACGCGTTCCAGCACCTCAACATCTCTCTTGAATTAAGGAGCCCAGAACTGGACACAGCACTCAAGGTGTGGCCTGACCAGTGCTGAGTACAGGGCCAGGATAACCTCCCTTGTCCTACTGGCCACACTGTTCCTGACACAGGCCAGGATGCCATTGGCTCTCTTGGCCACCTGGGCACACTGCTGGCTCATCTTCAGCCTACTATCCATCAGTACCCCCAGGTCCCTTTCCTCCTGGCTACTTTCCAGCCACTCTGTCCCCAAAAAATCAAGCATTCATAGTAGCATCCCTCTATTTAAAGCCAGCCTCCTGTCCAGCTTCACAACAGGAAACCTCTCTGAATTCCTTTCCATTCTTTGTGTATGACAAATGACACAATGTATAGATTTGTCAGAAACACTTCATTCTTTTCTTTCTCTTTCTGCCCCTTTGTCCTACCGTTTTTTATTGGTACAATTGTTAGGTGGAGCATTCGCCCCTTGCCCTGTATTAACTCATGAATGAGTGCTCTCTGTGGTAGTCTGCCTCACAAATCACAGTATTTTTCTGGTAAGTATTGTAATTTGCAATTTTTAGCTAGCCTGGGTGGCAGCTGTAATTTCCTGACATCTTTTTTGGGGCTGCTAATATTGCTCATGACCTAATTACAGAAGAAACAAAAATTATGTAAGCACACCAGGTAAATTCATAATAGCACTGACACGATCAGCTTTCTGTGCACATTGACATGGCAACAGCCAGCCATCAGACTTGGTAACAAACTGCATTGGTTCCTCCCTCAACAGATGACCTTCTTGTGGTCTTCCAGTATCTGAAAGGGGCCCACAAAAAAGCTGGGGAGGGACTTTTTAGGCTATCAAGGAGTGACGGGACTAGGGGGGAATGGAGCAAAGCTGGAGGTGGGGAGATTCAGACTGGATGTGAGGAGGAAGTTGTTCAGCATGAGAGTGGTGAGAGCCTGGAATGGGTTGCCCAGGGAGGTGGTTGAGGCCCCATCCCTGGAGGTGTTTAAAGCCAGGCTTGATGAGGCTCTGTCCAGCCTGTTCTAGGGTAGGGTGTCCCTGCCCGTGGCAGGGGGGTTGTATCTAGATGATCCTTGTGGTCCCTTCCAACCCTGACTGATTCTATGATTCTGTGATATGGTAGCAGCATAAGCAGTTCTTCAGCTGCAGATGAAGTGGCTGTAACTCAAACAGTTCTATCTATCACAGCTTGTGAAGTGTGAATCATGTTGCTGACATCAATGTCAGGACACCTAACTGCCATTTAGGGTCATTGTTATGGTCATCCTCACCTAGCCTAAGCCATTCAACTCAACCTTCCCTGACTGCAGTGTGCTTTGAGGTATATACCTCAAGTCATTGTGGTTCAGAAGACATCTGTCCAAGGTTCAAGGAGACCTTCCTACATATCTGTGCTTATGTCACTAGTCTGTAAGGACTGTGGAGTTTTGGAGTTAGTGTTTGACTTTCTGCCTCCTTGACTTCTCTACCACACTACAAGAGGAGCTAATCTAGATGTGAACTTTGTGCTTTTGACTTCACCCTCAGTATTTAGTGCTTTAATATTTAACTATCATCTTGAAAATAGTACCTAAACTACAGATATGTGACAGATGCTGGTGATGTTGATTCTGATATCAGTGTTACTGAACTGGTTTATTTCTCACTGAGCTATTGAGAAAAGATGCTGCTCCCTTTGACAGCTTTGGGTACAGACTTCAGTGTTTCCTATTCAGACAACAGAACTGTGTTCATAGAAGGGGTTCTGTATTTTGATGTGTATATATCCTTTTCAGCAGGTGGGTAACATTGATACCCAGATTATACCCTGAGTACTCCACTAGAATGATTCTTGGAAGAAAAATGGTCCTGAAGGAAAAAAAAAAAACCTCCACTCAGAAATTATCAAAGGAGCATCAGTAGGTCACGATGAGTGAGTCAGTCTGTTTCTGAAAAGATCTGTTCATGCTGAGACACTTTGCTGGTTATCCTCTTGTGTATATCATGAGTGGGAAGATGAAGATACTGCTGACCATTGGAGATCCATATGGTCACTTGTGCTCTTGCTGAGTAAGCTAGGGCAGTGAATTTTCCCCACTAGTGCATGCAATGAGCCCAGTGGCTTCTCTCTTCATTCTGCTTCAGCTGAAAGAAGGATATTCCAGGAAAGCAGATGGTTTGTTCAGTGGTTAACACTGCTAACTGTGTTGTTATTTCAGGCAAGATTTAAGATCTAATTATATTTAATGGCACTGTTAGCAGAATCAATTGCCCAGAGTTAATCATGAATGTGTTTTTGAGTCGAGATTAAAAATGAATTATCCTTTTGCCTATGGAAGAATTCTGCTACTTTCTGTTTTTTTTTTTTACAGTGTTTTGTGGGGTGTTTTACAATTTCCATTAGGCCTGTGTAATTATACTGTCAGTTTTGCAATACTTAAGAGTTGTGCAAGTGACAGTAATTTGGATTATTATTTTCTTTGAGATATGCCTCCTGTGTCATCCAACAAAAAGAACAGTTTTGCCAAATTAGAAATATGGAAAGAAATGTGTTGGAAGCAAAATATTTGAGATTTTTGGTGTTTGGTTTTTTTTTTTTTTCAAAGAATTGCATACAATTGAAGAAAGCTTTGGAATGAAATAACATTTCATTTTAAATTGAAACATCATTTAGAAGATGTCAACATTCATAATGTAGGGATGGGGAGTTGCATCACTGCCTTTGACTTAGACTCTTCTATGTACTCAAAAGAAATTCACAAAATGTCCCAGCTTATTCCAATTTGCATGTTCCACCAAAAGAGTTCCATCACTTTATTTCCTCCAGACCTACTTAATCTCTAGAGCCTGCTGGGAATGCTTAGAGCACAATTTGCCAAGTGAAGTAGCTACATACAGCTTTGTTATTTTGAGGAACATAACAGGAATTGTAGGCTTTTCAGAGAGCTTCTATTATTATTCCTTCATTTACATTTATTGTCAAAATACTGTGGTGTGCAGCAAGAATATTTGTCCTGTGTAGTCAGGAGAGTGCAGGTGGAAGTGTTAGTTGTGGTTTCATGCAGGCTGAGATTTTTAGAAGTGAGAGCCAAATAGCAGAATGTCCATATGGGTGCAAATAAAAGGATAGGAATGGATCATGTCCACACTACCAAGGATGTAATTTTTTAGAGTAGACAACTCTGCACACTCTAACTAGCTTTTAAGGGACCTGGGGGTACTGGTAAGTAGTAGCTGAAGATGAGCCAGCAGTGTGCCCAGGTGGCCAAGAGAGCCAGTGGCATCCTGGCCTGTGTCAGGAATAGTGTGGCCAGTAGGACAAGGGAGGTTATCCTGGCCCTGTACTCAGCACTGGTCAGGCCACACCTTGAGTGCTGTGTCCAGTTCTGGGCTCCTCAATTCAAGAGAGATGTTGAGATACTGGAACGTGTCCAGAGAAGGGTGACGAATTGATGAGGGGCCTGGAACACAAACCCACTGAGGAGAGGGTGAGGGAGCTGGGGGTGTGCAGCCTGGAGAAGAGGAGGCTCAGGGGTGACCTCATTGCTGTCTACAACTACCTGAAGGGAGGTTGTAGCCAGGTGGGGGTTGATCTCTTCTGCCAGGCAACCAGCAACAGAACAAGGGGACACAGTCTCAAGTTGTTCTGGGGAAGGTCTAGGCTGGATATTAGGAGGAAGTTCTTTGCCAAAGAGAGTGATTGGCATTGGAATGGGCTGCCCAGGAAGGTGGTGGAGTCAACGTCCCTGGAGATGCTGAAGAAAAGGCTGGATGAGGCACTTAGTGCCATGGTCTAGTTGACTGGCTAGGGCTGGGTGGTAGGTTGAACTGGATGATCTTGAAGGTCTCTTCCAACCTGGTTGATTCTATGATTGTATGATTGATGATTAATTTTCCACTCCTTGCAATTCTCTGTACTCATGTTTATAGTGCGTAACTTATTTTGGAGAAGGGAAGATGACTGCACAAAGTACTTAAAAGAACATAATGGCTATGCTGTAGCCCACCTGAATGCTAGTTTTATACAAGGAATCTGAGGGTGTGTGTTGAATGCCATGAGATTTGGTGTGGATACCTGCTGCTGTTCAGGGTGGCAATAGGTGTGCCTGTCCAGTACTCATCTGCAGGGCTGCTTTCTACTGTGCTGGGAAACAAAGAACTGAGACTTGTGCCAGAAAAGAGTCATTATATTAATGATTAATTAATTAATATTTTTTTCTCTCAAAATAAATGATACAGTCTTTATTTGCTTATTTAATCTGATTTAAAAGTTTATTAGCCCTAGATACAGAATTGGGTGTTGTGTCTTGAGTTTACCAGGCTGCAGTTGCTGAGAACCTAAGGCAGAACCATTTTACTGCATGAGATTGTAACAGACAAACAGAATGTGGGAAATTTTCCTTTCTTTATTCACTGAGTGGAACTTATTTTGGTGCAGAGGCCCATTAAGGTTCTGGAGGAACTTATCACCTAATTTCTACTTCAACAGCTTCAGTAAAAGATGTGTGGACAGGTCATGTGGAACATATGGGGGTTTTTTGGCTCTTCATGGGTGAAACAGCTATTAAACTGGTGCCTCTTGGATTGCTTTTGAGAATAAAAATACCTACACGAGGGCTGGAAGAAGAGGCTGGCAATTTGAAGAACATAATGGTGGTAAAATGAGTGTTCTGCAATCAGAAAGTGAGTTCATCAGGGTGGGGTTTCCCCATCTTTTTTTTTTCTTCTCTAAATAATAGCTATTCTTCAGAGCATGGCCAAGAGAAAAGGGTATGGCTACTGAGATGCTAGTTCAGCTAATAGACAGGTCCTGACATCTCCAAGTAAGTGTTGTTACCAATGGTGTGATTTAGGGCTGGCCTTTGTGTCTGTTTCCCATATCCTCACTGGTCCCTGCCAAGTGCTGAATAATCTGCTCATAAGTAATGAAAACATATTTTATAGTTCTTTCATTTCATTTTCCAATATGCTTTTATCACATTCTTTTGAGGCCATAAGTGAAAAAGAAAAAGCTTGGGAGAATAAACAATGCCAGCTGGGTGGGCTTAAACCACAACAAGTGGTGAATTAATGCCTTTTGTATCTCTACTTGTGTGCAGCTTTTACTTTACCTATTAAACTGTCTTTATCTTAACCCACAAACGTTCTCTCTGTTGTTATTCAAGCCCCATCCCACTGCGGTGAGAGTGAGTGAGCAGCTGTGCGGGGCTTAGTTGTCAGCTGGGGTTAAACCACTGACACACAGTCAGTCATGCAGCTGCAATTTCTCCATCATCTCTTCTGAGTTCCTGCACTGTCCCTGAGTAACACATTTTGGGCAGCTGGCAAACTGGATGCCCTTCCAGGGAACTGTTCCCTTCCATAGTTCCTGGACCAATTGTCTGATCTTCTCAAAGTCTCCTGCTGTTTCCATAAATTAGGGCTTAAAAATACTCGTAAGGAAATACTGAAATTTTGGCCTTGTGATAGCCAAGTCTTTACTGCTGGCACTCCAAAGAGATTTTTTTTCCTCCTGTAGACAGGCATATGATATCAGCACAGCATACCATCTCCCTGCATGTACTGATGCTTGCCAAAGGAAACATGCTGGGTTGAGCTTCACCCACCCAGAGGAGTCACACAGTCCGAGTGCTTTATCAGCCATGCTGCTAAGAAATCAAAGACGTGAGAGATGGAAGAAATGATTTGCCATCTAATCTCTTTTTCTGTTTTTGCTAGTCTGGTTGTCAGGGAGATACTGTATTAAAAGGAGTGGTCCACATCCTCGCTTCTCTTAGGAGCTGCCTCACTGCAAAAACAGCATTTAAAAATAGAGCTTAAAAATACTTGTGGGTGAAAATGTTATTGTGTCATTGTTTAGCCAAGCTCAAACAATTTCATACTTTCAATTTTCCTTGTAAATGTTCTGTTCAGGCTTCTTCCTGGGTTTCTCTAAATTCTGTCCTGGGTGTCCTACTGAAATCCATAGAGCAGGAAAAGTCTGACATTTTTTTTCTGACTCAAAGGCAGAGGCTTGTTTATAGAGAGTGATTTAACACACTTCATTCCATTGCCCCATTTTTCTTTCTCTGGTCCCTCTAAAAATCTTCCAGGACAGACTCTCTCTGTTTTCCCTTCTGTGGGAAGCTGGATATGAATTGAAATAACATTTTTTTTCCTCCACATGCTGTCCCATCAGGACACGTGTGCCTGCTGATCCATGTGCTCAGACCCACTACAGGTAGGGTACTGGACATCCTGTGGCATTTTCAGAGGTAACTGAAGACAGAACAAGGGGGAATGGCCTCAAGCTGAGGCTGGGGAGGTTTAGATTGGACATCAGGAAAAAGTTTTTCATGGAGAGAGTGGTCAGGCACTGGAATGAGCTGCCCAGGGAGGTGGTCGAGCCACCCACCCTGGGTGTGTTTAAGGATCGTTTGGATGTGGTGCTTAGGGACATGGTTTAAGGTGAATTTTGTTGAGTAGGGTTATAGGTTGGATTTAGTGATCCTGAGAGTCTTTTCCAGCCTGGATGTTTCTGTGATTCTGTGGTTTTTGTTGGAAGAAATTAAGGACTATAAAATGTAGATGGTATCACAGGTTCCAAGAAGGTTAGATGATAGCCTGTATATCAGGTGTGACTGTCAGTGACTGCTCTCTGTACTGACCACTGCCACAATGAAATACAAGTTTGAAGCTCAGGCTGTAGGGATGTAGCCAGCAGTCTGAATGCAGATTTCCTTGCTTGTAGGAAAGTGTACAACTTCACATTCATTAATTGACAATACTACTTGTCCTTAAAATCTACTGACTTTGGAAAATGGTGGCTTTTCAACAAACATACATCTAGATAAAGCCACAATATTACAAGAGCTGTGAGGGTGAAAAGTGAGATGTGATGACTGGAGAGAATTGGATGCATAGGAATACAGAGCTGGTTCACAACTGATACCCAGGCTTCAATATGTGAGGTCTTCATGTGGAGTAAGTGTAGCTGCTACTACTAGTGTAGCTGAGAACACAGCTCACCAGGAGTTAAGAAACCTGTGCCTAGTGAGTAAGATAGAAAGATTTGGTCAACAAATAGCCACTCAGTTAGAATCATAGCTGCATAGAATGGTTTTAAGTTGGAAGGGACCTCAAACATCATCCAGTTTCAACCCCCACCATAGGCAGGGACACCTCCCACTAGAGCAGGTTGCTCAAGGCGTCGTCCAACCTGGCCTTGAACACCTCCAGGAAGGGAGCAGCCACAACCTCCCTAGGCAACCTGTGCCAGTGTCTCACCACGCTCACTGTGAAGAACTTCTTCCTAACATCCAGTTTAAATCTTGCATCTGCCAGTTTAAACCCATTACTTCTCATCCTGTCATTACAAGACCTTGTAAATAGTCCCTCCCTACCCTCCTGTAGGCTCCCTTCAGATACTGCAAGGCCACTCCAAGGTCTCCTCGATGTCTTCTCTAGGCTGAAGAGCCCCAATTCTTATAGCCCATCCTCATAGCAGAGCTGCTCCAGCCCTCTGGTCATCTTTGTGGCCCTCCTCTGGACTCACTCCAACAGTTCTATGTCTCTCTTGTGTTGGGGGCTCCAGAACTGCACACAGTACTCCAGGTGGGGTCTTGATGAGAGCAGAGTAAAGGGGGAGAATCCCCTCCCTTGCCCTGCTTGCTTGTTTAATGAAAAGCAAAGCAAGTTCTTCCAGGCTGCTTGCCACCTGTTCACAACTAGATTTTCCTGTGTGGCAGGCTGAAAAAAAACCCACCAAACAGGAGGGAGGAAGTGAGGATGGTAAAGCTAAGCAGAGCTGTGCTCTGATCTGTTCTCTTCCATTTGATTGCTGTGCTCTTTAATCTATGTAGCAGCTCACATAGGTGTTAAGAGGACTGGAAAAGGCTCTTGGTGTCTCCTGCCTACTGACACCCATTTGTCCTTCAGTACCAATGCCAGGCAATTATAAATGGTTGTAAAGTTCTTTTAGTTCATAAAACTTTCCAGAAATATTTACTTCAGTATAGCTTTTCAGTTTAAATGCTGCGCAAACAGCAGACTAGGTATGAGAAATCCATGGCTACAGCAGTATGTTTTCAAAGTCTCTAGACTGCAAGGCTGTTCCTCTTGCCAAGGAGAGAGGAAAAAATTTATAAACTGGAAACAGAAATAAAAAGGAGGTCAGGAACAGACCAGGAGAAAGGAAAAGAGAAGGCAGGCAGAAAAAAAAAAAAGAGACCTATATTACATTATTTGTGCAACTTTTAAATCAGTTGTTACAGCATTCAAAGCTTGTATCCAAAACTAGTCATGGCAAAACTGGAGGCTAGAGCTAGGACCTGAGCAAGTTCAATAAAGCCCATTTTAAAACATAGTGCTTGGCAGGAGCAATTCACTGATACAGTGCATGTGAGAATTGTTAGCTAATAATTACATTATATATATATATATATATATATATATATATATATATGTATATGTATATATATATATATATATATATATATATATATATATGTATTTTTGGTAGATTCACAGAACCACAGAACATGAGATGTTGAGGTGCTGGAATGTGTCCAGAGAAGGGTGACAAAGCTGGTGAAAGGCCTGGAATACAAACCCTCTGAGGAGAGGCCGAGGGAGCTGGGGGTGTGCAGCCTGCAGAAGAGGAGGCTCAGGGCAGACCTCATTGCTGTCTGCAGCTACCTGAAGGGAGGCTGTAGCCAGGTGGGGGTTGGTCTCTTCTGCCAGGCAAGCAGCAACAGAACAAGGGGACACAGTCTCAAGTTGTGCCAGGGGAGGTCTAGACTGGATGTTAGTAGGAAGTTGTTGCCACAGAGAGTGATTTGCATTGGAATGGACTGCCCAGGGAGGTGGTGGAGGCACTGTCCCTGGAGGTGTTGAAGAAAAGCCTGGCTGAGGCACTTAGTGCCATGGTCTAGTTGATTGGATAGGGCTGGGTGCTAGGTTGGACTGGATGATCTTGGAGGTCTCTTCCAACCTGGTTGATTCTATGATTCTATGATGATAATGCAGGTTGGAAGGGATCTCCAGAGATCATTGAGTCCAACTTAGATATCCTAGAATACTACGTGGTAGGCACAATACAGATAGAGATAAAAGACACAATCCCTTATCCTGATGACTTTGAACCTAATTAACAAAGTAGAAGTATTAGTTGAAGTATATATATATATATATATATATATACCTATATTAATACATATACAATATATCTTACATATATATATAAACATATATATAAATATATATACCTGTATTAAGTATAGGTATTAGTTGAAGTTGAAAGCAGAAGTGGTACTAACTATGATTATACTAAGTGCCTGTTGCAAGAGAAGTGGTACTAAGTATGATTATACTAAGTGCCTGTTGCAAGACATTATTAAACTGGAGAACTTCTCCTATGGGGAAAGGCTGCCAGAGTTTGGGCTATTCAGCCTGGAAAAAAGAAGGCTCCAGAAGGATCTTAGAGTGGCCTTCCAGCCATGTGCAATCATTTTTACTCTTTTAATGTTTAACAGAAAAGATGTAAGCATAAATAATTTGTGTATGATTATCAGCTGTAATTAAAAACTAAGTTTTGGTTATGTCTGATGGTCCCACATAGCTGATTATAATGATGATGAAGGAGTATACTGTTTGGGGGGACAAACCTCTAGTTTGGCCCCCAAGGAACATGTAACATTATCACTGATACTATGGCAATGAATGTATCATGAGTAGCAGTGTTAAAACAGAGACCAGAGATCAAAGGAATGGGAGGCACCTGAAAGAGCTGAGCACACAGGCTGCTCAGCAGTGAAAATTCTGTTCTCTGATACAGCTGTTATTCAGAACTGTGTCTTTTAATAACAAAAGAAGATGCTCCTCTCATGGATTATCAGTGAGTTCTTTTTTTTTTAAGATACAAGGTAGTAAAAACTTCTAAACCACAATATTAAAGCATCTATAATTATGCTAAATATGAAGGGAGAAGCATCTCATCTTCAACTAGTCTTTCAGTAAGAGTGAAAAACAGGTCTTTAGAGTGGTCCAAGCCCAGTGGCTTGCTTAATGTGTTCTACATTTCAGCTCAGCTTCCAGCCATGGATGTGAGAAAGAAGGTGTGTGAGTGTTCATCTGTGTTTTCATAGTGAGTAAGCTCCAGTGCTGTTTTACCTAGAGGTTTTTGTACTGTGGTATGGGTGCAAAGTTGACAAGGTCCACCAGGCTTCAAAGATCCACAGCTTAATATAAGCAGGCCACTATCTGAAGTATTAACCTGCTGCAACACCACCTGATCTCCCCGGGGAGGTTTTTACTGGTTTTCTTTGTCTTTAGTACCTAGAAAGCAAGGAGTAATGAAAGGAGACATGACAGTTGGGGAAGAAAGCACTGCAGGCAAAGCTTGATTGTACCTGCCTGGATTTCAGCAGTTCACTCTACAAAAGAGATGCCTTTGTTTAGTAAAGAAGCCTTGTTTCATGACTGGAACAAGGTGAACTTGGCACTTGGAGACAAAGAGAAGATACTGGAAGATACAATCCTCATACATGCTTAATGCAATAGAAGACCTGTACCTAAGTTTAATACAATGTGCTGAATAAAAGCCCTCCTCATATTGAGATAGGTGTTGTAAATCTACTTCTAAGTGTACTCTCAGTTTTTACTTCACATTTCTGCTTAAAATGCCATCTCATTTTGCTTGGATTTGCCCTAATATGATGAAAGGCAAAACTGGAGTGGTAAATTTGGGCTAGTTTTCAGAGTAGAAGCCTTGGTAACCTGTCTCTATCTCCTTGCTTTAAACATATGCAGTGATCCAAAATTAGATCAACCTGAGGATTTTCACTACCCCAGATGTGGTAGCACTGTGGCTGCCCAGCTGCCTAGGAATTCCAGGAACAAGACACAGGATCTCCCATAAACATTCTTTTATTCAGAGAATTTTTAGATGACAATATTTTGCAATTATGTGATTATTGTGTTAGTTCAATTCTGTCAGCTCACTTTTTGATTTTGCATTGAGTAGAACCCAAAACCAGTGGTTTTTTTCCCCCTCCAATTCAAACTATGCTGTTTCTCACACAGAGGATACAGTGGTTTGACTATTTGGGTAGCTTTATAAAATGCCAGTGCTTGATTTCATACAAGAGAAATTCCTTCTGTGAAATGAAAGAACCTGTTTCCCAAGTAGCAGGATGCAGCTGTATGGATTTAAAGTTGAACTAACTTTAAAGTGTCTTATTTTATAACAACTGCCAGTTTTTAACAGCACCAACAGCAAAAATGCAAATGATACTTAGTCCACCACTAAATTATGTCCCTCAGCACCACATCTGCACAGCTTTTCACTTCCCTCCATGGATGGGAACTTCAACACTGCCCTGGGCAGCCTGGGCCAGGCCTTGAAATTGCTTCTATGGCATGCAATTATTGGGGGAAGTATTTTTCTTTTCATTTATATTTATTTCTACTTTTCTCTATACTTAGAATCACAGGATCAAAGAATCAAGCCGGTTGGAAGAGACCTCCAAGATCATCCAATCCAACCTATCACTCAGCCCTGTCCAATCAACTAGACCATGGCACTAAGTGCCTCAGCCAGGCTTTTCTTGAACACCTTCAGGGATGGTGCCTCCACCACCTCCCTGGGCAGCCCATTCCAATGCCAATCACTCTCTCTGGCAAGAACTTCCTCCTAACACCCAGCCTATACCTCCCCTGGCACAACTTGAGACTGTGTCCCCTTCTTCTGTTGCCTTGGAACAGTGTGCTTCGAAGACCAATGCTTTTAAGGTACTCACAATATAGGTTTCCAAATTAACCAAGATTTTTCAGAACCTGTTTTGTTCTTTCTATTTTTTGGATTTTAACTTTGCCCAAACTGACTTTTTTTTTTTTTTTTTTTCTCCCAGAGTACTTCTATTGACATATTTTTATAGGGGAGACAATGGATAAAGCACTCTTATGTGTTACTGTGAATGTTTTGGTCATCCAGATCTCACTTTCAGTATCAATGGAAATCTTCTATAGCTGTTCTGTGGGTTTAATGCTGCTCACAATGAAGTCAGCACTGGTCCTGTTCCAAATTTCGGTGAGAGTGCTTTGGCAAGAGTTACCCTAAGCTGTGGAGTTTAACATCCTGGTCACCCATGATAACATAGAGATCTCTGCATTGGAGGAAGAGACAGACCTTTGTGAAAACAAAAGAATGAAATACTTGAACCTAGAGGAAGAGGGAGGGAAAAAAGTAAGGAAAAGTGTCCAGAGAGGGGCGACAAAGCTGGTGAAAGGCCTGGAACACAAACACTATGAGGAGAGGCTGAGGGAGCTGGGGGGGGTTTAGCCTGGAGAAGAGGAGGCTCAGAGGTGACCTCATTGCTGTCTACAGCTACCTGAAGGGAGGCTGTAGCCAGTTGGAGGTTGATCTCTTCTACCAGGCAACCAGCAACAGAACAAGGGCCACAGTCTCAAGTTGTGCTGGGGAGGTCTAGGCTGGATGTTAGGAGGAAGTTCTTCAGGGAGAGAGTGATTTGCGTTGGAATGGGCTGCCCAGGGAGGTGGTGGAGTCACCATCCCTAAAGGTGTTCATAAAAGACTGCACAGGGCACTTAATGCCATGGTCTAGTTGATTGTCTAGGGCTGAGTGCTAGGTTAGACTGGCTGATCTTCGAAGTCTCTTCCAATCTGGTTGATTCTATGATATTAAATGTAAGGTAGGACAAAATGAAGGGCAAGGAGGGGCATTAGCTTAGCTCATCAGTTATTTTCCTTACATGCAACCATTTGGGTGCAGTTGGGAAGGCCTTTCCTAGAGTCAGCATGAAAGTTAACTCCAGCACAGTGCTTCACTGAGCATGTCTTTTGAGCTGGCTGACTCGCTCCTGTGCGATCCAAGCCACTGAAGTGTAGATGAGGGAAAGAGATGGAGATGCCAACTACTGAGATGCAGCTGTCTGAATTTTCCATACCAAAGTCAGCAAAACAGAGATGGACACATTTTGTAAAGCTCAGTACAGTTCCCAAAAGAAGGTCATAGAATAAAAACAAAAACATCCCTGACCACTTATAAATAATTGTTGGATTGGCTTTGAAGTTCTTTCTTACCTGACAGATGGCAAGCTCAGTGCTTTTGCTGTTCTGGGGAAAATCTGCCTCTCTCTCACCAGCCAAGGAGATTATAGTTCATATTCTGTAACTGCATTTATTCAATGCTTTAATGTAATTAAAGCAAAAAATATCTTCATCACCTTTTTGCTTCTCAGGATTCAGTAATTTTGTGATTCTTTGATTAACTTCATGACCTCTCTTCATGTTTTCTTTCTTCTTTCCTAACTGACATTTCAGTCATATTATATTTCATTTTAAAATATTGCTTTCCTGAATTCTTTGACTTTCTGCTTTTTCTGCTTCATACCAGCCCTGTCTCCACTCCCACTCTGAGCCTTATCCAATACATGCTGATGGTAATAGAAAAAAAATTCCATCAAAATCAGCAGATTTGGGGCAGAGTTGTTCTCTAGGGTATTAAATAACAGTAGGTAGGAGGCACATATGTGAAGCACAAGTATTAGACTGAGGGGAAAATCCTGACTTTTCCAGACTTCCTATGCTCCTGACCAAGTCACTTAAAATCTTGGCACTCTGAGGTCCTCCTGCTCTCATACTGGTGTTCCTCCTGAGGACTGCTCCATAGTGTGCCCCAGGAAACTGGAAGTTTCTTAATTCTTATATTGAGTTCTTCTGAGCACAGAAGAGCATCTAGAAGTTATTGTGTTGTATTGCTTTTCAGATTAGCTGAAGTCCAAATTGATGGCCTGCCAAAATTTCAAGAGCCTCTGCTCTGGGGAATGAGAGGCACTGCTGACAGACGTCCCAGGGTAATCACATAGTCATAGAATCAGCCAGGTTGGAAGAGACCTCCAAGATCATCCAGTCCAACCTAGCACCCAGCCCTGTCCAATCAACCAGACCATGGCACTAAGTGCCTCATCCAGGCTTTTCTTCAACACCTCCAGGGATGGTGCCTCCACCACCTCCCTGGGCAGTCCATTCCAATGCCAATCACTCTCTCTGGCAACAACTTCCTCCTAACATCCAGCCTAGACCTCCCCTGACACAACTTGAGCCTGTGTCCCCTTGTTCTGTTGCTGGTTCACATAACTATATCACATAGCATAAGAAAAAAAAAAGTTGATTGTATTTAGGAGACAAATGATGCACCAACATCAGGTAAGAAATTAATGTACTGTTTTCCACATGATAGTGGTGGTTGTATAGAGCTGTATCACAGCACAGATTACAGGGCTGCACAGACCACTCCAGGAGAGCTCTAGAGCTAGAAGGAGTTGATCTCTGAATCCATCCATTTTTTCAACCTGCTGGATCTTCCATGTAAATCTAGCACCAACTCCTTCTCTTCCCCAGCAGAATGACCTCAGTTCAACAGAAAGTCCCTCACAGACCTTTGGATTTGAGGCAGCAAAAGGGAAAAGGATCTGGGGGTCCTACTTGATGAGAGGTTGGCCATGAGCCACCAATGTGCTCTGGTGGCCAGGAGGGCCAATGCCATTCTGGGGTGTATCAAAAGGGGTGTGGTTATTAGGTGGAGAGAGGTTCTCCTGGCCCTCTACTCTGCCCTGGTGAGGCCACATCTGAAGTACTGTGTCCAGTTCTGCACCCTCTAGTGCAAGAGGAGGATAGAACTGCTTGAGAGAGCCCAGCACAGAGCCACAAAGATGATTAAGAGAATGGAACATCTCTCTTACAAGGACAGACTGAGGGAGCTGGGGCTCTGCTGTTTGGAGAAGAGGAGCCTGAGTGGTGACCTCATCAATGGTTACAAATATGTGCAGGGTGAGTGCCAGGAGGCTGGAGCCAGGCTCTGCCAGGTCATGCCTGATGACAGGACAAGGGGCAATGGGTAGAGGCATAGGAAGTTTCATTTAAACATGAGGAAGATTTTTTTCCCCTGTAAGGGTTACAGAGCACTGGGAACAGGCTGCCCAGGGGGGTTGTGGAGTCTCCCTCTCTGGAAATACTCAAAACCTGCTTGGATGTGTTCGTGTGTGATCTGCTGCAGGTGCTCCTGCTCTGGCACGAGGGGTTAGACTGGATGAGCTTTCAAGGTCCCTTCCAGCCCCTGACACTCTGTGAATCTCTGATTCTGTAATTGTTCTGAGCAAGAAAGTATTCTATAATAGTATTATCAGAAGGTGGCAGAAGAAAAAAACAGCACAGGGACAAGAAAATGCCCAAATCCATTTGCTGCACAAGAGATCTTATCGAAGTCAAAGTATCCATCACAATGCTTTTACAAAAGGATGTGTGGTCAGGGGAAAAAGTAGGTAAAGCAACATTCAGCAAGACATTACACTCTATTTATTTTATCCCACCACCCTACCTCTCCCTCTCTCTCTCCTTCCTTCCTTCCTTCCTTCCTTCCTTCCTTCCTTCCTTCCTTCCTTCCTTCCTTCCTTCCTTCCTTCCTTCCTTCCTTCCTTCCTTCCTTCCTTCCTTCCTTCCTTCCTTCCTTCCTTCCTTCCTTCCTTCCTTCCCTTCCTTCCTTCCTTCCTTCCTTCCTTCCTTCCTTCCTTCCTTCCTTCCTTCCTTCCTTCCTTCCTTCCTTCCTTCCTTCCTTCCTTCCTTCCTTCCTTCCTTCCTTTCTCTCTTTCTTTCTCTCTTTCTTTCTCTCTTTCTTTCTCTCTTTCTCTCTTTCTTTCTCTCTTTCTTTCTCTCTTTCTTTCTCTCTTTCTTTCTCTCTTTCTTTCTCTCTTTCTTTCTCTCTTTCTTTCCCCTCTTTTTTTTTTCAGAATGGTTTCTTTTTGTAAGAATACAAAGTAAAGCCAAATGTCTCTGAGGTATCTTTTCAACAGATTTCCAATCTGTAACGATGCCTCCAATTGCCAAAATATTTAAAGGGCCTCTGAAAGGCAGACAGTGCAGATATAAAACCCTTTGTCAAGCCTGAAGAACTGGATTATAGCATATTTATGGAAACCTTTAGAACATGATCATAAAAATTAGGGATAATATCCTGCCTCTTTTTCTGCTAAATAATTCCTTTCAGGAAGTCCATTGGAAGATGCATTTGAAGTTATTTTGGCACCTACCTATAGCATTTATCTTATTCTCCTTCAAGTTGCTTCTATTAGTTGAAAAGAAGTAATTCTGGTGGCTAAAACTGTACTAGATTCATTAACCTCTGTGTTAATGCAGAACCAAAGTTTTTGAAGACCTTTCCTCCTATCTCAGCCTTTTAGTGGATTGAATTGAGAACTTCTTGGAGCGATTCTCAGGGTCTGTTTGTGGACAGCAGAATAAAGGCAGTGTAAAATTACTGCTTTAGGTGGAATGGGTTTGCATAAAGCAAGGATAGAAGGAGTTGAATAGGTGGCTGATGTTTAAAAAGGTGTTCATGTTGTTGGGAGAAGGCAATCCTCACTCTGATATATATAAGCAAGGGTGTGGGCTCCAAAATACAACAATCCAGGTTCACAGCAAGGGACATGCAGTGTCTAGTGTTGGACACTGCCTTTGAAGAAACAGGTAGATAAGTGGAGGAAGTTCAGAGCAGCAAGGATTTATCAGAGGGCTAGAAACAAATCTGTTATGAGGATAGGATTACTTCTTTGGGATTCTTTAAACAAAGCCAGACAAGGCTGAGTGTGCAGGTATATTAGTGCTCTTCAAGTATGTAAAAGTTAGTGTAGTATCTCTACTGGTTGCATGAGGCCTTGAATGACTTGTTCTAGTGGGAGGTCTCTCTGCCTATGGCAGGTGGTTGGAACTGGATGATCTTTGAGGTCCCTTCTAACCTAAACCACTCTGATTCTATAGTGAACAGGAAAAGAAATGATCAGCCTGAATCGCAGCACAAAAGATTGTAGGTTAAGATTGGTGTAAACTTTTTAACAGGAAGGATTGTGAAGCATTGCCTGAGTAAACTGTGACATTGCACTCAGTGGTGGTCTGTAGAAACAAGCTCTGTTAGGCATTTGTCTCCTCCTTGTGCTCAGACACTGACTTCTTTACAGCTTGGTCATATTGTTGAAGTTGTAACCAGAGAAAGAATTTCCCATTTGCTGTAAAAGTTCTTTGACAGTTGTGGCAGGTTCAGTACAGAAAGAAAGTAGATTGGGGGAATACAAGGAAATCAAATTAAGAGAAATACTAGGTTGTTAGATATTTTTCTAACACCTTTAATGCTCAAAGTGTCAAAGATTAGGAGAGAGAATCTGTAACATCACTGCAGCAAGAGAATCATAAGGTACTGGCAGTTTAAGGCCATAGTATTCAATGCAAGTGAGATGCTTCTGGTGAGCCCTGGAAACAGAGGCAGGTAATGTACAGGATAAAAACTTCATTGCAAAGTATTGAAAGCAAACTTTGCTTTACAGACTTTCTCCTGACAAGCTGTTCAAGAGAGATAGATATTTCCCTGCTCTTTACTTCAAAGACTGATGAAAAGATTCAAAGCAAAAAGTGAATAAATCTTGCAGTAAGATAAACCAAAATATTTTTTATGCTCTCTTGTGAGTAATTTTTTTTTCTGGCTCTGATCTTAACATTTTTTCCTGATGTCCTGAGTAGCAAAATGCCACTACCAGTTTGAAGAGAGGCGAACTTATTCCGTTATGACACAGCAGCTATGACAACCTCTTTTATTGCTGCTTAATGGTGTGTTCAAGAATGTCAAATATTTCTGGTTTTGCTGTTTCAGGGACATGAAAACAGCAGCTCCAATTGTACTGAAATATTACTCAGAACAACTTAATACTTTGGGAGCATGTATTGACATCAGTGTGCTTGCCAGTATTTCTAGTGATAAATTGCTCACTGCTCTTTGAAAAGTTAGTTTAAAGCTGTTTTAATAGAGTCAGGTAAACTATAGCCAGTAAACCAGAAGCACCATTTAAGTGGATGTGGAGACTACATACTTGGTGGTGACTATTAATAAATGCTCATTTCTCCTTCACTCCTTCTCCCAGCTCATCATGACCTGTGGTTTCCATTTGAAATGGCTGCGTATGATTACCTGAATGTTTTCTGAATGGGTTTTGCAAAAGTGGTGCCAAATCATAAAAATCACCCTAATAAATGACACAGCAGCAAATTTCAGCAGTCAGAGGAAGGAATTTGCTGGACACAGTAGATAAAATTGTTTCTGGAAGCAGAGCTAAAAAAGATTAGGTGAAATTGTCATCTGCTCCCTCAAACATATAGTCTGGGAAAAACTTAATAAATCATAGGATCACAGGAAAAGTCATGTTGGAAGGGAACTCAGAAGGTATCTAGGCCAACCTCCTGCTCTGAGGTCAGACCAGATTGCTGAAGGCTTTGAGCAAATCCAGTTGGGGCTGAACTCTCCCTGTTCCCAGGATGGAGAACACACAGCCTCTGGGTCATCTGCTCCAAGGCCTAAGAGGTCTCTGTGGGGAAAAGTCCAGAGCTCTGAAGGTCTCTTCCTTCAGCTTATACCCGCAGTTTCTCATCTGTCCACCAGGCACAGCTGTGAAAAGCCTGACTCCCTTATATTCTTGATGGGCATTGGCCTCAGACCTGTTGTTAGATCCACCCCCAAGCCATCCCTTCTTGAGACTGTGCCAGCCCAGCTGTTTCAGCCCCTCTTCAATCATGAGTGCTTCTGCCTTAGCCATCTCAGTGGCTCTCAACTGAACTTGCTCCAGTATGCCAATGTCTTTCTTGTGAGCCTCAAAATTGGATCTCAGTAGCATATCTCAAACTCAGAGAATGATTGCTCTCTTCATCTGCCCTGCTGTAGATGAGAAGCTCATGAGGTCACCCTCTGAAACCTTTACAATGCAAATCAGGTCCTAGGTAGGGTACCATAAGCTTTGATTCCAGGTCTAGAGTAGTGATTTCCTTTTAATCCCACACTGATGTGTCTTTTCCAGTTGTTACAGGTTTTCCCCCCCCCAGACCTGTATGATAAAATCCGAGTTCTGTCTAAGACTGGTGCTGAAAATGTCCATTTCCAACATTCTTTTCATTAACCTGCACTTCTGATCCAAATGCAAGTTTTATATCAGCTAACCTTGAGAACAAGAGATACAGCAACAGCCATGCAATGCATTGCTTTACTTCCAGACAGCCTGTGGAGCAATAGGGCCTTTATTCAGTTGCCAGACCTTAGTCTTCAGTATCCTAATGCTGGCGTGACTTTTGCTGTCTTTACAGGTAATGGAAGGTAGAAGGAAAGAACATTTCTTTGAGCAGGACTTATTTAATCAGAACTACTGGAGGATGTTAAGGAAAAGAAACATCAATAAGAGTAACACTATCATAACAGTTTCAAAATAAAAGCAGTCCAGATTTGTCCACTTTTTAGGTGCTGTGCCTCCAAAACATGCTTATTGCAGAGTCACTCTCAGGTGATGTGTCTGGAGTTAGGAAATAAAGGTTACATGACAGACTGCAATAAAATCATTCTCTGGATCCATGTTGGATATGGCTGCAGGCTTATCACAGCTTTCAGTATGAGCATCCTGAGCCTCAAGGGTGGGGACCTGTGCCTAAATCTAAAGTCAGACCAGAACACTGCATCATTGACCCTGCTCTATCCACCTGACTTTGATGGGCATAGTTTCCAAATGAGAAAATGAAAGGCCTGTGGAGCAGAAGTGTCAGCCTTTCTTGGGAAATAGAATCATAGAATGGTTTAGCTTGGAAGGGACCTCAAGGATCACCTAGTTCCAACCCCCCACCACAGGCAGGGACACCTCCCACTAGAACAGGTCACTAAAGGCCTCATCTAACCTGGCCTTGATCACCTTCAGGGAGAGAGCATCCACAACCTCCCTGGGCAACCTGTGCCAGCATCTCACCACCCTCACTGGAAAGAACTTCTTACTAACGTCTAGTTTAAATCTCCTCTGCCAGTTTAAACCAACTGCTTCTCATCCTGTCATTAGAAGACCTTGTCAATAGTCCCTCCCCAGCCTTCCTATATGCCCCTTCAGATACTGGAAGGCTACTACAAGGTCTCCTCAAAGCCTTTTCTTCTCCAGGCTGAAGAGCCTCAACTCTTGTGGCCTGTCCTCATAGGAGGACTGCTTCAGCCCTCTGAGCATCTTCCTGGCCTCCTCTGGACTCACTCCAACAGTTCCATGTCCTCCAGAACTGTGCACAGTAATAGCTGCCAAACAGTACATAAGAGGTTACTGTTAATTTAATTTCAACAGTCCTTGATGGATTTTAATTGGTCAGGTTAAGAAGTTAATACATTTTTTTTTTCTCAATTCCCTTTACCTCATTAAAATGCCTTAAAGCTTACATAGAAGCTCAGGAGTACAGTGTTCCAGGTGAGTAATATTGCTCCTGTTCTAGTTCTGTTCTTCCGTACTCTAGCAGCAGGAACATTTACCCCTTACAATTACAATCAGCAACAACATGAGAAAAAGAACTCGCTGTCTGTCTGCACCTTGCCTATCTCCTTTTGTTTCTCTACTTCTTAAAAGAAAGATGTGGCACAGAGTGACATCCACTTTGAACATCTTTTCCCATCACTGCTCTACCAGCCCTGAAGAACTGCTTTTGTTTGGATATCGTTATTGTCTGCTAGAGCCCGGTTGGAATGTAGAGTCACTCACTGAGAAAGGGAAACATGGTTCTCATTCAGAAGGAATGCAGCTTCATCCACACAGTTTACAGCAGAGTTGCATTTGAAGTTGAGCTGTGGGATCTTGTGGCAGTAAAAATCATTGTGATTTATAGGAAAATGTCACTCTGGCTGTCTCCTCTATAAAAGCTTTATACTACTCTTGTTGAATATAAATCAGAATTATGTGGCCAACAAAATGATGGTTTTGGCAAAATGTTGTGAAGACAAAAAAAAAACCCAAATGGCTTTGAATTGTCTTGGCTTTATTCTGCAGAGAGATATTACTGGAATTTATCACCTTGCCAAGATCAATATCCTTGTCCTTAAAAATAGGTGTGTATAGCTGTATGTTTAAGTTCTTATCCAAATTAATTTAAGGATGTTCACTGTGAAATTTACCCTCAAACTACAATAGCAGGAGATCTTAGCTGCTTGAAATAAAGCTGACAACTTCAAGATCTCACTCTGGCCATATTTGTAGCGCCAGACTTCAAAATCATCACAGTATCACAGTATCACCAAGGTTGGAAGAGACCTCATAGATCATCAAGTCCAACCCTTTACCACAGAGCTCAAGGCTAGACCATGGCACCAAGTGCCACGTCCAACCTTGCCTTGAACAGCCCCAGGGACGGCGACTCCACCACCTCCCCGGGCAGCCCATTCCAGTGTCCAATGACTCTCTCAGTGAAGAACTTTCTCCTCACCTCCAGCCTAAATCTCCCCTGGTGCAGCCTGAGGCTGTGTCCTCTTGTTCTGGTGCTGGCCACCTGAGAGAAGACAGCAACCTCCTCCTGGCCACAACCACCCCTCAGGTAGTTGTAGACAGCAATAAGGTCACCCCTGAGCCTCCTCTTCTCCAGGCTAACCAATCCCAGCTCCCTCAGCCTCTCCTCGTAGGGCTGTGCTCAAGGCCTCTCCCCAGCCTCGTCGCCCTTCTCTGGACATGCTCAAGCATTACAGGTTTTGTCTCTTTCTAGGGGGACTTGTGATGAGTCTTAGCATCTCTGTCTCAAAGTTAGCAGGCTCACCCATAATTTTAAGTAGGAGATGATCCTCTCCTCCCACACTGCACATTAGTTTACATTCTAAAGGGAAAATATGTGCAAGTGGTAAATTATTCTGAAGGATATTTCCATGTCATGTTATAAATAAAAATGGCCTGGAGTATGATTAAACCAGAACTGCAAACTGACTGCATAAGCCAGAGGTGATATGGACTTGAGAAGCAGTGTATAATATGTTTACTGTTCAGAAGTGTAAATATGTGTGGCAATAATCCACCAGTACAGGCTGGGGGCTGCCCTGCTGGAAAGCAGTTCTGTGGAGAAAGACCTTGGAGTCCTGGTGGACAGCAAGTTCTGCATGGGACAGCAATGTCCTCCTGTGGCCAAGAGAGCCAATGGCATCTTGGGATGCATCAGGAACAGTGTGTCTCGCTGGTCTAGGGAGGTTCTTTTCCACCTCTACCCTGCCCTAGTGAGACCACACCTGGAATACTGTGTCAAATTTTTGGGTCCCCAATTCAAGAGAGACAGGGACTTGCTGGAGAGAAACCAATGGAGAGCCATGAGGATGACAGGAGTACTTGAGCATCTCCCCTCTGAAAAGAGACTGAGAGTCCTGGGGCTGTTTAATCAAGAGAAGAGAAGAGAAGAGAAGGGAAGGGAAGGGAAGGGAAGGGAAGGGAAGGGAAGGGAAGGGAAGGGAAGGGAAGGGAAGGGAAGGGAAGGGAAGGGAAGGGAAGGGAAGGGAAGGGAAGGGAAGGGAAGGGAAGGGAAGGGAAGGGAAGGGAAGGGAAGGGAAGGGAAGGGAAGGGAAGGGAAGGGAAGGGAAGGGAAGGGAAGGGAAGGGAAGGGAAGGGAAGGGAAGGGAAGGGAAGGGAAGGGAAGGGAAGGGAAGGGAAGGGAAGGGAAGGGAAGGGAAGGGAAGGGAAGGGAAGGGAAGGGAAGGGAAGGGAAGGGAAGGGAAGGGAAGGGAGAAGAGAAGAGAAGAGAAGAGAAGAGAAGAGAAGAGAAGAGAAGAGAAGAGAAGAGAAGAGAAGAGAAGAGAAGAGAAGAGAAGAGAAGAGAAGAGAAGAGAAGAGAAGAGAAGAGAAGAGAAGAGACGAGACTGGGAGGAGATCTGATCAATGTATACAAATACCTGAGGGGTGGGTGTCAAGTGGATGGGACCAGTCTCTTTTCTGTGGTCAGCAGCAATAAGACAAGGAGCAGCAATAAGAGAAGGAGCAGCAATAAGACAAGGAGCAACAAACTGGAACATAGAAGGTTTCAGCTCAACGTGAGGAGAAACTTCTTTACAGTGAGGGTGACAGAGCACTGGAGCAGGCTGCCCAGAGAGGTTGTGGAGTCTCCTTCTTTGAAGACTTTCAAAACCTGCCTGGATGCATTCCTGTGCGAACTACCCTAAGGGATCCTGCTTTGGCAGGGGAGTTGGGCTCATGATCTCTGGAGGTCCGTTCCAACCTCTAAAGCTCTGTGATTCTGTGATTTGTTAAGCATGAAAAATGCTGGTATATCTCCATGAAGAGTCATTATGTCATTCCTAAAATATACTGGTCTGTTTTGACCACTCTGATGAGCATTCAGCACGAAGCGGCACAGATTTCTGCCTTCTGGATTCATGCTATGTTTTGTGACGTATTTCTACTTTAGCATTCCCATTTGTGGAGTGGAGGTAAAGCTCTTTACTTTCCTTAGGGAAGCACTGCTAGGATTTAACAGCTAATATTTATTTAGTGTTTTAAAAATGGAAGGGATGAGGCAAGCAGAAATTGATGTATTATAACCACGCGTTTCTTGCCTTACATGCATATAGTGAAAGGTGTTTCCCTTTGCCTCTGTTATTGGAAGATTGCAACAGCAAAAGCAATCACAGATGTTGACTACACCCACATATTTATGGAGCTTTTGGTGATAAGTGTGTAGTCTGCATACCTACAGGAATAAGCATGGACTGGTTCACATAGAAAGTGAAGACACAGTGATTTCAATCAAGGGCTGATGAATTGTGTCTATCCCCCTCTAACTACTTGCTCCTATAAAAAAAACAGCCAAAACTTCAGTCAGTGCTTCTTCCTCCATAAGACAAGAGGCTTTCATTTTGCTTCCCTCTACCATGCCAGTGTGTCAAAAATGTCAATGTGGTGTCTTTCAAAGTCACTTCAGTGGAATCAGATACTGCAGATCAAAGTGAGAAAGAAACTGGAGTGAAAATCATGTTGAAATTTGAATAAAACAGAGAAGTTAAAATGTTAAAACACTTAAACTCCGGGAGGTTTATAGTCAGGTACTGTATTTTGCTGAGGACTGCTGCACACCCAGTTTGTTAACCTGTACTTCTGGCAGGAGAGGAAAACTGCAGAGAACTATTATGAAAGTGTCTTTAGTCTTTTCAGAGGCAGGTTTGTCCTAAAATATGCAGAGAGATACACTGATAGATGAATATGAGCACACAAAAATGTCAAGCTTTGAGCTGTGAAATCTGGATTTTCAAGCAGAAACTTTTAAGCCTCCAGGCAAGAAGATTTCCTTGGTTTGGAGGGATTTGTGGCTTTGAAATGAAGAATGTGTATTTGTTTAGTAATGAATTCCTGAGTTTTGTAGGAAATGTTGCTCACCAAAATACAAAAACACTAGATCATAACACAAAATGACTCTTGTCTTCTCTGTAACTATCTGCTTTCAAGGTGCACCAGTGAGAATTGGATTTGCTAGCAGATGATACCAGGATCTTCCAGCTAGTACTGATGTAGATATAAAACCAGATGGAATAACACGGATTTCTGCACCAGGTGCTCAGAAAGAAGAGAAATCACTGCCCAGGTTTAGAAAAGACTGGTAAGCATTGGTGAGCACCATAGAATCATAGAATCAGCCAGGTTGGAAGAGACCTCCAAGATCATCCAGTCCAACCTAGCACCCAGCCCTATCCAGTCAACTAGACCATGGCACTAAGTGCCTCATCCAGGCGTTTCTTCAACACCTCCAGGGACAGTGACTCTACCACCTCCCTGAGCAGCCCATTCCAATGGCAGATCACAAAACATATATTGTTTTTTCTTTGCTTGACCTTTTGGTGGGTCTCATAATCACAGTGCTGGCCTGGCATCCCGTGCAGGTCTGGGTAGGGCACACATGTTCTGCTATTAAAAATAGCTTTATGAGAAAGAAAATAATCTTTTGGAATCTGAACTGAAAGAAAAATACAGGGGGGTTGCCATAAGTTGACATAATTTGGCTGTCTTATTAATCTTCATAAATCAAGTTCTACAAATAGATTAGCAGCATGATTCTGCTGATAGAGGCAGTCTGGTGTACACCTGATAAGTATCCAATCTAGAGACTTCTGTTTTCAGTGCCTTCTTAATTACTGATTGTTTTCCAGGCCTGCTATTACATGAGCTGTAGCTGGGCAGAGTTCTGTCAGTGCTGGGGGCAAAATGTCAGAAGTGACAGCATGACTTCAGCTGTACTTGCAGAAATCCACATGTACAACCACACCCACGTGTGTCTTTCACAGCACAGGTGATGGAATTGCAAAATGCACTGAGAGCTTGGTGTGCTCACAGGCTGGACATGAAAATAGGAGCCAGGCTCTGAAAAGATGAAGACAGAAAACTCTGCAAAACCAGGTTCTGTCGTTAGACTGTTAGACAGCCCATAACTTCACTTTCCCTGAGGATCCCACAACAGGAACCATTTTCTCAAGCTCTTATGGTATGTAGCAAGCTTATTCTGCTGTCATACTGACTTATTTTCGTGGCCAAAATGCTGGAAGCAGGTTTGAGAGTGCACTTATTGCCATGGGTCTTTAACCAGCAAACAAGGTGCTGAGAGGACTGATTATGCCTCCCCTGCTCTCTGTATTCATTCTGTGCTGGTGAGATTTGGAAACAGCACAGGACAGTGTTTGTACATCTTGTGCATCTTTATGTCCCTGAAGGCTCTCCAAGGGAGCAGTCATGTAATTCCAGGTTAAAATGCCACCTTAGAGATAGTTGGTGAGGATTCTCAGGTGCTACTGAGACACCTGACTTAATTCTGTCACCAATTCAAATGGGCTGTTGGGCATCTTTTCTGTCACTCATCAGATTTTTAATCCACACTGGGTCCTGCTGAAATAATCTCTGCCAGAGACAGTTTATCGCTAAGTGTTACCGAAATACTCCCAAGGAGCACATTTCTTTCTTATTCTTGGCCCACACTAAGTCACAAAAAAGGTGAGGAACTTTAAAGAAAATTCCCAGAAGTGGACACCAAGAGTGCTCTTCTTTTTGCCCCAAAGTCTCATCTTCCCCAGGTTTAGGGTGGGCAAGCCAAGCATGGCTTTGCTTCACTCATATCCCTGACCTATTTTGCAGGAGCAAAAACGTGAAGGGGTGTGCTTTGTGCAGGTAAGTTCACTTCTGACAGGGGACAGAAGTGAGACAGGATTCAGATGACATGGAAGGTTGAACATGATGTGGAAGGCTGAATAGACTCTCCAGTCTGGCAGATATCCTGGGTAAAAAAGCTGGATTCTTAGTGGGAACTCTCTTGTTTAAGATGTTGGCAGTAGGCTTCTACAGTGTTTGAGTTATGTATGTGTACATCTATCCATCTATCTACCTACCTATCAATCAATCAAACATGTTTGCCACTTCCTGCATTTTAAAAGACTTTCCAATAACTGGTTCCATCTCTCTGTCTCCTCTACAACAAACCCATGGCCAAGGAACTGGTGCAATACATGACTTTAAGCACTTTTCCATAGCTGCCTCTCCCAGTGGCTTTTGCCACCTCTGACCATTCAGATCCTTCCTCCAGGGCAGGACTCCAGGGACAGTTGGTTAATTGCTCCACCATCTATCCTACCTCTGCACTAAATCCCTGGAATCAATTTGTTTCCTCTTCCAGCCTTGTCAAGCACCTAGCTTATGACTTGGAGTTTGTGTACTGAGCACTTAACCAGAATCCAGGATAAGGTATTAAATATTTGTGATACATGATGAATGAATATAAAAGTAGGTCAGGAATGGCTGCTAACAAATCTCCCTTTAGACTAGTGGAGAGAAAACAGCAAGAGTGTGGGGGAGATTTTCCTACAGCTGGTACTAAAATGCCAGTTAAGTATTAGAAGTAAATTAGAGATAAAGAGCTCATTGTAGATACTGGAGAGGTTTGAATGAAATTAACATGGAAAATTCCAGCTCCTTAATTTTTAGAGTTAAGTCCTGCAGGAATGCTTAGGTTTTTCTCTCCTTCAGTATTTCAGCAGGATATACTGCATTTACAAGGAACAGAGCTTTGCATTCCTCATAAAGTAGAAAGTGTTTAATTTGTTGAGAAAATTTGTTCTTGGAAAAATAACAGAAAAAAAACTAACCAAATTCAACAACCAAAAGAGGACTCCCCCTCCCCCCCCCCCCCCCCCAAACCCAACCAACCCAAACCCAGACCAAAACATAAAGTTCCAAACAAAACCCCAAACCAACAACCCCCCTGAAAAGAAAACTTGATCTTTTTCCTTACATGTAGTAAATCAGTCCTTAGGAGCAGTTGACATATCCTGGTTTTCCCACCATGTTTTTTCAATTCTTGAGGTTCCAGGTTTTGACACTAGCAGCAAAGAACATGAAAATATGCCAAACTTCCACCATTTGGGATACCAGCTGGTAAATTCCTCCTGCTTGGAGCAATCAAGGATGCAGTCCTAGGATCTGATCCATGCATGGGAATTTGCTACCCCTTCCAGAGCTATTACCTATAAGCCTATAACCTTGCTATACAAGATTCACCTTAAACCTTATTCACCTTATGAGGACAGACTGAAAGAGTTGGGGCTGTTCAGTCTGGAGAAGAGGAGGCTCCCAGGTGACCTTCTTGTGGTCTTCCAGTATCTGAAGGGGGCCTACAAAAAAGCTGGGGAGGGACTTTTTAGGCTATCAGGGAGTGACAGGACTAGGGAAAACGTAACAAAGCTGGAGGTGGGAAGATTCAGGCTGGATGTGAGGAGGAAGTTCTTGAGCATGAGAGTGGTGAGAGCCTGGAATGGGTTGCCCAGGGAGGTGGTTGAGGCCTCATCCCTGGAGGTGTTTAAGGCCAGGCTGGATGAGGCTGTGGGCAGCCTGCTCTAGGGTAGGGTGTCCCTGCCCATGGCAGGGGGGTTGGAACTGGCTGATCCTTGTAGTCCCTTCCAACCCTGACTGATTCTATGACTCTATGATTCCACGATTCTAAACCATATCCCTAAGCACCACATCCAAATGACTCTTAAACACATCCAGGAAAGCAGCAGAGAGCTCTGTGGTTGCAAAGGTTTGTCAGGTCTTAGCCTTGCATTTGAGACAATCTAAACTTGTGTAAAGCTGTTGTTAGGACATTAGCACTCGCTGCCTGAGAAGTTGCAAGCAGTGGTGCACATACCCTGTTCAAAATGTCAGGGGAAAAGGAGTTGCTAACTACTTTAAAGAAATTCAACCTTTAAAATATCACATTCTTGATTATCCTGTGCTAAGCTTCAATCCATATAAAATAGATTTTACTAGAATGTAAGAATGCATGGGAAAGTATAAACCATTTACTGAAGGAAACTTGAACTTCCTGTGAAATGGAAACAGTTTCAGAACAGAATATTAAGATCATTCATTGATTATATTTATTGGCCTTGAACTTTTTATTTATACAGAGGCAGGAAAGATGGGAGAGGTGCTAGACATATCCCAGCCACGGTGTATAAATTTCCATTATTGATGCTAAAACCCAAGTTGTTTTAAAGAGGTTTTGTGCCTTCAGCTACATTCTGCTTTTAATAAAAAGAGCATTTTCATAGAAAAATAATGGCTTCCCTTCAACCCTCCAGATCCATTTTTCCCTTTAGACTTCAATATTGGAGTAGGCACAAGGTATAAGGTAAGACTTCCTAATGATTACTTTTATGCCAAGCCACAGCAGTAAAATCAGACCCTTTTGATATATGGGTATATGTAAAATGTACCATATACTCTTTAAAGGTTAGGAGAACGTTCCATGAGTTACTGATGTGGTGCAGATACACTACATGCACTGTGGATGTGCTCCAGACCTATGAAAGTCGATGGAAAGACTGTGATGTTCCACAGGCAGTATTGGATCGGGTTCTATGTGATTATAGAAGGAAGTTAAACATTTCTGTTGCCCTACCTCAGTAGATGCCAGGAATATAGAAAATGTGGTTCAGCATTTTGCTGTAATTAAATTGCACTTCTTTATTGGACATCCTACACAAAGCCTCTGAGTACTTCATAGTTTCTTTGCTGCTGGAGATTATATGACCAGCCTCCTGACCAAAGAGTAAATCCTAACCCTCTTCCCATTCTAGGCTAGCCTAACCCAGCAAAGACATCTGTGTAAGTTGTGGTGATGCATTGGGAGTCACCACCTTCCAGAATTACAGAAATATCCAGGTTGGAAGAGCCTCTCAGGATCACCAAGTCCAACCTATAACCCTCCTCTACAAGATTCACTTTAAACCATATCCCTCAGCACCACATCCAAATGGCCCTTAAACACATCCAGGGTTGGTGACTCAACCACCTGTGCAGAACTGGATCAGTTCATGTAAACAGGGTCTGTCGTGTTAGCTTATGGCCTCTATAATCTCATGTCTTCTCAGCTGTATTGAGCTCAATACTAAGGAGCTGTGAAATACAAGGTGATTTCAGCAAAACCCACATGGCAATGAAATAACATTGGAAGTGGGAGTTGCTTTTGTTCTGACTTGCGTGCAGAGTTGTTGGTAAAAGCCCCAGCATGAACACTTGGCAAGGAAATGGTACAAAACTGAGTTGCCAGAGGCTTGAAGTTTATACCTGTACACGTTTGTGTGTGGGAATTTCATGCCTGCTAGCCAAGCCAAGCTGTACTCAGCACTTTGCTGGGAAGAGTCCTTACAGAGGCACGCCTGGAGTCTTCGTGAGATGCCTGTGCTGCAGCCTTTGGTATTGGCATCCTGGTTCTGCTTTTCGTTCGAGGATACTCAGTGCCGTGGAGCATCTGATCATCAGAAATGTATTTTTGGCTTTCCAGAGTGGCATTGTATTGCAGGGGTTTGCATCATATAAATGCTGAGCCTTAGAGCAGAAAATTCATAAGAAGCTCCTTGTGGAAATGCACTTCTTTAACCCTTTTTCCTTCCCGTGGCTTCTGATTAACTTAGATGGGGAGACAGTTTGTAAGAGCATATTAATGACTGGATTTGCATGGCTAATTTCTGTGATAGTAAAAAAAATCCCTGCAATATCTAAAGCCTGGTGCAATGGGAGTTTTGCTCAACTGAAAAGTTTTGCTGCCAGTGTCGTCTCTGAATGCTCTGCAGAAGAACAGTGAGGTGCCAGGGATAAAGTGTGGCATGCTCTATGGGGAGAGCTGCTTCTCATCCCCACGAGGTCCTGCAGCTATCAGAGTACCTGCAGACATCCAAGACAGTCCTTTGGGGTTTCATAGTTTGTTTCCTAGTGAAACAACAGAGTCCATCTGCAGAGTGACACAGCATGCATGAGCTCAGTGTGTTTTTATTAAGAGAAGAAGATGAATGAATAGCTTGTGCTCTGGTTGATAGAGCAGGGCTTCTCATGGCAAGTCTTAGCACTCACTGCAGAGAGCCTCTGAGTTGGGGTCTTGTTTACTTTGAAAGAATTGTTCCCCATAATGGCTATCTTAGGATAAATAGATAAATCCTACACACTGTTCCACATTGTGGTGCAATTCTTTGGTGGTGAGTTCTGCAACAGCTTGAGGGAAGATTTTGCCTTATTTAGCTTTGGTCTCAGCTCCAGGTCTTCCAGTATTGCTCAAAACTGTGTGAAATTAAAAAGCTAGATGAGATGCCAACAGGGTCAGCACAATAGGGTATTTGAAATTAAAAAGCTAGATGAGATGCCAAAAGGGTCAGCACAATAGGGTATTTCCTACTCCAGTGCACCTCAGCATCACTGCTGGGTGTCAGCAAGTGTGAGGGGACCACTGCACTGAGCATAGCAATATAGGCACAGTTCTTGCTTGCAAGCACAGCCCTGTGAGGAGCAGCTGAGGAAGCTGGGACAGTTTAGCTTGGAGAAGAGGAGGCTCAGGGGGGACCTTATCACTGTCTACAACCACCACCTGAAAGGAGGTTGTAGCCAGGCGGGGGTTGGTCTCTTCTCCTAGGCAACCAGTGACAGAATAAAGAGACAGAGTCTGAAGCTGCACCAGGGGAGGTTTAGGCTGGATGGTAGGAAGAAGTTCTTCACAGAAAGAGTGATTGGCATTGGAATGGGCTGCCTGGGAGAGTGGTGGAGTCACCATCCCTGGAAGTGTTTGAAAAGAGACTGGATGTGGCACTTGGTGCCATATTTTAGTTGGTTAGATAATGTTGGGTGATAGATCAGACTTGACGATCTTGAGGGCCTTTTCCAACCTGATTGATTCTGTGTGATTCTGTGATCCAGGGCTGTGACGAGGGTGAAGCACAATGGGGAGCATAGCCCTCTGTGCTGTGGGAACTCCTCTTCAAAGTGAAATACTGCACTAGGATAGGAAGGGAAGCAGCAATGGCCTTTTAGTCATTTGGTATGTGTTTCCTCATCTCTTGGATGCTTTTCCATTGCCTTTTCTTACAGGGATAATTAGCTATAAGCACAGCAGTGTCTCCTGGCCATACACAGGGACATCTTATCTGCCTTCTCACTTTGAGTCGAGTCAGGGCACTGGCACCCATATGTAGATATGGCAAAGTGCACAAAGGTCATAATTCAGGCCTCTGGGGAGCTGACTCTTCATGATTGAAAAAAACAATGGGATTTTTAGGCTTTCACATTACATACATGGTTTGAAATATATGCCCAGGTTTAACTTGTGTGGCGTGTTCCTGTCACTACATTTTCTTGGTAAAGTTTTCTGTTCATCTGGGCATAAAACCTGCAAAGAACTACTTGAAAGCTGAACTATAGTCTGCTCTCCTAGTGGCAGTGTGGCTTTCTTTCTGCATCCTAGATAAAAGCAGCAGTAAATCTCAGGCCAAGTGTCATATGAGGTAAGAAAGTCTATCTGAAATAATTTCTTTCTTAGAAACTTTCAGTGTTGAAAGTCTTTAGACTTTGGCACTTTGCCAAAATCCACACTCCCCACCACAAAATTAGAAGATATCAGAAGGAGAAGTCCCTTTCCAGGAATGACACAAACAGAAATGAATACAGTGAGAGGGGGAAAAAACCTCTCCCACTCTTCAGGATAGATTAGAGAGAACATTTCCTTTTTAACTTAAAAGAGCGCTGGGGATTTGGCCACATATTTCACTGAGTGGTAGAGGAATGATTATTTTCCAGTTACAGGTCTCAGACCTGAGTTCTGCTCTTCCCACAGCTGATCATTTCCCAGAAATCACATTTTTCCTATTTCACTTTGGTTTCTTTGATACTGAACTAGCTGAAACCAGGAGCCTGAAGAAAGTATTTTTCCCTTTTCTGTACTTACCACAATTGCTCATAAACACAACATTTTCTACCTAGGCAAATTCCAGCAAGGTTGACCATCACTCCCTTTGACTGAATTTTGCTGTATCCTTTCAGGCCACTTAATATAAAAGAACCTGCTGCAAAGAAAACCACGGCAGAGCTTCAGTTCAGGTCACGTTTCCAGTTCATTGGTTCGTGGCTCTCAAAGAGATGAGCTGTTTTTCTTTGCTGAAGTTTATTATACTGTGGGCAAGACATCAAAGGGGAGAGCTGTACTGAGCTGTAGAGTAAGCCACAAGGGGCACACTGCTACACTGGAACAGTCAATATTTTTTAACTGCTAAATCTAGGAAACACTTTAAATCCTTACCCACCCCACCCACCCCCTTTCTGCTGGTTATGCTGCTCAGTACACCCTGCTAGCATCTGTGGAGAGAGCTGCAGCTCCCTTCAGGACAGGTACTCTTCATAAGGCCGGCAGGTCAGGATGGGGCATGTAAGCACCCTTGGGATGGGATCAGCAGTCAGGATGAGGACATCCAAAACTGCTGTCAGAAGCAGGCTCAGCTGAGACCACGTCTGGGGACAGTACTCAGTACACTGTGTGTTGTGAGAAGCATGGGGAAACCACCCAGGCCCACAGGTGGCTATGGGTGCTACTTAAAAATGCCACACTCCAAGACATTGACCTGGTTCTACAGCTATTATGATGTGAGGGATATTCTATAGCTCTTTGGTGATGGGAGACAAGGACACTATGGGAAAATGGTCACCACCTGGAGTTTATTGATGGCTGCCAACATGTGAATGCAACAGCCCTTCAGTATCATAGAATCATAGAATCAACTGGGTTGGAGGAGACCTCCAAGATCATCCAGTCCAACCTAGCACCCAGCCCTGTCCAATCAACTAGACCATGGCACTAAGTGCCTCATCCAGCCTATGGTGCCACTTCAGCATTTTTGTGAGCCGATTTAGCCTTGATGAGAGTGTGGTATTTCAGGATGTCTCTTGACAGTGGGAAAGGTGAGTGTAAAAGCCTTTGATGCAAGGGGGATGAAAACGCCAGTCACCCAGGGGAGACCTTTTATCACAGGAATGTTTCATGAGAAGACAAAAAGTAAAAGACTTCATAGACCTTGGTTTTGGTGAAATTCTTCCCTGTCTAACTACAGGCTTTGTTTATGTGTGTTACCAGCACAATAGCATGAGCTAGAAGGTCACTTGTCTCCCTGTGGATTTACATGACATTATCACTAAAGCCAGCAGGCTGGAAAATGGAAAGCTTTCCAGGTCTGCCTTGTCTCCTGTTAAAGATAATCCAGGAAGCTGTGCAGCCTCTGTGCTAAATACCCAGCTAGACTGAACCTCAGTGCTGGGGACAGAGTGGCTGGAGAGCAGCCAGGCAGAAAGGGACCTGGGAGTAGTGGTAGATAGTAGCTGAACATGAGCCAGCAGTGTGCCCAGTTGGCCAAGAGAGCCAATGGCATCCTGGCCTGGATCAGAAATAGTGTGGCCAGTAGCACAAGAGAGGTTATTCTGCCCCTGTACTCAGCACTGGTCAGGCCACACCTTGAGTGCTGTGTCCAGTTCTGGGCTCCTCCATTCAAGAGAGATGTTGAGACACTGGAATGTGTCCAGAGAAGGGCAGTGAAGCTGGTGAGGGGCCTGGAACATAACCCTGTGAGAAAAGGCTGAGGGAGATGGGGGTGTGCAGCCTGGAGAAGAGGAGGCTCAGGGTTTACCTCATTGCTGTCTGCAGCTACCTGAAGGGAGGCTGTAGCCAGGTGGAGGTTGGTCTCTTCTCCCAGGCACCCAGCAATAGAACAAGGGGACACAGTCTCAAGTTGTGCTGGGGGAGGTCTAGGCTGGATGCTATGAGGAAGTTGTTGGCAGAGAGAGTGATTGGCATTGGAATGGGCTGCCCAGGGAGGTGGTGGAGTCACCGTCCCTGGAGGTCTTCAAGAAAAGCCTGGCTGAGGCACTTAGTGCCATGGTCTGGTTGACTGGACAGGGCTGGGTGCTAGGTTGCCCTGGATGATCTTGGAGGTCTCTTTGAACCTGGTTGATTCTATGATTCCATGATATTTGCACTCCTTTAATGCATGTTTGAAGAACAAGCACTCTCCAAAGAAAGTGTGTTATTGTGAACCTCTCTGAAACACTGAGGGTGGAAGTTGATTCCCTCCACCTAATCTGATATGCTTTTATCTCTCCCATAGAGCCATTGCTGTCATCATCAGAGATGTCCCTCACCTTCGTTGTGGCTGCTGGGTAAAGAAAAACAAAGCATAAAGGTTAACAAAGAATTTTGGGTAAAGACCAAATTGGATGCTGAGCTGGACAGACTAAGAGAGCTGCTCCCCATCAGCATTCAAGAAAATGCCATTTAGACTGCAGTTGTGAAAATGTGTTCATAACAGTACCAACATTTTCCAGTGATGATCATACAGCTGAACTTTTGTCCAAGAAAAGGCAGTGTTCCTCTGGTGTCAAGAGAACTGGTTTGGTGTGAAGGGTTAAAAGATGCCATGGCTAGAGCAGGAAGCACTGCCTGTCATTAAGGAAAAGTAATCCTTTCCTTTGAAAAGTTTGCTTATGATTTGCCTGATTTTAAAACAATTAGACTGAAATTCTCCATGCTGGTTGCTTACTTTCTGCTGAGCTGTCTGGGAAGGGTTTCATCAGGAGTCATTTAATCCTTTCTAAAAGAGCAACTGGGAGAAAACTGCTTTGCCTACAGTGAAAAAATAACACTGTAGCTCCATTTCCAAGCAGCTGCAAAGACAGGTACGTGACCCACTCCAAGGCCTTTCCCTCAACACTCAGCACTTGTGGCACACCCAGAAGCAGAGTGGAACTTCTTGGTTACCTGAAGTCTCACAGGCCTACTGAAGTCACTTGGAAGAATACATCCCTGTCTTGTGTCTAACACAGGTGACAAGTCAGTTAAGGCTGCCAACCGGGAAGATGCAAAAATCATAGAATCATAGAATGTCAATGTTGGAAGGGACCCCGAAAGATCATCTGGTCCAGCCTCCCTGCCAGAGCAGGATCACCCAGAGCAGATCACACTGCAATGCATCCAAACAGTTCTTGAGTATCTCCAGAGAGGGAGACTCCACAGCCTGTTCCAGTGCTCTGTCACCCTCACAGTGAAAAAATTCTTCCTCAGGTTCACATGGAACCTCCTATGCCTCAGCTTCCACTCATTGCCCCTTGTCCTGTCACTGAGCATCACCAAGAAGAGGCTGGCTCCATCCTCCTGGCACTCACCACGTACATATTTATAAACATGAATGAGGTCACCCCTTAGTCTCCTCCTCTCCAAGCTAAAGAGCCCCAGCTCCCTCAGGCTCTCCTCATAAGGAAGACGTTCAACTTCCTTAATCATCTTTGTGGCTCTGTGCTGGACTCTCACAAGCAGCTCCCTGCATGTTCTCACAACCCTCTATTCTGCCCTGGAGAGACCACATCTGGAGTACTGTGTCCAGTTCTGGGCCCCCCAGCTGAAGAAGGACAGGGAGCTGCTTGAGAGAGTCCAGCACAGAGCCACAAAGATGATAAAAGGAATGGAACATCTCTCATACAAGGACTGACTGAGGGAGCTGGGGCTCTGCTGCTTAGAGAAGAGGAACCTGAGAGGTGACCTCATCAATGGTTATAATTATGTAAAGGGTGAGTGCCAGGAGGCTGGAGCCAGGCTCTGCTGGGTGATGCCTGATGACAGGAAGAGGGGCAATGGGTGAAAGATGAGGCATAGGAAGTTTCATTTAAACATGAGGAACTTTTTCCCTGTGAGGGTTACAGAGCACTGGGAACAGGCTGCCCAAGGGAGTTGTGGAGTCTCCCTCTCTGGAAATACTCAAAACCTGTTTGGGTGTGTTCATGTGTGATCTGCTGCAGGTGCTCCTGCTCTGGCAGCGGGGATGAACTGGATGAGCTTTTGAAGTCCCTTCTAGCCCCTGACATACTGTGATTCCATGATCCTGCAGGGGACCTTTGCCATTTGGAAGAAGTCACAATCTGCATGTAAGATATGATCCATGGATCACACCAGTGAGCCATCTAGCCCATTGCTCTGTTTCCAGTGGTGGCAAGAGGAGATGCTGCTTAGGAAGAAGCTGAGACTGGTTGTTATGTGCAGCCCTTTCCCCCAGCACACACACTGTTGGATTAGGGATACAAGAGGCTATGTTCCTGCCTCATCCTTTTAACATTAAGACCCATTCATTTGCCTAATCCCTTTTAGAACAGGCTAATACTGTCTGCCTCCACAAGCTCCTGTGCTGGCAAGCTCCAGAGGCTCACTACCCACTGTTTAAGCAAGCATGTTATTTTATCTGTACTAAACTGATCTTTTGCTAGTTGCCTGAAGAATCCCCTAGATCCCACACTAGGGTCTTGTAAACAACAGTTCTATGTTTGGTTTGATCAGCACATCCATCATTTTGTAAATCATGGTTACATCACTCCTTCACTCCAGAGTGGAGTCACAGAATTTTCAGTCTATGGAAGGCAGCAGCTTTAGCATCTCAACTATTTTTGCTACCCTTTGAAGAACACAACAGTTTTTTATGTAGCACAAACTTTATGTACAGAAACATTACATTCCCCCATTTGCCTTTGAGCTGACAATTGCAGAGAACCATCAACAATGGCTCAGAGATTGCTTTCCCAAGTTCTAATTCTCACTTCCAAATCTGATTTAGATTTTTTTTTTCTAGATGCATTGCTCTGGATTTATTTATATCAAAGTTCATCTGTCACCTTTGAGCCAACTCAGTTTGGTGAGGTCCTCGTGGCCTGCACAGAACTTGACTGTCTGAACAAACTTAGTGTCATCTGCAAACTCTGCAACAGCAGTGAGACTCTGTGGTATGAGTGGGTTCAGTTGCCATTAGAATTGAGTCCATTTGGTTAACTTTTGTAACTCCCTAGGATAAAAGAAACTCTTCCAAAATCCCCTTAAGGTTTGAAAGCTAGTTTCCATTTCTCTGACCTAGTGGAACTCCACAGATTTCAGTCAGAAATGATTTATGGAGGTAAATGAGGACAGTTGTGTCCTGCAGGGAGAAGAGTGAAGGATGTTGTCTCCAGCAGCGTCTTAGCTCCTCAGACTTTCCTTTCTACTAGTATCTTGGGATTGTTCTTGATAACTATTACATTTGTAATCTAACCATACTGACAGAAGCAAGAAGTAGTGCATGGTGCTAAGTTGTTGCTATGTCTGCTGTAATAAAAAGGTGAAAATGCAAGGCCCTTCCTTTCAGATAAATCACATAAGTTCTAATGAATATTCCTAACTGCACTCCGGGCAGCTTTGCTTATGCAGGAATCAGGCTAAGCAGGAGCCCTGGAGGATCGCCAGCCCAAGGATGTCCCAGAAGCAGGGCACTGAAGTAGTCTGTACTGGTAGCTCCATCTACTGGTACTCAGTGGCCTGATCACTATCTTTAATGAATAAAATTGTAGGAAGGAGAGAAATTCACCCTGAAAACTTTTCTCCTGACACCCTTTAAGCCAGCAGAAGCACTTAGATCTCTGAGAGACCCCTGTAAGATGGTGATACTGGCCACAACAACCCCAAGCAGTGTTACAGGCTGGGGACAGAGTGCCCAAGCAGAAATGGACCTGGGGCTACTGGTAGGTAGTAGCTGAACATAAGCCAGCAGTGTGCCCAGGTGACCAGGAAAGCAAATGGCATCCTGGCCTGGGTCAGGAACAGTGTGGCCAGTAGGACAGGGGAGGTTATTCTTCCCCTGTACTCAACACTGGCCAGGTCACACCTTGAGTACTGTGTCCAGTTCTGGGCCCCTCAGTTCAAGGGAGATGTTGAGGTACTGGAACATGTCCAGAGGAGGGCGACAAAGCTGGTGAGAGGCCTGGAACACAGCCCTGTGAGGAGAGGCTGAGGGAGCTGGGGGTGTGCAGCCTGGAGAAGAGGAGGCTCAGAGGAGACCTCATTGCTGTCTACAGCTACCTGAAGGGAGGCTGTAGCCAGGTGGGGGTTGGTCTCTTCTGCCAAGCAACCAGCAACAGAACAAGGGGACACAGTCTCAAGTTGTGCTGGGGGAGGTCTAGGCTGGGTGTTAGGAGGAAGTTCTTGCCAGAGAGAGTGATTGGCATTGGAATGGGCTGCTCAGGGAGGTGGTGGAGTTGCCGTCCCTGGAGGTGTTCAAGCAAAGCCTGGATGAGGCACTTAGTGCCATGGTCTAGTTGATTGGCTAGGGCTGGGTGCTAGGTTGGACTGGATGATCTTGGAGGTCTCTTCCAACCTGGTCGATTCTATGACTTTTTCCTCTAAGAGTTGATCTCTTACTTGATCTAACTTGATGTTGCACCTCATGCTCTCTGTCCAACGTTGCCAACCCTAAACCACTCACAACACAACAGTCAGGTCCCCCAAAATAATGAGATTCTACAAGTGCTGGATTTTTATCTTGGAGTCCTCATGCTTTCTAAGTCTGCCATGACCACAAAGACTATTTTTGCCCTAATGGCAGCAGCTATTCCAGCAGGAACTTATCCGAGCAGCAGGATCCTAAGAGAAAAAGCAAATGACACAAGGCCAAGGAATTTGTAATACCATTTGTTTCAAAGGTCGGATCTGTTTAGTGCTGAGGGAAAATCCTGCTCTTACTTCCATTAGTGAAATTCCTCACTGGCGACTGGACCTCAAAAGAAATTGTATTTATATAACTAAAAGAAAAATGTGGCCTCTTGTTCCTTGTGAAATTTCTCTCTGAAGTAGCTCTCTCTTTTTTCTAAGAACATTTGCAGCATGGAAGGCTCAGGCTTGTTTGAAAATTTCATTATTGAACGTATTTAACGTATTTAATGGTTTTGTAAGTCATGACTTGAACCTTGCACTTGGCCCAGGAACAGCTGCGACTGCGGTGGGTAGATCAGATGTGTCTTAAAACCCAGGTGACATCCCTGTCCAAGTGCTCCTCCTTTCTGCACGCCAGGGCCTGTGGTGACTGGAGCCAGGGAATGGACAGGAGGAGAATTACTCCTGCCTAATCTTAATGCTGGTATCACGTTGGGAAGTGGACCCAGGAGGTGGAGAATATTTCCCCTTCTTTCTTCCTGATTTTGACTTCAGGCATCTGGTGATGATTCACTTCATTGTTATTTCAACAGCCCAAGGCTCTAAGCTGGCCCTACAGGTTCCCCAGAGCTTCAGATCTCAGGCCAAGGTATTTTCAGTTTGAGAAACAGGTATATTAAGGAGTCCCAGTTCTGCATTCACCGTCAGATCTTACATAGGGGAAAAATGTCTAATTTAAGACATTAAGACTAAGGTCTTAATTTTCTTTTCTAACCAGTAGGTCTCTCGTTTTGTTTCCCCATTTGCCACTTTTTTGGTTAATTTTACCTTGGTGGAACCATTTGAGACTGTGTCCTTTGGTGCAGAAAAGACTAGATGAGGCATTTAGTGCCATGGTCTAGTTGACTGGCTAGGGCTGGGTGCTAGGTTGGACTGGATGATCTTGGAGGTCTCTTCCAACTTGGTTGATTCTATGATTCTACTGAACAGTGAACTATATCCCAATATGCCACATGGGTTTCTGGGTTATTAAGCCTGTGCAGATCATGCTGCAGCTCCCTGCTTTCCTTTCAAAACCAGGGGGAAGGCAGGGGGAAGATGCTCAATTAGGTCTTAATATAGCATAAGGCTGTGACCTAGTTGGGGTGTTCACCTGGCCCAAGGAGCCTGGAAATACTTCCACATCATGCCATTTGGGAATAGTATGACCTATGATATCACTACAGCATCAATTTTGACTGAAGTACATATTTCACTTGAAGTGTAATCACAGAGAAAAACGGTCCTTGTGTGGGACAAAAAAGAGGCAGCATAATGTTTATAGAAACAAAACACTTTTTGCCTCATTAGTTTCTCTCGTAAAGCTTACTGAGCCCAAATCCACATCTGTTACAAAGTAATACTAAAAGCCAATCACTCGTGGGCGCTGCGAGTAGAACTGCCCAAGCATGTAAGCAGATCACTAGAAAGCCCTGGCACCTTTGTACAGGGTAAAAGGGCCGTGTGAGGTCCTGGCTCTGCGGCAGAGCAGTGCCGAGGGACCCTTGTCTCTACAAGGGAGCCAGGGCAAAAGGGCTGTGTGAGGTCCTGGCTCTGCGGCAGAGCAGTGCCGAGGGACCCTTGTCTCTACAAGGGTGCCAGGGCAAAAGGGCTGTGTGAGGTCCTGGCTCTGCGGCAGAGCAGTGCAGAGGGACCCTTGTCTCTAGAAGGGTGCCAGGGCAAAAGGGCTGTGTGAGGTCCTGGCTCTGCGGCAGAGCAGTGCCGAGGGACCCTTGTCTCTAGAAGGGTGCCAGGGCAAAAGGGCTGTGTGAGGTCCTGGCTCTGCGGCAGAGCAGTGCAGAGGGACCCTTGTCTCTAGAAGGGTGCCAGGGCAAAAGGGCTGTGTGAGGTCCTGGCTCTGCGGCAGAGCAGTGCCGAGGGACCCTTGTCTCTAGAAGGGTGCCAGGGCAAAAGGGCTGTGTGAGGTCCTGGCTCTGCGGCAGAGCAGTGCCGAGGGACCCTTGTCTCTACAAAGGTGCCAGGGCAAAAGGGCTGTGTGAGGTCCTGGCTCTGCGGCAGAGCAGTGCAGAGGGACCCTTGTCTCTAGAAGGGTGCCAGGGCAAAAGGGCTGTGTGAGGTCCTGGCTCTGCGGCAGAGCAGTGCCGAGGGACCCTTGTCTCTACAGGGGAGCCAGGGCAAAAGGGCTGTGTGAGGTCCTGGCTCTGCGGCAGAGCAGTGCAGAGGGACCCTTGTCTCTACAAGGGAGCCAGGGCAAAAGGGCCGTGTGAGGTCCTGGCTCTGCGGCAGAGCAGTGCCGAGGGACCCTTGTCTCTACAAAGGTGCCAGGGCAAAAGGGCTGTGTGAGGTCCTGGCTCTGCGGCAGAGCAGTGCCGAGGGACCCTTGTCTCTACAAAGGTGCCAGGGCAAAAGGGCTGTGTGAGGTCCTGGCTCTGCGGCAGAGCAGTGCAGAGGGACCCTTGTCTCTAGAAGGGTGCCAGGGCAAAAGGGCCGTGTGAGGTCCTGGCTCTGCGGCAGAGCAGTGCCGAGGGACCCTTGTCTCTACAAAGGTGCCAGGGCAAAAGGGCCGTGTGAGGTCCTGGCTCTGCGGCAGAGCAGTGCCGAGGGACCCTTGTCTCTACAGGGGAGCCAGGGCAAAAGGGCTGTGTGAGGTCCTGGCTCTGCGGCAGGGCAGTGCAGAGGGACCCTTGTCTCTACAAGGGAGCCAGGGCAAAAGGGCCGTGTGAGGTCCTGGCTCTGCCGCAGGGCAGTGCCGAGGGACCCTTGTCTCTACAGGGGAGCCAGGGCAAAAGGGCCGTGTGAGGTCCTGGCTCTGCGGCAGAGCAGTGCCGAGGGACCCTTGTCTCTACAGGGGAGCCCTCGGGGCTCGTTCCGATCTGCTGTTTGCTGCGCCACACCGCTGCTCCAGTGACAAGGGGCACGATTTGCTGAGGGGATCGGGAGAAATTATTTGGGTGAGATTCCTATCTCCGGGAAGTCCTTTAGAAGTACTACTAATGTGCAGCCCTCTGGATCCTCAGGGCTCAGCCCTTGCACAGGAGCCTCTCTGCAGGCAGGCACAAGAGACTGGACACGCCGGACTTAAGGGCAGGACTGTTTTGTCCAAGCTCTTCAGAATCCTGACAGATACTTGTAAAAATCCCACAGCAAGAAAGCTGTTCAAAACCACACCTAGACATAAGCTGACTTGATCATTGTGTTCCCTTGAAAAGCAGCTTGACAAGTTTGGTGCCAAAACTTAGCTCAGGTTTCTGCACTGAAAGGTGCTGTGTCCTGGCAGGCGTAAGGCAGGTCATTATTTGTTAACGCCAAGAATTTAGGGCTTGGACAGGTTGTATAGGAGGAAGTAGCTGAAACCTACAGATCTCTGAGGACCTCTTTTCTCCTTCATGAAGCAGCAGGTAGATCAACACCTCAAACAAGAACTCTCTGTAGCCTATTTACAAATGAATAATCAAAATCTGAGCTCACAACACCTAGAAATTAGGGTGTTTGATCTAGGAACTGCCACTCTGGCATGTTAAACCTCCCTTTGACTCATAATCCTTCACAAACAGCCATTCTACCTTTTAACCCTGTCTAAATCCTTGCCAGAGTAACACCACCATGACAGAGATGGAAGCGAGACAGAGCACGCACAATCAGCGCCGCACTGCTTCCTCGCTGCCAGCAGCTGGCAGCGGTAAGGGCTGCTGGGCAGGAAAGGCACTGACCTCTCACTGGAGAAACCACGTTTCTTTCTCCTGCTTCATCACACGTCTCACACACGAGGCCTTTGGCAAACAACTTGCTCAAGTGTCTCTCTCTGTGTGTGTGTGATTTTTCCACACAGAGAAATGGGAATAACAATTCTCTTTCCAGGAGCACCCTGTGGATAAATACAGTAAATTCTGAGCTGCTCAAGTCAGGAGGAATCATAGAATCACAGAATCAACCAGGTTGGAAGAGACCTCCAAGATCATCCAGGCCAACCTAGCACCCAGCCCTAGCCAATCAACTAGACCATGGCACTAAGTGCCCAATCCAGTCTTTTCTTGAACACCTCCAGGGACAGTGATTCCACCACCTCCCTGGGCAGCCCATTCCAATGCCAATCACTCTCTCTGGCAACAACTTCCTCCTAACATCCAGCCTAGACCTCCCCCAGAACAACTTGAGACTGTGTCCCCTTGTTCTGTTGCTGGTTGCCTGGGAGAAGAGTCCAACCCCCACCTGGCTACAGCCTCCCTTCAGGTAGTTTTAGACAGCAATGAGGTCCCCCCAAGCCTCCTCTTCTCCAGGCTAAAACCTAACCTAGAGGGAGAAAAAGGTAGTCATGCTGAACTCAACTTCTCAAAAACAACACAAAGCCACCCCAAACCTCCCTTTCTGTTGCTGTTTACTAATCTAATACATCAGATTGGCTTTTTCTTTCCTTGTGTCTCAGCAAAGACCAATGTGTCATATCCAATTGTGCAAATTACAGCTATGGAAGACACACCATGTGCTCTCCCTTTCAAGTTTTCTTTTTGTTAAAAGAGCAATGTCCTACTTGAGAACTTGAGGTTCACTGTCATCCAGATACATGACCCAAGAAGCCTTTCCATACAACTTGGAGAGGCATCAGTAATGTTCAGAGACCAATTTCACAGTACAGAAATAAAAACACAACAAATGAGCTCTCGGAGCTTTAAGCTGTCAGCATTACTTTTTCAAATTCAGATGGGGAAATGATGAACGCAAACACTGCTATTTAGTTATAAAGCACATTCAAAAACACAACGATTAGAGGAAGTGTGACGGGAGCCCATATTACCATATGGTTTTGGAAGCTATACAAAAGGAGGCACTTTCCTAATTCTTTTTCTTCTGCTTTCTCCAAAGGGCAGAGATTTGTGTCATCTCTGGTTCTGACTCTCTCCCCTTTTACAGCTATGATTTACAGCTGCATTTGAAGTCGGCACTTTACAGCAGTTTAACTTCAGTCACATCAGGAGATATAACCGAGATAAGGCAGCCAGAGAAAGAATAAGAATCCAAATAGCCTGATCCTGTACCTATCAATAATGACTGAAGGGCCTGTGGCACTTTGGGTTATTTCCAGGCATTCAGCAAGATAGAAGCAGAGTTAGGACTTCTGCAAAGCACTTGCCATGCACATTTTCTGAGCAACTTCTAACAAAGCTTTAGCTCTCTAAACTGCCCACTTCATTTCTCTTTAGTAATGTCTTACAAACTGTTGATCGTCTTGTGTATTTTATGAAGGAAAGTCTCCTCAGAGAGTGGTAATTTACTGGCAACTACTACTCACCAGTATCCAAAATTAAATATTTTCTAGGAGTAGGGACTTGCATGGTATTAGATATTCTTGCACTGCAATTTAACTCAGATTGAGGTATTTAATGAAAATGCTACTTGGCATCTGTGGTCTTCTTCCTTTCAGCTTGAGTTCATTAATTCATTGAGATAAGTTATTTCTCTATGTTCCCCCTCTACTCCTTTCATTCCTTGGATAGGTCTAAGCTTGTGTTCTTCAAGGTCATAGGCTTGGGAGAACTTTTGTATGGGGAAGAGTGAGATTTTTACAACCAGCCTGCATACAGCACCTATAACACCTATCAAAAGGGCTGCATGTTAGCCTCGTATCAGTATCTGCATACAGACACCCCAGCATGCACAAACCATTTCTGAGTCACACATACCTTTTCAGCTCCCTGTATGAAGAAACACACATTTAAATACTAGGGGTTTTGTTTGATTTGTTTTCTCTTCTTCCCTTTTGAAAGAATGTAACTGCTTGTTCTGGTACATCCTTCCTTAGGTCTTTTCTCAAAGTACAGCAAAACTCCTTGCATACTAACAGAATTTTTCCATTCTTTCACTCCTTTTTTAGTTATGAAATCCATTCTTCATTACTGTAGTTTGTAGCTTTATCTCTTCTCTGCCTTTTGTTTGCCTTTGATACTTCAGAGAGAAAGTTTGGCCTTTCCTCCTTATACAAACAGTTTCCATGCCATGCTAGCCACACTTTGCTATCTGCACTTAAGTAGTTAGCACTCATCAGTCATGATCTTTACACCTTGCGTTTGAACTCAGAGGTTAGACACAAATTCCAGCCAAACCTGAACAGCTTTTTAAGTGACAACATGTGTGGGATCCTGTAGGCTTAAATAGGCAAAGAGTTAAGATCCTTCCCCCATCATCCCAGCTGGCTGCAGGGATTAGCTGTGGTATGCATAGTCTATGGTGTACAGTGCACATCCAGGTTGCAGGAGAAACCGCACCAGAGATCAACACCCATCTGCAATGTTGTTGCAACTGATGGTACTAACATTCATGCTGTGTCACAAAACCACCACCAACTTAACTGTGCCTTCTCATGAAATCTTAGCCTCAATTTTATATGTTTAGCATCAGGTCAAAGTTCCAAGGTAGTTTTTTTTACACTTTCTGAAGACAGAATTAATAACCAGACTACTGACATAAATATATTAAGTAACTTTAATGCTGCTTAGCATAAGTCTTTGTTATATACTTTCATCCATGTACTCCAGTGTATTTTATACAATATGAAGTAGTTTTAAAAGGTATATATAGCTCTAGACAAAACATTCACAAAATAAGTTTCAATGCAAATAGAGAATTAGAAAAAAATAATCAGCCAGCGTACAAAAATCTTTGGAAGATAAGAATTTCAGCAAACAAGGTAGAGGAAAACCTCCATTGTGGCAATTCAGGATGACTGAGAGGTTCCAGTAGTTGGAAGGGCTATCACTCACTGCTGTGTCATCCGTTAAGAACCTAGCATGGGTCAGCAGGGACTGCAGGGCACTACTGATGGTGCCTGGGTCTCAGGGATTCTTGTACCTGGCAAGGTTGGTAAAGTAACTTTCACAGCAGACACCCCTGTTGGCTCAAGGACTAGGACTGGGAATGAAGTTCTGCCTTCCCTTACCCAAGCACCAATGTTCTCTGTAGAATCCTCAGGTGCACTGGCAAGGTGTGGTGAGCAAGCTGCTTTCCCATGCCAAGGAGCCTTTATTCTCCCAGGTTATTAATTTGGCACTATTCACAAGAGCAGAAATCATTTAATAGTATTATTAACAAAACCATTTCATCATCTGCAAAACAGCACGAGTGCTAGGGAGCACAGCACGATGCTATCATTTAGTTTTCTTACACTGGTTTTCTATACATCATTTTGCATGTCATTTTTCAACAGAGATATCAGGAGATGCTCAATTAAACTTCATTCATGCCAAAAGCAAATGCTGTAGTGGGTGGACCACTTTGCATTCCACTGCTTTCAGTAAGACGTTGCATAGGCATCTGTCCAAATAACAAACACCTTTACAACACTGCAGGCTTAGAATACAACAAATAACAGGCTGCAAGAATTGAGGTCAGACATTATTCACCATTTGGTAACATTCCATTCAAATGATATTGACTCACATCTTAAGTAACAAATGCAGCACTTGAAGTTAACAAAATCAAAGCTGTACTCTAACAAAGTGAAAACAGTGCAAAGAATCCTGTTAAAAATACACCATGTATACACACACACACACACACACACACTACAAATGCACTTTTTGTTTTGCAGTATAAATAGATCTGATCAAGCTAAATTCCTAAAACTAATGAACTACTGACTGACAGTCCCAAAGGGTTTCCACCTAAGGAAAATAGTAAGCTTTAAGAATCAGATGACCACAGCTGGATATGGCTATAGAAGAGTATCAAAAGATTTCACTGGATGGATATTAAAAATATTTTCTCTGTACATCAAAGTTAACAATATATATATACTAAGTTGGTATGATGACGTCAGCTTGGGCTTTGATTGTGCAAGGAGCAGCACAAAGAAAACCCATGACTCTACAAGGAGCCTGAAGGGTCTAGCTGGACCTGTGTGGAATGCACTGTAATGCTGCAAAAGACTTAAGGTTCAACAACTTGACTAGATGGGTGCTTTTTAGATGCCTATGCTGTTAACATGTTGGTTTAGCTTCCATTTTCTTCCTCTTCTGATTTAACACTAGAATTCTGTGACACATCTGTTCATCCCTGTACTCTATGGAGTATCCTTCTAATGAGCACACAGTAAAGTAAAAATCAGAAAGCACAGAGATGGAATCTTCTGTTAAGGAAATGCTGATCAGGGGTTATTTGCATTTCAGCACTTTAAAACAGATTTTAAGCAAAAAAAACCCCACAAAAACCAAAAGAAGTCTTTTTGGAATTAGATTACAGTAAAACAGACGAGTAGCACTTAATTTGATCTGAAGTGGAACACTCAGGCATCAACCTCTGTTCAACTGCTATAGTCTCCATCTCCTTAATGCCAGGGCTGTGCTGCAACCATAACAAATAGCTGTTGCAAAGGCAAAAATCTAGAGGAGGAGCAGGGAAGAAAAAAAAAAGAAAAGAAAAGTGAATCACATTATAATGTTCTACATTTTCCCCCTATTCTAAACAAATACAGGAACACAAATCATTCAGAAGTTACATCCTCCCAGCCAAAATGCTTAAGGCAAAGACAGGTTTGGGATCTTCTGACACTTTCTCACAAACCTCTGTCATAACCCTGTGTTATTTCTTTTAATTTACTTTCTTGATTCAGAAGGCATTTTGAAATAGAGTGTAGAACAGAATGTCTAAGTTATGTACTACATAATCATGTGTGTATGTACACTGTGGGTTTCAATGTTACCTAGACTGATCAAACATTAATCTCAGCTCCATTTCCAAGTGAATGCCTTTACAGCAAAGACATTGCTCTACACAGAACTCTTTGACTTGCAGAAACACAGAGCCAGCTTCAAACCCAGCCTCCCTGACCAGCTAGCCAGACATCAGAGCAACTTCCTGAGAAATGCCAGAAGTTGTTACTGCTCAAGAAGTGGATTAAATAGATTTCAACTGAAGGTCACAACACAGGAAACTTGAATATATAATGTACACCAGAAGGTAGAAATGAGTATCTGAATTGCTGAAAAAAACAAACTATGGATTCTATCTTACAACTATAACCCATATACAATGAAGATACAAATTTTGAATCACAGTATACAAAAGTAAATTTTAAATGACCGCAATCTTGTTTCCCCCATGCAGGTCACAAGACCACTTTAATGAAGCATTTCACAGCATTGTGATTTTTTTTTCAGTGTCCTGACTTTCTAATTATATACTTTGGAAAAAAAATACAAAGACACTAAAGATTACTTATCTGATTTACCATTTCTCAGCATCTCTTAATTAAAAATACCGAGGTAAGCTACAAAAGAGCTTCCTACTCCCCTATTTTAGAGGCCTGAAGAACTGAATTGGAAGAAAAACAGCAGGGAAGGGGAAAAAAAGGGTATCTTGGGACTCCTCAGTATCCTGTTATCAGAGAGAATGACTGAAATGACCATATATTCTGTGGGCTCTAAACATATTGAACATGGATTGCAAAGGTAGAACCTGAGACATCTGTGTAGCATAAAGTCCTTCCTTAATTCAGTCACAGATGTGACACACCACTGCTGTCCTTGTGCCACACGGCCATACATAATGGGATCAGATGTGCTTCAGTGTGTTACTGGAAAGTGGATAATGGTGAGGCACTGTAGACTTGGAGAATGATGTGCCCACCTCATACCTTCAGACTTAACTGCCAAAGCAAAAGCCCCTGCCTTTTTATTCTCCTCTTGCAGAAACAACATCAATCTTACACCTTACATTCATTTGTTTTTTTTACCTTAAGATGAACTGAAAGTGCTTACTGTGCAAACTGTATGGCCTATTTGGTTTCAAGGAAAACAGATACCCAGAGAGGGTTTTAGGAACTACATACATACACACCTTTCTGTGAGGTATGTAAGACCCTCTGGATGGTACAGAAAAACAAGGAGCAGCAGTTTCATTTAAGTTAAGCCTACTGGCACACCTCTACTTGCCCTTCAGGAGTCCAGCCAGGGAGAAAGCTAGAGCCTGGCATATTTTCTGACTCAGCTATGCACACCCATATCACCAGATACAGTGATTCAGTGGTAATGCAACTAGAGTGAGAAAAATACAACCCAAGCTTAGGCTATCAATAAAAGTGCTCTAATCCTTGCTGTAAGAGGCAGCAAGGGGCCTTTTATGCCTGATGTACTAAGTACCTATTCAGAACTTCACAAGGAGCTAGTCCAAGTTTGGTTTTTTTTCCCCATGGCATGTTCAGGGCTATCTAAATGGCACAATCTGAAAGATTGAGCATGAGTATGAAATTCACACCGGAAGCTCTGATGAAGGCTCAGTTGTTGCTTTTTTTTCTAATAACCAACATGTCTTTTAAAGAAGTATCTCATCTGAAAACTGTAAGCTGTGGTGATCATATATTTAAAACACTACAGTGAAGAGTACCAACTCAGTACCCATAACATTAGCATTAGCTTATTCCAGCACTTTTTGCATGTCACTATTATAGACACTATTTGCTTGTCTCAATTTTTTTCACCATCTCCTCCTTCTCTTCCAGCTTGCTATGAAGTCCCCCAGTTGAATGGTTGCCTACAAGGGTTTACAACAGCCTTCTGTTCCCTAGATACTAATATATGAGATACATACCGAGGCTGCTATACTTATGTTATATTCATGATCGGACAGAATCTTCTCTTGTGTAGTAGAATTGAATCTGCGAGGAAAGTGATGCAGAGATGTAGTTGCTGCTTGCAGTAGAAAAGCTCCAAAGTAACAGACAAAAGTAGCCCCATGGAAAATAAAGTCCTGAAAAGCAAGTAACAGAATCAGTCAGAGCTGCAATACATTTCTAATTCTTCTAGCCTAGGTGCAAATGAAACATGAATGGAGCACTGATAATAATTTTACATGAGCAGTGTAAAAGCCATCTGGATATGTTTTCACAGCTGCCTGCAATTACAAGCACCCCACTAACATAACTAGTGATAAAGGGCAAACCTTGTATTCTTTCAAATTAACATATGCACACATGTACATCTACATGTACATATCCTGACCTCTTAAAAAGCTTTTAGAGTTTACAGAACTTTCCCTTCACATGGCTTAGATGAAAAAGAAGAGACACACAGGCTAGCTTTATCACAATTTAATCAATACAATTCAAGCTTGCAGTCTCCCAAATAGCTTCTCAGCTATAATGTAAGCTCCAGAAGTTCCCCCTCCATGCCTAAATTTTGCTTCTGTAAATGCCCAGAAACACCTCAGCCTTGACACAACTAAGTTTACTTCCCAATGCAGTAAGAATCCAAGAACTGAAGCATCTTCTTAACTCACTCTGACTTGTCTCTACCCACAGTACAATCAACTGGAAGTACTTAATGATATTATGCCTGAGACTTTAGAGGATTTACTTTAAAATATGCTTCTATTCTGGCCTTCTCTAGGTGATTCCAATCTCTATAGTGAATGCTAGCTGAACAAAAGGTTTAAACATCTCACACTCATTTCTGGATTCTACTACTGAAGCACATGAAAAAGCAGCTCTTGTGCCTAAATCTCTTTGTGGGCTGTACTTCAGAGTCACGTTCCACACAGCAAGATCCAAGATACGTTCCAATAAAGTTTTAAAACGTCTAAAATGGTCTTCCAGCATCTTCTGTGGTTGAGTCTGCAAAGCTGACATCTGCACTGTACTCAGTTCCTGCATCTATACAACATACACTTTGTGTCTATACCCATGCAGGTCTGCAAACACCACAGACACGAGTTGTAAAATAATACAAGAGTACATGCATGCTTTTTGATGATACCCACATTATGTAGTCTATCTCCTGCACTAATGAATTCTTTATGCACTTTAATTCTTCCAAGTGCAATGGACTATCAGTATCTCAAGATGCTGGGATGCAAGTCCATCCCAACCACAGACAGAATTCATGTGCACTGGCAATTATTGTGCGGCATCCTCACCTGCCATCCTGGTTTGAGTTACATAATGAGAGAAGAGAACTAGAGAACTTGAGAACAGACCTAGTTCTGTTCAGTGATTTTACTTTTCAGGTCAGTCTCTTCTAAGGAACAGCACTTTCTGAAATCAAAGGCATGTTTTCAGAGAGTATCTGCTTCTAGTAGTGATAATGCTCAATGCTTCCAGTAGTACCAAGGAGTGGTATGTAGACCTACATCACTGCTAAATCTTGTGTACCGTGCTGGAGGTGCAGAAAGTAAAAGGCCACACCTGCACAGAGGAGCAGATAGGAGAGGTGACCCTGAACTGACCAGAAAGGGATATCTGATATAAAGCTGAGGGATCACAAGGTCAAGTTCTCTTCTTCAATGGCTGGTGTCTGAGGAGGACTCCATCTGTTCTGCCTTGGATCTTGATCCATGAATTCCCAAGTCCACTTCCAGAACTTAGCTCCTGAATCCAGTTCTCATTGTCCAGTCTGGGAATTGCCCAGTGCCTGCCACAGCATCAGTAATGACAGCAACTAACTGCCTTCAGAGAGGCTGTTTGACATTGCTTTTTTATATATTTGTATATATTTTGGTTTCTTGTGACTATGTTCATTAAAACTGCTCTGGTTTTTTAATCAGTAAGTCTCTCTCACACTTACTCCCTTTCTCTTCCTTTGGGAAGGGAGAGGCATTGATAGAGAGCATCTGTCACCTGTTTGGTAGCTGGCTCAGCCTAACTCCTGTCTGAGATCAAAGTTAGAATGTGCTGCACTTCCCTGTTTAAAGAATTGTTGTTTTCTACTGAAATCACTTTGTTTTCAAGCTCATGAGTTGTTCCACATTTGACAGCAGCTAAAGCTACTTAAATCACACCTAGTCAGTTTTGATGTATTACAATATAATCTGCTACTACAGTTTCCCATTCCACTTAGATCAGGAAACAATTTTAGTTTAATTAGGAATCATTTGAGGTTAGGTCATAGAGTGTACTGCTTTTCTTAACGACTGCTAATTACTGGGAACCCAAGTTTTTGGAAAACAGCTGCAGTTATTCCCAACTTCTGATTTTCCAATACCTGCCTGAGTGGTTGGTTGGTTTTGTTTTCCTCTTGGAATACTACCAGGAGGCCCCACTGACATCAACAGAACTAAGATAAGAGGGTAGAGGATGAATGTCTGAGCTAGGTGCATAGCTTTTATAAGCTAAGTTTGCTGGACCTCAAGCTTTAGGTGTTAAGGCACATTCCCCAAGTCTCCAGCCCTGCTGTAACACCTGTACTTCATGGAAAAGAATAGAAGAGACCTACTCCAGCATGAGAATGCTAAGGCATTGGAGAAGGACAAGCATTTCTTCTCACCACTTACAGGTGTGGCTTCCTCCTGCTCACTCAAGCTGGCAGACAGACACATACATCTTCCATGCTACCATCTACATGCTACATCAGACTGCACACAGGTACATGTTCACTATGAGACAAAGCCTGAGCCCTGTATGGTGGCCTGGAACAGGATTTCATAGCACAGGACTCCAGCAACTTGGAAGATCTGCATTGGCCCACAGGTAATCAAGGGCATCCATTATTCTTGGGCTGCTAAATAACAGGAATACCAACTGGACACTCTTGACATCACTGCTCATGAAGGAGCACAAATAGCTCCATAAGGAAGACAGTGCTGACTGCATACAGGAGAGGTACACTCAGCAGGCAAACTCTTTAATTTCCTTCATTCTCCTGCCAAACCCTTAATTTGCTTCTCCTGGCAGCAATTATGGTGAAGCTATGTAGCATCAGTACAATTTCATGTTCATAGGGTTATGGTTTCTGTGACCAAAAGCCCCAAGATTTTATGAGAGCAGGCTCTTTGTTTTCCAGTAGCTGTCAGCATGGCATCTAACTCTCCCTTTGCCTCCACACTTGCATAGCCATTGAAATCTCCTGCAAAGTGAGCAGAAATCACTGCCAGGTCTGTACAACATGTTCACAATAAAGAGTGTGCTGTGAGTCAGGCTGTGAAAGACACTATTTGTCACACTACCTGGTTTAATGCAGTCATCTAGAGAGTGATGTTCCTCCAGAAGGTCCATACTTTCCCTCATCCTTTCACTGTATAGCATCTTATTTTTTAAGTGTCTGTGTTAGTGGAGCTACTTATGCAGTAAGTCCTAAGACCTCATTGCTTTTCTACAGCTACCCATAAGGATGTTGTGGAGAGCTCGGTGCTGGTCTCTTCTCAGAGGCAGTTAGTGATAGAACAAGAGGGAATGGCCTCAAGTTGCAACAGGGAAGGTTAAGACTAGATATTAAGAAAAAAATTTCACAGAATGGCCAGGCATTGGAATGGGCTGCCCAAGGAGGTGGCTGAGTCACCAACCCTGCATGTGTTTAAAAGACGTTTGGATGTAGTGCTTGGGGCTATGGTTTAGGGTGAACCTTGTACAGTAGGGATATCAGCTGGACTTGGGTCTTTTCCAAGATGAATGTTTCTGTGATTCTGTGATTAGGTGTTACTAAATGCAGGGCTGTCAGAACAGTGAATGTCTGAAATGTAGTCTGAAACTACACTTGTTCATGAACATTTCCGTGAAGCTATAATGCTCCAGTATAACTAAGCCAGGCCTCTTCTCATTTTTAATCTAATGAACCATAGCTTCTGAGATCTATGGCAAATTTATGAAAGAGCAAAACTTAGGTATTTATCTCAATACACACAATTTTAACCAAACAGGTGCATCTTTTTTTTTTTCATAATAAAAATAGTTTTCATGTTTCTGGTAGTTATGTATTTGCAATGAAAGGCTAAAAAACCTTTATGAAGTGCTGGTGAGGAGTTTAGTGCCAACAAACTGCAGAACACTTGAATACTTGAAAACAGTGGTCAAGTGATTATTGTGGTTTTGGCTTGAATAAAGTTGATTTTCTTCCTCCATAGCTGGTACAGTGCTGTGTTTTAGGTTTAGGATGAGAATAATGTTGGTAACACACTGATGTTTTAGCTGCTGCTGAGTAGTGTTTGTACCAAATCAAGGACTTTTCAGCTTTTTGTGCTACCCTGCTGGTGGAAGCTGAGGGTGCACGAGAAGCTGGAAGAGGCCACAGCCAGGACAGCTGATCCAAACAAGCAGTATATAAACTGGGAGGAGTGTGCACAGGGGCACTATGGTTTGAAGACTGTCTGGTTATTGATCAGGAGCAGATGAGTAATTATACTGTGCATCACTTGTATATTCTATTGCTAGTAGTACTGCTACTGTCCCTCTTCTGCTCTATTAAACTGCCTTTATTTCAAGCCCCAAGTTTTACTTTTTTAAACCTCCAGTTCTCACCCACTTCACACTTTGGGAGCAGTGTATCACATACAAGGGGGACAAAATCAGCAGCACAACACACAAACTATTGCTATAAATGAACATTTGTATAGCATTTCCAATCTTTAAGAGGCTACGCCCTCACCCAGCAACTCCTAAATAGATGCATGATTGTAAACGTGCAAATAGTTTCAATGAAACCCAGGACACTATTAATTTACTTAAGTTATGCACAGGCTCAAGAGCTTTGTTGCATCATAACTTGCAATGATGTTGCAGCATAAATCCCTGTAATGGTCTCTGTAATTGTAACTCATTATTAGTCTAACTAGTACCTGTATTATGCTGAAAGCTGACACTGTATGTACATGCACTTGAAGTGCTAAAGCTTGTTTTGATAGAATCCAGTCTGTTACCACTGACAGGCTTTAAAGTTATCAATTAGAGCTCCAAACTCAAGAAGCACTATGATATGCTCTAAAGACTTTTTAAGGGACTGTCATGAACAGATGAACAACCACAGATGTTGATACTGAAGCATACAACTCCAGCTATGATCAAGAAGAATGTCAATAAGAAAACTAAGCCATGTGGGAGGAAGGTGATGGTGATAAGCTGTTACTAACAGCCAAACTGATAATATTTGAGAAGTTCTAGTATTTTTGGACTTTTATTTTTTTGGCATTCCCATTCCAATCACAGTTTTGTCACCTTCCAGTAATATGAGAGTGATGGTGTCTCATGCTTGAGACTACTTGAGCACTAAAACCTCAAAGAACAGAACAGTTAAATGATGACAAAGGAGTATGTAAATTAGCAATCTCTGATCTGAGCTATGTGTTTGGTAAAAAGTGTGGCCAGCAGCTCCCATTTTTTTAATAGGAAGTTATAGTCCAAAACTATAGGTTGGACTGGATGATCTGAGAGGTCTCTTCCAACCTGGCTGATTCTATAAACTACTGGCACAAGCCATAACAACCCATTACAGCAAAAATCAAGTCCTATCTTCACAATGAAGAAAAGCTGAGGAGAGTATAATGACACCTGTAGTGTCACCAGGCTTCCTCTAAAATAAACACTGTCTCCTAGAAGGATGTTAAGCTATGTAATACTCTTTGACTACCTAAGATCACTTATCAGTGATGCCCCAGCATTAAGGAAAAGACCCAAAAGTCAGCAGAAGGCTTTCTTAGGAACTGGAGGAAACTTTGTGGTTGCTTTAGTACAGCCTGTGTTACACAAGCAACCACATCACACAACATGTTAACAGATGTATCACTTCCTTTACAATACTAGATGCATCTTTCTACCCCTCATTATTCACAGGTGTTGCTACCACTTCTCTAGTAGCCAGAAAATGTCATCTGATTTCTAGTCTACAATAATTTCTGGCCACTTAAACCAACTTGTGGTGAGGCTTTGTTAAATTACTCCTCTTCCAGCTGCTCAGGCATTTGATGTGCTCATCGAGGATACTCCTTCAATCAGTTTCAAGAGCTGGGCTCATTCAGCCTCCATCAGAAATCAGGTCCTGTATTTCCTCCTTCATCCTTGCAGCCCTACTTTTTTCTTTTTCAATTTTTGAGAACCTTTCAGCTAAAACAGAGGGCCAGGCACTAAGGCTTAGGATCAGTACTTCTCATGAAATGATTTTCAGTTTATAAAACAACAGGAATCCTTACATAAAGAAAACATTCTCACCATCTGGTTCCAGTTGACAGCAATCCTATTTGCATATCCAAAGAGGAACACGCACAGGAATACAATGGACAGGAACCACGAAGTCACCGCTACAAACATCACCCATCCTTGCAGAAGCGGCAGTGGAATTCGTGTAGCAGCCACCAAAATCCAGACTATAGTTCCAAACAGCTGCAAGTAAAATACTGATGATGAGATGAGAAACAACTTTTATTCAGTCCTTTCAGCCTGAGAACTAATATCATATATCAACATGTCCTCAGGTTACTTTCAGGAACTGAAAGGAAACACTTCAGAAGTACTCATAGAACCCAAGGGTTCTTAGAAACGATAGGAACTAACTGGCAGTAAGATGAAGCCGCTCTGAAGATCTTAAAAGAGTCCTGAAAATGGGATTTACAAATCCAGGTGTGATGCACACTGCTGCTGAAAATGTCACCTTTACTCTCCTTTTAAGGGGAATATGAGAAATGTGAAACTGTTTCACACACAAACTTATACAAACCTCTATCTACTGCAGTTAGCATGACAAGGTTGTACGTTATGCTTGGATTTAATCTCATACTGTTTAGTTTTTAACTCCTAACCAGATGAGATACAGAGATATAAACCTGCATATTTTCCCCATTAATTTGTAACGAAAAAGCTGGAAAAGAATACATTAAAGAGAAAACTAGAATACAGAACGAGTTGTAAATTATGTTGTAATGACTAGAAAAACATACAGCTTTCCAGAATTATCATGACCAAGGGAAGAATTCAGCACTGCCAATACTCTTCTCTTCATACTGACTGCAGCAAATGAGTGGTGGAGATGCTATGCTATGATGGGATGGGGGACAGCAGTAGAACAAGAGGATACAGTCTCAAGTTGTGCCGGGGGAGGTACAGGTTGGATGTTAAGAGGAAGTTCGTGCTAGAGAGAGTGACTGGCATTGGAATGGGCTGCCCAGTCAGGCAGTGGAGCTGCCATACCTGGAGCTGCTCAAGAAAAGACTGGATGAGGCACTTAGTGCCATGGTCTAGTTGACTGGATAGGGCTGGGTGCCAGGTTGGACTGGTTGAGCTTGGAGGTTTCTTCCAACCTGGCTGATTCTATGATTCTATGACTCAAGTACTTTAAAGACTTCCCTGGTTTAATCAGCTCTTGGCCTACAGAAGGGTACTGTTTCTCCCTGAAAATTCTGCCTCTTTATAAAAAAAATGATAACTGGAGAAAAATCATACTTGCCATCTGAAAGATACTACAGAAAGATTTAACTTCATAATGCAACCTGCTGTGTAGTGACAGCAACAATCAACTTCCAAGCAAGTTTCTACTTTCCTGGTTTAGATCCTACAGATTTACAGCTACGGAGCTCACATTTTCATAACCAAAGAACTTTCTTTTGAATCAGAGTTGGATGAGAGGTTACCTTTGAAAAGATGACTACCATAAAATTAGTTGGTTCCTCTCTAATGTTACATTGCAGCAGCACTGCAATGTGAAGATGCACTAGCCTTCAAGTTGTTCTCTAGGGTTTCTTTTTTAGCTGCTGTGAAGAACCAAACTTTCTCTAGTTTCACAAGACTGGAGGTGAAAGTCTGTACCTCCGTGACCATATAGTGATGGGCAATGTGGAAGCAGAAGGGAGAGCAGAAAACATCTGTTAAGCAAAAAGCAGAGACACGTGAAATGTTTTCAGTATTCTGAATGTGCAGTCCTTCAGCCTTCTTTCGGAAACTCTTGTACAGATCTCTCATCTCAGCGCCCACTGTTGTGCTATTTCCCTTGTGCTACATCACTCCAGCGCGGCTGTCAGATGCATAATAGGTCAGCCAACCTAACGAGCCTTTTGTCCCTCCTGACTGGGGGCCCGATTTTAGTGCCTGGACTTGTGCTCTGAGCTCCTTGCTCGGGTGCAGTTTTACAGCTTGCACGCCAGGATCCATCTCACAGACTGAGATCGAAAGAGCATTCTGCTCTGAGCCCAACGCAGAACAGTCATCGTAAAACCAAAGGAGTTCTGGCAAGGTTTCCTGTTTTGCTGTTGGCTTATTCTCTCCTTTGTACTAAAGAGTGCCACGGCTCTGGTCCGGACGCTCAGCCGTAGCTCAAACGTTCTCAGCCCAGCCTACACCACCACGGTCTCACACGCACGTCACATTCAACATACGCGTGGGAGTCTGCATGGATCCTGTAACACATGCACATGGTGGGGTTTTGGGTGTGGGGCTCGAAATCCTCGACAGCTTAACCCCGGTGAAACCCATCTCTGCGGGCCTCCAGGTGCCGCCCAACCAGTGCCGGGGAAAGTGCCGTGCCGCTGCTGGAACCTGACGATCAAACACGCCAGGGCAGGCTGAAAGAAGCGGGGACAGGTCCTGTTGTCTTTCTCGGCATAGCCCCCCGTCCCAGCCCCCCAGCCCCGGGGCGAAGCGGGGCAGCCCGGCGGCTCTCCCCCGCAGAAGCCTCGGCCGCCCGCTCCTTTCCCACTCAAAATGGCAGGTGAGGAGCGCGGGCGACGCGGGGCTGCCGCTCGGTGATTCTTGGGCAGAGGGACGTCCCCTCCGGCTCCGGGCACCACTGCCTACGGGGGCAGGAGACGGGCGCAGGGCAGCGGGGTGCTGAAGAGAGAGGAACGCGCAAAGGCCGGCGGATGCCTGCTTCCCACCCGCACTCACGATTTCCAGGAAGATGACGGCTCCCGAGTAGGTGCGCAGGATCTCCAGGCCAGAGGGCAAAGTGACTCGGGGGGGCGGGAAGTAGGCAGCAGGGTTGGGAGGCGGTGGCATGGACGAGGCTCCCCTGGGCAACATGTTGCTGCGGCGGCGGCGGCGGCTGCTGCTGCTGCTACCGAACGCGATGGGGACGACCGAGCTGCGCCCAGGTGGGCGACGAGGAGGAAGAGGTGAAGGACGGAACAGGTACGGGCAATGCTTCAGGCACCGCCCAATCCACCTCCCTCGGGCCCGCCCCACCTTGCCTCGCCTGGACCTGGGTGGACGTTCCAGGGGTGCCAAGGACTGAGTCCGCCCCGCTCCACCACGCCCGGTCGGGCCCCCGGCCCGCCCTGAACGGAGGCCTCGGCGGTGCAAGCGAGCAGGAGCGCTCTGTTCCGGGCGAGCCTGTGCCCGGTGCTGGGCTGGGCTAGGAGAGTGCTCCGCTTTGGCCGGGACCTCCCGACTCCCGTGTGCCGCCGGTGGCGTTCGGCTTCCCCGGGGCGCAGTGAGTGATTGCACGGGAGTGCAGCGCTTCTGCTTCGTGAGTCCTGAGTCAAGCCCAGCCCACACTCAGGGCGTTTTGCTAATGCCAGTTTGCAAAAGGTTATTAATTACTTTCTGGTTACAGGTATTCGACGCTTCAAAATGACAAAGTGGCACTTTTAGTTGTTGTTAGGGTTTTGTTTTGTTTTGTTTTTTCTTTTTCTGCCCCTAAGGAACCTCTTAAGTTGCCCATTCGAAATACTGAAAACATTTAATATGTGTCTTCTTTTCATTCAAGCTGATTCAACCATGCACAACTACCTGAAAGTGATAGAAAACGTCCAATGTGAGAGTTTTGGGAAGGTGAAGGTCTAGAAGACTATGTGTTCATCAGGACACTTAAAGTGCATTTTCTCACACTTAGGACAAATATTTTGCTCAAATGACAGATCTGGTGGAACTCAGCTTTTTGTTTATTTCTCCGTGTGTGCCTTAGGATGGAGTATTTTGTCACTGGGGTGACAGAGCACTGTTTCATCCAGTGTTAACCCAGGGCGTGTTCATAGAATCATAGAGTCAGCCAGGTTGGAAGAGACCTCCAAGATCATCCAGTCCAACCTGTCACCCAGCGCTATCCAAACAACTAGCCCATGGCACTAAGTGCCTCATCCAGTCTTGAACACCTCCAGGTATGGCGACTCCACCACCTCCCTGGGCAGCCCATTCCCAATGGCAATCACTTTGTGAAGAACTTCCTCCTAACATCCAGCCTATACCTTCCTCAGAACAACTTGAGACTGTGTTCCCTTGTTCTGCTGCTGGTTGCCTGGGAGAAGAGACCAACCCCCACCTGGCTACAACCTCCCTTCAGGTAGTTATAGACAGCAATGATGTCACCTCTGAGCCTCCTCTTCTTTCATGGTGGTTATCCCCCACATACACATCTGTGATGTTATCTTACATTTTAAGAAGGTTTCATGCAAGTGTCTGCGGCTGCTCCAGAGGCTGAACCAGCTAGGGTGTTAATGTTGTGTTTATTTAGATAGTTTTTTGAGGTGCATGATGTTTCTCAGTTGTGCATTCATGCTAACAACAAATGCCTCAGCCTCTGACATGCTTGTCTTCCTCACCTCAATCCAAGCTCTTACGTGGGGAGCAGTTGGCTGCTTGAAATAAAATTTATCCATGCTTCCAGCATACCTAGGATGTAAGTAGTGTTGGGATACTTCTAAAATGCAGTAATAGCCACTTAGCTCTGAAATTGTGCCTTCTAAAGGGATAAGAAGCAATTATTTGCATTCTTTCTTATGCTCTCTCCCCATCCTGACAACCTTTATAGCTTGATGAAGCTTAAGGAGTGGAAGTTAAAGGATTGAATCTCCATTAGGCTAAAGAAGACACTGTGCCTGGCCTTCCTCTTTTGTGAGTGCTATACCCCACTGGTTATCTGGTAAGGTAATATTCCACCTTTAGAGCATTTTAAAAAGTGAATTTTGTGTCCCATCTGTTTATCTTCAGGGAAGGGCTCCAGGCATTGGAGACATGTATCTACAGGTCTTTGTTTGAATATGTTTTGGATTCAGACTTGTGCCTGATTAGATGTAGGTGGCTTGTTCTTGGGGTTATATTCTGGAGACCGTATGTCCATTTAATTTCACAGTCTGGCCCTAAATCTGTTGAGACTGTGCTGTAGAAGGAGAAATTTGAGTGGGTGGAAAACTGGATTGATCAGTTTATGATTTGGAACAAGAAATGTAATTATCCTTATCTTATACAGAGGAAGTGCAAATAGCTCTTGATCCTAACATTTCCAGCAGCAGTGAATTCTACTGATGATTCCGTAACATGTGCAATCATTTTTCCCCCCTTGCCTGCAAATACCATTCATTTTAACCTGCATATTCCTTTAAGCACTGATTTTCTGGAATTTGGATAGTTTGAAGTCCAAATGTCACTGTTTGATACCAATATACACCACACATTTGTGGCTGTACTTCCCCCCCCAAATCCTACTCATTTAAATGCAAGTAGGTGTTTAAATTAATGTTACTATGTTTGAGCAGGATGTGTTACCATGACATGTATACTGATTCATGTACTGTTTGGATCTTTAAAAACCTGGGTTCTTTAAGAGATTAGAAATGGGATTGCACATTTAGGTTTCCATGGCAAAAAGACATGACTGTGTTGGACTGCTTTTAATAGCATTATTACATTACTCATTGCATCTTGGCTTGTTACAGGGTGAGTTAATGATGCTGCTTTAAGTGCACCAATCAACAGGAAGCAGAATGATATTGATTCACTCTACATAGGAAGGTCTGTCTATGCAACCAACAGGTCTAAGAACTTCTCTTAAATAACTGTTTCATGAAGTCCAGGCTCTTTCCCTTTTATGTTCTCATGCTTATGATAGCCTGATGTAGAGTTGACAATGTCACGGAAGTATAAAACTACTTACTGCCCTTTTTACATGATAAATATTGTTGGTGAATTAACTTTCAAATTCAGTGATGTAGTACATGCATACCTTTAATTTGTAGCTAGAAATCAAAGTATCTGGTTCTGATGCTCTAATTTTCCCCCTCCCCCAAGTGGCCGACCATTAGAAAAAAACACTGCATTCTGAAGAGCTGTGGTTGAATATTAACCATCCCATTTAAGCTTTAGGAATTAGAAAAGATAAACTAATATTTTGGAAAAGACATTGATATACATCATGCCAAATGTGAAAACGACTTATACAGCAAGATTCAGACTACCTTTTGTGAGGTATGGCATGACACTTCTGGAACAGCAGAATATTGTTAAGGATCCTGGAGTGATAGGTGAAAGTAGTGTTAATATGAGAATTCATGGTCCTTGGTGCCTTATCTGAGTGCATTATCAGAAGGACCTGTGGTGCTGGAAGCAGATGTAACTCTGCTGATCCCATGTCTCATGTTGATGTGTGCATAAGAGACATCTGCCAGTATGGCCAAAGATGTGGAAAGTTTAAGTCAAATAAATGAGAGCCACTCTGTTCTCTACCCATCAGTTTAAGTTTGCACACAGGCAGATTTGCATTAACAGATCTCTCTAAGCTAGAGTGGACTTGTTCAAAAGTTTCCTGATAGCATAAGGCTCTGTTTCTTCCTTTCAGTCACATTTTGATCTGAGGGGCATTGTCTGTGTTTCTTTTAGATTTGAAAAGCTGTTTTTTCTTAAGAACAAATGCAAACACTCTTAATCTTATGGTTATGTATCAAAAAATAGAGTTGATTGTATAAAAAGGAGACTTTTGTTTATAAATTAATACATTTCATGTGCTCCTGGAAATTTCATACAGGATACTGATTTCACACTGGTTCAAACTCAGGAGTCAGTCATACCCCTTTAGCCAGTGAAATTAAATAGGTGTAAAACTGATTTGCATGAAACAAATGATAAGGAAACCCTTTGGTGTAATTTGTATAGTGTGGTTGCTCAGTGGTAACAGGACTTTAGTGTCATGGTTGAACCAGTGTGTATTATGAATTAGTATGCAAATACCACCACATAGTTCAGGTGTCTTGGGAGGCAGCATGACAGTTTCTAAGAATGCCAACGTTTAACTTGTTTGACTTGGTGGTGCTGAGTTCCCTAGTGTTGTAGTATAATGTGCTGTCAAAGGGCCAATTCTCCTTTCATTTTCACTGAGAAATTCCTCTTAGACCTTTGAGGGTGCAGCAAGGGTTAAACTGCAAAATCTCATCACAGCAGAAAGGAGGCTCCTAAACTCCTACAGAGTGAGTGAAAGCTGGATGAGTGGATCAAGAGGGACATGACAGAGCAGAACAAAGTTTCCAAGCAGGAAAATGTTTCAATAAATCTATGTGATGTTTTTGGCATAGGTGAGCCAGCAGAAGAAAAATGGATTTCAGGGATTGTCCCCAGCAGGGCATGGGAAAGTCTTGGAGGTGCAAACTAGAGCGTAACATTCTGGTAGATGCAGGATGACTAAATGGCACTGGTTGTTTAAGACAGAATTGCCCAGGGAAACCAGTAGACAACGTCACAGCAGCAATACTCCAAAGTTGTTTTTTTTTTTTCTTCTCTTCTGTCCTCATCCTGCTCCATGATATAAAAGAGAAACAGTTCAGTTGGTGGTATAGAACCTGAATTCAGCAGCATGTGCTAAGTGCTGTTGATGCAGAATGCAGCACAGTGCTGTGCCATTAGGACTGCTAGTCCCTTGGGCCTCTTCTCACTTTGTCATCAGCCACAGATTGATGTACTAATCTTTAATCATAACGTGTTGGCCTACAATCTTACCTCTCATTACTCAGGAGTATGTATCTATTATTTTGATAAACTGTCAGTGCTGACAGGGAGTCACTATTTTCACTCAGTTGCAGTTTGTTTGCTTTTGGGGACTGTTTGTTTTATTGAGCAAATTTCTAGCAAAGGATAATTAAGCAAAAGACAATGGTGGCTTCATTTTGTGATGAAAGAATTCAGAAAGGAGAACCAAGAAGACATATTAAAATATCCTTGCATTAAAAAGCTCTGTAATGTTTTGAAATGGCTTTAAAAGGCTGCTCCAAAAGGAATGAACCTATAGATTTGAATGCACTTTGAGTTTATTTAGTTGCAATAAAAAGGATTTATCATAGTGTTAGAATGTATACACATAATTAGGCCTTATCCAATGACTGTTAGTAGTATGGTAAGGAGCTATTTGAGTGTTTAAGATTATAGATGTAAAGACATTATTATGATTCTTCTTTTAGGTTTGAAATGCTGATGCAATCTCCAGAAGCCTTTATGAGGTCTGAGCCATGCTTCTGCACCTCTAGACACTGTGTGCTGCTGTGCCCATGTAAAGCAGAGAGAAAAATCAACTAATCACAGTGATCTGTTTTACTGAAAGAATGATGATTTCATTATGAAATTCAAGTTGTTCATGAAGAGGTGTTTGAATGTTCTTCTGTAGAGGTGAATTTAAGGGAAGTGCATTTTCCTGAATGAAGCTTGCAGTGGTTTAACTCCTGGAGGACTCCAGGAGTCTCAGTAGAGATTAATGGGTCACAATATATCAGCATTTGCCTCATTTTATTAATTACAGTAAACACAAACACAAATTCTGTAACCTTGAGCTTTAGATGATAGGTTGCATGTTAACTCCCACCTTCTGGGGAAGTGGCTGGAGGAATCTCAGCTGCAAATGAAATGAACTGAGAAGTATTTATAATCAGGGAATTACTGGGGATCTTTTTCTTTTATCTCAACTACTGCATTCTTGCTGAACCCACCTCAGGTTCTTTCACAATGTTTTGGTAAGTTTAAGCATTAGATCAAGTAAGTTTTGATTCATAGGAAAGCAAACAGGTTTGAGGTTTTCTTTCATTTCTTTCATAAATCCTAAACCAGTCAAACTACATTCTTGTTAGAAGTAAGTATTACACACAGTACCTGTGCAATTTCTAGATAGAAGACAACCTGTTGTTCTAGTAGCATCCTTTAAGTCATGAATCATTGAGGATGAAGTGGTTTGTGTTGCCCTCACCCTGAGATGTGCTCTGCTAAGATGTGGTTTAAACTGTGAAAAATAAGTTAAAGAGCAACCATCTCTTTCCCATTGTGATTTTCAATGTGATAACCACAGAATTTATTCACAGAGATAATGTTAATGAGTATTTTAATTCACTTACAGCTGCTAATAGTTTCTTAGTGCTCATTAGTGTCTGACATTATGCTTTGTTCCCTGACATCTTTCCACTTCATGTACATGTTCCTTCTATACAGCTAATGGTTTCTTCCTCCACAATGACTAACTCCTCACAGTGGACTTGCACATTGTTCTCAGAGATGCTGGATGAGGAGAAGGAAAGGGACAACGAATTAGCTACCAGGAAAATGTTGTAATTTATTTGCAAGGCAGTAATTAAAATACAAAGCAAACAAAGTTAAAACAGCAGCCTCCACACACCTTTAAGCAAAATTACTTTTCTACTCCTGCATCTGATTCTGAATGGAATCCTACGTCCTTATATTCTTCTGAGTCTTTGCAGCCTGCCACAGTGCATTTCAAATACTTGCCTTGCCACTTCTGCCTACCAGTAATTTTGTGGAGCTATTTTAGTAGTTAAAATTTAAATCCACAGGTATTTGGAAGAAGGATGAATGACTGGTCAGAAAACACAGCTCATTAATTTTACATAATAGCAATAGGTCAGTATTCTGTGCATTATTTTACTAATAGGATAGTCTAATTGCAGTGTAGTTAGAGTTTACAGGGTACTTCAAAGATGTAATTTGTTGTTCAGGACTAATGTTGCGTTCCTACACTGCTACATCTAGCTGAACTTGGAAAGAAATAATTAAACCTCATGTGAAGTCATTTTAGGTTTTTGGTGCACAGTGAAAGAAACCAGGGTGAGATTCAGCTGACCAATTGCATCTGTGGATCTCTGAGCTACTCAGCTAGACCCTGCACTACAAAAGGAAAGAAGCAGCCACATTTGAGAAACAATTTGTTTCATACTATAGTAGGTGTGTGAAAATGGATCATATGTGTCTGCTTTTCAACTGCAGAGCAAATTTTGATGTCTGGGTCTGATGTGGACATCTGCCTTGAAGATAACTAAAATTAAGTGAGAGGAACAAACATTAGGTGAGAGGAGCAAACTAGCTCAGTGCTTTCTACAGTGATACGCAAGTAAATGTAAAAGCTGCTTAAAATGAGATAAAAGCCTGAGGGTTGAAGGGACTACTGATTCAGTGTAACTGAAGAAGACTCTGCATGCCATATGCATGCATACTCAGTTCCAAGCATGTTTCACATAGTGAATGAAAAATGTTATGCTCTTTTCTTTGCTCTCAAAGTCTGTTTTCCTCTCTGTCAAAGCCTAGCAGATTAAGTTCCTAGAGCAAACCCATCCAGGCCTGAAGCTGTATCAGCCTGCCTTAACTTCCTTCCAGAGACTTCTGTGCTTCTCTGCCTCTCATGCAGTCAGCAATACAAGTGGTACCTCTGAAGCTGAGTCACAGACTCCTGTGGTCTGTGGTAAGGTGCACACAAAGTAGATATAAGACCTTTCTTCTTTCTTCGATTTCTGGCAGACACAAACCCTTCTCCAGCTTCCCACACGCTAAACTGATTGTCTTCTACAAAGTGCTTTTCCAACCCCATTGAAGCATTTGTTCAGGTATCAGTGGAATCCACATCTACCCACATTTTGCTTCCAGGGATATTTTAGCATGTCTCAGTCTGTCTCTTCTTTAGCAAATATTTTCAGGTTTTTGCTAAAGTTATTAGCAAGAATAAAGAAAACATCTTTCTCTGGGCAGGACTGCTTTGTGTTCCTAGAAGGCTTTCTGCAGCATCTTGCCCCAGAATTGGTTTTCCAGATGGACCAAAGCAGGACTGTGCTTTTGAGGCGGTATGCTACTTTGAGGCTAATTGGGATATTTTAGTGAGAAACATTAGATTATAGGCTGTGAAAATAAAACAGTGGTGATGTCTACTTCACTCCTAAGTTTGCTGAGATGGACACAAACATAGGTAAGGCAGTCTGGCTGTCAGAGTCTGTCAATTTTGGTGTTTTCTTCCTGGGCTTCTGCTGTTCTTCTTGGATCTGTGTAACCCAAATAATCATTCTGCTTCTAATCCCCCCTTGCTGATCCTCCCAACTCACCTTGCATGTAAGACAGACTCTGAGATAAGACAGAAGGATGGAAAGAAGGTGGAAGGGTGGTTGGGAGACCCTTCTGGGGACTCTGGTTTCTGGGAGGGGTATTGTGTTCTTGCATTACTTTTAATTTGTATATTTCTGTGTACAGCTGTAACATATTGTAAATATCTGCTTTATATTGTGCTAAGCTGTGAATATAAAGCTTCATTCCTTAACTTTCAGCCTGCTGAATCTAGTCTGGGTGATTCCATTGTGTGTGTGGGCAGGTAACTCCCAAACCATCACAGGTGGTCTTTAAAAGCTTTTCCCAATCTTTTCACTGATTCCCTTTTCTTTTTGCCGCCCATACAAGCAGCAGGCCCTAATTTCCAGCTTTCCTAGTAAGCTTCACCTCCATTGGAACAGGATCTAGCTAATATCATCCTCTATTCACAGAGAAAATTAGCCTGTCTGCCATGACCCAAAGGAGATTAATATAGGGACTGATGACAGCATATGCAGTGTGACATCTCTGAGTTGCAAATCAAATCCTTGTATGTTGGGAGAAACCATGGTCTGAATCCTCAGAAGTTAATGAGTTATATGCAATTAGAACAATTAGAGAGGATAAGCAAGGATACCTATCTTTATTCTATAACTTTCCTTCCTCTGTTTCTCAAGCTCTTTTGGCTACATAGATAATTTTGATGTAGAGTTCTTCTGCTATTATATTGTTGTTGTTGTTGTTCATAGAATCATAGAATCAACCAGGTTGGAAGAGACCTCCAAGATCATCCAGTCCAACCTAGCACCCAGCCCTAGCCAGTCAACTAGACCATGGCACTATTCAGTCTTTTCTTGAAGACCTCCAGGGACAGTGACTCCACCACCTCCCTGGGCAGCCCATTCCAATGCCAATCACTCTCTCTGTCAAGAACTTCCTCCTAACACCCAGCCTATTGTTGTTATTATTTTATTTTCTCTTCTATGAGAACCTTTTAGTGGCACTGGCATGCACAATCACTACCACCTGTCACACACTGTCCTGTTCATGAAGAAAACAGAGCAGTGCAGTGCAGTCAGATGCATTCCTTGCTTAAACTTTAATGGGTTCACTGGTATATGCCTACTGGAAAATGGTTGTTTCTGGAAAGCAGGAATGTAAAAAAGAGTGCCTTTTACAAGGAAAGGCTTTCAATTGCCCTTGCCTTTGCAGAAAATATATTTCTACTTCTTAGTTCCTCTCTGTCTTGGAAAAGTCTCTCTCCTGCATATGTCAGCATGCAGAAAGCTCTGAGATGCCTGAGCTATGTAATTGAGGTTTCTTTTTGGTTCTACTGACAACCTTTTCAATTTCCTCTGACAGCAATTTCAAGACCTAGAAACTGATTGTAGTGCAAAATAAATTCCTCAGTTTGCATGCTAAGCATCCACCAACTCTGTAGTCACATTTTTCTGCACAGTTTTACTTAATTTTCCTCTGACTGATATCATTGTTACTCTTTCCATCCTCCACATGGTAGGATGGGACTGATACAAAGGGTTCTATTGTATAGGATTGGGAAAATTAACATCTCTTGCTAGACAATTTATTGCTGAGAGGTGAATAAGACAGCAAAGGCTAGAAACATCTAGCAAGGGGGGGCAGGGGGGGGAATGCACAGGGAGCTAATGACTGAAATCTGTTCCTGAAAGATATGTTGCTAACTACACAAAACCCTCCATGGCTGGGAGATGTCTGTGACAATGTTTGCAACAGTAAGGCCAAAGTAATAATTGGCATCTGGCTACTTTAAACAAATTACACCTGCTTTATCAGGCACATGAGCAAAGATAAATGTGGCAAAACATGAGATATATACTGAAATTGCATTGTGTGAGAAGGTCACGGCTCTGCAGATGCAACCATGTTTACTGCATCACACCAACAAAGAGCTATAGCCCCTTCACTGTCCTGACATCTGCAGATCTGCCCTTGACTTCCATGAGATTTAAACCTACCTGTAGCACTGAGGATGTTAAGGGTCTTAGGGATACAGGACTCAGAAATGCATGTGATCACACACACCTGCCAGCCACAGAGAGCTTTGTGCAATTAGCAACCGTGCTTTGGTAGACTGCCGCTGCTGTCTGCAAATCAGGGTGATGCAAGCTCCTGGTCCTACCCACCTAATGAAAATGAAATGAAACTCTTCCACCTTGTGTTGAAACATCCTCGTGGAGAAACCTTTCCAGGCCAGGAGTGGGTGGAGCCCTAAGGCTGCAGTTGAGTGCACTGCATGCACCAGGTAGGTAGATAATTCTTCTACCATTTGCTGTTCTCCCTTACCACATAAGCATGAAAGCAACTCGGATTAAACCACTGCTTTTCTCCTTCTTTCTTACACATATTAAGTAGGTTACTTATAACTACAATAATAAAAAGAGAAGTGACAATTCATGTCTTTTACACCTCTGCAAACATATTCAAACAAGACAATCTAGAGCAACACTCAGAAATTAATCCCTCACTCTGTGACACATTTACAGCTTTTGTCATCACACACAGTGTCAAACTGCATCTCTTAACGATTTCAGCCAGCTGAACTCCAAATGCAATGTGCTGTTTAAGACTGTATGTGGAACTGAATACAGATGCCTGTATTTCCTTGTGGCTGTGGTCAGAAATGTGGCACTCCATTGCTCTAGGTGATAATGTTCTGGTTTTTTAATTTCAGGTGACTGAGCAGATTAAAGCCAGAAAAATGTTTCTGATTAGTGTCATAGAATCACAGAATCATAGAATGGTCTAGGTTGGAAGGGTCCTCAAGGATCATCCAGCTCCATCCCCCTGCCATAGGCAGGGACACCTCCCACTACAGCAGGTTGCTCAAGGGTTCATCCAACCTGGCCTTAAACACCTCCAGGGAGGGAGCAGACACAACCTCCCTGGGCAACCTGTGCCAGTGTCTCACCACCCTCACTGGAAAGAACTTCTTCCTAACATCCAGTTTAAATCTCCCCTCTGCCAGTTTAAACCCACTACCCCTCACCCTGTCACTAGCTGTTAATTCTTTTTTAATTAACCCATTAATGATTCTAAACACAAAATGTTTAGCTTAATGACTTTATTACTACAGATCCTAAAAAGTGTAATTCTGCTTGATTTAGGGGAATGTCAACTCCCAGGATGGGAAGGCTGAGAGGAGACTTTATTGCACTCTACAACTACCTAAAAGCAGGTTGTAGTGAGGCTGGAACTGGTCTCTTCTCCCAAATTACTCATGATAGGACAAGAGGAAATGGCCTCAAGTTGCATCAGGGGAGGTTTAGTTTGGATGTTGGGAGGAAGTTCTTTACTGAATGGGTGGTCAGGCACTGCAACAGGCTGCCCAGGGATATGGTGGAGTCACCATCCCTGGAGGTGTTTAAAAGGATAAAAGGAGAGTGGATGTGGCACTTGAGGTTATGGTCTAGTGATGAAGGATGCTGGGATGAAAGTTGGAGTGGATGATCCTGGTGGTCCTTTCCAACCATAACAATTCATAGTGATTAGATGTTGTGCTGAGGATTTTGGCTTAGTCAAGAACTTGTCAGTATGAAACTAATGATTGGACTCAATGATTTTGAATGTCTTCTCCAATCTAAGAAATTCTGTGCTTCTGTGAACAATTCAAGATGAGTTATGTTGTACTTAATGAACCTGTTAGCCAAATAGTCTCATAGCATAATAGAGAAGGAATGAAAAAAAACGTGGTCCCACTCCTTTACCCTCAGATGAAGGGTGGAGGGTGTGTATTTACACAGATAATTTACTGCTGGTAGCAACATGTGGCTTTCTGGAGGAACAAATGGCAGAGAAACTGGATTACGAGAGTGGCTCTGAGTCACAGAGTCTCCTGTGATGCTCCTGTGTTGGTTGTTGCTCAAAGATGAGCTTGGAGTCAAACTAACAAGCCAGTAAGTGGTTTGGGAAATTCCTGTTGAGGGTGAGGTTGAGGAAGTATGACTGTTGTGTTGTCGCCCTTGATGTACACTGCAGCAGAAGGCGGACTTTGAGCTGACCCTCTGCAATAGCATCTGACTGCCTGTTCATCTCTTCATATGTCAAGAGGAGAAGATTCTGTGCAGCATCAGGGGACATTACTGCACTATGTCTAGTGTCTAGCACTCTCCTTAGCCTCCACGTATTGTTCCTTCATGTTTCGTATCAAGAGGGAAAGACAATCTCTAGACTGTCATTACAGAGCACATCCTTCCTCACACCTGCTGTGAGAAGAGGTGAGCCATGGCTGAAAACTCACTTCCGAGGACAAAACTATTGTGGTGTCTTTAGAAAAGATCTCCTTCAGTATTGTCAAATATATGAAAATGTGATCCACTGTGGACATGCTGACGTGGACAAAATGAGTAGCCAGGCACTGACCGCAAAGCCTTTGTACTTACTGCTCGTCAGTTGTGAGGAGTGCTGCTGAGTTGCTCAACCGCAGCTGAATCTGGGTTCTTGGAGATTAAAGCCTGTTCTGTTGCTGCTTCTTGTGTTGCAAGGGCACAGGTGAGTTTAGCATCAGACATGAAACTTCACTGGCTGCTGAGTTAAGGGAGTTAACAACTGATTGCAGGAACATGTTAAACCAGCAATGTACTTTGGCATGTCTGATACTAAAGTGCCTGTTTACAGCCTGCAGCAGTGGTGTTGCTTCCTTTACGTTGTTCTCCTTGTGTTAGGCTTTCCTATATGTCTTTTGTAGATTTTGTGGCACATGAGAAGCTAGAACTGCACTATTCTTAGGTTACCTACAAGCTCTGCAGGCTTGCATGCAGAAGTGTCATCTCTAAGTTAATTCATCACACCTCAGACCAGCCTGATGGATGGTATGGTAGGAAGCAGAGATAAACAAGCCTTCCCCTGCATACTGGGCAATATAACTGCATAGCCAAATTCAGGAGAATATAACAACTTCTACTCTAAGTTTGAAACTGAACCTGCTTTGTGTGGAAGATTCAACCAGATAACCTCCAGAGATCCATTCCAACTGAAAGCACTCTATGACTTTAACAAATGAAGGATTATTTTCAAGAGAAACTACAAGTCTCTTCTTCCAGCTCTGAAAGTCACCGAGGAAATTACTGGGATCTCCTGTGCAGGTGAAAGATGAATAAAGATCACACTCTTTCCATCTGTGGACTTTGTGAAGCATATTGGTAGCTAATATGCCATCAAGCTTACTAATTCTGGAATTGGTGAAATCACAGTCACCTCTGCATGCTTTATATTTGTCCCTAAATTACATGTGGAAATTACCACCTGTGATTGTACACAGAAGCTAAATAAAAGTTCCCAACTGACTGCATGCTCCCTGCAGACCTATGCTGACTTTATTGTTGCAGCCATCTTAACGGTAGTTGCTCTTGCTTAACCCAGTGAGGTGAAGGCAGGTTAAGCCCCACCCCTGGTTGTCTGCTCTCTCTCTGGTGGGTGAATGAAGAGGGATTATTGTATGTACAGCAGGTGCCAGGCACATTCTGCAGCGCTTTCATTTCCTCTTCTTCAGGAATTCACAGACAAAGTAGATGGTGACTTGGCACTCAGAGTCATTCCACTCTCCTGTGCTGAGCATCTCCACACAGTCCTCGTGGCCAGCTGGGTCGTGAGGCTCCCCTTCCTTCCAGTGACTGTAGTTCTGCAGTGGGCTGCTGTCTGCATACACAAACTGTCCTTCTTTTTCCATGTCACTCAGCCCAATGAAGGCTCGGAAGAGGCCGCTGTTGGAGATGTAGTCAGCGATCAGGGTGTTGGTTGCCTCGTCTTTAGGCATGGCTAATGTTCCTCCTCTGTCCCTGCAGTGAATCAAGGCTTCTCTGTAGTTCTTCTCTTCCTTCACAATGTAATAGAACTTCTCATCTGTCTCCCTGATGCCTGCTATAACTTAAAAGCGGGGAAGGGGAAGCTTAATGGCATGTCAAGAGATATTGAAAGCAACTCAGTTCAAATATCACAATTGCATGGGGTTTACATCAGAATTCATAAAAGGGAGAGCATATTCCCACCACTGAATTCATATTGAGTGATGGGGATGTGATGGGAGGCTGATGCTACTAGTGGGACCTTGCACATATTAGAACAAGAGCAACCTATTCGATCCTGATTGGCATGTGTCTCTTGTGGCATCTTTTCCTTCATGGATATTTAATACTAATCAAATTAAAGCATGCTACATGGTCAAAGAGCAATGTCTAACTCTGGATCATCCCCGATGCTTTGCATATTTTGGAATACAGATTGTGAAAGAGTGCCCTGGGATAGAAACACAGGGGTGTAGATAACTTTTCAGCCTCTTTCTATGGAGAAGAAAATCAATGTGGCTGCTAAAATAAGGTATTCTAAATGCAACCTTCAGAGCTGCTGTAGCCCCTAAGTGACTGACTGGGAAGAAAACTCTGGCTGCTCAGCAGCTTTAAAAGGCAAACTTCTCCTAATGAATTGAGCAGTGCCAAGGAGCATGGCTGAATAGCTGGATTCTCCTTTCTGATGGACTGCTGGAGTGGTCCTGACCAGAGCTTTGACCTGGGACAACTATCACTCTCCCAGATAACTCAGGAGTTCCCCCAGGCCCAGTTTTGGAGTTCATAGAGACATTCAGGTTCATGGGATTTGTAATAACAGATGAGTGCTGTTCTGTGCTGATTGCCCACAGGGCCAGAGAACAATCTCACACATGTTTGACTTACTGATACAGACCAAGTGCTAGAAGCAGTGGTGAAGCCTTGTCAAAATCTCTGCTGCACCAGAAAACATGCTCCCTTCCTTTTGGTGGGGCAGTTTGCACTGTCTCCCTGACAGCCTGCAGACGTGACTTCTTGCAGCCTGAGTCTTTGAGAGCTGGGCCCTTGTTCCAGGAAAATGAGGCTTGAACTGAGGGGAGCACTAGGAGCAATGTGTCTGCAGCCTTTCTGTGAAGCATGGAGATCAAGAGGTTCTATTGCTTTTCCTGCCTTCCTGGAGCAGATTGGCACAAACTTTCCCTCTCATTGCCTGAGTGGCTGCAGAGCCTGAGCAGATTGGCAGTGCAGCAGTGGTTAGCATGCTATGCCTTGCACTCTCTATGATTCTGGTTTGGTGTTGATAATTTCTATACTGGTTTTGTTTTTAGTTATCTGCTCTTCATATCCTTACAGCTCTAAGATGATCTCTTTGCTCTATGTTCTTGATTAGGGGACTGGAACACATGCCTTATGAGGAGAGGCTAAGTGACTTGGGGCTTTTTAGTCTGGAGAAAAGAATGCTGAGAGGGGATTTAGTAAGTGTTTATAAATATCTGAGGGTTTGGGATCTGAATGGGGGGACAGGCTCTGCTCACTTGCTCCCTGGGACAGGACAAGGAGCAATGGATATAAGCTGCAGCACAGGAGGTTCCACCTCAGCACAAGGGGGAACTTCTTTACTATAAGGGTCACAGAGCACTGGAACAGGCTCCCCATAGAGATTGTGGAGTCTCCTTCTCTGGAGACTTTCAAGGCACATCTGGATGCATTCCTCTGTGACCTAAGATAGATTGCATGGTCCTGCTCTGGCAGGGAGGTTGGGTTCAATGATCTCTTTGGGTCCCTTCCAACCCCTAACATCCTGTGATCTGTGGATACTGCCACAGAGAAGTAGGAGCAGTGTTACAGGAGCCAAAAAATCCCCTCAGAGCCATAAGGAGCCTTACCATTCTTTAGGAATTTGATGGAGGCGTTGAGACGAGCAACGTTGATGTTCAGCTGTCCAACAACCCTGCGGTATCTTCCACAGTCACAGACTGTCCCTAGTGCAGTGCAAAGAAAGGAGGCTTTGTCTGAGTGGGTGGACAGTGATCTATAGCTCACTTCCAAACCTTCTGATGACTTGGCCTCTGCTACTGGAGAGACAGTCTCACCCTGCAAGCTGGCCATGCTTCTGCTGATCAAAGCCCATATTATTTTGGCTCTATACTTTCCCTTGCCAACTGACTTAAGGATCTCTACTTTTAACAATGCAGATAGAAGAGTTTTCCATCTTCTTTCCACCCTGCCCAAGCCTTCATTATGCTAAACAAAACCTTTTTTTTTCTCTTCCTGTTTTTATCACCTATTCTCAAATAATTTCCTGGGCCTCAAAATTGTATGAAACTCCAGACAAACCAGCCCTGAAGTCAAAGCCCCAGCAGATGTGAGCGTTCTGCAGAGAGGGATGCACAGCATACCTGCTTTCCCCTTTTTTCCAGAAATTCCTGGTAAGCCTTTGGCTCCTTTGTCACCTGAATAAAGAGGAAAACACATTCTCAGATCTCAGACAGTGCCCATGTAAGAGAAGAGCATTAGAAAAAGCCTCTTTAATAACAAATTAATGGTGTGTGTTGGATAGGAAGCCCTGATGTAGTGTACTGACAGATGTGCCAAGTCAAACAAACCATGATTAATTCTGGTGTACGGAAACCAGGAGAACCCTTTAATAGCTAACTCCCTGATAAGCCAGGCATCTTGTGTGCTGCTGGTTCCTGGTACCACTCACTTTAAATATACACTGCAAAATGAATCCCAGAGGCTGAAAGCACTCAAGAAATCTGCAAAAAGTGAGGCCTGAGTTTTCTCATTGCCTTGAAGAACTGAGCTCTTCCCTGGGTTCAGTAGCTCCGTGATGGGATGAGGCACACAATGAGGCTGCTGTGCACTAAAGGCACTGAATTCAGGTGTGCAACAGATGACATATGTGGGCAGCAGGTAGCACCTGCACAAAAATGAGCTCAGTGAGGGTCAGTGTTTTGTTTCAGACATACTTCACGGAAATGTGATTTCATCCAACCGCACTTCTCTTCTTCAGAAAACCATGAAAATGATGGAAATAATTCTCCAAATGCTGTGCAGCTATGTAAGTGAATGGGCTGCCCAGGGAGGTGTTCAAGAAAAGCCTGGATGAGGCATTTAGTGCCATGGTCTAGTTGACTGGGCAGGGCTGGATGACAGGTTGGACTGGATGATCTCGGAGGTCTCTTCCAACCTGGCTGATTCTGTGATACTATGATATGATACTAAGTGAAGATGACTCCCTTTAAAAAAACCCTCAGCTGTAATTCAGATCAGGAGCAGCTGGACTTTATATGAAATTCAGGTCAGCTCTTCTGTGAAGCAAAGCCTTCACAAGTCAGAAATACTAACACTTGCTCTGCCTTGTTGATGGCTGTGATTTGTTGTGCCTTTCCCTGTATGTGGTTGAGGTTTTTTGAAAGGACATTAGGAGCTGGCTGCCAGTTTAATTAGCCTTGCTTGACACTGCACAATTACAAGCTGCCATTTCAGGGTTGCTTCATTAAGAACTTGAATGTTTAATGGTATATTTAAACAGTGACTTAGCGACCTTTGCTTCTGCAAATAAAGAAAAACTAGAAGGGGAGAATAAATTGTGCAGTGAGATTGAGAGAAAGCTTGATTTAAAGGCTCAGAGCATTGGTTTACTTACAGATAAAGATTAGCAGTTTGTGGGATTCTTAAATCCTAGCCTCCTTTGGTGACTGAAGCCATCTTAGGAGATAAGTATTTGTGTTTTCAGCTGTCCAGGCACTTCTGAAAATTCATCAGCCAGATTCTTTTGTTCTTCTCTGATACTGAGGCTGGCTAGAGGCCATCAAAGGTTTATTAAAAGCATTGGCTTTGTGAGAGATTGTTCCAACCTGTATGCCTGGGTTAATGTGCTGGTAAGAGATCACAGAGTTCCCCTAGGGACGATGGAGTCCTTGCTCAGCTTTCAAGGTAGGCTTCCTCATGGCAGAAGTAATATTCCTTCCTAAGCAGCTCTTTAGGAATACCAGAAATTAATGCCATTTCTCAGATGACTAGAGCATCATTTAATGAAATGACTATCCAGGTAGACTTGGAGTTTACTTTGATGTGCACGTAGTTGTTGTCCCTGTCCTTAAAGCTCCTAAAATCGTCTCCTTACCAAGCTATCCTGTGCATTGCTTGGTCTATGTCCCACAGCAGTGCAGGTGACAAGGTATGGCATCCTTAGTAGCAGTAGAATATTGACTCAGGCCCTCAGTGTCCAAAGCAGGGGCACAAATTCAGCTTTCTCTTTTAGAGCACTCAGAGAATTTACTTAACAAGGACTGGACTCCCTTCCTCATTTACATGCAATGAGGATTGATTTATTAATTCATAAGGCAAATTATTTTAGCCCCCTAAGTCAGATATATTGCACGTGGGAAACACACCAAGAATAACTCATTTAGGTCTCCTCCCCAATCTTCATACATGACTTTATTTGGAGAGCATTGGTCACAAATGTCATTTGATATTACTGCACACCTGGAACTCTCACAAAACACATATTTACCTTGAGGGAAAAAACAACAAAATTCACAGGCCAGAGCTTACCCTTTCCACCAATTGGACCAATTTTCCCAAGCATTCCCTGGTCTCCAACATCCCCTATAGGTCCTTCATTTCCTAAGAGAAGAAACAAAGTGGAAAAGAATATAGATGGCTTCTGTGATTTCTTTCCCAAGGCACTATTTAGGTGTCCACTGCCACTATTCCTCCTGTGTGCCCAGCCCACACGTGCCAAAGTCACAACAAGTGGAGCCCTGAGGACAGTGCAGATCTCTGCTGCTGTAGAACACAACAGCAGGACATTGAAAGGCAACTTAGTAGAACTGCCCATTCAAAAGCCCAGAAACTGCTTGGGAGTATTCAAATATTGATTTTATTCACAGCCAAGCCAGGCTGACAGCAGGCCTTTATTTGTTGAGGGGTTTTTTTTGTTGTTGTTGATTGGTTGGGGTTTTTTCCCTCCACCCCAGAAAAAAGCTTTTCCTTCTTCCTTGAAGTAAAGTCCTCAAGACTTCTCAAAGTAGGACTGGAGAAGAGGAGGCTTAGGGGTGACCTCACTGCTGTCTACAACTACCTGAAGGGAGGTTGTAGCCAGGTGGGGGTTGGCCTCTTCTGCCAGGCAACCAGCAATAGAACAAGGGGACACAGTCTCAAGTTGTGCCGGGGAAAGTAGAGGCTGGATGTTAGGAGGAAGTTGTTGGCAGAGAGAGTGATTGGCATTGGAATGGGCTGCCCAGGGAGGTGGTGGAGTCACCATCCCTGGAGGTGTTCAAGAAAAGACTGGATGTGGCACTTAGTGCCATGGTCTAGTTGACTGGCTAGGGCTGGGGCATAGGTTGAACTGGATGATCTTGGAGGTCTCTTCCAACCTGGTTGATTCTATGATTCTATGCATATAGGAAAATAGTAGTTTTGTTGTATCTGTTTCCCCAGTCCTCAGAGCAGCAAAATAATGATGCCTTTGATTAAATTTAGAGTACACAAATAAGTCTGACACCATCACATCTAGTGCCTCCAAATGCTCTGCCCAGCTCAAACTGCGGATCTATGATATATTTAATAGAGCTGACTCCTGAGACATCTGCAGCTCCTTGTTCTCAGGTCAGCCACTGTTTGGTCAGAAGAACTTTGTTCCTCGGTGCCTGCCTCTGCTTTCTTTTTTTTTGCAAAACAGGGACAACTGAGACCATTGTTGAGCATCTGGATGCATTATGAGGAAATAACCCTCAAAATTCAAGTTCAGTAGGCTAAGAGTAATCTTTCTGGTTTTTACATATGATCTGAGCCTTTTGGATTGTCCTCACCAGAGCCACTTGGGAGAGCAGCAGTAAATGGACTGGCTTGTTGCATGGCTCTTTAAACGTGCTGCCATATGTAGCTGTGTGTCCTAAGTATCAGCAGGAATTTCACCAAGCTCTCCAAGTATTGTTAGGTTAACTGATTAATGTTTGACAGGATTGTGAAATCCACTGGTGCGGCAGGAATGAAACGCATTAATTGCTGATCGTGTACAGCAGAGACTTTATCGCTCTCTGCAACTACTTAAAAGGAGGTTGTAGCCAGGTGGGGGGGGGTCAGTCTTTTCTCCCAGGCAACCAGTGACAGAACGAAAAGGCACAGCCTCAAGCTGCACGAGGGGAAGTTTAGGCTGGTTGGGAAAAACTGCTTCAGAGAAAGAGTGATTGGCCCTTGGAATGGGCTGCCCAGGGAGGTGGTGGAGTCGCCGTGCCTAAAGTGGTTTAAAAAGACTGGATGTGACTTGGTGCCATGGCTTAGTTGATCAGGTAGTGTTGGGTAATAGGTTGGACTTGATATTCTCAAAGGTCTTTTCCAACCTGGTTAATTCTGTGATTCTATATAATGATATACCAGCAATAGCCAACAAACTGTCATAAATACCTTTTAGTCCTTTTGGTCCAAGCTTTCCTTGTTTTCCTACTTCTCCTCTATCTCCCTTTTCACCTTCATCCCCTTCCAAAAAAAATCAAAACAAAGCATTATGTTACATTTTGCTCAGTGCAGTAAGTGGAACTATACACATTCAGAAAATAAAGTTCACAGTTTGGATTTTTTCCCTCCACCCCAGTAATTTAGTTTTATTTCTCATTGAAGGTACAGTAGCCACAGGATAAATTTCCAGAGAGGAACTTATGAATCTGACCATCATTAGGAAAAGCTAAAAACTTTCCCTTTTAGAGACACTATTCCAACATGAGTATTATACAACACTAATTTCTCCTCCTACCTTTAAGCCTTATTAGCTATAAAGCAGATAAGCGAGCTAATCTTTCTGTGTTGGGAAACCTGGACACACACGGAAGAACTGCCAGGGGAGGCAGCAGGAACTATTAATTGTTCCTAGTGACTCTGTTTGTAGCCACTCTGTGTTCAAAGTATGCAGATCCTTTTGGAATGAGAGGAATTAAAGTATGTTGCAACTGATCTTAACACAGACCTTAGCACTTGGTATGACAGAAGTTGTGTCTTCAGTTTTTGATAGGTGACATTTATATGTTGACACAACAAACATGTTTTGCAATGACTCCAATGCTTTCCTTTGAAAATGTCATACAAAGGCTATTTGTAAGAGGTAAAATCATTGCATTTACTGCAGTACTGCAGAGAGTTCTCCAAATGAGATCAGGTTCCTATATAGTCCAGTGGAAATACTCATACTATGGTAAGAGAAGCCTCCACTGAGCAGTTTACTGTCTAAAGGAGTAAGACAGGGATTAGCAGGAAGCAATGTTACTTCCTTCCTTAGGGAGCACACAATTTCCCTCCGCATTATGCAGTGAAATGGAAGTGCAAGTGGAGTGGATTATCTTCTTAGTTTCGATTCAAATCCCAAGAACATCCTTCCTCTTTTTAAATATTTTAATACAAATGCTGGGGAACAACTACCTCTGCACCTCCCTGCACCAGATGACCAGGCTGGATCTGTTACAGACCAGCACTGAATGCAGGCAGCCTTCCAAAGCCTCTCCCTATGTTCCCTGCCCTTGTCTGCAGTCAGCTTTGCTGTGCAGTGGGAAGCAGTGGAACAGTCTTTTGGCCAAGTCAGGATCTCATGTGTGAGTGGCAGCCAGTTGTGTCTGTGCTTGTAGCCCAAAAGGGGAGAAGAGGCCATAGCTCAGCATATGGAGACCCAAGGAAGAGAAGTAAAATCTATCACCTGTTTCATCTGGCATAAAGCAGCCTTCCTACTTAGTTTTGCAGCCTAGGAAAATGGGAAGAAGAAGAACAATATGCCTTTCTGTAAGAGGGAAATCTGGTTTTCTCCTCTTACTGCACCTGAGAATAGGTAGTCCATTATAAAGCAAGCGCAGAAGAGAACAGCATTAGCTTGTGATACCATCTCATCATTAATTTCAGACTGGAATGCGCCCAGCGCTTGGTAATACTGCGTTACAAATGACTTGTGTCCTCCGGCAGCTGCTGCGTGCAGCGACCTCGGGTTCGGGCCAGAGGCAGGAACGCCTGGATTCTGCTGCCCCCTTGTGGCCACTCTTTCATCTGCAACCAGGCAGCAGGGATTGTATCACAGTATCACCAGGGTTGGAAGAGACCTCACAGATCGTCAAGTCCAACCCTTTACCACAGAGCTCAAGGCCAGACCATGGCACCAAGTGCCACGTCCAACCTTGCCTTGAACAGCCCCAGGGACGGTGACTCCACCACCTCCCCAGGCAGCCCATTCCAGTGTCCAATGACTCTCTCAGTGAAGAACTTTCTCCTCACCTCCAGCCTAAATCTCCCCTGGCGCAGCCTGAGGCTGTGTCCTCTCGTTCTGGTGCTGGCCACCTGAGAGAAGAGAGCAACCTCCCCCTGGCCACAGCCACCCCTCAGGTAGTTGTAGACAGCAATAAGGTCACCCCTGAGCCTCCTCTTCTCCAGGCTAACCAATCCCAGCTCCCTCAGCCTCTCCTCGTAGGGCTGTGCTCAAGGCCTCTCCCCAGCCTCGTCGCCCTTCTCTGGACATGCTCAAGCATCTCAATGTCCCTCCTAAACTGGGGGGCCCAGAACTGAACACAGTACTCAAGGTGTGGTCTAACCAGTGCAGAGTACAGGGGCAGAATGACCTCCCTGCTCCTGCTGGCCACACCATTCCTGATGCAGGCCAGGATGCCACTGGCTCTCTTGGCCACCTGGGCACACTGCTGGCTCATGTTCAGGCAGGTATCAATCAGTACCCCCAGATCCCTCTCTGTCTGGCTGCTCTCCAGCCACTCCGACCCCAGCCTGTATCTCTGCATGGGGTTGTTGTGGCCAAAGTGCAGCACCCTGCACTTGGAGCTATTGAACCCCATCCCCTTGGACTCTGCCCATCTGTCCAGGCAGTCAAGGTCCCGCTGCAGAGCCCTTCTGCCCTGAGAGGTTGGGTGAGTTTGTTTGGGGCAGCCGTTCAGCTGGTTTTCTCTCTAACTTACAGTAAGCATCTTTTCCCTTTGTGTGCTAGTTTGAGGCTAACTAGGATCTTTTAGTGAGAGAAATTAGATTCTAGGCTGTGAAAAGGAAACAATGGTGATGTCTACTTCACTCGTAGGCTTGCTGAGATGTACAAAACCAGGAACACAAACATAGATAACACAGTTGCTGTCTGTCTCTGGCTGACTGCACTTTTCTCCCTAACCTGCTGTCTGCAGGTCTGCACCCAAACCATCACATTAATCCTGCTTCCTACCCGTCCTGGCCAATCTCCCAAACTCACCTTGAAAGTAAGGCAAAGTTTGGGATAAATTAGAGGGATGGAAAGAAGGTGGAAGGATGTTTGGGACCCCCTCCTGAGGACTCTGGTTTCTGGGAGGGCTGTTGTGTTTCTGTGTTACTTTTTTTCACTTGTATATTCCTGTATGTAGCTGTAGCTATTGTAAATAGCTGCTTGTATATTGTGCTAAGCTGCAAATATCAAGCTTCGTTCCTTAATTTCCAGCTTGCCTGAGTCCAGTCTGGGTGATTTCATAAGAGTGGGGGGTGGGTAACACCCAAACCATCACATTTTCCTCTGGGACTTAATATGGACAGGAGAAGCCACTGTTTAGCCACTTTTTGTCATCTGCCAGGAAGCTGAATCTAAATCTCACAAATACTCTGGGCCAGGTTTTTGGATTTTGTACTGCTGTGCTTTGTGCAACGTGACTTTTCTTACAGGAAAAAATGCCATTCTGATCCCTGACCCCATATACTTGTAGTTTATACCTAGAGTTTAAACTCTCCTTTGTGCTGCTTACGCTTGGGGCAATGTTACATCACGTTTTAACATGATTAGTTGATTGTCACTTTAAAACTGTGGTTGCAAGTATGACAGATAATGCACTGAACTGGCTCCTGAAGCATGGGCAACATAGACGGAGCCAGTAGCTGAAGTGAGACCATTTCTCATCCTCATTAGTGTTCCCTCAGTTCTTTCTGTGTCATGGATTTAGAACCCCCGACTATCAAAGTGAACACATGAAACAATAAATTACTAGGCTCTTCCAGCTTGTGATTGTGTGAGACAGAAGGAAAGCAGAGGCCACGAGCAGTAAATTACTCTTGCAGCCGTTAGAAAATGTTAATTGTAATTGAAAGGGAGCCCCAGCCCTTCTTTCCCCTACAAACAAACTCAGGGAAATGCTGGAGTGGTATGAAACAGAAGGAGTTTTAGGCAGTTGAGAGGGTGTCTGCCTCTTTAGTAGCTTCACTAAGTAACACAACGTTGCAAGGTTACATTTGCAGATTAGTAAAGTGTTTTGACCTGTCTCCCACAGCATCCTCCTAGAGAAACTGGCTGCTCCTGGCTTGGATGGGTAGACACTTCACTGGGTTAAAACTGGCTGGCTGGTCAGGCCCAATGACTGGTGGTGAATGGAGTTAAATCCAGTTGGCAGGCAGGCAGTCACAAGTGGTGTTCCCTCAGGCTCAGTATTGGGACCAGTTCTCTTTAGCACCTTTATCAATGATCTGAACAAGGGGATAGACTGCACCTACAGATGCACTGAACTGGGAGGAAGTGTTGATTTGGTTGAGGGAGGGAGGCTCTACAGGCTGGATTGTTGGGTCAAGGCCAAGTGCTGGGTCCTGCACCTGGGTCACAACAACCCCAGGCTTGAGGAATAATGGCTGGAAAGGTGTCAGCAGAGAAAGACCTGGAGGTATTGATTGGCAGGTAGCTGAATATGATCCAGCACTGTTCTCAAATGGCCAAGAAGACCAACAGCATCCTAGCCTGTATCAGGAATGGTGTGACAAGCAGGATCAGGGAAGCAATTGTCCTCCTGTACTCGGCACTGGTGATGCCACACCTTGAGTACTGTGTTCAGTTTTGGGGCCCTTATTACAAGAAAGACATTGAGGTATTGGAGAAGGTCCAGAGAAGGGCAATGAACCTGGCAAAGGGTCTGCAGAACAGGTTTTATAAAGAGTGGCTGAGGGAACTGAGGTTGTTTAGGCTTGAGAAGACAAGCAGATGAGGTGCTAAGTGATGTGGCTTAGCAGGAAACTTGACAGAGTTAGATGAGGGTTGAACTCATGATCTTAAAGATCCTTTCCACCTGAAACGATTCTTTGATTCTATGATTTAACTAGTAAGAATTTTCTGACCTTCAAATGACTTAGAATTTCCTGCTGAGTCTTTACTAACCCATTTATCAGGTTTTTATTCACAAACAGAAGAAGTTTTCAGGTTGAATAGTTGATTTCTGTTTAGTGACTCCCTAAGTCTTATGATCTGCTTCCTGGAGATTCAGGATGTAATCCATAGGGATTATGGAGCCCTCATTTATCAGTAGAAGCCATCCTGCATTGGGGTGAGTAGGATGCCTAAAGCTGAGAGGAGGCTCCCAGCTGGGTTTATGCATGTGTCTCTCAAGGAACACATAGCATCTCAGAGCTCTGTTTAGGTGCTCCAAGAGTAATCAACACAGGGTTTTACTGAGACACTTCACAGGTGTTCTGGCCTCATAGCAGCTTCACTTCCAGTCTCATGACCAAAGATACTGCAGAAATCTTAATGCTCTTTAAGCCTCTCTGTGATGGTTTGGGTGTTTTACACACACACACACTTTGGAAAGTCACCCAGACTAGACTCAGCAGCTCTAGAAACTGAATGAAGCTTTACATTTACAGCTTAGCACAATATACCAGCAGATATGTAGAGCTACAGACAGAAATATGCAAGTTAAATGGTAATACAGAAACACAACAGCCCTCCCAGAAACCTGAGTCCCCAGGAGGGGCTCACAACCACCCTTCCACCTTCTCCCACCCCTCTCTACCTTACCCCAGACGTTGCCTTGCACCCAAGGAAGATTGGAGGGTCGGGCAGGGAGGGGGTGGGTAGGAAGCAGGTGGATTAGTCACAAAGATGGCAGGCTAGGTTAGAGATGTAACCCAAAGCCCAGACAGATAGAGACTGTGTTATCTATATTTATATTCTTGTTCTTATACATCTCAGCAAGCCTGTGAGTGAAGTAGACATCACTATTGTTTCCCTTTCACAGCTTGTAATCTAATTCTTCTCACCAAAACATTCTAGCTTCAAACTAGCACGCTCTCTTTTGCAGTGAATCAATTAAATCGTTTCCTCTAAGGAGGATCCATCCAATGAGGGTAGGACCGTGCCAAAGTGAGCTCCCTCTGTGCCTCACCACTACCTCTGTGGCATCAGCACACACATCACAACCCCATATACCTTCTTATACCCATATGCTAGGACATGCTCACTCTTCTATATGATAGAAGCACAACTTCTGCATGGTTGTCCTCCTACATCAGATACTCTGAATCAAAAAAATAAATAAATCTACCACCAGCCAAAAAATTTTCTTGAAACCCTGTGAGGGTATGACTGATGTGCTGAGAGGAGGGGAAAGATGGTTAACCATGATTAGTCTGGGCATGGCTTCCCTGCTTGTCTTGGACGCATCTAGCATTTCTAGGCATAGGCAGCAGCATCCCACCGCAAAGGCTCTTAATGGGAGCTGTTATGTGGTTTTACAGAGTTCTGCTGAGTGTTCCATGCTCAGTAGTCCCACCTGAGGCAGCATGAGGACCCTCCTCTCCACCCCAGAGGATGAAGAGTACGGGTGAGTTATGTCTGCCCTGAGTGTTAAACTAAAGGGATAATAATAAGGTGTGAAGCGTTGAGCCTCAGGAAGCAACTCAGTGCCTTGCCCTCCGAAGAGCCATGCAGATAGCACAGAATTAGCTCTCAGCATATTCGGTCTGCAGCCTGCAGAGTGACCCTGATCGTGCAGTCAACCTTTGCAGCAGCACTTGCACAATCTCCGCGAGAGGTTTTGTCAGCAGAGGGAGTCGCAGACTCCTAGAAGTGAGCAAACACCGCCCAGTTTGTCTTTCCAGTGTGAGCACATCACAGCCACGTCAGTGGAAAGCCTCAAGATTTCCTCTAATTTCACTGTCTGAGCTCCTTAGCAAATTTCTCGTAGCGGTGGGAATTCTTGCTTTCAAAGGGTATTTGGCCAGTGAGGACAGGGTTTGTTGACGACTCCTGCCTGTCTGAGGTGATGCCCTCTTGCCTGCCTTTCCTCCTCCCTCCACGGGCTTGCACGCCTCCCTCCCCTCTGCCTGCTCTTGAGCACTGACTCTCCTGACCCCGTGCTGCGGGAACCGCACTCACTGAACAGAGGAGTCCCAATGAGGCAAAGGGTACCCATTTGTAGGAGTGAGCTGAACCAGCTCAGTGAAAAGTCTGCCGAGTAAACGGCTGAACCAGCACAAGGTGAAGGTCAGAGCTGGGGAAGAATACGATTTGGGGCTTTCTTTTTTCTCAACAAGACTGAGATGAGTGCAGCAGTAGTGTGCAGCTGCACCGTAGTCACTCTCCCAGCTGTCCTGGAGGAACATCTGGGGCTTCCACGGATTCTGCATCCAGAATTAAGGTCTTGAACTTGTCTGTTTTCACCCAGGTGCAGATTAGAAAACTTCCCTGGTGAAACATAAAGAATCTTGAAGAACAAACTCGATTTTTTGCCTTCCAGTTCCAAACATCTACTAACTTCAGTGGCAATACTCTCTTCTCCTATTGCATTGCATGAGCCAGACCCAAGCCTTCAGCAGGCTCAGTGGAGAGCTGTTGACCTGTACTATTTGAAAGTGTGAGCCTTTCTGCATGTCTGGGCCACATATTATTTCTTTTATAACACAGGCACAACTTAAATTTTCCCTGATTTCTCTTTTCACACATTTGCCTGATTTAAGTTTCCTAATGCTCTTGCCCCTGCATTCTGATAGGATCTTGGAGCCCCATGAATTACATGGGCTTCAGTGAGGAATCCAACTGACACTGACAAGAAATGCAGACCGAGTATATTCCAGGCAACACCTTGAGTGCTGTGGGCAGTTCTGGGCCCCTCAATTCAAGAGAGATGTTGAGGTGCTGGAGCGTGTCCAGAGAAGGGCAACAAAGCTGGTGAGAGGCCTGGAACACAAAGCCTGTGAGGAGAGGCTGAGGGAGCTGGGGGTGTGCAGCCTGCAGAAGAGGAGGCTCAGGGCAGACCTCATTGCTGTCTACAACTACCTGAAGGGAGGCTGTAGCCAGGTGGGGGTTGGTCTCTTCTGCCAGGCAAGCAGCAACAGAACAAGGGGACACAGTCTCAAGTTGTGCTAGGGGAGATATAGGCTGGATGTTAGGAGGAAGTTCTTCAGGGAGAGAGTGATTGGCATTGGAATGGGCTGTGGGAGTCACCATCCCAGGAGGTGTTGAAGCAAAGCCTGGATGAGCCACTTAGTGCCATGGTCTAGTTGATTGCCTAGGACTGGGTGCTAGGTTGGCCTGGGTGATCTTGGAGGTCTCTTCCAACCTGGTTGTTTCTATGATTCTTAGTGTCTTTTGAATGTGTGTATTTAAGTCCTTACACACATGCTTTGTAGAGCGTACACTTAAAATAAGGAAGGAAAAACCCCACGAAAATTAGAGTTACAGATTGAAATTGAAGGGCTCCTCAGGTCAAATGTGAGGCGCTAAGAGGGAACCTTAGTTATAGGTTTGAAGAGCCTATAGGATGTGGTGAGGCATTTTGTATTTTTGGAAGGCCATGTGGATAACAGCATATCTGGTTTCTGAGTGAGTTTGAAATTTTCCAGGAGTGGAATTGCGTAAGCACAATTAGAGCTGAGAGGTGGACAGCTATACTGGAGACCACAGTAAATCCTATTTTGAGGTGCCAGCCAGTGTCACAGAGTTTACAAGCATCGTTCCTCAGAAATAATGAGGAAGCATTTTACATCTGAATTGCCATGGGAAACTCCCGGCGTTGTTCAGATTTCAGCTCAGTCCAGTTTCTTAACCTGGATCTGATCCAAGACCTTTGAAGATTCTGTGTCTGAATTTCAAAGGAAGTGATCTGGGACCTGGGACAGATAGCAAAATCTAGAGCCAGTCTTCTGAAGCACTGAGTTCCCACAAATCCACATGCAATCAGCTTCCACAGAGGCAGCTAGACTTTTTCTCCCACTGCTCACAACTGCTAATGGAAGCGTAGGTGTCAGAGGTTTGAGTCATCTGCTTATTTATGCCCTCATGTTGCTGCTTATTAGAATCACAGAATCAATCAGGTTGGAAGAGACCTCCAAGATCATCCAGCCCAACCTAATGATTTACTCCGAGGAAATCAGATCCCAGCTCATCTCTGTCGACAGCTTACTCTGAATTTCCTTTGCAGGTTACACAACACTGAGCTTGCAGTCTCCCAGTAGAATCATAAAATCATAGAATCAACCAGGTTGGAAGAGACCTCCAAGATCATCCAGCCCAACCTAATGATTTACTTTGAGGAAATCAGATCCCAGCTCATCTCTGTCGACAGCTTACTCTAAATTTCCTTTGCAGGTTAAACAAAAGTGAGCTTGCAGTCTCCCAGTAAGAGTAAGCTAAAAGAAAGCACAGAGCCAGGACACTAGTTGAGGGCAAAGCCTAGAGGAGCAGAGCCTGGTGCCCCTGACAGTGGCAGAGAACAACTGATTCTTTTGCTCTCTCTAAGTTAACTGCTGCCTTTCCACAGTCCCAGGTCTCCTTTCAGCAGCAGCAAAAGTCAGCCTGCTTCCAGGCTTGGATGCCTAGAAAGTAAGCAATAAGGGCCATGACTAATTTTGTTAGGCCAAGCATTTGGCTGTCCTGGGAAATGTGTTGTCTTGTTTATGCTTAATCTGATTCTCTGTGGACCCAAGAAGCTGATGGAGTGCAGAACTGGCCTTCATTGCCCTGGTTACACAGCTGTGGGTCAGCCTAACCTAATGGAAACTTTCAGAGGTGCTGTGCCATGGCAGCCTAGTTAAGACACAGCTGTTCCTAAACATCTCAAGTCAAACACCAAAAATCACTAATTCCAAATACCAATTTGGTTGGTTGGTTTCCTAGGTTATTTCAATAAAAGCCCTAGAAAATGCTTCACACATTTCTTTGTGCCAGGTCCTGCACTTGGGTCACAACAACTCCATTCAGTGCTACAGGCCTGGGGAAGAGTGGCTGGAAAGTTGCCCAGCAAAGACCTGGAGTTGACCAACAGCCAGCTGAATATGAGCCAGCAGTGTGCTCAGCTATATCCTGGTCTGTATGGGGAATAGTGTGACAAGCAGGATCAGGGAAGCAACTGTCCCACTCTTATAGTACCCTAGTGCCTTTAGTGCCACACCTTTAGTACTGTGTCCAGTTTTGGGGTCCTCACTACATGAAAGATTTTGAGGTGCTGGAGCAGATCCAGAGAAGGGTGATGAGGCTGATGAAGGGTCTGTAGAACAGGTCTTCTGAGGAGTGGCTGAGGGAACTGGGCTGGTTTAGTCTGTAGAAAAGGAGGCTGAAGGAAGACCTTGTTGCTCTCTTTCAACTACTGGAAAGGAGGTTGTAGCAAAGATGAGTGTCAGCCTCCTCTCTCTACTGGCAAGTGATGGGATGAGAGGAAATGGCCTCAAGATGGACCAAGGGAGGTGTAGATGGCATATTAGAAGGAAGTTATTCACTGAAAGGGTGACCAAACACTGTAACAGGCTTCCCAGGGAGCTGGTTGAATCACCATCGCTGGAGGCTTTTAAAGGATGTGCAGGCATGGTGCTAAGTGACGTGGTTGAGCAGCAGACTTAGCAGAGTTGATGATCTTCAGAGTCTTTCCAAATGAAATGGTTTTATGATTCTACTTTTAACTGCTGTGTAAGTCAGCTTGCTGCACTTCAAAAAGCTCTTTCAGGAAGGCAGAACAAGTCAGCCATTGCACTAGGGCTATGTCCATTAAAAATATTCCCCTTCTTTTTGGGAAGAGTCCTGAGCATTGTCTAGAAAAGGAAGCTGTGAGAGGAGTGCCAGCTCTTGCTTTTCTCCTGTTCTTTCTTTCCCTTTTCCTGGAGTGCTTGTTTAGAAAATTCCTTTACAGACTTCAGCCTTTCCTTGCTTGCACCAGTGATGGAAAACCAGCAGACAGAGGAGATTGCTAGGTGTCTGGTTTGCATCATAGAGAGCCACCAGATGTCAGAGTGAAACTCCTATTTGTTTCTATTGCTGAGCAGTTTAATTCAGGCTCACTTCTGCCACTGCAGCAGAAAATGGAAAAAGCCTACATTTACTGCAGTTCTGTTCCTGGGGCACTGCATCCTCCCAGAGTATTTTGTAGCTCTTTGTGTTATGCACAACGACCTCTGGTTTTGCCTGATGCTATTTGGGAACTGGTGGAACTGTCACAACCAGTTTGAAGGCTTTGCTGATAAGCAGCCTGGAATTACCCTTTCTTTTCAACCCTTAACTCACATCATACTTCTCTTGTGATATCTCAGGTATGAGCATAACAAAGAGTATAATTTTGAAAGGGAAGAATTTTGCCTGCACACAGCAACTGGAGCAAGTTGCACATGGCCTGTGCAAGTGGCTGATTTTCACAACACTAATAACCCTTTTGAGCTGGTGATTTCCAAAGCACGGAGGGAGGTCAGGTCTTTGCTCCTGTAGCAGCTGCAAATGGTCAGCATGTGAGTAACGCAGCTCCCAATAGTGCAAGAAATTAAGGGATCTACATTCTGTGCCTCTCTAAACATCACTGCTTCCTCAGCTTCCTACTCTCCATTGTGCTGTGTGATAGGAACAGCAGTGCTGCTGATGAACAGCACCAGGACATGTCCCGTTTGTAGCCCACAGACTAGATGTAGACTACAAGACAATTTGTGCCTTGCACTAGGAGAGGTGATAGAGTACAGGAGGTCTTGCAGCTCTTTAATACCTTTTTATTCCTTGCAATTCTAGCTACATTGGCCCATTAGAAACTCCTGTGCTCCTATGGAAGGAGGAAATTGCCACAGCAAGAATGTGGCCTGTTGTGATAGAGCTCAGCACCTCTGTCTTGTGGGACCACTGCTGTGTTCTACCACAGGAGATGAAGATGAGGGGGTGAAATTTATGCAGGGTTGGTCAACAAACCATTTTTAGGGTAGAGGTGGACAAAGAGGCACACCAGATATAGCACAGAACCCAAAATTTACAGCAACAAGTCAGAGAGTTGTCCATTGTTAGGATTAAGGTTTGAGCATCAGTGTGCTGCCTGTGGCTATGATGTGGCTAGGCTTGGTGTCTTGCTCTGAGTCTGTAGACATAAGTGGATAGAGGAAAATGATCTTATGCCATATTAGGGCAACATGCTTCATCCTTGACTGCAAGGGATGCCTGAGGAGTAACAGGATAGTTCACACATCCAGTCTGCTCTGTCTTTAATTGCCCAGCTGACCAGCATTCAAACCAACCAGTGCCACTGAGAGCTGCTGGAACTGTCCTGGACGAGCTCAGCTCTGGTGAGAACTGATCATATCACATGGATGGTAATTGATGGGCGTGAGCCAGTAATTCGGAGGTGATTTCATTGATACTCCTTTTACCAACCATGGATTGAGGGCACGGGAGTCTAATTTTCAAGTAGTTGGACTGGATGATCTTGGAGGTCTCTTCCAACCTGGTTGATTCTATGATTCTATGAGGATCATGGAAATATACTGTTTGGCACCTCTTTTGTCTTGGTGTCAGCCAGGAGCCAGCAGGATGAGTGCTGGTAATGACTGAATCCTGACTTTTGCAGTATGATGCTCGCGATGAACCATAATATCTAACCTTTTAAATGCTCCATATACAAGCTAGACCACAGAAACCAGCTGGAGCCCCAGCTGCTCTTGTATTGTCACCAGATCACCTCATAAGCCTTGTGACTTGTTAAACACAATTCTGTCAAACTTTGCTCTCCAGACTGCCATTATTCAGATGCTAACTAAACAAACTCCTGCTAGCTCCCCTGGGGATCATTATATCCCTCTGCATTTATGCTGTGGCAGCAAAAGTTTAACCTTGGGTTGCAATCATAAAGAAATTAACTTGCTGATTAAAATGGTCCTTTAAGTAACAAGCACTTGAGCAATCCATCATAAAAACAAATGAGCCTCTAGCAGTGCTTTTGACTTGATAATCTTTTTTCTGCTTAAAATTTAAATCAGTTGCATTTTTTTTCCCCTCCCAGTCTGTAGCCTATAGAAAAATACAATGAATTGCTGAAAAGAAAGCAATAGTTCAAACTGCAATAGCCATGGTGTGGAATAGATATTTTAGATCTGTCACTGCAAGATAGATTTGTATGCCAGGGACCTAATTTTTGGCTGAGATATCCTCCAGGCGACTCCATTGATGTTTTCTCTGTTATACAAAAAGTAAGTTAATGCAGAAAATTTGGTTTCAGATACTTGCAAACTGTTCTGAAGATAAAAGGCTTACACATGCCAGAGCTGATCTAGTTCTCGTTGAAATCTGTAGCCAACACCCTGTTTAGTTCAGTAATTGCTGCTGGATCAGGTCTGATGAATGCAGCAAGGCTGTGTTTGTAAGTAAACATTCAGAAAGAATGAGAGTTCAGTCATGTTAAACACTGTGTGTCTGCCCCTACCTGTAGGTGCAAGGCGACCCATTAGCAGGTCACAGTAAGTGCCTGCTGTTAGACAGAGTCACTCTGTTTCTGGCTGTTAGCTGTACTGCTTGTGTGATAAGCAAAAGTAGTAAAAGAAGATTTACATGGCTGGAGAAAGGTGCAGAAGGACACCCTTAGCTTGTAGGAGAATATGTGACACAGTTCCTCGAACTAAAGACAAGCAAATTCAAATCTCCTTGCTCATCACTATCCCCGTCACAGTTCCACTTTTCTAGGTGTGGTACACCCTGCAATAATCCACATCTTTCATCCCCCAGCCCATTCCACAAGCCCTCCATGTCTCTATTTCAAAAAGCCAGCCTTCACCAGTACTGGACTCAGTATTAGCAACCTGATATTTCTCACCTTTTGGTCCAGGTAAAATTGTGTGTGTCGAGCAGACATCCGTTGTAGGTCGATTGTCAACATCAAACCCCAAAACCTGAACTTGGAAGATAAAAATCACTACTAGGGTCCCGTATATTCTTAGCTGGTGTTCTTTCTTGCTGCTCATCCTTGCAGAATCTCAGGAAATGCCTTTCGTTGTTACAGTCTTAACAAATGCAGCTGCCTTAAAAATAAGTGCTCCTCTGACTGAGGCAGTGCAAAGATAGGGAGCCACATGCAAGCACAGCTAAATAAAGTGAAGAAGAGATCAGTGATGGTGTAGTTCCTTCTGCCCTGCACATTATCCAGGATATTTATTTAACACTGACAGCTGTTTATTCCAATTTATCTCTTATCTGTGAGATGCTTTGCTGCTTTTACCGTGGAAATTGTCTGTAATATATGGAAATATCTCTTCTGTCATTTTTTCCCCCTTTCCCCACTGACTCTTCACACACAGCTTTTAACTTACTCAAGAGACACAGAGACTCTTGTATCCAAGTGAGATCTCACTGTATCCAAGTGAGATCTAATTAATTATAGGATACTTGTGGCAAGTTGTGTGCTGGCAGAGTAAAGCAGGCTTCACAGAACATTTAGAGAGAGTTTTCCACAAAAGCTATTCTCAGAGGAGACTGTAAAGTGACAATGCCAGTGACAACCTGCCAGTCTGCTGTGGGTGGAAGTCCCTGGTGCTGTTTCACATCTTTTGGGTGCCATATATACATAGTACCCAGAGTTGATGTTATCAAGGGGTGTCTGAACCCCAAACCCACAAATTAGGTTATACATTTACCAATTACTCCGCAATGGTTGTTCCAAAGCCCAGATTATGCCAGGAGATACAGTACAGAGCAGACTTCAAGACTGAAGCTACAGAGAGGAAGGGCTTGAGTGATTGTAGTATCTCCTCCCATGTCACCTTTCTCCAGCACTAGGAGAGGACATATATGAGGACAGTGGTGTGGCACAGGTCCAACCAGAGTGTGTTCTTTAGTTTGCGCTGGAAGCTGTTTGTGGTTAAAATCTGCATGAAGTAGCACTCAGGTTTTCAGCTGGGAGCTGGTACTTTGAAAGGAGGTATAAGAGGTCTCTTAGAGGAAGAAAGGTAGTATGCAGAGCTGCTATGTATCCTCTTGGAAGGAGCTGTGACATATCCATCCATGTGAAATCCCTTCCTAGAAAAAACTCCAGCTTTCTTGTAGGGAGAGCAGAGTAACCAAGGACAGCAGACAGTTCAAGGTATCCTGGCAGAATAAAAAGGGGAGATGAGTAGCTGTAGTCTTTCCAGGAATTGTCTTGAATTCTCACACAACAAAGGAGGCAGCTGCTCAAAAAGCTGAACTATACTTTTGAACTGCCTAGTGTGAGAGCATGTTTGTTTTC